>NC_057802.1:17137071-17737071 GCF_018294505.1 Triticum aestivum | reverse complement strand
ACAATTTCTTGAAGGAAAAAATAAAAAAAAATTGAGGAGGAGAATATGATATTGGAGTTGCATGTTGCGGATGTCGTCGATGATCACAAGATCAAGATGGATGCAATGCGCTTGAAGATTAGAAAGATTAGAAAATATGCCATTCATACCGAGGCTTGGTATCATTATGCCGTTGGATCAATTGTTACCTTGGTTGCGATTATGATCGCATTTGTTTTCGCATTGAAATGTTTTACATAGTTTCAACGTATGGTTTAATTAATTAGATGCTCTGGAGAGCTATATGTTGTTAGATGAGAACTATGTATGTACTTTGGTTTTAATGTGATGATGAACTTCTATTAATTTGGTCACTTAATTATCTATTCATGATGTTCTGTAATGGTTTTTGACACACTTAATTATATATAATGCACGCAGATGAACCGGCAATGGATGTACGGTGACAGACACACCTCCGAGTACATTAAGGGCGTGCATGATTTTCTCGAAGTGGCTGAGGCAAACAAGCAGAATGGTTTTATGTGTTGTCCATGCCCTAAATGTGGGAATACGAAGTCTTACTCTGACCGGAAAATCCTTCACACCCACCTGCTTTACAAGGGTTTCATGCCACACTATAATGTTTGGACGAGGCACGGAGAAATAGGGGTTATGATGGAAGACGGCGAAGAAGAAGAGGACAATGACAACTATGTGCCCCCTGAATACGGTGATGCTGCAACGGTGGCAGCCGCTGAAGATCAAGAGGAACCAGATGATGTGCCCAATGATGCTGCAACGGGGGAAGCTGCTGAAGATTAAGAGGAAACAGTGCCCGATGATGATGATCTCCGCCGGGTCATTGTCGATGCAAGGACGCAATGCGAAAGTCAAAAGGAGAAGCTGAAGTTCGATCGCATGTTAGAGGATCACAAAAAAGGGTTGTACCCCAATTGCGAAGATGGCAACACAAAGCTCGGTACCGTACTGGAATTGCTGCAGTGGAAGGCAGAGAATGCTGTGCCTGACAAAGGATTTGAGAAGCTATTGAAAATATTGAAGAAGAAGCTTCCAAAGGATAACGAATTGCCCGACAGTACATACGCAGCAAAGAAGGTCGTATGCCCTCTAGGATTGGAGGTGCGGAAGATACATGCATGCCCTAATGACTACATCCTCTACCGCGGTGCGTACAAGGATCTGAACGCATGCCCAGTATGCGGTGCATTGCAGTATAAGATCAGACGAGATGACCCTGGTGATGTTGACGGCGAGCCCCCCAGGAAGAGGGTTCCTGCGAAGGTGATGTGGTATGCTCCTATAATACCATGGTTGAAACGTCTGTTCAGAAACGAAGAGCATGCCAAGTTGATGCGATGGCACAGTGAGGACCGTAAGAAAGACGGGAAGTTGAGAGCACCCGCTGACGGGTCGCAGTGGAGAAAAATCGAGAGAAAGTACTGGGCTGAGTTTGCAGCTGACCCAAGGAACGTATGGTTTGGTTTAAGCGCGAATGGCATTAATCCTTTCCGGGAGCAGAGCAGCAATCACAACACCTGGCCCGTGACTCTATGTATGTATAACCTTCCTCCTTGGATGTGCATGAAGCGGAAGTTCATTATGATGCCAGTTCTCATCCATGGCCCTAAGCAACCCGGCAACGACATTGATGTGTACCTAAGGCCATTAGTTGAAGAACTTTTACAGCTGTGGAATGGAAACGGTGTACGTACGTGGGATGAGCACAAACATGAGGAATTTAACCTGCACACGTTGCTGTTTGTAACCATCAACGATTGGCCTGCTCTCAGTAACCTTTCAGGACAGACAAACAAGGGATACCACGCATGCATGCACTGTTTAGATGACACTGAAAGTATATACCTGGACAAATGCAGGAAGAATGTGTACCTGGGCCATCGTTGATTTCTTCTGACCAACCATCAATGTCGAAAGAAAGGCAAGCATTTCAAAGGCGAGGCAGATCACCGGAAGAAGCCCGCCATGCGTACCGGTGATCACGTACTTGCTATGGTCAATGATTTACACGTAATCTTTGGAAAGGGTCCCGGCGGACTAGCTATTCCGAATGACGCTGAGGGACACGCACCCATGTGTAAGAAGAAATCTATATTTTGGGACCTACCCTACTAGAAAGACCTAGAGGTCCGCTCTTCAATCGACGTGATGCACGTGACGAAGAACCTTTGCGTGAACCTGCTAGGCTTCTTGGGCGTGTATGGGAAGACAAAAGATACACCTGAGGCACGGGAGGACCTGCAACGTTTGCACGAAAAAGACGGCATGCCTCCAAAGCAGTATGAAGGTCCTGCCAGCTACGCTCTTACGAAAAAAGAGAAAGAAATCTTCTTTGAATGCCTGCTCAGTATGAAGGTCCCGACTGGCTTCTCGTCGAATATAAAGGGAATAATAAATATGCCAGAGAAAAAGTTCCAGAACCTAAAGTCTCATGACTGCCACGTGATTATGACGCAACTGCTTCCGGTTGCATCGAGGGGGCTTCTACCGGAAAACGTCCGATTAGCCATTGTGAAGCTATGTGCATTCCTCAATGCAATCTCTCAAAAGGTGATCGATCCAGAAATCATACCAAGGCTAAGGAGTGATGTGGCGCAATGTCTTGTCAGTTTCGAGCTGGTGTTCCCACCATCCTTCTTTAATATCATGACGCATGTCCTAGTTCATCTAGTCGACGAGATTGTCATTCTGGGGCCCGTATTTCTACACAATATGTTCCCCTTTGAGAGGTTCATGGGAGTCCTCAAGAAATATGTCCGTAACCGCGCTAGGCCAGAAGGAAGCATCTCCATGGGCCATCAAACAGAGGATGTCATTGGGTTTTGTGTTGACTTCATTCCTGGCCTTAAGAAGATAGGTCTCCCTAAATCGCGGTATGAGGGGAGACTGACTGGAAAAGGCACGCTAGGAGCGGACTCAATAATATGCAGGGACGGGCATTCTTGGTCTCAAGCACACTACACAGTTCTACAGAACTCTACCTTGGTGACCCCGTATGTCGATGAACACAAGAACAGTCTGCGCTCCAAACACCCGGAGCAGTGTGACGACTGGATTACATGTGAACACATCAGGACTTTCAGCAGTTGGTTGGAAACATGTCTCAGAGGTGACACCACTATTTGTGATGAGTTGTACTCGTTGTCCAGGGGACCATCTTCGACTATATTGACTTACAAAGGATACAAGATAAATGGGAATACATTTTACACGATCGCCCAAGATCAAAAGAGCACCAACCAAAACAGCGGTGTCCGCTTTGATGCAGCAACCAAGAGGGGAAAGGACACATATTATGGTTACATAATGGACATATGGGAACTTGACTACGGACATGATTTTAAGGTCCCTTTGTTTATGTGCAAATGGGTCAATCTGTCAGGAGGCGGGGTACAGGTAGACCCACAGTACGGAATGACAATAGTGGATCTGAACAATCTTGGGTACACTGACGAACCGTTCGTCCTAGCCAATGATGTGGCACAGGTTATCTATGTGAAGGACATGTCTACCAGACCGAGAAAAAGAAAAGATAAGGAAGCGAATACATCATACGATGAGCCAAAGCGCCACATAGTTCTTTCAGGAAAAAGGGACATTGTGGGAGTGGAGGGCAAGACAGACATGTCTGAAGATTATGAAAAGTTTCATGAAATTCCTCCCTTCAAAGTCAAGGCTGACCCAAGCATCCTGATAAACGATAAAGATTATCCATGGTTACGGCGCAATAAGCAAATGACACAAGCGAAGAAAAAGTGAAGACTTTCTCCCGCAACTATTATGATGATACCATGCCAACTTTGTAACAGAGGAGTATGATACCACTGTCCGTTTTCTACACGAAGTGCATCCAGTTTTGGCCGTAACCCTCTCAACTTTCTTGCACATGCTATGTGGATGAAATGATGATACCATGCCAACTTTTAACCTTTTCAGAGTTCATTTGAAATGCTTTTCAATTTTAGGGTCTTATAGCTCAAAATAATCAGTAAATGCATGAAAAATGGTGCATGAAAAATAACAAATAAAATAAATAAGTAATTAGAAACAAAATAATATAAACTTTAATAAAATATATAAGTAGAAACAAAATAAAATAAACTTTAATAACATAAATAAAATTTATGAAACTAAAATTATCGAAGTATTTTCTGTTCAAAATCATTGAAAGCAAAAATAATTTTCATAAAGAACTTTTTTTGTTAGAAACTTGAATAAAAAAAGAATTATCATAAAGTAAAATAAATAAGTAATTAGAAACAAAATAAAATAAAATAAATAAGTTTTTTGTTGTAAGTAGAAACAAAACAAAATAAATAAAGAAAAAAACAAAACAAAAAAAGTCAAAAAATAAAAATTATGCCACCTACTGGGCCACCACGGTCCGCAGAAGGCCCAGTAGGCCCACAGGCATGTACAGAGAGGTTAGGCCCGTAAGCCTGCTTTAGAGAGGAGCTCGACAGCTCAGGCGCACCGCACCTTATAAACAGGTGCGGCTCTCTCAGCTAGCGAGGTGGGACTAAACTCCCACCACCACGCCGTTGTGCAAGGCTTTCCGTCCCGGTTGGTGGCACCAACCGGAACTAAAGGGTGCCTTTGGTCCCGGTTGGTGGCACCAACCGGAACCAATGCCCCCCCCTTTAGTCCCGGTTGGTGCCACCAACCGGGACCAAAGGCCGCCGCTTCCCGCCCTTTGGGCTGCTGAAAAGAGGCCTTTGGTCCCGGTTGGTGGCACCAACCGGGACTAAAGGTAGCATTGGTCCCGGTTGGTGCCACCAACCGGTACCAATGCTCTTTGTATATAAGCTGCACTTGTGAAATTTCACAACTTCACCGTCAGTTCGTGCCCGACACCCCAGCGCTGCTCCTCGTCGCCGTCGCCGTCATCGCCCTGCCTCCGACGCCGTCGCCGCGCCGCCCCTGCCTCCGACGTCGTCGCCGCGCCGCCCTGCCTCCGACGCCGTCGCCGCGCCGCCCCTGCCTCTGACTCCGTTGCCGCGCCGCCCCTGTCCCCGACCACGCCGTCGCCGCGCCGGCCCCTGCCCCGCGCCCGAGCCCCTTCCCGCGGCCTGCCCCCGCGCGCCGGCGCCCTCGCCTCCCCCGCCGTCGCCATCGCCAGACGCCCCCGCTGTGAGCCGCCGCGCCGGTCCGGCTCTGTTTTTATTTTGTATTAGATTAATTTTTTGTTCATATATATATAATGTATATTTGTATGTATGCGGCTATATGTAAGTTCAGAGCATGTTTTTTATTAGATTAATTTCTTATTAGATTTGTTACATTATTTTTTTTTGTTCACAACATGTTTTTGTTCATATATGTATTTTTTTGTTCATATGTGTATTAATGTTTTTGTTGTATATATGTAATTTTTTTTCAATGTATATATGTATGTGGTAGCTATATATGCATGATGAGGGGGGTGGGGGTCGATATACCCCCTCCCCGATAATTTCAACATGAGGGGAGGTCGATACCCCCTCCCCGATAACATTTTTTAGAAAAGTTGTATATATCTAGCTAGGAAGAAAGGAAGAAGGAATGAACTAAGAAGAGGATTAAGAAGAAAAATAAGAGGAGAAGAAGAAGGAATAGAGCAGAAGAAGAAAAAATAGAGTCTATTTTTTCTTCTTCTCCTCTATTCCTTCTTCTTCTCCTTTTTTTCTTCTTCTCCACTTTTTTTTATCTTCTACTTCCTCTTCTTAATTTTTATCGGGAACTCCATTCCAAAATAACTTCGACATGATGGGCGGTCGATATATATACCCCCTCTTGACCGTCATAACTTATACCACGGGAGCACCCCCCCCCCCCGGCCCTCTCGCTCGACCAAAACTCTCGAGGACACCCAAACCCTAGAAAAAAACGATGTCGGTCTCCTACCCCCTCCCGCCGCACCCCTACCCTTGAAGCGTTGCCGAGGCCACCCCAAACCCGGAATAAGCTAGGTCTACGTTTGCACTAATATATCCACTTGCTGTCATGTTTGTGTAATAATTGCCATGTTAATATTTGCAAAAACAATGGAGCACGGACGAGACGAGGAAGCAGAAGAGGTGTTGGGGGACATAATCTTAGCCGGAGGTGATATCTTGTCGTATCAGAACGACAATGATGGTCTGGAAGAACAGGGTGAAGAAGCAGGCTACGGTAATCGAAGAGTGGAGGAGGAAAGACATGATTATGATGGCTCTAGTGACCCAATGCTGGTGCAAGAAGGAGCCCGTGGTGACGGCTCCGGTGACCGAACAGAGTCTGGCCAGGTAAATATATTAGTTAAGCCTGTGCTGACTAGCTAATTGATGCATTCATTGTTTTGGTATGTACACATATTAATTAACTCTCGTCTTTCTTCTTTTTTCTAGCCCTCCGGATCGAGCACAACTTCGGTAAAGAGACGAGGCCCGAAGAGAAAGTTGCGCTCGGATGAAAGGTTTGAGATCACAGCAATCGCGCGTGATGGCCTACCGATTGAACCCATCCGGACAAAGGAAGCATTTGCTGCTCAGTGTGGGGTTCTTGTTAGGGACAAGATCCCGATCAGCTTCCGCCAATGGTATAAGCCTAAGAAGGAAGACCCTGAGGTGTCTTATGTCAATGATATGCAGAAAGATGATCTTTGGACTGAGCTAAAGGCAAATTTCACCCTACCGCCAGAGGAGGATCCGGAGAAGCCAGTTAAAGAGCAATTAATCAAGTCTCATGCTCTTAAGAAGATGGCAGACCTATTCAGGAGGTGGAAGAATGAGCTGAAAACATTTGTCGACAAAGAAGAGACACCAGAATTCATCGGCCGGTATGAGAAGATCAGAGATCACTGGCCCGCACTTGTGGCCCACAAGACATCGGAAAAGAGTAAGAAGATGTCAGCGACAAACAAGAAGAATGCTGCGAAGAAGAAGCTTCACCATCGTACGGGGTCAGGTGGCTACCTCAAAGCCCGGCCTAAGTGGGCCAAGGCTGAGAATGATCTGCTTGATAAAGGGATCGAACCACAGACAATGAACTGGCCAGACCGTTGCCGGACTTGGTTCTTCGGGGCTGGCGGAAAATTGGACCCTGTATCAGGGAGGTGCGTTTGGACGGACAAGCTTTTGAGAATACCAGTCAAGAGGCTTCAGCACTATATCGATGCAGCGCAGCAAGGGACGTTTGTTCCAGACAGAGAGAACGACGAGCTCACAATGGCCCTCGGGAATCCTGAGCACCCTGGACGGACACGAGGCACGCCAGGCTCCGTTCCGTGGAAGGCTGGTTTTCCGGACGTAGGCGGTTACAAAAGCCAGGAGAGGAGGAAAAAAGTGGAGCAGACCCAAATTCAGAAGCTGCACGAAAGGGTTCAAGGGCTAGAGGAATGAGACGGCAATCGACATGCCGAAACTACCCCTGAAGCTACCCCGCCATCGCAGTGGAGAAGCAGCGTGGCTTCCACCGAGCTGCTTCAGCCAGAGCATGTCTTGACGGCTCCTGCTAGCTACCCCGTGGATGCTATCAGGGAGTCTCAACATTGCCACATTATGAAGCAATGGCAGAACTTCAAAGTCAAGGCGGCTGTTGGCTCTGTTTTACCTCCTGAACCCGGCGCAACCTACCACTGTCGGCCGATTCCAGAAGGATATGCTAGGGTGATGGTGGATGAAATAACGGAGGGATTTGAGGACCTCAAGCTTGCCTACCCTACCGGTGAAGGGGAGACTCGGCTGGGTTCTGCTCTGAAGACTCCATGCCTATGGCGGAAGGAGCTCATCAACCTTCCGAACTGGACGCCTCCGGCGAGTAAGGGCACTCCGCCTCCTCCTCCGCCGAGTGATCAGGACACTCAGCCTCCTTCTCCGGCGCGTGGCGGCACTCCGCCTCCTCCTCTGCCTCCTCCTCCGGCGAGTGATCAGGGCACTCAGCCTCCTTCTCCGCCTGCGCCGGCGCGCCAGAGCAGCCAGCCTCCTCCTTCTCCGCCTCGTCAGCAAGGGCGGAAGAGACCCGCCGCCGCTCGGGCTGCTCCAGCGCGTCATAGTCCTTCTCCTCCGCCTCGTAAGCAAGGAAAGAAGACAGCCGCAGCCGCTCCATCTACTCTGTCGGCGTCTAGCAGTACAGCCAGAGGCGGGAGGCAATACAGATTCGGTCCTTCTCTGAAGACTCCAGAGAAGTTACCATACGAGAGGATCGAGGAGGAAACCATGAAGATCGTGCGAGCCGAAGTGACGAACTTCTTTGAAGGGGTGAAAGGAAATAAACATCCACCTCCGAAGGAGAAGGTAGATCCGGTGAAAGCGAAGCGCACTCTGGCTGCCCTGACAAAACCACCAAAGTCTCCGCCGAAAGGCAACTATGAGTGCATTATTGCAAAGACATTTGCCGAAGCGGAGCGGTCGAGAAGTACTGTCAGTGATCAAAGGTTAAAAGAACGACGAGCTGGGGAAAAAATTGCCCAGCTCGGCGAAAAAGCGAACCAATCGTGCCCCCCGCTCAAGGTGTCTACCAACATCGTCGCTAATGATCATTATGATATCTTGGAGATTACCTGCCCGACGATGTACATTATGATATCTTGGAGGTGGACGAACACAAATACCATTACGGGAAGCCTCTCGTCAAAGATGAAAGATCTCTAACAACGATGATGCGAAGATTACATGATTGGTACATGAAAACCTGCAGAGATTCTGGGGGGAGGAATACTTTGACGCTGAGAGTTAAACCGGAGCATGACCTCGTTGGAATTGAACTGTTGAATGTTCCATTTGAGGAGTTCTTCCAGTTTTTCAATCAAAAGGCCCTCGATAAATCAACGATCACTTGCTACTGTCTGTAAGTAGTACTACTTCTATCATTAAGTCTCTCTATATAGGTCAGCTGTTTCATTGCATGTATTTATAATTATCCTCACTATATTATGCAGATTGAAGATCGCCGAATTGAAGAAAAGACAAATCGGTGATATTGGGTTCATTAACACAAATCTCATAGATGCAACTGAGGTTAAATATCATGCCGAAAATACCGAGGCCAACTTGCTACGATTGTTGGTAATAAATGAAAACAAAGATATAATACTCTTTCCTTACAACTTCAAGTGAGTGTTACTGTCTTGTGCATATTCGGTTTCTCTTATTAGTCCAGGTTATAGTAATGTAATTCATGACTTATGCATGCGTGCATAGCTTCCACTATATTCTCCTAGAGATTAAGCTTGAGCAGGGAGTAGTAACCGTCTTAGACTCGAGACGAAAAGATCCCCAGGACTATGCGGACATGACTCAAATGCTCGAAAAGTAAGTTAAATCGATCATTATCCACCATATCAGCAACTTTGTTCATTTCCTGATATCAAGTAATTGTTTTCTTTGTCTGGCAGGGTTTGGAGAAAATTCACCAAAAAGGCTCTGGGACTGCCGAAGAAGCTGCAATTTAAACACCCGAAAGTAAGTAATATAGTAGCATGTTCCGCGAATCTCCTAGTGATTCAAGCGCTAGTTTCATCAATACCATTTAGCATGCTTGCTTATCAGTTTGATTGACCTCTATTTCTTGTAAAGTGGTTGTGGCAGGAACCCGGGAATAATTACTGTGGATACTATGTTTCCGAGTCCATCCGCTACACGACCTGTGAGCGGGGCTACTCTGACGAACAATATGAAGTGCGTAAGCAATAATATTCACAATTTTATTTTATTACCATCATTTGTGTTGAGTTTCATTTATTCATATATATATATATATGTATGTATGTATGTATGTATGTATGTATGTATTGACCCCCTTCTTCAAATTAGATCTTTCGGATGCGGGATGAACTCCTAGCACCAGATCGTATGCGAGCAATTCAAGAGGAATTGGTGGCATTCTTCCTTGACCACGTGATCGCTGAAAACGGAGAATACTATGTGGACCCTGTGTTCTTACAATTTAATTAGGAGATTATATTGTAAGAGATAATTATTGTATATATGTAGCCGGTAGTGTCGGATAGATATACGAGAACTTGTTGTTCGACCAATCTCTCGGAGAAGGAGAGGTGGTCGATATCACTTCTCTCTGTATGCATATGTTCATGACGATCTTCTGTTTCCTTCATTTGATTACTAGCTAGCGTGTCTAGTCCTCTCCATACGTATATAGTACGTAGCGTCGACCAAGCACGGAGATAAGAGAGGACACTTCTCTCTATTAATTAGCTAGCTAACACAATATATGAAACACCTAAATTAACCCCCCAAAACCCCCAACCCCCCCCCCTTCAAAAAAAAACAAAAACCCCAGCCCCTGAAATGCTGACGCGTGGATGCCTATTGGTCCCGGTTAGTGCCACCAACCGGGACCAAAGGCCCTCCTGCCTGGGCTCGCCGCACCGGCCACGTGGAGGCCCATCTGTCCTGGTTCGTGTAAGAACCGGGACTAAAGGGTTAGGGCATTAGTAACGACCCTTTAGTCCCGGTTCAAAAACCGGGACAAAAGGCCCTTACCAACCGGGACAATAGGCCCTTTTTCTACTAGTGCACCTATATGAGTTTGATTGTCAAACGTCGCAATCTATGAGAGTAGGGTTCTGTCTAGTAAACTCATGAAAGGTCTCGGAGTATGACGCATAAGCTCCACCCGCGGGGAAGACCCACGGTAGCCACGTATCGGTCAAGGCTTTATGTGAAGCTAGATTTGCAGAAAACTTACAGTTCAAGGCCCAGTCCACTGTTTAAGTTGCTTACTAGTGTAGCATAGAGTTCTAGGTGGAAGTTCAACTTAACAGTCTCCGCTATAGTACCGATATATAAAACAGTGTTTTGGAACCAAAGGCAAATTTTGTGTGCCTCTGGGATCTGGTGGGCGATTGCTGAAATTTTGTCTATTTCGGGCCTAGCCAAATAGCAGTTTCAGAAATTCCTAATAAATCCTAGAGGCCCACGCAGCCCATTTGTGCAAGGCAATAGGTGGAACTAAAGTTTAGTCCCACATTGCTAGTTTAGAGGGAGTTGGACCTCTTTATAAGGGAGGTTCTTTCCCCACTTGTACGAGCATGAGAACAAGAGGGACATCCACGCGCGCTCCTCCTCCGCCGCCCGCCTCGCCACGCCACGCCTCATCACGACGCGCCGCGGGTTGCGGGAATGAGCCGAGCTGATGTCTAAATTTTTGCCACGCACTACGGGTATACGAAAGGTCACACGGAAGCTGAAAAGATTTTTGCGAAAGTGGAGTTCGAATGCGAACGATGCGGCCCCTCGGCTGCTGGCTGTTTGCTTCATCTCCGTCTCTTCGTTTTGCCTCCCGTTGCCGCCCTCTCGCCTCCTTCTCTTGCACCTATAAAAGGGAGGTCGCTCCTCTCAGAGAGGCGCACCAGAACTTCTCCTTCCTCTCGCCACCGGTTTCATTCTCTGAGCTACTGGTGTCTTCCTCATCCCGGCTTTGCGGCGTGCACCGCGAGTCGGGACAGTAGGCCTCCGAAACCGCACCTCTTTGAGTCCTGTACGGGAGAAGGGTGATAAGGTTTTTGGGGAGCGCTCCGCGCGACTACTGACTTCTTCATCACGGACTCCGACGACTACTTCCCCGACGACGACTTCTTCCCCGATGTCGACGACATGGCTGGAGAGGATGTCGACCCCAAGTCCAGTGCTTCTGCTGCTGCTGTCCCGTACGTGTTTATGCTCTTTCTGTTAGAAGTCCTGCCACAGTTCTTTGCTCTAGTTTCTACCCTACATGTGTTAGGTTCTACTTCATATATGCAACTTGTTGTACTGTCTGCTCTACATGTGTTTAGTTACAGTTCATATGTGAAGTTGTTGTTTACCTTCTCTTTGTCAAATCGCATGACTTGCTTTATCACTGCTATACTAGTCGTGCTTTATCTAGTATTTCTGTTAATAAAATCATTCGGTAAATTGCTCATATTTCCAACAATCCAAAAACCTTATTATAGGCAATTTACCCCAAGTGGTTTTGCTGCTTCCATGAGACCTCCTATGTTTGAGGGTATCCACTATAAGAGGTGGCGCGTGAGAGCAGTCTTATGGTTTGAAACCATGAGTTGCTATGACACCACTCTTGGCAAACCTGAAGGGGAGCTTGATGCTCAACGGGCACAAGCCTTTCAGAAAATGGATACTCTGTTTAAGGCTGCTCTCTTGAGTGTTCTTGGTGAGAACCTAGTTGATGCTTATGCATCAATTGATAATGGAAAAGATATGTGGGATGCACCCGAGGCCAAGTTTGGGGTCTCGGATGTTGGCACTGAGCTGTATATCACGAAGCAATTCTATGATTACAGGATGATGCTACCTCTTGAGCCCTGCACTGGTTTTCTCTTGAAGAGGAAAGGGTGATGCAGCAAAGTAGCGTAAGTATTTCCCTCAGTTTTTGAGAACCAAGGTATCAATCCAGTAGGAGGCTACGCGCGAGTCCCTCGCACCTACACAAAACAAATAAATCCTCGCAACCAACGCGATAAGGGGTTGTCAATCCCTTCACGGTCACTTACGAGAGTGAGATCTGATAGATATGATAGGATAATATTTTTGGTATTTTTGTGATAAGATGCAAAGTAAAATAAAAGCAAAGGAAGTAGCTAGGTATTGGAAGATTAATATGATGGAGAATAGACCCGGAGGCCATAGGTTTCACTAGTGGCTTCTCTCAAGATAGCATAAGTATTACGGTGGGTGAACAAATTACTGTCGAGCAATTGATAGAATTGAGCATAGTTATGAGAATATCTAGGTATGATCATGTATATAGGCATCACGTCCGTGACAAGTAGACTGACTCCTGCCTGCATCTACTACTATTACTCCACACATCGACCGCTATCCAGCATGCATCTAGAGTATTAAGTTCATAAGAACAGAGTAACGCTTTAAGTAAGATGACATGATGTAGAGGGATAAACTCATGCAATATGATATAAACCCCATCTTGTTATCCTCGATGGCAACAATACAATACGTGCCTTGCTGCCCCTACTGTCACTGGGAAAGGACACCGCAAGATTGAACCCAAAGCTAAGCACTTCTCCCATTGCAAGAAAGATCAATCTAGTAGGCCAAACCAAACTGATAATTCGAAGAGACTTGCAAAGATAACCAATCATACATAAAAGAATTCAGAGAAGATTCAAATATTGTTCATAGATAAACTTGATCATAAACCCACAATTCATCGGTCTCAACAAACACACCGCAAAAATAAGATTACATCGAATAGATCTCCACGAGAGAGAGGGAGAACATTGTATTGAGATCCAAAAAGAGAGAAGAAGCCATCTAGCTACTAACTATGGACCCGATGGTCTGAGGTAAACTACTCACACTTCATCGGAGAGGCTATGGTGTTTATGTAGAAGCCCTCCGTGATGGATGCCCCCTCCGGCGGAGCTCCAGAACAGGCCCCAAGATGGGACCTCGTGGGTATAGAAGGTCGCGGCGGTGGAATTAGGTTTTTGGCTCCGTCTCTGATCATTTGTGGGTACATAGGTATATATAGGAGGAAAGAGTACGTCGGTGGAGCAACAGGGGGCCCACAAGGGTGGAGGGCGCGCCCAGGGGGTAGGTGGGCCCCCTACCTCGTGGCCTCCTCTTTTGTTTCTTGACGTAGGATCCAAGTCTCCTGGATCATATTCTTCCTAAAAATCACGTTCCCGAAGGTTTCATTCCGTTTGAACTCCGTTTGATATTCTTTTTCTGCGAAACTCTGAAATAGGCAAAAAAACAGCAATTCTGGGCTGGGCCTCCGGTTAATAGGTTAGTCCCAAAAATAATATAAAAGTGAATAATAAAACCCAATAATGTCCAAAACAGTAGATAATATAGCATGGAGCAATCAAAAATTATAGATACGTTGGAGACGTATCAAGCATCCCCCAGCTTAACTCCTACTCGTCCTCGAGTAGGTAAATGATAAAAACAGAATTTCTGATGCGGAGTGCTACTTGGCATAATTTCAATGTAATTCTTCTTAATTGTGTTATGAATATTCAGATCCGAAAGATTCAAGAAAAAAGTTTAATATTGACATAAAAATAATAATACTTCAAGCATACTAACAAAGTAATTATGTCTTCTCAAAATAACATGGACAAAGAAAGTTATCCCTACAAAATCATATAGTCTGGCTATGCTCTATCTTCACCACACAAAGTATTTAAATCATGCACAACCCCGATGACAAGCCAAGCAATTGTTTCATACTTTTGACGTTCTCAAAAAATTTCGATCTTCACGCAATACATGAGCATGAGCCATGGACATAGCACTATATGTGGAATATAATGGTGGTTGTGGAGAAGACAAAAAGGAGAAGATAGTCTCACAGCAACTAGGCGTATCAACGGGCTATGGAGATGCCCATCAATAGATATCAATGTGAGTGAGTGGGGATTGCCATGCAACAGATGCACTAGAGCTATAAGTATATGAAAGCTCAACAAAAGAAACTAAGTGGGTGTGCATCCAACTCGCTTGCTCACGAAGACCTAGGGCATTTTGAGGAAGCCCATCATTGGAATATACAAGCCAAGTTTTATAATGAAAAATTCCCACTAGTATATGAAAGTGACAAAATGAGAGACTCTCTATCATGAAGATCATGGTGCTACTTTGAAGCACAAGTGTGGTAAAAGGATAGTAACATTGTCCCTTCTCTCTTTTTCTCTCATTTTTTTTATTTGGGCCTTTTCTCTTTTTTTATGGCCTCTTTTTATTCGTCCGGAGTCTCATCCCGACTTGTGGGGGAATCATAGTCTCCATCATCCTTTTCCTCACTTGGGACAATTCTCTAAAAATGAAGATCATCACACTTTTATTTTCTTACAACTCAACAATTACAACTCAGTACTTAGAATAAAATATGACTCTATATGAATGCCTCTAGTGGTGTACCGGGATATGCAATGAATCAAGAGTGACATGTATGAAAGAATTATGAACGGTGGCTTTGCCACAAATACGATGTCAACTACATGATCATGCAAAGCAATATGACAATGATGGAGCGTGTCATAATAAACGGAACGGTGGAAAGTTGCATGGCAATATATCTCGGAATGGCTATGGAAATGCCATGATAGGTAGGTATGGTGGCTGTTTTGAGGAAGGTATATGGTGGGTGTATGATACCGGCGAAAAGTGCGCGGTATTAGAGAGGCTAGCAATGGTGGGAGGAAGAAAAGTGCGTATAATCCATGGACTCAACATTAGTCATAAAGAACTCATATACTTATTGCAAAAATCTACAAGTTATCAAAGCAAAGTATTACGCGCATGCTCCTAGGGGGATAGATTGGTAGGAAAAGACCATCGCTCGTCCCCGACCGCCACTCATAAGGAAGACAATCAATAAATAAATTATGCTCCGACTTCATCACATAACGGTTCACCATACGTGCATGCTACGGGAATCACAAACTTTAACACAAGTATTTCTCAAATTCACAACTACTCAACTAGCATGACTCTAATATCACCATCTTTATATCTCAAAACAATTATCAAGCATCAAACTTTTCTTAGTATTCAACACACTCATAAGAATTTTTACTAATCTTGAATACCAAGCATATTAGGATTATTTAAGCAAATTACCATGCTATTTAAGACTCTCAAAATAATCTAAGTGAAGCATGAGAGATCAATAGTTTCTATAAAACAAATCCACCACCGTGCTCTAAAAGATATAAGTGAAGTACTAGAGCAAAACTATATAACTCAAAAGATATAAGCGAAGCACATAGAGTATTCTAACAAATTCCAAATCATGTATGGCTCTCTCAAAAGGTGTGTACAGCAAGGATGATTGTGGTAAACTAAAAAGCAAAGACTCAAATCATACAAGACGCTCCAAGCAAAACACATATCATGTGGTGAATAAAAATATAGCTCCAAGTAAAGTTACCGATGGAAGTAGACGAAAGAGGGGATGCCTTCCGGGGCATCCCCAAGCTTTGGCTTTATGGTGTCCTTAGATTATCTTGGGGGTGCCATGGGCATCCCCAAGCTTAGGTCTCTTGCCACTCCTTGTTCCATAATCCATCAAATCTTTCACCCAAAACTTGAAAACTTCACAACACAAAACTTATCAGAAAATCTCCTGAGCTCCGTTAGCGAAAGAAAACAAAAGACCACTTCAAGGTACTGTAATGAACTCATTATTTATTTATATTGGTGTTAAACCTACTGTATTCCAACTTCTCTATGGTTTATAAACTATTTTACTAGCCATAGATTCATCAAAATAAGCAAACAACACACGAAAAACAGAATCTGTCAAAAACAGAACAGTCTGTAGTAATCTGTAACTAACGCAAACTTCTGGAACTCCAAAAAATCAGCCAAAATAGGAAGACCTAGGAAATTTGTGTATTGATCAGCAGCAATTGGAATCAGTATTTTATCATGTTCTGGTGATTTTTAACAATTATTTTCATGAACAGAAAGTTTCTGGAAATTACAGCAAGATCAAATAACTATCATCCAAGAAGATCCTATAGGTTTAACTTGGCACAAACACTAATGAAAACATAAAAACACATCTAACCGGAGGCTAGAACAAATATTTATTCCTAAACAGAAGCAAAAAGCAAAAAAACTAAAAATAAAATTGGGTTGCCTCCCAACAAGCGCTATTGTTTAACGCCCCTATCTAGGCATAAAAGCAAGGATAGATCTAGGTATTGCCATCTTTGGTAGGCAATCCATAAGTGGCTCTCCTGGTAGATTCATATGGTAATTTTATTTTCTTCCTAGGGAAGTGTTCCATGCCTTTCTTTAATGGAAACTGGAATCTAATATTCCCTTCCTTCATATCAATAATTGCACCAATCGTTCTAAGGAAAGGTCTACCAAGAATAATAGGACATGAAGGATTGCAATCTATATCAAGAACGATAAAATCTACGGGCACATAGTTCCTATTTGCAACAATAAGAACATCATTAATTCTTCCCATAGGTTTCTTAATAGTGGAATCCGCAAGGTGCAAGTTTAGAGAGCAATCATCAAAATCACGGAAATCTAGCAAATCGCACAAAGTTTTGGGAATAGTGGAAACACTAGCACCCAAATCACATAAAGCATAGAACTCATGATCCTTAATCTTAATTTTAATAGTAGGTTCCCACTCATCATAAAGTTTTCTAGGATAGAAACTTCCAACTCAAGCTTCTCTTCATAAGATTGCATCAAGGCATCAACGATATGTTTAGTAAACGCTTTATTTTGACTATAAGCATGAGGAGAATTAAGCACGGATTGCAAGAAGCAAATACAATCTATCAAAGAGCAATTTTCATAATTAAATTTCATGAAATCCAAAATAGCGGGTTTAGCAACATATAGGGTTTTGATCTCTTCAATCCCACTTCTATCAATTTTAGCATCAAGATCTAAAAACTCCGAATTTTTTAACGCCTTCTAGGTAAAGGTGGATCATATTCAGTCCCATCATTATCAAGATTCATATTGCAAAACAAAGATTTAATAGGGGACACATCAATAACTTTTAGATCTTCATCTTTATTTTCATAGAAATCCGGTTTAGCGGCCATCTTATTAACTAAGGTAGCCTGCTTATCTGATATTTCAGCTATCAACTTCTCAAGACGAGCAATTTGGGATCTCAAACCATCAAATTCTTTATACATATCATCGAGCTCTTTATTCATATAACTCATAAAGCTTTTTTGTTCCTTAAGCTCGTTTCTGAAGAAATTATTATGCTCAAATTGCAAAACCATAAAACTCCTGATGTTGCTTTCGATCTCTTCTAATCTTTTAAGGTGAAGATCACCAAATCTAGGTAGAGCCATCGTGACAAACAAGCAACCCAACACACGAGCAAAAAGCAAATGAAAAAGAGGCAAACGGAAAAGAGAGGGCGAATAAAACGGCAAGGGTGAAGTGGGGGAGAGGAAAATGAGAGGCAAATGGCAAATAATGTAATGCGGGAGATAAGGGTTTGTGATGGGTACTTGGTATGTTGACTTTTGCGTAGACCTCCCCGGCAACGGCGCCAGAAATCCTTCTTGCTACCTCTTGAGCACTGCGTTGGTTTTCCCTTGGAGAGGAAAGGGTGATGCAGCAAAGTAGCGTAAGTATTTTCCTCAGTTTTTGAGAACCAAGGTATCAATCCAGTAGGAGGCTACGCGCGAGTCCCTCGCACCTACACAAAACAAATAAATCCTCGCAACCAACGCGATAAGGGGTTGTCAATCCCTTCACGGTCACTTACGAGAGTGAGATTTGATAGATATGATACGATAATATTTTTGGTATTTTTGTGATAAGATGCAAAGTAAAATAAAAGCAAAGGAAATAAATAAGTGTTGGAAGATTAATATGATGAAGATAGACCCGGGGGCCATAGGTTTCACTAGTGGCTTCTCTCAAGAGCAAAAGTATTTTACGGTGGGTGAACAAATTACTGTTGAGCAATTGACAGAATTGAGCATAGTTATGATAATATCTAGTTATGATCATGTATATAGGCATCACGTCCGAGACAAGTAGACCGACTCCTGCCTGCATCTACTACTATTACTCCACTCATCGACCGCTATCCAGCATGCATCTAGAGTATTAAGTTCATGAAAACAGAGTAACGCCTTAAGCAAGATGACATGATGTAGAGGGATAAATTCATGCAATATGATAAAAACCCCATCTTGTTATCCTCGATGGCAACAATACAATACGTGCCTTGCTGCCCCTACTATCACTGGGAAAGGACACCGCAAGATTGAACCCAAAGCTAAGCACTTCTCCCATTGCAAGAAAGATCAATCTAGTAGGCCAAACCAAACTGATAATTCGAAGAGACTTGCAAAGATAACCAATCATACATAAAAGAATTCAGAGAAGATTCAAATATTGTTCATAGATAAACTTGATCATAAACCCACAATTCATCGGTCTCAACAAACACACCGCAAAAAGAAGATTACATCGAATAGATCTCCACGAGAGAGGGGGAGAACATTGTATTGAGATCCAAAAAGAGAGAAGAAGCCATCTAGCTACTAACTATGGACCCGAAGGTCTGAGGTAAACTACTCACACTTCATCGGAGAGGCTATGGTGTTGATGTAGAAGCCCTCCGTGATGGATGCCCCCTCCGGCGGAGCTCCGGAACAGGCCCCAAGATGGGATCTCGTGGGTACAGAAGGTTGCGGCGGTGGAATTAGGTTTTTGGCTCCGTATCTGATCGTTTGGGGGTACGTAGGTATATATAGGAGGAAGGAGTACGTCGGTGGAGCAACAGGGGCCCACGAGGGTGGAGGGCGCGCCCTGGGGGGTAGGCGCGCCCCCTACCTCGTGGCCTCCTCCTTTGTTTCTTGACGTAGGGTCCAAGTCTCCTGGATCATATTCTTCCTAAAAATCACGTTCCCGAAGGTTTCATTCCGTTTGGACTCCGTTTGATATTCTTTTTCTACGAAACTCTGAAATAGGCAAAAAACAGCAATTCTGGGCTGGGCCTTCGGTTAATAGGTTAGTCCCAAAAATAATATAAAAGTGAATAATAAAGCCCAATAATGTCCAAAACAGTAGATAATATAGCATGGAGCAATCAAAATTTATAGATACGTTGGAGACGTATTAGATGACTGAAGAGCGCTCCGTGGTTGAGCAAGCTCATGAGATCGAGTCATTTGCTAGAGAACTTGAGCACTTCAACTGTATGCTACCGAACAAGTTTGTTGCCGAAGGTATCATCACTAAGCTTCCTCCTTCATGGAGGAACTTTGCTACCTTACTGAAGCATAAGAGACAGGAGTTTTCCTTTCCGGATCTCATTGGTACTCTTGATGTGGAAGAAAAGGTGAGACCAAAGGACACACGTGCTCGAGGTATTGAGGGAGGATCTAGTGCCATTCTGGTACAGAAGAAGAACTTCCAGCCCAACAAGTTCAAGAACAAGGGAAAGTTTGATGGTAAAGCAAAGTTTGATGGGAAGAACAAGGACACACGAACTTCAAGAAGAAGAATGACAAGAAGAAAGGTGCTTGTCATGTGTGTGGGGATCCTGATCATTGGGCTCCTAGTTGCCCTAATCGCTATGACAAGCGTCACCCTGGGAAAGGCGGCAAGACCGCTAATGTTGTCATTGGAGACACTGACATGAAGGATGCTGGGTATGGTATATTCCCACTATTCTTTCAGTATGTCATTCTCCTGATTGGTTGATTGACACGGGTGCTAATGTGCATGTATGCGGTGATATTTCCATGTTTTCGTCTTACCAGACCGCAGGGACTTCAACCGTGCTGATGGGCAACGGTTCAAGTGCTTCTGTTCGTGGTGTTGGCACGGTCGATCTGAAGTTTACTTCGGGGAAGATCGTGCGGCTGAAGAACATGCATTATGTCCCCTCCGTCAATAAAAATTTTGTTAGCGGATCTCTTCTGTGTAGAGATGGCTACAAGCTTGTCTTTCAGTCGAATAAATTTGTAATATCCAAGTATGAAACCTTTGTTGGTAAAGGCTATGAGTCAGGATGCCTGTTTCGTTTATCCTTATCAGACGTTTGCAATAAAGTTGTTAATCATATTTGCAACAATAGTGAATCAAATGTGTGGCATTCACGTCTTTGTCATGTTAACTTTGGTTGCATGGCGCGACTAGCGAAGTTGAACTTAATCCCTAGTTTCACCACTATCAAGGGATCCAAGTGTCAAGTGTGTGTGCAAGCTAAGCAACCTCGTAAGTCTCACACGACTACGGAAACGAGAAACCTTGCACCACTAGAACTCATACATTCAGATCTATGTGGAATGAATGGTGTTTTGACAAAAGGTGGAAAGAAATATTTCATGACGTTAATTGACGACTCCACTAGATACTGCCGTGTGTATCTTCTGAAATCTAAGGATGAGGCTTTGAACTTTTTCAAGATCTATAAAGCTGAAGTGGAAAACCAACTTGATCGAAAAATCAAGAGGCTTAGGTCCGACCGTGGTGGAGAGTATTTTTCCAATGAATTTGATGCTTCTTGTGCAGAACATGGTATAATCCATGAGAGGACGCCTCCCTATTCATCTCAGTTAAATGGGGTAGCCGAAAGAAAGAACCGTACTCTAACCGATTTGGTTAACGCCATGTTAGACACATCGGGTCTCTCCAAGGCATGGTGGGGGAGGCGATATTGACAGCATGTCATGTCCTAAACCGAGTTCCCACAAAGAACAAAGAAATAACTCCATTCGAGGAATGGGAGAAGAAAAGGTTAAAACTCTCTTATCTACGAACATCGGGTTGTTTGGCGAAAGTCAATGTTCCAATTCCAAAGAAGCGGAAGCTTGGACCAAAGACTGTGGATTGTGTTTTCCTTGGATATGCTTTTCATAGCATTGGGTATAGATTCTTGGTTGTAAAATCTGAGGTACCTGACATGCATGTCGGTACGATCATGGAATCGAATGATGCGACTTTCTTTGAAGATATCTTTCCCATGAAGGATATGGCTACCTCTTTTAATCAGGAGATGCCTAGTTCATCGAATCAGGAACCAGTTACAATTACCGAACCTGCCATTTCGATGGAACACTGTGAAAGTCCTGTGGAGGAGAACAATGAAGTTCCTACTAGGAGCAAGAGACAGAGGACTGCAAAGTCCTTTGGTGATGATTTTCTTGTGTATCCCATAGATGATACTCCCAGTTCTATTTCAGAGGCCTATGCATCTGAAGATGCTGACTACTGGAAGGAAGCAGTTCGTAGCGAGATGGATTCCATCTTGGCGAATGAAACTTGGGAGATAACTGATCGTCCTTATGGGTGCAAACCTATAGGATGCAAATGGGTATTCAAGAAGAAGCTTAGGCCTGATGGTACTACTGAAAAGTACAAGGCTCGGCTCGTGGCTAAGGGTTATACCCAAAAGGAAGGTGAAGACTTCTTTGATACTTACTCACCTGTGGCTCGACTGACCACTATTCGAGTTCTACTTTCACTAGCTGCCTCACATGGTCTTCTCGTTCATCAAATGGATGTTAAGACTGCTTTCCTAAATGGAGAGTTGGACGAGGAAATTTATATGGAACAACCAGATGGGTTTGTACTAGATGGTCAGGAAGGAAAAGTGTGCAAGTTGCTGAAGTCTTTGTATGGACTCAAGCAAGCACCCAAACAGTGGCATGAGAAGTTTGAAAGAACTTTAACAGCTGCAGGCTTTGTTGTGAACGAAGCTGACAAATGTGTGTACTATCGCCATGGTGGGGGCGAGGGAGTTATCCTTTGCTTGTATGTTGATGACATACTGATTTTCGGAACAAATCTGAATGTTATTAAGGAGGTCAAGGATTTCCTATCTCGCTGTTTTGAGATGAAGGATTTAGGAGTGGCTGATGTCATTCTGAACATCAAGTTGTTGAGAGACGATGATGGTGGGATTACATTGCTTCAATCTCACTATGTGGAAAAGATCTTGAGTCGCTTTGGCTATAGTGACTGCAAGCCCTCTCCAACACCATATGATGCTAGTGTGTTACTTCGAAAGAATCGAAGAATTGCTAGAGATCAATTGAAATATTCTCAGATTATTGGCTCGCTTATGTACTTAGCCAGTGCTACAAGACCTGACATCTCTTTTGCTGTTAGCAAACTGAGTCGGTTTGTCTCAAAACTAGGAGATGTGCATTGGAAAGCTCTAGAGAGAGTTATGCGTTATTTGAAAGGCACTGCAAATTATGGAATTCACTACACTGGGCACCCAAAGGTGCTTGAAGGGTATAGTGACTCAAACTGGATCTCAGATGCTGATGAGATAAAGGCCACGAGAGGTTATGTATTCACTCATGGAGGTGGCGCTGTTTCTTGGAAGTCTTGCAAGCAGACCATCTTAACGAGGTCAACAATGGAAGCAGAACTCACAGCACTAGATACAGCTACGGTCGAAGCAGATTGGCTTCGTCGGCTCTTGAATGACTTGCCGGTTGTTGAGAAACCTGTACCGGGTATCCTTATGAACTGCGACAATCAAACTGTGATCACGAAAGTGAGCAGCTCAAAGGATAACATGAAGTCATCAAGACACGTTCAGAGAAGGTTAAAGTCTGTCGGAAAAATGAGAAACTCTGGAGTTATTGCATTGGATTATATCCAAACGTCTAAAAATCTGGCAGATCCTTTTACTAAGGGTCTATCACGTAATGTGATAGATAATGCATCGAGGGAGATGGGTATGAGACCCACAATATGAGTTGTTCACAGTGGTAACCTATTCTTTGTGATCGGAGATCCCGTGAATTAGATGTGGAAGACAAACTGTTGGTCAACTGAGAGGAGAGTATCCTTACTATCAACAATACCACTCCATGAAGATGCAATACTCTCCTAATCTGCATGGCAGGTTGATGTATATGTGTTCTAAGTGGCTCATTTAAGCAGAGATGTTGTCCTGCAGAACATCTTTTGAAGAACACACCTATATGAGTCTGATTGTCAAACGTCGCAATCTATGAGAGTAGGGTTCTCTCTAGTAAACTCATGAAAGGTCTCAGAGTATGACGCATAAGCTCCAACCGCGAGGAAGACCCATGGTAGCCACGTATCGGTCAAGGCTTTATGTGAAGCTAGATTCGCCGAAAACTTGCAGTTCAAGGCCCAGTCCACTGTTCAAGTTGCTTACTAGTGTAGCATAGAATTCTAGGTGGAAATTCAACTTAACAGTCTCCACTGTAGTACCGATATATAAAACAGTGTTTTGGAACCAAAGGCAAACTTTGTGTGCCTCTGGGATCTGGTGGGGGATTGCTGGAATTTTGTCTATTTTGGGCCTAGCCCAATAGCAGTTTCAGAAATTCCTAATAAATCCTAGAGGCCCATGCAGCCCATTCGTGCAAGGCAAGAGGTGGGACTAAAGTTTAGTCCCACATTGCTACTGTAGAGGGAGTTGGACCTCTTTATAAGGGAGGTTCTTTCCCCACTTTTACGAGTATGAGAATAAGAGGGACATCCACGCGTGCTCCTCCTCCGCCGCCCGCCTCGCCACGCCATGCCTCGTCATGACGCGCCGCGCCGCGGGTTGCGGGAATGAGCCGAGCCGATGTCTAAATTTTTGCCACGCACTAGGGTATACGAAAGGTCACACGGAAGCTGAAAAGATTTTTGCGAAAGTGGAGTTCGAATGCGAACGGTGCAGCCCTTCGGCTGCTGGCTGTTCGCTTCATCTCCGTCTCCTCGTTTCGCCTCCCATTGCTGCCTCTCGCCTCCTTCTCTTGTGCCTATAAAAGGGTGGTCGCTCCTCTCAGAGAGGCGCACCAGAACTTCTCCTTCCTCTCGCCACCTGTTTCATTCTCCGAGCTACTGCTGTCTTCCTCATCCCGGCTTGCGGCGTGCACCACGAGTCGGGACAGTAGGCCTCCGAAACCGCACCTCTTTGAGTCCTGTACGGGAGAAGGGTGATAAGGTTTTTGGGGAGCGCTCCGCGCCACTACTGACTTCTTCATCACGGACTCTGACGACTACTTCCCCGACGACGACTTCTTCCCCGACGTCGACGACCTCATCGACGACATGGCCGGAGAGGATGTCGACCCCAAGTCCAGTGCTTCTGCTGCTGCTGTCCCGTACGTGTTTATGCTCTTTCCGTTAGAAGTCCTGCCACAGTTCTTTGCTCTAGTTTCTACCCTACATGTGTTAGGTTCTACTTCATATATGCAACTTGCTATACTGTCTGCTCTAGATGTGTTTAGTTACAGTTCATATGTGAAGTTGCTGTTTACCTTCTCTTTGTCAAATCGCATGACTTGCTTTATCACTGCTATACTAGTCGTGCTTTATCTAGTATTTCTATTAATAAAATCATTCGGTAAATTGCCCATATTTCCAACAATCCAATAACCTTATTATAGGAAATTTACCCCAAGTGGTTGTGCTGCTTCCATGAGACCTCCTATGTTTGAGGGTATCCATTATAAGAGGTGGCGCCTGAGAGCAGTCTTATGGTTTCAAACCATGAGTTGCTATGACGCCACTGTTGGCAAACCTGAAGGGGAGCTTGATGCTCAACAGGCACAAGCTTTTCAGAAAATGGATACTCTGTTTAACGCTGCTCTCTTGAGTGTTCTTGGTGAGAACATAGTTGATGCTTATGTGTCAATTGATCATGGAAAAGATATGTGGGATGCACTCGAGAACAAGTTTGGGGTCTCGGATGCTGGCACTGAGCTGTATATCATGGAGCAATTCTATGATTATCAGGATGACTGAAGAGCGCTCCATGGTTGAGCAAGCTCATGAGATCTAGTCATTTGCTAGAGAACTTGAGCACTTCAACTGTATGCTACCGGACAAGTTTGTTGCCGGAGGTATCACTACAGGAATCAGCTATTTTGCCATCTGCCACGGCGGACGGCAAAGGCATGAACGGCGGACGGCAAAGGCCTTTGCCGTCAGCTGCGGACGGCAAAAGGCTCCGGCAAAGTAGGCTACGGTAAGCAGCTACTTTGCCGTCTGCTTCCGGGCGGCTGACGGCAAAGGCCCTTTTCCGTCTGCCGCGGACGGCAAAGAGAGCGGACGGCAATAATTGCGCTGTCAGTGCGTTAAGTGGCTAACGGCAGGCCTTTGCCGTCCGCGGCAGACGGCAAACTTTCTAGTGTCTTTGCCGTCCGCCTTATGATGTCATCTACACGTCACTACATGGCAGGCCTTTGCCGTCCGCCGCTGACGGCAAAATTGTTTACTCTTTGCCGTCTGCCACTGTAGGCATACTGACCAAATGGGTCAGCTCCCAGGAAGCACAGTTGGCTGCCACGTGGCTTCTTTGCCGTCCGCGGCAGACGGCAAAGAGCCCGTTGCCGTCGGTGGCAGACGGCAAAGAGCCTGCATATTGGCTCTTCTTTCTGTTTTTTATTAAATCCAATGATTTTCACAGCAAATATATATGACATATATAGATATATTTCACAGGCATTCATATCACATATATCCAGCACATAAGTTCCATACATTCATACATAAGCAACTTCAATCCATTCATACATAAGCAACTTCCATCCATACATATTACATAAGCAAGTTCCATCCATCAATTCATACATAAACAAGTTCCATCCATACATAAACAAGAAGACTAGAACAAGAAGACTAGAACAAGAAGAGTAGCTTCCATGAAGTGAATGAAATCTGCAAAATGGCAAAATAAGAAAGTTAGAAATAGGTGACTAGAATAAGAAGACTAGAACAAGAAGAGTAGAACAAGAAGAAGACTAGAACAAGAAGAGTAGAACAAGAAGACTAGAACAAGAAGAGTATGTCATTTATGAGCTAACTTACGTGAAATGGATCATATATGAGCTAACTAAGTTGAAATGGGTCGTTTATGAGCTAACTAAGGTCAAATGGATCGTTTTTTAGGTAACTAAGGTGAAATGGATCATTTTTTTAGCTAACTTAGGTGAAATGGATCATTTATGAGCTAACTTAGTTGAAATGGATCGTTTTTTAGCTAACTTAGGTGAAATGGATCATTTATGAGCTAATTTAGTTGAAATGGATCTTTTTGAGCTAACTTAGGTGAAATGGATCATTTAAGAGCTAATTTAGGTGAAATGGATCGTTTTTTAGCTAACTTGGTGAAATGGATCGTGTATGAGCTAAATTAGTTGAAATGGATCGTTTATGAGATAACCTAGGTAAGATGGGTCATTTTGGAGTTAACCTAGGTGAAATGGGTCATTTTAAAGCTAACGTAGGTAAAATGGATCATTTAGGAGCTAATCTAGGTAAAATGGGTCATGTTTGAGCTAACTTGGATGAACTGGATCATTTATAAGCTAACCAAGGTAAAATGGGTCATTTTAGAGCTAACTTAGGTAAAATGGATCGTTTATGAGCTAACTAAGCTAATTATGCAATTTTTGACATAAGTAAGCTAAGTACAGATCGTTTTAGATCTAACTTAGGTAAAATGGATGGTTTTGGAGGTCAGTAAGCTTATTAAGTCATTTTGGAGGAGAAGAAGCTAAGTCTAGGTCATTATGGTAAGCATTGGAGGAAATAAAGCTAAGTCTAGGTCTTTATGCATGTGTTAAGCAAAACACTAGATAAACTTACCATGATCCAGGAGGTGTAGGAGCGGGCTGGCTCGTGTCGGTAGCTGGAGAAGGATCGTGTGATGCTTGTCTGGAGTTACGCTGCACCAAAGATCATTTCCAATGTCTTGTTAGCATATGACACTCAAATGTTAAGACTAGCAAGTAATGTCCATTCAAATTAAACTCACCGTGGTCCCAGGAGCAATCACTGGCATCGGCGGAGCGGTCTGACCGGTCTTCTCGCACACAGACTGCACATTTGGTTTTGACGACTCAGTCATACTAGTTAGTAATGAGACAAACACTACATGAATGTTTTGGCTAATATGCAGAAGAAACTTACCACAAGGAGCTCGTACATGGCCCTTGCCTGCATGTCATTCCGTGCCCTCTCCTCCTCCATCATCTTTCTCGTCCTCTCCTCCAACTCCCGCTGCCTCTCCGCCGCCTCCGCCAGAAGTTTCTCCGTTCTATCTCTCTCTCACTCTGTATAGCAGCCTGCAACACCACTCAAATGACCATTTGTAATCATTGATGGAAGCGCACACAATGTAATGGAGAAAGATAGCTGAGTACGTATCACTAACCTTGATGGCGAGTTGCACTGGCCATTCACGAGGCCTTATCTCAGGAGCGGAGCTCGACTGGCGCGCCTTGATCTCCGGGAGAGTGCTAGGACAACGGATAAGTCCATCTCCAATGGCTATGGAGCCATGGGACCTCCCGCCACCAGATATCATCACCAGCTCTGGATCTATGGGACCCTGGCTCGGGTTAAAGTCCTCCACAACATACCTGGAAGACTATGGAGCTATGGACCATGGGACCTCCCGCCACCAGATATACCGAAGAACACTAACGGGGATTTTGGTCTGTGTCTTCTCACCCATACCGTTGTCTACCACAACATACCTGGAAGACTTGCAAATGGGACAATAGTTCAAGTCCGCATAGTCAAGCCTAAACAAGACACATCCTTTCTCACAGGCATGTATCTTATCATAGGGCATCTTCAGTGCACGGAGGATTTTGTCCGACTGGTACAGGTTTGCAGGCATTACATGGCCTTTGGGTAGAAAGCGTCCAAATACTGTCATCATTGCATCGTAGCATTCTCTGCCCAAGTTGAACTGAGCCTTCAGAGCCATTACTTGTGAGATGGCATCCAACTGACAAAGCTCAGTGTGCTCATGGAGCGGACGTTTTGAAGACTCCAACATTTCATTGAAGGCCTTTGCAGATTCCTCCATCTCCTCGTCCGAATCCTGAGCATCATCGAAGTCTTGCACCATGTTTTCCATCCCGGTACCATGCTCGTCGGTGCGACGACGATCCACCTCAGCTCGGTCACGTTGGGCAGACTCGCCATGAAATGTCCACACCGTATAATCGGGCGTAAAACCACTCTTCTGCAGGTGTTTGCCCATTTCAGCCTCTGTCCTCTTTTCCCAATTGCCGCACCGTAAACAGGGGCACTAGGTTTTCCTCTGGCCATTTGCAAATGCGGCTCGCACAAACCCCTTGGTTTTTGTGAACCATTCAGTGCTCCATTTGTTCTGACCAGTGTGACCGGTGTACATCCACGCACGATCACTCATCTTGACTTTCAGAGCTACTAGACACACAACAAATATATATATATATATATATATATATATATATATATATATATATATATATATATATATATAATTCACCATGTATATATTCATCTGTTGATCTACTTTGTCAATTTTATTACGTCCATGCAACCTACACTCTAATAGGTAATGATAGGTCCTAATCCCACCCGAGTATGTTTAGATTGGGTTCATTTTCCCATGCTTTGCTCCGGATCCTACGCAAAATTTCGGCAGCACCTCCCCGCTGTTCTCCTAATACACGTCTCTGCAATAAACATAGAGGATGTGTACCCGGAGAACAACAGGGGAGGCACTAAAGAAATTTATGCGTCGGATCCGGAGCAAAGCATATGGGAAAACGAACCCAATCTAAACATACTCGGGCTGTCCATGGATAGCGTTGGACAATTCGAAAGAATCAAGGTTATAAATATGCAAATGCATGCATATTTATAACTATGACGCTTTCGAACGGGAGACACATATTGGTTACGCATACTGATGATTCAAGACACATATATAGCTAGCTATCAAGTTTCATCATAATAGATCAAATAATTAATGGGGGAGGAGGACATGTCATTTGTGCTCACCCACGAACGAAGGGGCAGAGCTCGTCAAACGCACGGCGAGGTCGTCGAACACCAAACCTCGCAGCGATGAAACAACTGCACATTTAAAACTACCCGATCAACACAATTATATATGATGTTTTCATAACAAAATCGAAAAATATATGACCTAACTAATAATTCACAAATATATGACCCCGTCGGCCTCTGGAAGGCCAAAGAACACCTTTTCGAGAGGTGTCGGGGGTCGGGGTGTCGTGTCGGTGTCGGGGTGCCGTGTCGGGGTCGGGGTCGGGGTCTCGGGGTCGGGGTGTCGGGTCGGCGTGCCGGGTCGGGGTCGGGGTGCCGTGTCGGTATCGGGGTCGGGGTGTCGGGTCAGGCTCGGGGTCGGGGTGTCGGGGTCGGGGTCGGGGTCGGGGTGTCGGGGTCGGGGTCTAGGGGTCGGGGTGTCGTGTCGGGGTGCCGGGTCGGGGTCGGGGTGCCGTGTCGGGTCGGGGTTTTTCCCTCTTTTTTCCTTTTCTTCTTCTTCCTTTTCTTCCTTTTTCCTTCTTCTTCTTCTTCTTCTTCTTCTTCTTCTTCTTCTTCCTCCTTTCCTTTTTCCTCTTCTTCTTCTCCTCCTCTCCTCTTTTTTCTTCTTCTTCTTCCTCTTCTTCTTTTTTCTTCTCCTCCTCCTCTTCTTCTTCTTCCTTTCCTTTTTCCTCTTCTTCTTCTCCTCCTCTCCTCTTTTTTTTCTTCTTCTTCTTCTTTCCTCAAACTAAACTAAACCTAAAACTAAACCTAAAACTAAACCTAAATCTAAAACTAAAACTAAAACTAAAACTAAATCTAAACTAAACATAAACCTAAAACTAAAAAAAAAGAAAAAAAAAGGAAAAAACTAAATCTAAACCTAAAACTAAACCTAAAACTAAAACTAAAACTAAATCTAAACTAAACATAAACCTAAAACTAAAAAAAAGAAAAAAAAAGAGGAGGTAGAGCTCACCTGGGGCAGGGCCGGTGGAGGAGGTGGCCGGTGGAGGAGGGGGGCGGGGCGGCCTGGCGGCGCCGCCGGGCCCGGGGCGGTGGGGCGTGGGGGGCCGGGGCGCGGCGGCGCCGAGACGGTAGGGCGGCGGGGGCGACGGGGCGGGGGCCCGATGGGGGAGGTGGCCGGTGGAGGAGGGGGGCGGGGCGGCCTGGGGCGGTGGCGCCGGGCCCGGGGCGGTGGGGCGCGGGGGGCCGGGGCGCGGCGGCGCCGAGACGGTAGGGCGGCGGGGGCGACGGGGCGGGGGGCCGGTGGGGCCGGGTGGTGGGGCGACGGCGCCGGGCGGCAGTGGCGACGGGGCAGGGGGCCGGTGGGGCGGCGGGGTGGTGGGGCGACCGGGCGGCGGCGAGTGGTGGGGGCGGCGGCGCGCGTGTGAAGAGCAGGGAGAGAAACAGGGCGGGGTGGGGCGCGGCCGTTAGATATGTTAAATCTTTGCCGTCCGCCCCCTTTGTCGTCCGCTTTTTTGCTCTTTGCCGTCTGCTAGGGGGGCCGTTAAGTTTTTTTTAAGCAGCTCGTCAGTGGGGCCCCCTCCCTCTTTGCCGTCAGCTAGCCGACGGCAAAGAATCTTTTCCGTCAGCTAGCGGATGGCAAAGAACTGGCTGATGGCAAAGAAAGTCTTTGCCATCAGCCAGTTCTTTGCCGTCAGCTTTTGGGTAGCTGATGGCAAAGAGCTTCTTTGCCGTCTGCTAGCTGACGGCAAAGAGCTTCTTTGCCGTCTGCTAGCTAACGGCAAAGAGCTTCTTTGCCGTCTGCTAGCTGACGGCAAAGAGCTGGCGGATGGCAAAGTAGCTGATTCTAGTAGTGTATCATCACTAAGCTTCCTCCTTCATGGAGGAACTTTGCTACCTTACTGAAGCATAAGAGACAGGAGTTTTCCGTTCCGGATCTCATTGGTACTCTTGATGTGGAAGAAAAGGCGAGAGCAAAGGACACACGTGCTCGAGGTATTGAGGGAGGATCTAGTGCCAATCTGGTACAGAAGAAGAACTTCCAGCCCCACAAGTTCAAGAACAAGGGCATGTTTGATGGTAAACCAAAGTTTGATGGGAAGAACAAGGACACACGAACTTCAAGAAGAAGAATGACAAGAAGAAAGCTGCTTGTCATGTGTGTGGGGATCCTGATCATTGGGCTCCTAGTTGCCCTAATCGCTATGACAAGCGTCACCCTGGGAAAGGCGGCAAGACCGCTAATGTTGTCATTGGAGACACTGACATGAAGGATGCTGGGTATGGTATATTCCCCACTATTCTTTCAGTATGTCATTCTCCTGATTGGTTGATTGACACAGGTGCTAATGTGCATGTATGCGGTGATATTTCCATGTTTTCGTCTTATCAGACTGCAGGGACTTCAACCGTGCTGATGGGCAACGGTTTAAGTGCTTCTGTTCGTGGTGTTGGCACGGTCGATCTGAAGTTTACTTCGGGGAAGATCGTGCGGCTGAAGAACGTGCATTATGTCCCCTCCGTCAATAAAAATCTTGTTAGCGGATCTCTTCTGTGTAGAGATGGCTACAAGCTTGTCTTTGAGTCGAATAAATTTGTAATATCCAAGTATGGAACCTTTGTTGGTAAAGGCTATGAGTCAGGAGGCCTGTTTCGTTTATCCTTATCAGACGTTTGCAATAAAGTTGTTAATCATATTTGCAACAATAGTGAATCAAATGTGTGGCATTCCCGTCTTTGTCATGTTAACTTTGGTTGCATGTCGCGACTAGCGAAGTTGAACTTAATCCCTAGTTTCACCACTGTCAAGGGATCCAAGTGTCAAGTGTGTGCGCAAGCTAAGCAACCTCGTAAGTCTCACACGACTGGGGAAACGAGAAACCTTGCACCACTAGAACTCATACATTCAAATCTATGTGAAATGAATGGTGTTTTGACAAAAGGTGGAAAGAAATATTTCATGACGTTAATTGACGACTCCACTAGATACTGTCGTGTGTATCTTCGAAGATCTAAGGATGAGGCTTTGAACTTTTTCAAGATCTATAAAGCTGAAGTGGAAAACCAACTTGATCGAAAAATCAGGAGGCTTAGGTCCGACCGTGGTGGAGAGTATTTTTCCAATGAATTTGATGCTTTTTGTGCGGAACATGGTATAATCCATGAGAGGACGCCTCCCTATTCACCTCAGTCAAATGGGGTGGCCGAAAGAAAGAACCGTACTCTAACTGATTTGGTTAATGCCATGTTAGACACATCGGGTCTCTCCAAGGCATGCTGGGGGGAGGCGATATTGATAGCATGTCATGTCCTAAACCGAGTTCCCACAAAGAACAAAGAAATAACTCCATTCGAGGAATGGGAGAAGAAAAGGTTAAAACTCTCTTATCTACGAACATGGGGTTGTTTGGCGAAAGTCAATGTTCCAATTCCAAAGAAGCGGAAGCTTGGACCAAAGACTGTGGATTGTGTTTTCCATGGATATGCTTTTCATAGCTTTGGCTATAGATTCTTGGTTGTAAAATCTGAGGTACCTGACATGCATGTCGGTACGATCATGGAGTCGAATGATGCGACTTTCTTTGAAGATATCTTTCCCATGAAGGATATGGCTACCTCATCTAATCAGGAGATGCCTAGTTCATCGAATCAGGAACCAGTTACAATTACCGAACCTGCCATTTCGATGGAACACTTTGAAAGTCCTGTGGAGGAGAACAATGAATTTCCTACCAGGAGCAAGAGACAGAGGACTGCAAAGTCCTTTGGTGATGATTTTCTTGTGTATCTCATAGATGATACTCCCAGTTCTATTTCAGAGGCCTATGCATCTGAAGATTCTGACTACTGGAAGGAAGCGGTTCGTAGTGAGATGGATTCCATCTTGGCGAATGAAACTTGGGAGATAACTGATCGTCCTTATGGGTGCAAACCTATAGGATGCAAATGGGTATTCAAGAAGAAGCTTAGGCCTGATGGTACTATTGTAAAGTACAAGGCTTGGCTCGTGGCTAAGGGTTATACCCAAAAGGAAGGTGAAGACTTCTTTGATACTTACTCACCTGTGGCTCGACTGACCACTATTCGAGTTCTACTTTCACTAGCTGCCTCACATGGTCTTCTTGTTCATCAAATGGATGTTAAGACTGCTTTCCTAAATGGAGAGCTGGACGAGGAAATTTATATAGAACAACCAGATCGGTTTGTAATAGATGGTCAGGAAGGAAAAGTGTGCAAGTTGCTGAAGTCTTTGTATGGACTCAAGCAAGCACCCAAAAAGTGGCATGAGAAGTTTGAAAGAACTTTAACAGCTGCAGGCTTTGTTGTAAACGAAGCTGACAAATGTGTGTACTATCGCCATGGTGGGGCGAGGGAGTTATCCTTTACTTGTATGTTGATGACATACTGATTTTCGGAACAAATCTGAATGTTATTAAGGAGTTCAAGGATTTCCTATCTCGCTATTTTGAGATGGAGGATTTAGGAGTGACTGATGTCCTTCTGAACATCAAGTTGTTGAGAGACGATGATGGTGGGATTACATTGCTTCAATCTCACTATGTGGAAAAGATCTTGAGTCGCTTTGGCTATAGTGACTGCAAGCCTTCTCCAACACCATATGATGCTAGCGTGCTACTTCGAAAGAATCGAAGAATTGCTAGAGATCAATTGAAATATTCTCAGATTATGGGCTCGCTTATGTACTTAGCCAGTGCTACAAGACCTAACATCTCTTTTGCTGTTAGAAAACTGAGTCGGGTTGTCTCAAAACTAGGAGATGTGCATTGGAAAGCTCTAGAAAGAGTTTTGCGTTATTTGAAAGGCACTGCTAATTATGGAATTCACTACACTGGGCACCCAAAGGTGCTTGAAGGGTATAGTAACTCAAACTGGATCTCAGATGCTGATGAGATAAAGGCCATGAGCGGATATGTATTCACTCATGGAGGTGGCGCTGTTTCTTGGAAGTCTTGCAAGCAGACCATCTTAACGAGGTCAACAATGGAAGTAGAACTCACAGCACTAGATACAGCTACAGTCGAAGCAGATTGGCTTCGCCGGCTCTTGAATGACTTGTCGGTTCTTGAGAAACCTGTACGGGGTATCCTTATGAACTGCGACAATCAAACTGTGATCACGAAAGTGAGCAGCTCAAAGGATAACATGAAGTCATCAAGACACGTTCAGAGAAGGTTAAAGTCTGTCAGAAAAATGAGAAACTCTGGAGTTATTGCATTGGATTATATCCAAACGTTTAAAAATCTGGCAGATCCTTTTACTAAGGGTATATCACGTAATGTGATAGATAATGCATCGAGGGAGATGGGTATGAGACCCACAATATGAGTTGTTCACAGTGGTAACCTATTCTTTGTGATCGGTGATCCTGTGAATTAGATGGGGAAGACAAACTGTTGGTCAACTGAGAGGAGAGTATCCTTACTATCAACAATACCACTCCATGAAGATGCAATACTCTCCTAATCTGCATGGCAGGTTGATGTATATCTTAATGTGTTCTAAGTGGCTCATTTAAGCAGAGATGTTGTCCTGCAGAACATCTTTTGAAGAACACACCTATATGAGTCTGATTGTCAAGCGTCGCAATCTATGAGAGTAGGGTTCTCTCTAGTAAACTCATGAAAGGTCTCGGAGTATGACGCATAAGCTCCACCCGCGGGGAAGACGCACGGTAGCCACGTATCGGTCAAGGCTTTATGTGAAGCTAGATTCGCAGAAAACTTGCAGTTCAAGGCCCAGACCACTGTTCAAGTTGCTTATTAGTGTAGCATAGAGTTCTAGGTGGAAGTTCAACTTAACAGTCTCCTCTGTAGTACTGATTTATAAAACAGCGTTTTGGAACCAAAGGCAAATTTTGTGTGCCTCTGGGATCTGGTGGGGGATTGCTGGAATTTTGTCTATTTTGGGTCTAGCCCAATAGCAGTTTCAGAAATTCCTAATAAATCCTAGAGGCCCATGCAGCCCATTCCTGCAAGGCAAGAGGTGGAACTAAAGTTTAGTCCCACATTGCTAGTTTAGAGGTTGTTGGACCTCTTTATAAGGGAGGTTTTTTCCCACTTGTACGAGCATGAGAACAAGTGGGACATCCACGCACGCTCCTCCTCCGCCGCCCGCCTCGCCACGTCACGACGCGCCGCGCCGCGGGTTGCGGGAATGAGCCGAGCCGATGTCTAAATTTTTGCCACGCACTACGTGTATACAAAAGGTCACACGGAAGCTGATGCAAACAGTGCAGCCCTTCGGCTGCTGGCCCTTCGCTTCATCTCCGTCTCTTCATTTCGCCTCCCGTTGCTGCCCTCTCGCCTCCTTCTCTTGCACCTATAAAAGGGGGGTCGGTCCTCTCAGAGAGGCGCACCACAACTTCTCCTTCCTCTCGCCACCGGTTTCATTCTCTGAGCTACTGCTGTGTTCCTCATCCCGGCTTGCGGTGTGCACCGCGAGTCGGGACAGTAGGCCTCCGAAACCGCACCTCTTTGAGTCCTGTACGGGAGAAGGGTGATAAGGTTTTTGGGGAGCGCACCGCGCCACTACTGACTTCTTCATCACGGACTCCGACGACTACTTCCCCGATGACGACTTCTTCCCCGACGTCGACGACCTCATCGACGACATGGCTGGAGAGGATGTCGACCCCAAGTCCAGTGCTTCTGCTACTGTTGTCCTGTACGTGTTTATGCTCTTTCTGTTAGAAGTCCTGCCATAGTTCTTTGCTCTAGTTTCTGCCCTATATGTGTTAGGTTCTACTTCATATATGCAACTTGCTATACTGTCTGCTCTAGATGTGTTTAGTTACATTTCATATGTGAAGTTGCTGTTTACCTTCTCTTTGTCAAATCGCATTACTTGCTTTATCACTGCTATACTAGTCGTGCTTTATCTAGTATTTCTGTTAATAAAATTATACGGTAAATTGCTCATATTTCCAACAGCGTTGTCAGATTGTTAAAGGCAAAACACTACAAGCACCAGACCGAACTGCTCTTGCTATAAAAGTTCTATGTTCCAATTTTTTTAGATCATCGTTGCCAAAATGTTTTATTAGAAAACGTGATCACATGTGAAAAAACCAGGCTAGAGGATCGGTAAAGGTCAACGTTGATGCTTCATTTTGTACAAATACCATTTCTGGAGCCACAGCAGGTGTTGCTCCAGATGAAAAGGGTGATTTTATTGCAGCCTAAAAATAGGGTTTCCCCCCGCTTTGTATTACAAAGCGCAATCGTCACCGATACAGTCAGCGATACCACGCTGGGGTAGACAGCACAATCATGCCCAAAACAAAACAAGAGAAAATAAGAGAAAGAAATGTGAGCAACACCGGCTCAACGGAAGTTGTAGCATCCCGCAACCGCTGCGCCCACTGAAGAATTCCGCCACACTCCAATGCCATCGAATCGTTGTGTACCAAGCGGCACCTTCAAGAAGGACCGCGAGGACGGCAACGACGCTGCTGCCCGGACGAGTCCTAGGATTTCTCCCGGTACGCGGAGGGGGTGAGGGAGAGGTATACTCGGCGCCCTTCAAGAAGGGTGGCGGCGCCCACGGGCGTCACCGTGTTGGAGTCGGCCATGCCCAACAGAGATTTCTCCCTACCTCTCACACCCACTACCCAGGACCAATTATTGGCTCCACCCTGCCTACCGCCCACCAACATGTGCCACCATAGCCACGAGGACACCACCGTCGTCTCACCACGACAAACGTCACGAGGCCGGCCAGGCCGAACAAAACCACCGTTGACAGGGGCCGGCAGTACCGCAGCCACGTGGGAGGGGACAACCTCCACCGGCTCAAGCGGTAGCAGACCGGATGCAGAGCAGGAGCACGCCGGGCCAACTGCCTAGCCAGGCCCAGATCGGGCCCGCTAAGCTCTCGCCGCCATGCTGCAGCAGAGGCGTCGTAATAGCCGCTGCCCCCCTCTTCCGTGGCTCGCCGGACCAGCCGGAGGCCACCCGTCGGAGGCCAAGGCGGCCCGCCCCGACCCAGATCGGGCCCCAAGGAGCCCAGATCTGGGCCTGGAGGGCGCCGCCGGCCAAGCCCCGCCGCCACTCAACCGCCTGATCTGTACCAGAACGCCGCCTGCCAAGGAGCTCCGCCACCGGAACATGCCGTCCGAGCCGGGAACCGTGACAGGAGAAGGAAGAGGGGCCGCCACCGCCGGCCAAGAACGGCGCCGCACGGGCAAGCGCCCGGCCAAGCTGGCCGACGGCAGCGGCGGGAGGGAGTGAAGGGAGGAGGGCTAGGAGGGTTGGAAGAGAGGGCCGCCCCGGTCACCTCGCTCGGGGAGGCGACGCGGGGGGGAGAGTTCGTGGCTTTATCGCAGCCTACACATGGTTCTTGCCTCATGTGTGCTCAGCTGACTCTTCGGAGATACATGCAATAAGAAATGGGATTTTGTTAGCACAGAGGATCAGCTGCAACCGTTTGATCATTGACTCTGATAGCTTAACTGCCATAGAGGCTGTGAACCAATAGGAGGCCTTTGGACCTGATGTTGCTGTGATTATACCATGTCAGATGGGATATATTAATGGCTATCTTTTTATTTCTGTGAAGGAAATGCCACAACCTATAGCTGCTGCGCTCGCATCCTGCACCCGGTTCTTCGAGGCCATGTCTGCGATGAGGGAATCCTTTTCTACTCTCCAAACACTACGTGTTGGTCCTTGTCTGTCAATGACCCCAGGTGGCTCCAGCGATGATTTGAAGTTCTTGACGCCACCACAGTGGAGAGAGGGCTCGATGCTCAATAGCTGGAAGCAAGTGGACGATGACGTAAACCCTGAAGGTGATGGAGTCGACGGTATCACCCAGACGAGGCTGTCATGGCCATCCTCCATTAACAGGGACATGTAGGTCACACACAGCTCACCAAGCTAGTATCCACCTGTCTGCATCCTGTGTAAATAGGCTTGTCTTCGATTTTATTCTGTGTGGTTTCTTCTGGTGGCTGGCAAAAGCTATTATGGAAGATCGGAAGTAAGTAAATAACCAGTAGGCTATCCAAAGATACGAGTAGATTGCAATAGTTGCCACACTTTTATTGAGGGAGGGAGGCAAGGAAAGGGAGAGGGAGAGCCCGGACTATACTAAACTTGAGATGAAAATATTTTTTCCAAAAAAAAGGAATTTTCTTTTGCAATATACATATTTTACCTGATTTTTAATAATATATTTTAATCTGTCGAAAAAACTAGTTGCTGGGTTTTTTCTTTTTTGGGGAGAGCTATCGACTTTTCTTCTGAAGCGCTAGCATGAGAGTGAGGAATATGCGGATGGACCCTAGCAGATGTTTTATCATCACTAGTAAATGCGCACGTGCAATCGCATGTTAATATGTAGGCAATATATTAATTGCACGCGGATATTACGTATGCTATTATTTATGTGTTAATTATGTGATTAATGCAATATTTTGTATGATATTAATTGCACGTTAAACACGTTTAACGCTCGTCATTGGAGCAGTCTAGATCGTTGGACTGACATAGTTCGATGGCCGAGATCAGTTGGATCTGCCCTTTGGATCTTTTTATATTAGTATGAATACATATAGATACATTCAGATTCCTTAAAAACTGCCATTCTATGAAACATAACCACTTTAGCAGAATATGTATCACATTAATTATCCTTATAATTTTATAAGGATCTATCTTATAACTATCACCTCATTCGTTATATTCAAGGAACAGGGGGCTCATTCCTTGCTAAATTTTTTTAAATAATATTTTTTTTATTAAATTACAGAAATATTACGCCGAAAATATTATTTTCAAAAATAATACACCGTCGGCCCGCTGCAGGCCGACTGGACCTAATCGGCCCACAGCAGGCCGACTGGAGGCCCATCTGCCTGGCCGATTGGGCTGTCGGCCACCAGATCAAGTCCAGTCGGCCTGCAGTTGGCCGACAGGGTCCAGTCGGCCTGCTGTTGGCCGATAGGCCTGCAGTGGGCCGACTAGGCTCAGTTGGCGTGCTGTGGGCCGACTGGTGCATGCCACCATTTTTTTCCGAATGATCCCTGGTTTTTTTTTAAACTATGACGTATTCCTATTGCTTGAAAATTCCTAGGACACTGACGAGTGGGCTCCACTTGTGAGCTCTGTTTGTGAACATTTATGCACACCAATATGTGGAATGTATAATAGGGAATGTCTTCTAGTAGCAGACTGTGAGAGCTAAACACGATCGTGTACTAGTGTGTCCGAGTAGTACTCTGTACTAGCGTCCGAGTAGTACTCCAGTTAGTAGCCGACTTGGTTAGCTCGTAGCTATATATACCCCAGACCTTGTAACACAACGAAAAGAGATCAATACAAAGAAAAGCAAGTCTCGATACGAGCCTTTGGCCATCATATCGATTCGGTGTCTTCATGTTTTGTTCGTCGAAGTTTACAAGTCGCTGTGTTCTGCCGACGGCGCCGGAAAAGTTGATTGCTCGAAGCAAGTCTAGCTAGCTTACTAGTGATTCACGTACACACGTAAAGCGGGACAGTGCATAGGACTGTTTATCAATCAAGCAGTGAGCATGTGTGCTTGCTAGCTTGTACGTGTGTATACAGCTTCGGGTGATTTGATCTAGCAACGATCAAAAGCCAACACAGACTAGAACGAACCCTTAGTTGTAGATGCTCTTATGTAACAATGGCAATGTCACATAAATCCTTGCTTAGCGCAAAATGATAGCCAAGAAACATATGAGCACTAACTGTCTAATAAAAGGAAATGTGTTTTGCTATGTCTCCACCGGTTGTTTTTCTTTAGCCTCGGTCGACACCGAGAGCTGTCGATCTGATTTAAGGGTCTGTGGAAAAGATTACATTGTTTTATAGTATTGTCTGAATAAATATTTGTTTTAGTAGATAAACAAAATATTGCAACACACTGAATATTTTAAATACAAAATCTTAGACTCATGAAACGCGACTTAGACGGGTAGACATGTAAAACAAAATGATCACTGTAGAGATGTAACATATAACGTATGCCAAGATCATTCATCAATGTAAACTTCCCCAGTGCCAAGATTATATGGCAAAATTCCGTAAAAGAGATCATGCATCAGTGAGTCCCATGGGGATCCCTTCCCCAGTGCATGCCCGATCCTGAAGGCTGGCCACGTCCGCCATGAACTGGGCAAACGCCAGGCGTGACGACCCGCCGTCGTTGCAAGCTGCCGCGGCGCCTTCCTTGTGCGCCTCGACCCGCATCCTGAGCTCTCTACCGTCCTCGGACTCCATGACAAGCCGTACCTTGCCCGTCACCTCGCCGGCCTTGACCAGCCCCTGCTGCCACCCGACCATCTCCACGGCGATCCCCATGTCCCCCACCATGAATATCTTGTTCATCTTCTGCTCCGCGTACAGCGGCCAGCACAGCATCGGCACACCCGCCGTGACGCTCTCCAGCACCGAGTTCCACCCGCAATGCGTCACGAACGCCCCGGTGGCCCTGTGGCGGAGCACGTCTAACTGTGGCGCCCACAGCTTGACAACGAGGCCGCGATCACTGGTGCGCTCCATGAACCCATCCGGCAGGAGAGCGTCGAGGTCCGGGTCGGCACTGGGGTTGAACGGCTTCCCCATGTCGTGGACCGGTGCTCGCACGACCCATAGGAAACGGTGGCCGGACTTTTCAAGGCCGATGGCGATCTCCCTGAGCTGCTCCTTTGAGTGGCTTTCTGCGCCTATGCTCCCGAAGCAGAGGAACACCACGCTGCGGTCCGGTTGGCCGTCTAGCCAGACAAGGCACTCGTGTCGCTCTTTTGCCTCGGCGATGGCACCGACAAACGGACCGATGCAGTACACCGGAGGCAAAACCCGACCGGGGACACACCGTGGGTCCTTGAGAGCCGCCACCCCCGGAGCCTCCAACGACTCGAACGTGTTCACCAGCGTGCCATTGGCCTCCATGATCCAGCACAGGGAGCCCATCGTCGCCTTGTATGTTTCACTCTCCGGGTCCTCGAGCATTTCGGCCAGTAAGTGCGAAGCCGGCATAGATGGAAGGCCGAAGAGCTCGATAGGGTTGTCTCCTAGCTCCCCGAAGCTCGCCCCGCCCTCTGGAAGGAGCGTAGCAAGCTGGGAGAAGGCGGCGAGGATGGAGGCGCTGCTGGTGAACAAGTTGTAGCAGGGGATCCCGAGCCTCTTTGCGACGACGACCGCCTCGCTGGACAACGAGTCGACGACCACGGCGTGAGGGCGCATGGAAGAGATGAAGTCGTGGAGGCGCTGGTTGTAGCGGCGCAGGAGGTCGAGGTACCTGGGGATGAAGTGTATGTCCAGGGTTAGTTTGGGCGGGTCCTCCACACCTGGGAGCGTGTGGAAGCTGACGGACGGCATGGAGGCGGCGACGCGGGCGACGACGGCGCTGAAGACGATGTCTTCCATGATGCCGGGATCGATGAGCGCGACGGAGACGGCGTAGCCGTGCTCCAGGAGCTGGGCGGCGAGCTGCATCATGGGGACGAAGTGGCTCACGGCGAGGCCGGGGTACAGAACGACCGTCTTCTCCATGGGTTAGTTGTGACGCTGGGGCTGGGAGGATAAACTTGTGAGGACGCAGTATTAATTGATGCTTCAATCGATGATTGGTGTGGTGGAAGATCTGCACAACGATAAATGAGAAGCATCGAACTGCCCGGTCGGCTAGATCCAATATCTCTCACTTTCCATAGCTTTTAGGGTTTAAATTTTTTTGGGACCATACTAAAATTGGCTGATGCGGCTGTAACAAACATATATGGATTCAGGTTGAACGACAACAAAGTAATATCTTGCCGGCGGCAGAACAACGACGAGGGCGATATGTCGACGTCTACGGGTCAAGGATACGCCAATTGTCGAGACGAGTTGCAGCCGGCAACCTGATCGTCCCAATATATATGTACGTAATATTTACATGCATCAGACGCGTCTAACGCCGGAGTGGCTCGCATGCTTGCTCCTCGCTCTTCTTATTATCGGTATTGACATAGCCAGGTACAAATCTCACCTTCATCATACCACCTCCGTCCTGATTTATTAATCCCGTTTGTATTCTATGTCAAAATTTGACCTTAAATTTAACTAAAAAATGTTAATGCATGCTATAAAAATTAATATATTTAAAAACTATGCTTAAATACAAATCCAATGACATAATTTTTAATGACATGCATTAGTATTTTATTAGTGTCTTCACTTCGGAGGCGGCGATGGCGGCGCTGAATAAAAAAGGTTCAGATCTGTCCCCAACGAGCCAATCAGTTCTATGATTGGAGATGGATTTGGAAACCAGTCTGTTCAAGTAAGGATGGTGTGACGGGCGGCATCATCCTCGTGGTGGACCAGTGTCCTCGGGCTCCGTCATTGCGATGACGTTTGCTCCAACGCCAGCGTGGAGCTTGGGAGGTAGTCCAGGAGCAGATGCAAATTGTGTCTGCATCGACAACATCTGAAAGACGGAACGTGTGCTAGATTTGTGGTTGATGGATGACAGGTACGGTTTCCTCCTTTGAAGTCTTAGTCGTGGTGGGGTGCCAGATCTTGAGTTCGACGGCGCGTCCGGGGTGTTGCCCCGGTCTGAGATTCGTTCAACGATAATGGATTTATTTTTTATGAGCCACCTTGAAGGTCCGCAAAGCTGTTTATCAGCGATGGAGCCGCGTCGAGCTCGGGTGAGGAGGTGATTCGTCTTTTCTTTCTTTGATGGCTGCTGTGGTGGTGCCGGAGGCAGATGACGGAAGTTGGTGTTAAGTTCAGCAATGTTCTACTATCTTTTCAACTTTTGTCATATCAACCTTTAGGTGACTTGTACTTTGTTTTTCTTGATATAAATGAGACACGTATTATCATGTAAAAAAGTTAAATTTTTAGTTAAAATTTGGCACAAAATATAAAAGGGACTTATAAACTAATACGGATGTGGTATTACATATGATGACTAGATTACATGCATCCGGGCAGCACTAGGGATCAAACTACTGCTAAATTCCTTCCCTTCAGACCAGTAGGAGACCGTAGGATTAGAATCATGGTTGCCGTCCAATTTGCTAGTAGCCCACGCATGATTTGTTGGATAGGAAGTGTTTCTCAAGCTAATAACTGTGCACACCCTTGCGTGATTAGAGGATACTAATAATTGTCCACAGATCACGTGATTTGTGAACTAATCCATTATTTTAGGAAGCAAAACAAATATTAGGAAACTAATTCCGAATTTGAACGGAAATAATCAATCTGGTGAAATAAGCTTCCGCGCCATGTAGTTTGTTGCCTTATGAGGCAAACTTTGTACCCACTGTACCAAAATTTGCTTCCAATGCAAATAAAAGTTACTTTTACACCCAAAAAAATCGTTTCTATTCATTTGCAATGCATCAAAACTATGCTTCTCTCGACTAATTTTTCTGCTTCCACATCAATTAAAAATTAACATGCTTCATTGGTTCGTACAACATGTTTCCAACGACGGGAATACTTGCTTCTTTCTCGTCATCAAAATCATAGCGCTTCATGGTAATATTTTGTTTCAGACGACCTAAATATTAGCCTCATTCTGGTTGCCAAAATTTTGCTTCCAGATCAACATAAATTAACATGCTTCATATCATATGTTACGTCTTCACAATAATATTTGCTTCACTCCGCTATCCGTGTCTTCCTTACGTGGTTTATATTCTGAACAAGCCAGCAGCCTCTAAGGACGAATGTGCGTCATGATCAAATTCAAAGCATGCGTTCACTGAAACGTGAAAGCAAGTTGTATGAAGTAGAGAAAAAATTGTACTCGAAGCAAGCACCCATTGAAGCACGAAACAAGTTGTCTGAAGCAGAAAGAAAACATGTAACTTAGTCACATTACTCGCCCAGAAATTGTTTCGTACCAACGGCTGATTGGTTCAATTTAGTGAAAATTTATATCAGTACATTTTGTTCGCTACACATAGACAATAGAGCGGCCAAAAAATTGTTTCAAGTGTAACATGGAATTGCTCCCAGCAGAAAAAATTTGTTTCCATCAATCAGACATTGCTTCTTGATATATTAGAATCTGCTTCCAAAGAAAATATAATTTGCATCCAAAGAAATCGGAATTTTCTTAAACTTGAGCCAAATGCTACTATGCTAGCACATTTTCTCTTCTCTGTACAATTTGTCACCAGCCTCTAATCTCCTCGCTGGGCATGGCACGGCCATGTGCTCCTTTGTGACTCCACCATAAATGTCGCACATACAGCATGAGGCTATGGCCACCACGTCGTCAAGAGTGGTGCCGATCAGAACTCACAGATTGTTTGATCACCTACATTCCAAGAAGTTTATAGAATTTGGTTGAACTATAGAAGGAAAAGCACCATTTCAAAAAAAAGGAAGCAAATTATCATGTGGTGCAAAACTGTTGCATATTAGAAGCACCGCTTGCAAACACCAATTCATTACAATGTCAGACCTAGCACTGGCGGCAACAAGAGCAAGATGAAAATGCAGACCTCGTCAAAGTCGACTGTACGTATCTCGGCCTTATAGGACCGCGGCGTTGTGCAGGTAGAACGCCCGTGCGTTGCTACGGGCTATAATGCAGGTAAATAAATAAAATAAATGATTAAGGTCATCTTTAAGGTCGAAATTCATTTCTTCATTATATGTGCGACCATTTTTGGACATCATTTGGGGGCCCCTCGGGCTCCTCAAATACAACCATCTGGACAGTCCAACTCCTGAAAATCCAGCCCATATATGGGGGGATGTGGTTGTTTGTACTATCCACCGTTTTCGCTTCCTACCCGGTTTCCGCCGTGCGTTGCGGCGTTGTGCAGGTAGAATGGCGTGAGTTCCACCGTCTCCTTGTGGAACACACCGTAGGCGTCGGTGATGTGGGGCCTGCCGGAGCTGGATGGATCAGAGGTGAGGCCGCTCACGAACCGGGCGATCTCGTCAGGGGACGAGATGCCAAGCAGGGCCAGGAGCTCTTCCAAGGTTTTGCCGCATGATCTGGTGGCTACCAGGGAGGGCGTCGTCGTCGTGTAGATTGACAACGGCGAGAAGGCAACGTCGCCGTCGCCCGCGGCCAGCTTTTTTGCCAGGCGAAGCGCGAATGCCGTCAGTCCGTCAGAGCCCACCACTGGCGGTGGCGACCACGAGGAGAGCTGGAGGCAGCTGCGTGCGAGGCGAGGGGAGAAGGGGATCTACGCGGAGGTGGAGGAGATCGGGCCAGTGGCAGCTGTGACTGGAATCGGGAGAGATTAGGGGAGAGATTTACGGGTGGGGCTGCGGGTAATTTAGTTCCTGCCAATTTGTGAGGCGTCAGATTTCGTTGAATCGACGGCATTGGATTGGTCTGGGGCTGGACATCTATCAGACAATAGATAGAAAGTGTTTCCCACAGATTATGCATAGATGGTTGTACTCTTGCATGGTTAATTATACTAATATTTTATGAAATATACCTTTTTAAATTAAATGCCTCGGCCGCTCCCCATCACCCTCCATTTAAAGGCCTTAGAGATTGTGGGGGTAGTGGGATCGTTTGCGCCCATGACCCCACTCCCCCGCGAATATTAAGGTGCATCGCAAGCCCTACCGTCGGGGCAAAGTCATAGTCAATCCTAGGCGCTGGCCCAGGCTGCTACCTGGTGTGCAGGCCTACGGCGACATCACGTCGTGCGTGCCTTGGCAAGGCCCAGCCCCTCCTTGAGCCGCACGTGACACGCGGCTGGCCCGCCGAGGACCACGAATCGACACTTGACAGGGCTCAGGCCGGCCGGGGTGGCACTATTAGGGAAATACTTATACACAGGAGCTCACCTGTAGCGCTTTTTAGAAGCAAGCGCTGCTGCTAAATAGCAGCAGCACTTTTGACAACCAGCGCTGCTACTAATCACTTAGCAGTAGCGCTGTGGATGCAAAACACGCTACTATTATAATTGCCAGACCGTTGCAGGCAGGCTAGGTATACTAGTACACTAGTGCAGAACAGGGCTATAGCACCGGTTCGTAAGGGCCTTTAGTGCCGGTTCGGCAACCGGCACTAAAGGGTGGGGACTAAAGGTCCCCCTTTAGTACCGGTTCTGCACGAATCGCCACTAAAGGGCCACCACGTGGCACGAGCTAGGGCCGTGGGCGAGGAGACCTTTAGTACCGGTTCGTAACACAAACCGGTACTAAAGGGTTTGGGTGTTTTTGTTTTATTATTTATTTTTCCTTTAATTTTGTGTTTTCCATTTAATATAGAGATTGTTTTTACATTATAATGAGTTAGTAAATCAGTAGGTGAAAGAACCGCGGATTAGTTTTAAAGGGATTGATCCTAAGTGATCAAGTAATATGGATTATTATTGATAATTCATATTACTTGATCACTTAGCTAGGATCCATGTAGTTGAAAATGTTCACGTTTCTTTCATAAATGATATATATAACTCATCATCATCATCATCATCATATTAATATAAAAACTCTTGCATAATATCATCACCAACAACACTCTAGGTACACCACCAACTAATACTAGCTTAAAGAAGAAACATTCACTTGTACCAGAAGCAAAGATATCATCGAGTTCAACATGGTCATGAGATTATAAGCGTTCATAAGACCACAAAAGCAAATCACTTTGAGATAGATTAAGTTCAAGACGAGAACACGTGAGAGGACAAGTACTAAGAGCATGAACTAGCTAATCACTCCTGCTACTCTCTCTCAAGTAAAATAGCATAGAACATGTGTAGAAATACTGATTCATCATATTGGAGCATGCAGATGAACCTGTCTCCTAATCGTGGGCTGCGATTCTGTTTGCTGCCCCCTAGTACTTCTCTGCTGTCATTCACAATTTTGCTCCAGTCTTTCACTATTAAGCATTCCTCGGTTTTAGAAATCTCGAATGCACTCATGTGCATTGTAGGATATCTTGGTCGTAAGCTAACCATTGACGTGCGACCTTTAGTCTCGATCCACTGAGGCACAACTATCATCGGGAGTCCCTGTTGAAGAACATGGTATAGTAACATACAATTAGCAATGAAGTTTTAGCTTAAAAAATGTATGCAAAAGATGCACTGAGGATAAATAGTAAAAATCTTACCATCCTGCCTAAATAGATGTGACCGTAGTTCAATACAAACACTATTGGTCGTACGTTTTGAGTACTAAGATTTTCAAATTCAGGTAAATAATCTCTCTTGACAGCATCAAGATCCTCAAGCCATGAAACATAATGACTTATCTCCTCGCAGTTTAGTTCAGCCCCAGGACAGTGGACGGTCCTGTCTACCAAGCGCCAGACATATTTGCTTGAATGGAAATAAGCTGTCAATAGAAATTAGTTGTCAACTATTTTTGAATAAACAATATCAAAGACATAAATATGGTTGAGAAACTCACATAATGGTAGAACTGGAGGCGTCTGCACATCGACCCAAATGTCTCTATTACCTTCAATATCATCTTGGGGACGAATATCAAAGGTGATAAACATATCAGGCTCAAATGCATAAGCCTTGCATAATGCTTGTGACGCCCCCGATTTGACCGTACACTAATCATGCACGCAAATGTGTACGATCACGATCAGGGACTCACGGGAAGATATCACAACACAACTCTACAACATAAATAAGTCATACAAGCATTATAATACAAGCCAGGGGCCTCGAGGGCTCGAATACAAGTGCTCGATCATAGACGAGTCAGCGGAAGCAACAATATCTGAGTACAGACATAAGTTAAACAAGTTTGCCTTAAGAAGGCTAGCACAAAAGTAGCAACGATTGAAAAGTCAAGGCCTCCTGCCTGGGACCTCCTAACTACTCCTGGTCGTCGTCAGCGGCCTGCACGTAGTAGTAGGCACCTCCAGCGTCGTAGGTGTCGTCGTCGACGGTGGCGTCTGGCTCCTGGACTCCAGCATCTGGTTGCGACAACCAGATAGAAAGGAACAAGGGGGAAAAGAGGGAGAGAAGCAACCGTGAGTACTCATCCAAAGTACTCGCAAGCAAGGAGCTATACTACATATGCATGGGTATATGTGTAAAGGGGCATATCAGTGGACTGAACTGCAGAATGCCAGAATAAGAGGGGGATAGCTAGTCCTGTCGAAGACTACGCTTCTGGACATCTCCATCTTGCAGCATGTAGAAGAGAGTAGATTGAAGACCTCCAAGTAGCATCGCATAGCATAATCCTACCCGGCGATCCCCTCCTCGTCGCCCTGTTAGAGAGCGATCACCGGGTTGTATCTGGCACTTGGAAGGGTGTATTTTATTCAGTATCCAGTTCTAGTTGTCATAAGCTCAAGGTACAACTCCGGGTCGTCCTTTTACCGAGGGACACGGCTATTCGAATAGATAAACTTCCCTGCAGGGGTGCACCACATAACCCAACACGCTCGATCCCATTTGGCCGGACACACTTTTCTGGGTCATGCCCGGCCTCGTAAGATCAACACGTCGCAGCCCCACCTAGGCTCAACAGAGAGGTCAGCACGCCGGTCTAAACCTATGCGCGCAGGGGTCTGGGCCCATCGCCCTATGCACACCTGCACGTTGCGTACGCGGCCGGAAGCAGACCTAGCCCCCTTAATACAAGCGCGAGCTTACGGTCCAATGCGGCGCGCGCCACTCAGTTGCTGACGTCAAAAGAGCTTCGGCTGATACCACGACGTCGGGATACCCATAACTACTCCCACGTAGATGGTTAGTGCGTATAGACCAAATGGCCAGACTCAGATCAAATACCAAGATCTCGTTAAGCGTGTTAAGTAACCGCGAACGCCGACCAGGGCCAGGCCCACCTCTCACCTAGGCGGTCTCAACCTGCCCTGTCGCTCCGCCACAAAGATCCACTCGCGGGTACTCCTACGAGCCGACCCGACTTAAATCATCACATGTGTCATGTATATAGTATATAAGTATATACCCGTGATCACCGCCCAGGTGGTCACGGCCCGATAGTATAGCACAGCAGACGGACAAGAATGTAGGGCCACTGATGGAAATCTAGCATCCTAGACTAAGCATGTAGGATTGCAGGTAAAGGTAACAACAATAGTAGCAAGGATAGGCTATGCATCAGAATAGGATATCGGAAAGCAGTAACATGCTACACTACTCTAATGCAAGCAGTATAGAGAAGTATAGGCGATATCTGGTGATCAAAGGGGGGGGCTTGCCTGGTTGCTCTGGCAAGTAGGAGGGGTCGTCGACTCCGTAGTCGAACTGGGCAGCAGCAGTGTCGGTCTCGTAGTCTACCGGAGAGAAGAGGGGGAAGAAACAGTAAATATAATGCAAACATAAGCATGACGATGCATGACATGACAATGAGCGGTGCTAGGGGTGTCCTAACGCGACAGTAGGTGGTACCGGTGAAGGGGGGGAACATCCGGGAGGTATTCCCGATGTTTCGCGTTTTCGGACAGACGGACCGGAGGGGGAAAGTTGCTAGTTCAATAGGTTAGGGAGGTGTGGTGAACGAACGGACTGCGAAGTTGGATTCGTCTCGTCGTTCTGAGCAACTTTCATATAGAAAACATTTTCATCCGAGTTACGGTTTAAAAGATATGAATTTTCAAAGTTTATTTGAATTTCTGGAATTATTTATATTAAGCAAAATGAATTATGACGTCAGCATGAGGCAATGCTGACATCAGCAGGTCAACAGGTCGGCTGACCAGTCAAACCAGACAGGTGGGTCCAGTGGGACCCACATGTCAGCCTCTGTTAGTCTAATATTTAGTTAAACTAAACTAACAGTCTAATTAGAGGGGTGGGCCCCATATGTCAGTGAGTGATTAGTTAACTAATTATTTTTATTTATAAAACATTTTCTTTTTCTTTATTTTTGCGGCGGGGCCCGCATGTCAGTGACTGGGCCTGCCCAGTCAGCAGTTGACTGGGGCCCGTGGGGGCCACTGGCAGGGGCACTGGGGTGGCCCCAGGCCAGCCACGTCGGCGGCCGGCGCCGGAGCAACGCCGGCGACCAAAACGCACGGCGGCGCGCGCGGGAGGGGAGCGGGTTTCTCGCACAGAGGGTCTGCGGGGTCGTGGCTGGGCGCGTTCGACGCGGCTCGGTGCCGCGCGTCCAATGGTGGTGGCCGGAGGGGCTGGAACGGCCGGGGACGAGCGCTACGAGCTCGCCGGCGGCGAGGTGCTACGGGTGCCCGACAGAAACGCGGCTACGGCGGGCTATCGAGCAAGCGGAGGGGCTGGGGGGCATCTACGTAAGGTGGGGAGTGCAACGGGCTTGAGCACGTGACCAAAAGGTCACCGGAGACCCGCCGGCGGCGAGCTCCGCGGCGCAGCGTTCGGGCGCGCGTGGGGGAGCAGCTACGGAACGCGGGCGAGCTAACGGAGAGGGGGAGGAGAAGCGGGAGCTCACAGCAGAGCCGTAGGGAGTGGCAGTGAGCTCGGGGAGGGCGCGGGGTAGCCGGAATCGGCGACGATCGACGGCGGCCGAAGGTTGAAGACGAGCTCGTTGCGGTCGGTGCAGTGGCTCCAAGCTCCAACGGAGAGGCGGAGGTGACGTAGTCGAGGGCGGCGACGGCGTACGACACGGCGAGGTGGCGTTTGGGGCACGGTGGCCGCGGGAATTACGGTGAGCGGCGGCGAGCGCGCTCGGGCAGAGGGGATCGAAGGGGAGAGGGAGGTGGATCTGGCGGGGGGAGAGGCGCAGAGGCCGAGGGACGAGCGGGGGCGAGTGGGAGAGAGGCCCGAGGAGGCGGGGGGAGCTGGCGCCCTTATCCTCCCCGTCGCCGGCGAGAGGGTGCGGCGGGGACGGCCACTGTTCGACCCCGGTCGGGGGAACAGGGAAGGGGACGCGGGGGAGAGGTGGGCTGGGCCGGGGGGTCGGGGGTGCGGCCCAGTCTGGGCCACGGGTCCAGTGGGGGGGAAGGGCCTTTTCCTTTTTTTCTCTTTCTCTGTCTGTGTTCTGTTTTCTGTTTTCTTTTTATTTGTTTATTTTCTTTTCTGTTTTATTTCAGTTAAAAGTATTTAGGTATTTTATAAAAATGTGTTTTCTCCACCATAATTACCAGTGTAATATTTGGCACCCACCGAACATTTTTGTTTAAACTTTTGAAAACTTTTATTTTTCACTTTAATTATATTTGAAGTTTGAACTAGGAGTTTGAAAAGGAAGGTGATTCAAATGTGATCAAGCCCTGTTTAGCAACATGATTAGCTTAATCACAGGGAGTTACTGTAGCATGATTCTCAGGGTGTTACAAATCTCCTCCACTACAAGAAATCTCGTCCCGAGATTTAGGAGGTAGAAGGAAACAGTGCGGGGTATTCTTCGCGCAGACGATCCTCTCGTTCCCAAGTGGCCTCATCTTCAGAATGGTGCGACCACTGGACTTTGAGAAACTTGATCGCCTTCTGACGTGTGCGGCGTTCAGCTTGGTCGAGAATGCGGACCGGATGCTCCTTATAGGAGAGGTCTTGCTGCAATTCGAGCACTTCATGATCCACAGCTCGGATTGGATCCTTGAAGCAACGGCGGAGCTGTGACACATGGAACACATCGTGAACCTGAGAAAGGTTCGGCGGTAGCTCCAGTTGGTATGCCACTTTTCCACGCCTTTCGAGAATAGTGAATGGGCCAATATAGCGAGGAGCTAGTTTGCCCTTGATCCCGAAGCGGTGAGCACCCTTCATAGGTGTGACTCGAAGATAAGCCTTTTCGCCAGGTTGATAGACCATGTCTTTATGATGACGGTCATACTGACTCTTCTGACGTGACTGAGCAGTCTTGAGATTCTCGCGAATAATGCGGACTTGTTCTTCGGCATCTTGGATAATATCCGGACCGAAGAGTGGACGTTCCCCAGTTTCTGACCAGTTCAGAGGGGTTCGGCACTTTCGTCCATATAACACTTCGAAGGGGGCCATCTTCAGACTAGCTTGATAGCTATTATTATAAGAGAACTCAGCATACGGGAGAGATTCCTCCCATTTCTTGCCGAAGGAAATAACGCAAGCTCGAAGCATGTCTTCGAGAACTTGATTGACGCGTTCAACTTGTCCTTGCGATTGAGGATGAAACGCAGTACTGAATGACAGATGAGTTCCCATTGCTTCTTGGAAACTTGCCCAGAATCTTGAAGTGAATAAGCTACCACGGTCTGAACTGATAACCAATGGAATACCGTGGAGTGAAACAATCCTGGACATATAGAGCGTTGCCAACTGGCTAGCAGTGATCGTTTCTTTGACCGCCAGGAAATGTGCAACTTTGGAAAGCCGGTCAATGACGACAAGAATAGCATCATTACCTTTCTGTGATTTGGGAAATCCAGTGACGAAGTCCATCTCAACATGGTCCCATTTCCATTCAGGAATAGAGATAGGTTGCAGAGTTCCAGCAGGCCTTTGATGTTCTGCTTTGATACGACGGCAAACGTCACACTCAGCAACATAACGAGCAATGTCTTGCTTCATATTAGTCCACCAGAATCTCTGACGGATATCTTGGTACATCTTTGTACTACCAGGATGGATACATAGAGGCGTATCATGAGCTTCTTTCATAACTTCCTGTGTCATATCCAGGTTTTTCTCTGCACATGGCACCACTAGGCGGCCCTTGAAGTATAGGGTGCCATCTTCAGCAATGGTGAAGAATGAGGGCTTTCCTTCTGCGAGGTAGCGCTTAATCTTGTGGGCTTCAGAGTCATACTTCTGTAGCCTTTTGATGCTGTCCTCGAGATCTGGTTTAGCAACTAGGGTATTGAGGGAACCCTGGGTAACAACGTGGAGGTTCACCTTGCCAAATTCCTTAGGAGGGGGAGCGAGTGCACCCGGAGGAACAATATGGAGGTTCAGCTTCCTGAATTCTTCAACAAGCGAGGGCTGAACTTTATGAACCTGGAGGTGGTTGCAGTAAGACTTGCGGCTCAAGGCATCAGCCATTACATTAGCCTTGCCTGGCGTATAGGAAATACCCAAGTCAAAGTCTGCAACAAGCTCCATCCATCTCTGCTGACGGAGGTTCAGATCTGGCTGAGTAAACAGATACTTCAGACTTTGGTGGTCAGTGAAGATCTCGCAACGATTACCGAGAAGGTAATGTCGCCACTGCTTCAGCGCATGAATGACAGCAGCAAGTTCGAGGTCGTGAACTGGGTAGTTCTCTTCGTGAGGGCGCAATTGTCGAGAGGCATAAGCAATCACTTTGCGGTCTTGCATTAGGACACAGCCTAATCCTTGACGGGAAGCGTCGCAGTAGATGACGAAGTCCTTCTTAGTATCAGGTGGAGCTAGAACTGGGGCAGAAGTCAACTTGTCTTTGAGTGCCTGGAAACTTTCCTGACATTTGTCTGTCCATTGGAACTTGACGCCCTTATGTAACAGGTTAGTCAGAGGCCTGGCGATCTTGGAGAAGTTCTCGACAAATCGACGGCAATAGCTGGCGAGACCGAGAAAACTTCTGACTTGCTTAACGTTCTTGGGAGGAGTCCAATCAAGAATAGCCTGAACTCGCTCGGGGTTGACGGCAATACCATCCTTAGAGATGACATGCCCCAGATAGGTTACTTCCGGTAGCCAGAATTCACATTTGGAGAACTTGGCATATAGTTGATGTTCTCGTAGCTTTTCCAGCACAAGTCGAAGATGTTCAGCATGTTCTTCTTCGTTCTTGGAAAATATCAGGATATCATCCAGATAAACCACGACGAACTTGTCGAGGTAATCCATGAATATGTAGTTCATCAGACGAGAGAAGGTGGCTGGAGCATTGGTTAAACCGAAAGACATGACGGTGTACTCGTATGAACCATAGCGAGTCACGAAGGCGGTCTTTGGGATATCCTCTTCGCGAACACGGATCTGGTGGTAGCCCAACCTCAAGTCGAGCTTAGAGAACACTGACGAACCCGCCAGTTGATCATACAGATCATTGATCCGAGGAAGAGGGTATTTATTCTGAATGGTAGCTTGGTTTATAGGACGGTAGTCTTGAACTAACCGGTTTGTCCCATCCTTCTTCTTGACAAAGAGAGAAGGTGCTCCCCAAGGAGAGCAACTTGGGCGAATGAATCCTTTGCGAAGAGACTTGTCGATTTCCTCCTTAAGCTCAAGGAGTTCATGCGGCGGCATTTTGTAGGGTCGCTTGGCTATAGGAGTGGTGCCTGGTTTCAAGTCGATGATGAATTCGACAGCTCTAGCAGGGGGAATCCCTGGAAGTTCTTCAGGGAAGACGTCGAGGAATTCACGCACGACGGGAATGTTTTCAATGCCCTCGAGTGGTGCAGCGTTCAATGCATTCAATGCATAGAGCCTTGCCTCGGCATTTTGCACCAGATGAGCTTGGTAAGCAACTATTTCATCTGAAGGGTGTAGCAGATGGACGGTTTTAGTGGCGCAAACTATAGAAGCAGTATGCGCTTTCAACCAATCCATACCCAAAATGAGGTCGATGTTAGACGACTTCAGGATAATGGGAGAGGCATAGAATTCCAGCCCTTCGATTTCCACGGGGACATCGATGCCAACCAAGGAGGTTTGACACTGTCCCACGGGGGTTTTGACCAATACAGAGGTGTTCATCTCCTCACATTTAACGTCGTGCTTGTATGCAAAATCTTCTGACATGAATGAATGCGATGCACCTGTATCAAATAAAACGGATGCTGGTACTGAATTTACGAGGAGTGTACCCATCACAGTAGCAGGCTGGTCTTGAGCTTCGTTGAGATCAACGTGGTTGGCATGAGCACGACCATAAGGCTTAGCATTGTTGCTGCGGGGCTGGTTGTTACCACGGCCCGTTGCTGGAAGGGCAAGTTGATTCTGATTCTGATGGCAGTCCCTGGCACGGTGACCTGGTTGTCCACACTTGTAGCACAGACCATTATTGGGAGTGGGAACAGGAGCTTGGGATGGTGGAGCTGGAAGTCTTGACTGCCTAGATGGTGGTGGAGGCAGACGAGGTGCAGCATAGGTCTGCCTTGGGGCAGATGCATTTGGACGGTACATGCTGTTCGGGATCCATATCTTACGCTTCTGTGCGGGCGAACCCGAAGATGAGCCCGTGTCACGGTTGCGCCTGTGAGAGCTCTGGTATTCCTGCAGACCAGTTTCGACATTGATGGCCTTGTTCACCAAGGTGGCGAAATCAGCAAAGTCATGCACTAGAAGTGCGAGCTTGATGTCAGCTTGAAGGCCATCACGGAACTTCTCCTGTCTGCGTGCATCAGTTGCAATGTCTTCTTCAGCATAGCGGGACAAGTCCAGAAACTCCCGCTGATAAGCTTCGACAGATTTGTTGCCTTGGGTGAGGTTGCGGAACTCACGCTTCTTCCGGTCCATGACTCCCTGAGGAATGAAGCGGGCACGGAAAGCTGCTTGGAAGTCTGGCCAGGTGATGATTGTTCCAGCTGGCAGAGTACGCCTGTGGCTGTCCCACCATTGAGCTGCGGGTCCCTTCAGAAAGAAGGAAGCAAAGTTGACATAGCTGGCAGGGGCTACATCAGCAGACTCCAACTCATAGGTGATGTCACGGAGCCAGTCATCAGCATCCAGAGGCTGAGTTGAGCTGCGGTAGATGGTTGGGTTGAGGCGTATGAAATCTTGAAGAGTCACTTGGGCTGGCTGCTGGTTCATATTGGGGCGAGGAAACTGAGCCATCATATTTTCCATGAATTGGCGGTTCAGTTCAAACTGTTGGATCATACCAGCCATGTACTCAGGTGGTGGTGGGGCATCGCCACCACGACCACGACCACCTGGTCTAACCATCCTGCTAATATATAACAGGGGTGGTTCAGCATTGAGAAAATTTACAAAGACAAGAATCATTCATGATGAAACATGCATAACGAAAGGAGCACGATAGCTACTACATAGTAGTCGGCATAACTTACAAAAGGGGTCATGCATAGAGTTCAGTACATAGAGTTCAGTACATGGACTAAAACATCATAGGCGGCACACAGGCTCGCGGCGACTGCAACTAATACTACAAGCAAGCCTACATCAGTCCCAAGAGGTACTGTGGAGGTAATCGTAGCCCGACAGCTGGTAGTGAGGCAACGGATAGTCCTCCACGTCAGCAGACTGGGGGCCGCGGATACTCAGGTGTAGAGCCCGACGCTCAGGTGGCAGAAGAGGACCAAGTGCGGGAGAGTAGCCTCCCACCTCTGGCCAACCGACACCGTGGGGCATCACGGTCCTGGCTGGGTAGATCGCAGTACGCGGTACCTGTCCAGACCGGACAAAGGGGTGCAGCAGCGTCAGAGCACGGTAAAGGTGCTGACGGGTGGTGTACATCTCGTGGCGAAGAGCTCGGTTAGCTCGATCCAGCCCATCAGCATGCAGAACCAGGTGCTGATGGTAGAAGGGCTCTCGGGTGACAGTGGAGTAGGCAGCAGTATAGTATCCCTCCGCACCAACATCAGAGGCGATAGCAATGTGCCTGAAAGGGGAGGTGTCCAACTCCCGATACTCTCCACGAAGACGTGTCAGAGCAGCATAGGCAGCATCGTGGACAGCCATATCGATGGTCACACCAACACCATGTGCGGTGTGCAGCACAGTAGTGGAGTCATACTCCCGAGAGTAGAGGTGGACGATGGCACGGTACTGCTCCTGGTTAAAGTCCTGGTACTCCTCGTAGACGGTGTACTCAGGGTGCCAGCGATAACCCAGATAGGTCATCATCTCAGCTAGCACCGCAGGTGATCCCGAGGCACCAATGGCCATCGTGTGGCGAACGACCTGCCTCGTGGGTTCCATCTGAAAGCAAAGACGTTTCAAAGGAGTCAAATGACAGTGTGTGAATTGTTCAAAATACTATTCTAAGAAACAATTATGGCTTATCCATCTTTGGGGTGAACGCGGTCACGGGATCCTAGTGTTAGAGTTAGTAAATTCGTTTAACCCGAGTAGAAGAGAGTTCAGAGTCCCAGAGTAAAGGTCGAGGAGTAAAAGATCCTAGTACCACCCAATGGCGACGTGGGCCCGTAAGACACACAGCCATGTTAGTAAAAGTTTTGTAATGTCTAGACTCGACTTCGGCCAAGGAGTGTGGATAGGGGGATTCCTACAGGCAGTCGGCTCTGATACCAACTTGTGACGCCCCCGATTTGACCGTACACTAATCATGCACGCAAATGTGTACGATCACGATCAGGGACTCACGGGAAGATATCACAACACAACTCTACAACATAAATAAGTCATACAAGCATTATAATACAAGCCAGGGGCCTCGAGGGCTCGAATACAAGTGCTCGATCATAGACGAGTCAGCGGAAGCAACAATATCTGAGTACAGACATAAGTTAAACAAGTTTGCCTTAAGAAGGCTAGCACAAAAGTAGCAACGATCGAAAAGGCAAGGCCTCCTGCCTGGGACCTCCTAACTACTCCTGGTCGTCGTCAGCGGCCTGCACGTAGTAGTAGGCACCTCCAGTGTCGTAGGTGTCGTCGTCGACGGTGGCGTCTGGCTCCTGGACTCCAGCATCTGGTTGCGACAACCAGATAGAAAGGAAAAGGGGGAAAAGAGGGAGAGAAGCAACCGTGAGTACTCATCCAAAGTACTCGCAAGCAAGGAGCTATACTACATATGCATGGGTATATGTGTAAAGGGGCATATCAGTGGACTGAACTGCAGAATGCCAGAATAAGAGGGGGATAGCTAGTCCTGTCGAAGACTACGCTTCTGGACATCTCCATCTTGCAGCATGTAGAAGAGAGTAGATTGAAGTCCTCCAAGTAGCATCGCATAGCATAATCCTACCCGGCGATCCCCTCCTCGTCGCCCTGTTAGAGAGCGATCACCGGGTTGTATCTGGCACTTGGAAGGGTGTATTTTATTCAGTATCCAGTTCTAGTTGTCATAAGCTCAAGGTACAACTCCGGGTCGTCCTTTTACCGAGGGACACGGCTATTCGAATAGATAAACTTCCCTGCAGGGGTGCACCACATAACCCAACACGCTCGATCCCATTTGGCCGGACACACTTTTCTGGGTCATGCCCGGCCTCGTAAGATCAACACGTCGCAGCCCCACCTAGGCTCAACAGAGAGGTCAGCACGCCGGTCTAAACCTATGCGCGCAGGGGTCTGGGCCCATCGCCCTATGCACACCTGCACGTTGCGTACGCGGCCGGAAGCAGACCTAGCCCCCTTAATACAAGCGCGAGCTTACGGTCCAATGCGGCGCGCGCCACTCAGTTGCTGACGTCAAAAGAGCTTCGGCTGATACCACGACGTCGGGATACCCATAACTACTCCCACGTAGATGGTTAGTGCGTATAGACCAAATGGCCAGACTCAGATCAAATACCAAGATCTCGTTAAGCGTGTTAAGTAACCGCGAACGCCGACCAGGGCCAGGCCCACCTCTCACCTAGGCGGTCTCAACCTGCCCTGTCGCTCCGCCACAAAGATCCACTCGCGGGTACTCCTACGAGCCGACCCGACTTAAATCATCACATGTGTCATGTATATAGTATATAAGTATATACCCGTGATCACCGCCCAGGTGATCACGGCCCGATAGTATAGCACAGCAGACGGACAAGAATGTAGGGCCACTGATGGAAATCTAGCATCCTAGACTAAGCATGTAGGATTGCAGGTAAAGGTAACAACAATAGTAGCAAGGATAGGCTATGCATCAGAATAGGATATCGGAAAGCAGTAACATGCTACACTACTCTAATGCAAGCAGTATAGAGAAGTATAGGCGATATCTAGTGATCAAGGGGGGGGGCTTGCCTGGTTGCTCTGGCAAGTAGGAGGGGTCGTCGACTCCGTAGTCGAACTGGGCAGCAGCAGTGTCGGTCTCGTAGTCTACCGGAGAGAAGAGGGGGAAGAAACAGTAAATACAATGCAAACATAAGCATGACGATGCGTGACATGACAATGAGCGGTGCTAGGGGTGTCCTAACGCGACAGTAGGTGGTACCGGTGAAGGGGGGGAACATCCGGGAGGTATTCCCGATGTTTCGCGTTTTCGGACAGACAGACCGGAGGGGGAAAGTTGCTAGTTCAATAGGTTAGGGAGGTGTGGTGAATGAACGGACTGCGTATTTGGATTCGTCTCGTCGTTCTGAGCAACTTTCATATAGAAAACATTTTCATCCGAGTTACGGTTTAAAAGATATGAATTTTCAAAGTTTATTTGAATTTCTGGAATTATTTATATTAAGCAAAATGAATTATGACGTCAGCATGAGGCAATGCTGATGTCAGCAGGTCAACAGGTCGGCTGACCAGTCAAACCAGACAGGTGGGTCCAGTGGGACCCACATGTCTGCCTCTGTTAGTCTAATATTTAGTTAAACTAAACTAACAGTCTAATTAGAGGGGTGGGCCCCATATGTCAGTGAGTGATTAGTTAACTAATTATTTTTATTTATAAAACATTTTCTTTTTCTTTATTTTGCGGCGGGGGCCCGCATGTCAGTGACTGGGCCTGCCCAGTCAGCAGTTGACTGGGTCAACCCAGTCAACTGGGGCCCGTGGGGGCCACTGGCAAGGGCACTGGGGTGGCCCCAGGCCAGCCACGTCGGCGGCCGGCGCCGGAGCAACGCCGGCGACCAAAACGCACGGCGGCGCGCGCGGGAGGGGAGCGGGTTTCTCGCACAGAGGGTCTGCGGGGTCGTGGCTGGGCGCGTTCGACGCGGCTCGGCGCCGCGCGTCCAATGGTGGTGGCCGGAGGGGCTGGAACGGCCGGGGGCGAGCGCTACGAGCTCGCCGGCGGCGAGGTGCTACGGGTGCCCGACGGAAACGCGGCTACGGCGGGCTATCGAGCAAGCGGAGGGGCTGGGGGGCATCTACGTAAGGTGGGGAGTGCAACGGGCTTGAGCCCGTGACCAAAAGGTCACCGGAGACCCGCCGGCGGCGAGCTCCGCGGCGCGGCGTTCGGGCGCGCGTGGGGGAGCAGCTACGGAACGCGGGCGAGCTAACGGAGAGGGGGAGGAGAAGCGGGAGCTCACAGCGGAGCCGTAGGGAGTGGCAGTGAGCTCGGGGAGGGCGCGGGGTAGCCGGAATCGGCGACGATCGACGGCGGCCGAAGGTTGAAGACGAGCTCGTTGCGGTCGGTGCAGTGGCTCCAAGCTCCAACGGAGAGGCGGAGGTGACGTAGTCGAGGGCGGCGACGGCGTACGACACGGCGAGGTGGCGTTTGGGGCACGGTGGCCGCGGGAACTACGGTGAGCGGCGGCGAGCGCGCTCGGGCAGAGGGGATCGAAGGGGAGAGGGAGGTGGATCTGGCGGGGGTGAGGCGCAGAGGCCGAGGGACGAGCGGGGGCGAGTGGGAGAGAGGCCCGAGGAGGCGGGGGGAGCTGGCGCCCTTATCCTCCCCGTCGCCGGCGAGGGGGTGCGGCGGGGATGGCCACTGTTCGACCCCGGTCGGGGGAACAGGGAAGGGGACGCGGGGGAGAGGTGGGCTGGGCCAGGGGGTCGGGGGTGCGGCCCAGTCTGGGCCACGGGTCCAGTGGGGGGGGGAGGGCCTTTTCCTTTTTTTCTCTTTCTCTGTCTGTGTTCTGTTTTCTGTTTTCTTTTTATTTGTTTATTTTCTTTTCTGTTTTATTTCATTTAAAAGTATTTAGGTATTTTATAAAAATGTGTTTTCTCCACCATAATTACCAGTGTAATATTTGGCACCCACCGAACATTTTTGTTTAAACTTTTGAAAACTTTTATTTTTCACTTTAATTATATTTGAAGTTTGAACTAGGAGTTTGAAAAGGAAGGTGATTCAAATGTGATCAAGCCCTGTTTAGCAACATGATTAGCTTAATCACAGGGAGTTACTGTAGCATGATTCTCAGGGTGTTACAATGCTTGCCAAGTTTTGCATTCAAAATAGGTGTAGGTGTCTGCATTGTATAATTTGATGTTGAAGGTATAACCATGCTCGGTCTTCAAGTAAACTCTCTTTACCTCCATAGTTTTGCTAGGACTGAAACCTATCTTATCCAAAACAAAAATTCTTGCATGGCAGGGCTAGTAGAATAGTGAAAATTTAAAATTATAAGTTGAAGCAAATGAAGCATAAGTCATGCTTAATTACGAAAGAATACTTGTCGTTGTGACTTACTGTATCCACTTCGCAGGTCTCATCCAGCTTGATGCTGAAGCGCCTATCATCAACTAGGAAATTTCTGTTGCACAGGCTGCGCTGGTCTTCGCAGTATTCGCACATAATGAAATCGTTTTCATCGTCAGACGATATTTCCTATGTTCATATAAGTGAAACATTAAACACTTATTAGTTCTATTAATTCAACTAGTTCTATTAATTCAACTAATTCAACTAAGCACTTACTAAAAATAAACTAGTTCTATTAATTTTCTTACTAAAAATAAAGTAGCTAGTTCTATATAGTAAAATTTTAATTAGATGATCAAATCTCATATACCTAAATTTAATGTATATCTAATTCATCTAACATTAATATATCTAAATTCATCTATTAATTCAACTAATTCAACTAGTTCTATTATAATTCAACTAGTTCAACTAATTCAACTAATTCAATTAAGCACTTATTAAAAACAAACTAGTTCTATTAATTTTGTTACTAAAAATAAAGTAGCTACTTCTATGTTTGACATAATTAATATTAATATATCTAATTCATCTATAATTAAAAGTATAAAAACTAACTCGGAAAACATTAATATCTAGCTAGCTAATTCAACTAATTCATCTAAAATTTGACATAATTAATATGTAACATATATTTCTATCTAATTCATCTAACATTTGAGATTAATATAAAACAAGATTATATATATATATATATATAATCTAACATTTATATAAAATAAAAGTATAATAAACTAAAAAACAGAAAACAGAAAAAAAATATGTTGTTTACTTTGTGTGTGTGTACCGTGTGTGTGTGTGTTTACCGGGCGGCGCGACGACGACGTACGGGCTAGGGCGACGACGGGGGGCGACGATGACGGGGGGCGACGCGGGCGGCGACGACGGCGACGGGCTAGGGCGGCGATGACGGGGTCGGCGACGTACGACGGCGAGGGGCACTGGGGCGGCGCGTGACGCGCGCGGGCGGGCGATTACGGCGACGGGCTGGGCGGCGATGACGGGGGCGGCGACGGGCTGGGGGCGGCGATGACGGGGGCGGCGACGACGGAGACGGGTTGGGGCGGCGACGCGGGCGACGCAGGGACGGGCGCGCGACGAAGACGAAGAGCAACTAACTGAAATTTTTCGTAAGTGTTGTTTATATAGGAGAGGCCTTTAGTACTGGTTGGAGCCACCAACCGGTACTAAAGGTCAAATTTGGCAGCCCGAGCGGCGGGAAGCGACCCCCTTTGGTACCGGGTCGTGGCTCAACCCGGTATTAAAGACCCCCCTGTAGTACCGGTTGGAGCCACGAACCGGTACTAAAGGGGGTGCGCTCCCATTCCGCGGCACAAAATTTAGTCCCACCTCGCCGAGCGGAGGGCAGCCGCACTGGCTTATAAACCCGGCCGCGGCTGCTCCTTCGATCTCCTCTCTATAGTAGGCTTGTGGGCCTAACTTTGACGTGCTGTCCTGTGAGCCTGCTCGGCCTTATGGGCCTGTATAATCTGGCCTAAGGCCGAGCAGGCCCACTGGGCAGCGTGCAAATAATTATTTTTATATAGTTTTTTTTCTTTTCTGCTTCATATATTTTCTTTTGAATAGTTTAAATTTTTGCTTTAGGTACAAAAAATTTGTGTGAATCACTAGTTTGTGAATGACTTAACTTTAAAAATAGTTTTTTCAGTCATTATTTCAAACTGGTAATATGTCCGGAGTTGTAATAAGTTATTAAAATTTTGAATTGCGGGTGAAATGATGATACCATGCCAAGTTTCAACATTTTCAGAGTTCATTTGTAGTGCTTTTCAATTTCGGGGCCATTTAGCTCAAAACAAATCAGTAAATGCATTAAAAATAGCGAATTATGTCAGAAAGGCTTGAAAGTTGATGACATGGCTTTGAATGGTGCATGCTGAATGCAAAAAAGTCCGGAGTTGTAATAAGTTATTAAAATTTTGAATTGCCGATGTAACAGATTAATTTTCGTCCGAAACTCTGATACTTCGAAAGAGATTGTCCAGTTTGTACACGAAGTGCATCCAGTTTTTGCCGTGACCCTCTCTACTTTTTCGCACATGCTATGCGGGTGAAATGACGATACCATGACAAGTTTCAACCTTTTCGGAGTTCTTTTGTAGTGCTTTTCAATTTCAGAGCCATTTAGCTCAAAATAAATCAATAAATGCATTAAAAATAGCAAATTATGTCAAAAAGGGTTGAAAGTTGATGACGTGGCTTTGAATCGTGCATGCTGAATGCAAAAAAGTCAGGAGTTGTAATAAGTTATTAAAATTTTGAAGTGCCGGTGTAACAAATGAGTTTTCGTCCGAAACCCTGATACTTCGAAAGAGATTGTCCTGTTTTGTACACGAAGTGCATCTAGTTTTTGCCGTGACCCTCTCTACTTTTTCGCACATGCTATGCGGGTGAAATGACGATACCATGACAAGTTTCAACCTTTTCAGAGTTCTTTTGTAGTGCTTTTCAATTTCATGACCATTTAGCTCAAAACAAATCAGTAAATGCATTAAAAATAGCAAATTATGTAGAAAGGGTTGAAAGTTGATGACGTGACTTTGAATGGTGCATGCTGAATGCAAAAAATGTCCGGAGTTGTAATAAGTTATTAAAATTCTGAAGTGCCGGTGTAACAGATGAGTTTTCGTCCGAAACCCTGATACTTCGAAAGAGATTGTCCAGTTTTGTACACGAAGTGCATCCAGTTTTTGCCGTGACCCTCTCTACTTTTTTGTACATGCTATGCGGGTGAAATGACAATACCATGACAAGTTTCAACCTTTTCAGAGTTTTTTTGTAGTGCTTTTCAATTTCAGGGCCATTTAGCTCAAAACAAATCAGTAAATGCGTTAAAAATAGCAAATTATGTCAGAAAGGTTTGAAAGTTGATGACGTGGCTTTGAATGGTGGATGCTGAATGCAAAAAACGTCCGGAGTTGTAATAATTTATTAAAATTTTGAATTGCCGGTGTAACAGATGAGTTTTCGTCCGAAACCCTGATACTTCGAAAGAGATTGTCCAGTTTTGTACATGAAGTGCATCTAGTTTTTGTCGTAACCCTTTCTACTTTTTCGCACGTGCTATGCGGGTGAAATGACGATACCATGATAAGTTTCAACCTTTTCAGAGTTCTTTTGTAGTGCTTTTGAATTTAGGGTCATTTAGCTTAAAACAAATCAGCATTAAAAATAGCAAATTATGTCAGAATGGGTTGAAAGTTGATGACGTGGCTTTGAATGGTGCATGCTGAATGCAAAAAAACGTCTGGAGTTGTAATAAGTTATTAAAATTTTAAAGTGTCAGTGTAACAGATGAGTTTTCGTCCGAAACCCTGATACGTCGAAAGAGATTGTCGAGTTTTGTACATGAAGTGCATCCAGTTTTTGTCGTAACCCTTTTTACTTTTTCGCACATGCTATGCGGGTGAAATGACGATACCATGCCAAGTTTCAACCTTTTCAGAGTTCTTTTGTAGTGCTTTTCAATTTCAGGGTCATTTAGTTCAAAACAAATCAGTAAATGCATTAAAAATAGCAAACTATGTCAGAAAGGGTTGAAAGTTGATGACATGGCTTTGAATGGTGCATGCTGAACACAAAAAAAGTCTGGAGTTGTAATAAGTTTTAAAAAAATGAAGTGCCCATGTAAAAATATACTAAAAAATATATTGATCATCAATAATCTTTCTGTGTAGAATCTGAATTACACATAGAGTTCAATGAAGACCAAGTGGTTGTGATAATTTGAGAAATAAAATATTTAAGGTGGTAAAATCCTGTTAGCCCAGCGAGGTGGGACTAAAAAATTGTTGCATATGGCGAAGTAAACCTCTTTAGTAGCGGTTTGTGGCTTGAACCGATACTAAAGGGGTGGTGGGGCCCCAACCTGCCAACGGAATGCCGACAGCCTCTTTAGTACCCGGGGCCAACTACACCCGGCATATAAAGGATGGGTTTCGCCTTGAGTACACGGCCGACGACTGCACAGCGTGCAAGAAGACCGGTGGGCTTTGCCGGATCAACACCACCCACGATATCTTTGAGTGCCACTGCGCCGACGTTGTGTCCGACCTTTTCATATGCGTTGATCAATTCATCACCCCCACAGAAAAAGGTAATCAATTCATCATGTTTTTACCCCCACAGTATACAGTATTACCTCAAACGAGTTTACAATATAATATTAAGTTACTGAGAGCCAATGGGCAGCGTTATACAGTATGTCATAGCAAACACCCATGACATGCCTCCCGCAAAAAAAAACCAGCCATGCCATGTAGTTCAAACCCACGTTTAAAAAATAATCTAATTTAGAGTGCTGCATAGATTTATTTCCGAGTCCATGGGACAAATTCATGGCGCATGCATTAATGAGCAGGGTTTTATATTTCAGCCAAAATATTTATATGTTGAACTTAAGACTAAGTGCAACATTTTGTCAAAAATTGCTGAATTTTATCCAGGAAAATTACATAAATTTCGGGATTTCAAATTTTCCGTCATTTCGGGCAGGAACAAATAAAACATGCATCTCTTCCGAATTGAAATCCTCCTTTTGCCCTTGTCAATATATGGGTTGACATGGGAGGTTCTCTTCTCTATTACTAGTATCTTAAAAAGGCTTTCAGTTAAGGTATAAGCAACAAGTCCACTTTCTGAGAAAGTAACATGTCCACGGCAATATATTTCAAACCCCCCCCCCCCCCCCGTCTAGGCTTATTTATTTCTTAGACGTGTGGGGTCGATGTAGGCCTCAAAATAAAGACCTCTTGGGTCAGATACAATATTAAATTCATGCTCCAGCCAACTCATTGAAAAGTTCAAACTATGGGAGACGGCCGGACATTATGCTACAACAAACATGTGCCGGTAAGTACTACACGCAACGTTGGCACGTGCCTATATTGGCACATGCATTTTTCAATCTTTCATTGCCGCGGCATGATATGGCGTACCGGCGTTGCACGCCAGGAGCCCACATGACCTCTATTCTATGTCTTCAGCGTAGAAAATAGAAGGAAAATCACGGACACAGGCCTATGTTGGCTATGGCCCAATATCACTAGCTCGGTTGCTCGGCTGGCTCGTTAGCTCGCGTACATCTTTTCCCAAGAAGAGATGTTTTTAGACTCGATTCTTCAAAAAAAGTTGACAGATCAGTCTTATAGAAAACCAATTATCCGTCTTTGAAAGATAAGATAAAATTTGTGGATTGAAAAATGCTCACATATTTAGAAAACCGTTAGCGCATTATTACAAAACTATTAAAAAATTAAAAAATCAGAATTAAAAAATATTCATGAATTTTAAAAATAATCACGAATTTAAATAATGATCACCAATCTTAATGTACCCATGGATTTGAAATATTTCCTCGAATTATGAAATGTGTGTCAATTTTGAAAAAGTTTACGAATTAAAAGAAATTCTGAAATGGTGTGAATTTTGAAAAATGTTTACGATTTAAAAGATGTTTGTGAATTAATAAAAACATGTTAATAAAAAACGAAAATGAAACTCTAAATGGGCTAGGCCAAAATGAGCGCGGGATGTGTGACCTTTTTTTACCACACACACTATCCTTCGCTATGGGGGATAAATAGGAAATTCCACACTAACAAGCCAGCGTTGTCTCGATATTCACAAGCCCCATGAAGACACTATGTACATAATTGGTGGTGGCATTGACTAATGGATTATGGTGCTTCATTGACCTCGGCACTGACACGAGAGATTATCTAGTACTCCCTCCGATCCTTTTTACTTTGCATATAAGATTTGTCAAAAGTCAAACTTGATAGAGTTTGACCAACTTTGTAGCAAAAAATAGCAACATTAACAATATGAAATCAGTACCCTTAGATGCAACATGAATTTAATTTTCATATTGTATAACTTTAATATTTAGAATTTGATATTTTTTAATATAAATATGATCAAAATTTAGGACGCTTGACTTCAAACAATTCTTATATGTGAACTAAAAAGGACCGGTGTGAGTACTCCCTCCGTAAAGAAATATAAGAGCGTTTAGATCACTACTTCAGTGATCTAAACGCTCTTATATATCTTCACGGAGGGAGTAGTAAACACGCGGGGTTAGACGTGAAGACAATATCATGTTGGGCCTCTGCCAGTCTTGACCCCGAAATATTCTGATTGAACTTGGTACTATAGTTGCAGTCCTTACAAGTGGCCCGGGGACTTCTTTTCGTATAGAACTCGAGGAACTTTATTCAACAAGATAATTCAAGTACCATCAGTCAAAATGCTGCTGACCAGAAAGCTGGGTGCCGAGTACTGTCTGCCCTTTGTCAAGATTTGTAATATTTTAGGGGGGAAATTTTGGAACCAAACGGATGTTCCAAAATATAAAAAAAAATTGAGAACTATTTGAAAATTTCACTTCAAGTCTTAATGCCAAAATTCCATGGAAAATTTAGCAATATGTCACCAAACTTTGAGAAATTGGCCGAGATTGGCACACAACGGAGGTCGTTAATCATTAGTTATAAATAGTGCGTAGCATAATGTCAGGGTTAATGAACGCAAGCTAAATAAGTGAATCGTTTGTTATTTCGCACATCAATAAAATATTAACTGTAATTTCCATTTAAAAGCACTTTCAGCTTGAAAGTATCTACCTTGTGAGGGATAAACCCAATTCTTACTGTTGTAGTGTCATGCTTTTGGCTAAAGGTAGTTCCATCTTTCACCTACAAGTTGATCCTTGCATGACCTCCTTTATTTTAAATGGAGGTAAAAGATTTGCCTCATCCATTAAATAAGAAGAGAATAGAGTTTTACAGGACACCCAAAGTTACGGCATGACAACTACTCATGCGATACAATATGCCCTAGTTTCTTAGCACCCGCGGACCCGCGGTAACCCAAAGTTTAGTCTCCTCGAGAATGATATTAAAAAGGATTGGTGCCGGCACACTGTTGTGTCGGAAGATCCTCGCATTCCTCTCGTTCCAGATTGTCCAAGAGACAAGCATGATGAGAGAGGCCATAGCTTGTCTATTGGGGTTTTGCTTATCGGTCCGCTTATCCCGCCACTCAAAGACGGATCCCACAAGATGCTAAGTGGAGGTGTCCATGTGCGCAAGACCAAGCTTTTGTATGCTCAAATCCCCAATCCGAAGGGTGTAGCGCCCTCTTGATCACAAACATCACCAACCTTTTAGTAGTATCTCACATAGTCAGATGATCGATAGTTGTCCACATATGCGGCATGCCGGCACATATGACATGACCCCGGAATTTAATCACCTGCAACATGAACATCACAATCACAAATTCAGAGCCATATACACAGCTCAAAAATAATTAATTAGAACCACAAACTAGAGCTATCTTTTGCTCTCCCAACACACAAAAGTCAAGAGCTGCAGCACCGGTTTCCCACTCCTGTTGATAAAAGAAGGGTTTGTCGAGGACATATCTAGATCTATGTCACATCTAAGCTGATTTTCACTCTGTTTGTAGTTTTTTTTTTGTCCTAGTTTTTTGTTTTTGTTGCTGCATTATATATTTGTGGGAGGTTAGATGTGACATCTAAAAAAACATCTAAATATGAATTAGACAAACTGATAAAAGAAAGCCCAACGTATAGAAAAAGAGCAGTCAGACAAAGCCATACAATTCGCATTTCCCTTTCGTCCACCTAGCTAGCCTCTACACATCCTCCACTCCCAAAGACTATTGTTTCGCATCGCAACACGAAGAAACACAGCTAGATGGCTGCGCGTCTCATGCCTCCCGCCGTGGTCATCCTGGCCTCGTTCCTCCTCCTCCTCTTCCTTGTCCATGCGGTGGACGCGGCCGAGTGCGAGCCGGGGGCGTGCGGAAACTTCACCATCAAGTACCCGTTCTGGCTCGGCGCGCCCCGCCGACCCCCGCCGGAGCCCTCCTGCGGCCACCCGGCCTTCGAGCTCTGGTGCATCGACGGCAACACCACGGCTTCCATGAGCGGCTCCCCCATCCACGTCCACAGCATCGACTACGCCACCCGCTCCTTCGTCGTCTACCACAACAGGGTGGCCTCGGGCACGGACGGCGTGTGTCGCGCCGACTTCAATGTCTCATCCAGCCTAGCTCTCAGCCCGTTCAAGATCAGCCCTAGCAATCAAGCCATGTGCTTCCTGTCCAACTGCAACGGGACGGAGCCTCACGGGCCCCAGTACGTGAACTTCACCGGCGTGCCCAGCTGCGGCAAGCCCATCTTCGCGTACCTCGGCGGGAGCTACGACCGGGACAGGCCGCCGGCGATCGACACCGGGACCTGCACGTACAATTACCTGCCGGTGCTGGGGTCGGAGGCGGCGGCCTCGACGGCGGCCAACTACACCCGGCTCCTGAAGGCCGGGTTCCTGCTGGACTGGGCGGGCGCCGGCATCGGCGACTGCCCCGCCTGCGTCGTGACCGGCAGGCAGTGCCGGTACAGCAACGCGACCGCGGCGTTCGGATGCATCTGCCCTGGTGACGGGAGGCTCCGCGGCCCGACATGCGCCGGTGAGTCCGCCCACGCCGCCACTTGCCTCTAGCCCTCTACTTTACTGTCCACAGTTACGTGCCAATCAGCGCGTGCTGACGCGGATAGCCATATCGTCACATGCTGGTTTGATTAGTCTGTTTATTTTCCCTGGTTCATTGCATTTCGCTGCATGGTGGGCTGGTGGCACCTTGTCGTTGGCCAATGCTGTCCCGATCTTCCGTAGACCCATGGAGATTTCACCTTTAGCTTTTTTCTGGATCTTTTTCATAGATATTCAGGCCGCTGACGAGCCAGCCTACACACTAAGGTTGCCCGTAGTGAGAGTATCATAATTAATATCATGTATGTCGTATTACTATTAACCTATCATAGATTCTAACATATGATACTGTATATTAAGAAGATAGTATCATACACTAATATAGTGTCAAAAAGCTTCTATATTATGGGAGTACATAATACTAACTTATGGTATTCCCCACTATGGACGGCCTAAGTATTCCCGTTGTTGGTAGTGTCATCATTCACAAAAGAATAGTATTATTAGGTATGGTACTTGCCAGAAGCTTCGGCTGTGGCAGGCATGTAAACTAGTGCGGTCATTAGGTACGAAGACGTGTGCATCATTGGACAAGTGGAGCTGGTGCACAGCAAGTGGCTTTTGTTAGAGCATCCGCTAGATCCCTCTAAAACTATAATTGCACCAAAATAATTATCAAATTGAGGGATTAGACCCCAGCCACGACGTCGCTTCTCTGTGGCATCCCGGGCCCGGCGGAGCACCGGGGACGTACAAAGGAAAAAACTCGCCTAATGTAGACAGAACCAGGACAGCCATCCGACCATTACCGGTTTCGATGATTCGTTCCGTTTTGGACAACGCCACGTGCCAGTAGAAGAAGGACGAGGAGAAGCACCCTTTGAGATGAAGAAGTGCTCAAGCAATGTCCTGTGGAGGATGAATTTCACCCACATTCTCAACTCCTTCGTTGCACATATGTCGCCCTCGGGGAGCCTCTCAAACTACTTGTGCGGATCATCTATCCTAGGCCCTATCTTGCTCATGGACATCACATAGTGCCAAGTAATCGTTGTTAGCCACATGGAATGAAGAAGAAAGAGGAAAGAAGAAGGAAGACGAAGATGATTAGAGGCTTCTTTGCCGGTCAAGTTGGTTTGGGGGATTATGTTTAGGAGATCTGCCAATACCTCAAAAAAATGTTAACTCTATTTAGTACTTCCGCTGAACTTTGATAATAGATTTGGATCATTTTTGCAAAGGAAAGAAAACCCTATCTCAGTTTGAACTGGACTTCTCCCCTGCAAAAACAGTACAAGTGTCTAGCTAGATGTTGTGCTGAGATAAAATGTCCAGCCCAGTACAAGTGCGAATGTTGTGCTGAGACAAGAGTCTAGCTAGATAGACGACAAGAGCACAGAGTAGCCGGAACTGAAAGAATCTGATTAAGAATCCTGATCCCTGTCACATCATGGCTTACCCGTGAATGGGGTTACAAATTCATACGTCATGGCTTACCCGGCCGTCCAAGTGGTCATTCGGGGGAACTTGTGGACGATGATAGGTTGCCTCGATTTCCCTGTCAAGCATGCCATCCATAGCACGGCTGTTCGCTCGTTCACCGCCCCCATATATCATTCACACTTCATAGCAGTCCTCACTCCCCAGCCCCCAAAGCCCATCATGATCACTGATTCAGTTGGTCACTGGAGCCTTTCCAAATCTTGTTGTCCGATGCCTCCTCGGAGTTGCTGGTTCTTGGCGTACGTCTGGTGGCTACCACTGATGATCATGGCGGCTGCGGATCAGAAGGGCGATAGCTGCTCGGCCAAGAGGTGCGGCAACCACACCATCTCTCACCCATTCTGGCTCGTTGATGACAAGACCGGAAGATCATGTGGTCCCTTGGATTTTGCGGTCACTTGCCGTAGCAACGGCACTCCAGTTCTTCAGAGCTTCGGGGATGAAGGTTTTGAAATAACCAGCATCTCCTACAAGGAACGGAGTTTGCGCGTCGTCGATCTATACAAGCAGGATCACCTGCATAACAACACCAACAGCTGCCATGTCCCGAGCTGGAACGCCTCCGACCAACTGGGCCGCCTATTTAGGGTCGAACCCGTCAATCTGAAGCTCGTCTTGTACAATTGCACGAAGGCAGAGGCAGCAGCGGTGGCACGTCGAGACAGGGCGATGGTGCCGATAAGATGCGGCAACAAGAGCAATGCGTTTGTCCGCGCAGGAGGGCGTTATGATGCTACCGATGACTATGCCAAATACCATATGGAGGGCTGCGAAGCCACCGTCGTGCCGGTGCTGGGCGGTCATGGCATGGCGAACGCGAGCAACTACGAGCAGCTCATCAGTGGTGGATTCCTCCTCACATGGCACACCGGTAAGCTTGCTTCTCTGATTAGCACGTTCTTTTGGCCTCATGGAGTCTTGTATCGCCTTTTCTTTTTTATTACGTTATATGGTGTGCTGGCCCCTTCAGTTGAATTACGGTGTGTTAGCCCACAATAATAAGTCGATGGTCTTGTCCCCCGTCGATAGCGCAAAGTTATAGGGGAAAAATCAATTATTGAGATTCTACCCTTTTTTAATACAAAATCCATTTTAGTTTTGCAAATTTTCACCCCATTTATTCGCAAATTTTATAAAAATATGTTGGAATAAATAAAATTAAGCCCTGAGAGACACAAATCATTGTATGGATTTCCTTGGAGAATTTTGTTATTTCTAAGTCAACCAAGTTGCATAGACAAAAAAAGCTTTTTTTTTTGAAAAAAAAAGAGGATGACCCCAGACCTCTGCATCTGGGAGATGCATGCAGTCACTTTATTAATCATTCACAAAGACCTTACTCCCTCCGGTCCTTTTTACTCTGCATATTAGGTTTGTCTAAAGTCAATCTCATCCAACTTTGACCAAGTTTATATAAAAAATTATTGACATTTACATAACAACACCAATATCATTAGATTCATCTCGGAATATATTTTCATATTATATTTATTAGATATTATAGATGCTAATAATTTCTCATATAAATTTGGTCAAACTTAGCTAAGTTTGACTTTCGGCAAATCCAATGTGCAGAGTAAAAAGGACCGGAGGGAGTATAAAATAATACACAGATAACGAAAGCTAACATTGCGAAATAAATTAATGTGAACTCTAGGTTTGAACAAGACTTGTCCCCTGCAAAGAAAGATATTTGCACCCCAACTCTAAAATGTGCAACCCCAATAACCGATCAGTGTACAGAGATGAAACTATTTTTTACCGGATATTGTTACCTGCCAAGTGTGAATTTTGTCCAATGATTAGAATTTAGATGCTAGATAACCGATAAGAGCATGGAGTAGCCAGTACAAGAACCATCCTAAAGCATCATGTTTGCTGTCACATAACGGGCATTTGGAGCCACGGAGGTCACGTTGATGACTTACCCGTCAATGGGGTTAGAAATTCAAAAGCAGCGCCTTACCAGTCCAAAGGTGATAGGGACGTTGATAGCTAGCTTTGCCCTGATTTTCCAGTCAAATGTGCTGACCATGGCACTCCACTCGCTCGACGTCCACATATATCATTCTTCGAGCTTGGACCACGGTATATCCTCTCATAGTCGCGTACGTCTCCCCCACCTCGCCACAGCCAAATCTCTCTGCTCCGATGGCTACTACAAGCTGCTGGTTCTTGGCGTTCGTCTGGGCAGTATGGTGGCTGCCGCTGATGCTCGCCGTGCCTGAGGAGCAGCAAGGGGATGGCTGCTCGGCCAAGAGGTGCGGCAACCTCACAGTCTCCGATCCATTCTGGCTCCCTGACTGGGAGGCGGGAAGATCATGTGGTCCCTTGGATTTTGAGGTCGGTTGCTTCCATGACAACATTCCATTTCTCCGGAGCTCTGGATTCGATGGATACAGTGGCTTTTCAATCATGAATATCTCCTACGAGGAACGCAATTTGCGTGTCGTTGATCTACACAAAAAGAGCGACTTCAACGTCCCCAACGCCTGCAATTTCCCGAGATTGAACACCTCCAGCAAGCTGGCACTGCCTTTTAAGGTCAACAACTCCAACCCGAATCTCATCTTCTACAACTGCACCAAGGCAGCGGCTAATCCGGACTGGGCGATGGTGGAGTTGACATGCTTGGACGCGACCAACGCGTATGTTCGCGCGGGAGTGCGCCACGACGCGACCGGGGCCTACGCAGGCTACGCTTTGGAGGGCTGCGATGCGATCGTCGTGCCGGTGGTGAGCTCGGCTGGCTCGGCGAACGCGAGCAACTACGAGCAGCTCATCCAAGATGGCTTCCTCCTGACATGGGATCCTGTAACAGACCCGATCTAGGGAGGGAGTAGGAGAGGATGATTGGCAGGGAAGGGGATCTGAGAGAAGGAGAAAGGAGGCCGATAAGAGAAGAACAGCTTCTCGATCTGTTTTGATGCTAGTTCATTCATAACCCGCGCTCACACAGCCGTGAGGCTTAAGTACAACGCGGCCGCAGCCCACCCACTCACACCTACTACCCTGCCATCTCGGGTCCACCTGTAAGCGCACTGCTTCCCTTCTCCTCCACGTTCTCCCTGGCTTGTGGCCCCATCTCGTCAGCGCCCTGTAGAGGCTGCGGGGTCGCCATGTCAGTCGTGACATTCACCCCTCCTTGAGTGCCGCCTTGACCCGAAGGCGGAGTGGCAGGGAACTGTTGTTGCAGACGAGCGGGATCTTCCCAGGTTGCCAACGATGCTGGCAGTCCTTCCCAATGGATCAACAGGCGAGTGTTCTCCTTGTTCGCCATTCTGACTTGCTTGGTGGCGAGAACAGCTATTGGCACATGCTCCGCCTGCAAGATCTCGTTAGTAGGGGGTAAGTCTGGGTTTGCTTGTACCTCAGCGCCTTCTGCGTTCTTCAGTAGGGAGACGTGCACCACCGGGTGGATTTTACTTGTGGATGGAAGATCCAGCTTGTAGGCGACAGCCCCCACCTTTGCAATGATCTTGTACGGGCCGTAATACCTGAAGGCGAGCTTCTGAAACGGTCGTTGAGCGATCGATGTTTGAATGAACGGCTGTAGTTTGAGCAACGCTGAATCCCCGACTTCGAACGAACGCTCAGTTCGGTGTCGGTCGGCCTGTGCTTTCATGCGATCCTGCGCCTTTTTCAGCTGTTGTTGCAAATGCTCCATCATAATCTCCCTCTCTCGCAGCCACGCTGCTAAGTCTGGAACCGAGCAGTTGTCGACTTGCGACACACCGAACTCGCGAGGCAGGTGACCATATATGACTTCAAATGGGGTTCTGCCCAGTGATGAGTGAAAGGAGGTATTGTACCAGAATTCCGCTAGCGCTAACCATTTCGCCCAGTTGGCCGGGCATGCGTGAACCGCACATCGCAGATAAGTCTCTAGGCATTGGTTCACTCGCTCCGTCTGCCCATCCGTCTGCGGATGGTAAGAAGAACTCATGCGCAACTCGGTGCGACACAGCTTGAACAGCTCCTGCCAGACATTGCTCGTAAACACTCTGTCCCTGTCAGATATAATAGCCAGTGGCAGCCCATGCAGACGGAATATCTTTCTCATGAACAGCTTGGCCACTTGAAGAGCTGTGTATGGATGTGTCATGGGTATGAAGTGGGCGTACTTCGAGAACTTGTCGACCACCACTAAGATCACGTCATATCCGCAGGACTTGGGCAAACCTTCAATGAAATCGAGCGACACGATCGCCCATGGTTTCTGCGGGATCGACAATGGTTGAAGAAGGCCTGCCTGGGACGTCCTCTCCGTCTTTGCTTGCTGACACACCAGACAATTCCTGACCGTGTGTTTGACCTGCTGCTTTAGTCCCTTCCAAGCAAACATCCGTTTGATGCGATTGTAAGTTGCATAAAATCCACAGTGGCCTCCAGCCGCGCTCGAGTGCAGCGAGTTGATCAGGTGCTGCCGTATCTGCTTGTCTTCTCCAATCCAGATTCTGCCTTGGAAGCGAAGGACCCCGTCCTGTGCTGTGAACTCTGGTTCGCTGGCCGGGTCCAGGGCTAAGATGGTTAGCTTCTTTGTTGCGTTGGGATCATCTTTGTAGCTGTTTTTGACTGCTTCTAACCGAGCTGGTTTGCACACTGCCAATGCCACAAACTCGCTTTCATCAGCGTGGTCGCGTCGAGACAGCGCGTCCGCGGCACGGTTTGCCAACCCAGCTTTGTATTGGTTGACGTACTGCAGCCCCACTAGTTTAGTGAACGCGCGCTGCTGAATCGGGGTGTGCAATCTCTGATCTGTTAGATGCAGCAAACTTTTCTGGTCCGTCCTCACCACAAATTCTGCGTGTTGGAGGTATGGTCTCCATCTGTCAACTGCCAGGAGCAATGCCAGGCACTCCTTCTCGTAAGCTGAGAGCCCTAGATTGCGCGGAGAAAGCGCTTTGCTCAGGTACGTAATGGGGTGGGAGTTCTGCATTAACACTGCTCCAATGCCTGTGCCGCTTGTGTCAGTCTCGACCACGAACTGTTTGGTAAAATCTGGCAAAGCCAACACCGGGGCTTCAACTAGCGCTTGTTTGAGTGCCTGAAAGGCTGCGTCTGCGGTTGGAGTCCACACGAACAACGTATTCTTCTTGAGAAGATCTGTCAATGGTTTGGAGATAATCCCAAAGTTTTTGACAAACTTCCTATAGTAGCCGGCTAGACCAAGGAACCCTCTGAGTTGTTTGACTGTGTCAGGCACTGGCCACTCTTGTACTGTTTGAACTTTGCTTTTGTCGGTTGAAACCCCATCTTTGCTCACGTAGTGCCCCAAGTAGTTGATTGTTTGCTGAGCAAATGAACACTTGGACAATTTGACATAGAATTGATGTTGTCTTAACAGTTGCAGAACTTGAGCCAGAAGATCTCGGTGCTGCTCCAACGTTTTCGTGAAGACCAAGATGTCGTCCATGAAAACCACTACACCTTTGCGGTTGACCGGGGCTAACACATTGTTCATATTTCCCATGAATGTAACTGGGGCGTATGCCAGACCATACGGCATTACCTTGAACTGGAAATGACCCATGTGCGTCTTGAACGCAGTTTTAAACTCGTCCCCCGGCACCAGCCTGATCTAGTGATATCCAGCCCGTAGGTCCATCTTGGAGAACCAACAGGCCCCTGCCAGTTCGTCCAGGAGTTCCTCAATGATTGGCATTGGGTATGTGGCCTTTAGAGTGATCGCGTTCAGGTGTCTGAAATCCACACACAACCTCCATGTTTGATCTTTCTTTTTCACTAGCAAAACTGGCGACGCAAATGGACTGGTACTGGCGGTAATGAGCCCTTTGGCAAGCAGTTCCTTAACTTGAGCCTCAATTTCGTCCTTCTGCTCTGGTGTGTATCGATATGGTCTGAGATTCACTGGTTTTGCTCCTGGTAGCAAGGGTATGGCATGGTCCCATTCTCTGTGCGGTGGCAACTCTGTTGGCTCCCGAAAAAGGTCCTGGTACTCGTCCAAAACTTGCTGAATAGTTGTTGGTACAGGAGTGATTTCCACTTGTCCTTCACTTATGCACAACATCACCATGTGTGCTACCGAGTCTTTTGCCTCTAGCTCTTGCAGCTCTGTCACTGATACTGCTGCCACTGTTGAAGAAGCAGCTGTTAGACCCTGCAACAAAATGCTCTTCCCTTCATGCTAGAACTTCAATGTTTTTGCTCCCCAATCCACTAGCATCTGTCCGCAGTGCTCCAGCCAGTCCATTCCCAGCATCATGTCATAACAGCCTAGCGACAGCACCCGCAGATCAGTGGTAAATTGGTGTCCCTGCGTCTCCCATTTGCACGCCGGTATGTATCCACAACAAGATAGCAGCCCTCCATCAGCGATTTTTACTGACACAGGTGCCATCTGCTGTACTTGAGTTGTCATCCTTGCTGCGACATCCTTGCTGACGAAGCTGTGGGAACTGCCAAAGTCTACCAATATCAACACTTCACGCCCCCCGATCTGTCCCAGCAAACGGACCGTGCGCGGACTGGTCTGCCCTGTCGTTGCGAGCTTTGATATGGACATGAGCACCTCCTCTTCCGAATCAGACTCTGCTTCTTGCCTGTCATGCTCTTCAGCTTGTAGCAGCTCAAGGAGTTCCTCCACCACGTGCAGCTGGACTGTGGCTGCGCACTGATGGCCCTGGCCCCAGCGTTCGCCGCATTTGAAGCACAGCCCCCTTGCTCTGCGGTAGTTGCGGAGCGCGGCTACACGATCTTCGCCTCGTCCTTTCTCAGGGCGACGGTCAGCCGTACGTGCTGCGTCCAACGCCCGGCGATCCTCCGCTGCTGCTTGTGGGGCAAGTAACGGTACGCGCTGCGGCGCCGCTGGCACGGCCATTGCTGGTGCTGGTCGCGCTGGGGGTCTTGGCGGCGCTGGATCATATCGTCTGTGCTCGCGCCGCGGCATCGCCTCCACCAGCTCTTCCTGCAACAGGGCCAAGGAAAAGGCAGAGTCCAAGTTTTGCGGTCTATGTAAAGCAACTCCAGCGCGAATTTCAGCCTTTAACCCATCTAAGAATTGAGTTGTAAAGTAAATCGGATCGAACCCAGAATTGTGCGCGAGAATATGATGCATTAATTCCTCAAACTGCCCCATGTACTCCTCTACGGATCCTGTCTGTTTCAGAATGTTAAACTGACGGAGATGCATTTGGTACTGATCTCGACCAAATTTCTCCTTCAGTGATGTGCATAGGCCCTCCCAAGTGGACAAGCAACTTGCTGCTTCGTGCAGCTGCAGCCAGCGAGCGGCGGTGCCTGTGAAGTGTAAGGTGGCTACACGAACCCAGAAATCGGGCTGAATACCATAAACATCGAAGTATTTTTCGCATCTAGACTTCCAGAACTGTGGGTTTTCCCCGTCGAATTGGGGAAAATCCAATTTCGACAGCGCCCAGTGATGCGTGTGCGGTGACTGCTGCGTGGCGTGTGGCGGCTCCCAATTAATCATACGACTCGACCCAACTCCTACAGATGCGTAGTTCTCCGGTAGGGATTGGTACGTACCCTTGACCGGAGGCGGCTGCAGGGTGGTGACCACCCCGTGAGCCCCACCCCCGGAGTTGAAGATCTCGCCGTGGCCACTTGGCCCGTGGTGCTCGGGGCCCATCGTCGAAGGAGACGGTGCCGGAGGCACCACCACTTCTTCCACCGTCTCGCCTTGCGTCGCGAGTGCCGGGTGGAGGGCGATCCGTCCCACTTGGGTGCGGAGCTCGTCGAGCTCGCGTTGCAGGTTGGAGACCGCCGACCTCCAGAGCTCGAGGGACGCCTGGATTGCCTCCAGGCGGGCGTCGTTCGCCGCACGCCCCTCGTTGACGGATCGGATCAGATCCGCGAGTTGTGTCTCCATCGCCGCCGCTTGCTTCGCTTGCTTGGTTTGGTAGCGCGGCTTAGGATACGCAGTCTCCAGATCGACTGGACCTCTGATACCACTTGTAACAGACCCGATCTAGGGAGGGAGTAGGAGAGGATGATTGGCAGGGAAGGGGATCTGGGAGAAGGAGAAAGGAGGCCGATAAGAGAAGAACAGCTTCTCGAACTGTTTTGATGCTAGTTCATTCATAACCCGCACTCACACAGCCGTGAGGCTTAAGTACAACGCGGCCGCAGCCCACCCACTCACACCTACTACCCTGCCATCTCGGGTCCACCTGTAAGCGCACTGCTTCCCTTCTCCTCCACGTTCTCCCTGGCTTGTGGCCCCATCTCGTCAGCGCCCTGTAGAGGCTGCGGGGTCGCCATCTCAGTCGTGACAGATCCACCCCCTCCAGGTAAGTCTACCCGTCAAATCACCTTTTGATCAGTGCGTGATTTGCTGGATTTCCATAATCCATCAAGCCGAGGATAAGGCTAAAGTCGATCGTGTGGCGGATGTTCGCTTCAGCTTCCTCCTTCCTGCATGCATAGCCCCTTATACAGTCAAATTGACACGTTCTGGCTGACGTGCCAGAAACTTCGGTTGTGCTCTCATTTGGTAAGTAGTTGTGTGAACCTTTTTTTTTTGCGATATAGTTGTGTGAACCATTAGAAGTTCGTTTAATGAGTTGAACAGCTAGTGGCTTCTAGGGCGAAAATCGATTTATGGTCAGAATTCTGAACTTCTCAAGTCGATCTGCAGCACGGTGAAAATTGGCATCATGGACTTGTTCACTTATCCACTGAGTGGGCAATAGAATTTTCGAAATCCAGCCTAATGGGCCTATATTAATTTTTTATGGCATTTTTTTGACACAATGACAATGTTTTAGGTCGTCGTTAGTGGTGGAGCCGCCGGGACTTCCCCTATATCACGCCTAAAGCGTCAAAATGCCACTAAATCAAGCGATGGGCGCGCAAAGAACCATGCCTCATCTCGCTGGTTACCCTCACTCGCAGAGCACGTTCCACGCGCCTCTTTTCCTTTTGCTCCCTCCTTTGGAAAAAACCAACAGCCCCATGTAAAATAAAACTAGCCCATCTTTGTTTTTGATAAGTTCATGAATCCATAAAATATTCACAAATTTCATGAATTTTAAAAACCGATTAATTTTTCTAAGGATGTTCATGAATTTGAAAACCATCAATAATTCTAAAATGTACATATTTTTTAAAATATTCACAAATTTAACTAGTGTTCAAGAATTTTTTAAATAAAAAAAGGAAAATCCACCAAAAAAATAAACAAAAAAATAGTGCAAAACTGAACCTTCCCAAAACTGGGTGGGATGCTCTGGTAAACACTATGTCTGGGTCCAGGACCGGCCCTGGGGTATAGCGGGAGGGGCAATGGCCCAGGGCCCAGGCCGGGAGGGGGCCCATGATGTAGGATACATATCTTATACAATAGGTAAGAAAAAAACTATACAAGAGAAACGAAAGGACATGCCATAGCTTGGTGCCCCCTAGGTAGCGATCGCGAAGCGTCACGCCAGCCACACGGCCGCTCGCTTCGCTTCTGTGTGAAACAAATCAATCGAAGATCTGGTCTCGTGCCTTCGTCCCTTGTCGGTTCATCTTCGTGACTTCATCCTATCGTTGACCGTCGGCGTGTCACTTGGCGCCTCGGCCGCCGCTGGTTGTCGTCCCTGCACACGCCGCTCAGCCATCCAGCATCCGGCAAGGCGGCAATACAGTATGTATCCATCCATGTACCATATTCCTGTTCCATCCCCCGATTCCATCCAAAGCTAAACTTCTTCAGTAGTTTCTTTGATTCTTTAGTACGTATTCAACTATTCATCCATGATCCATCCTAATTTTTTATCATGTTGTGTACATGTCTAGGGTCACAATCATCCAATGTATAAAATTCTAATTCTTTGTATCCTCTTTTCTTCCTTATTTTAGGACATTAGCCTGCCATCTTGCCTAAGAAAAAGCATTTGTCGAGTGCTGAGAAAAGGAGAAAAAGAAAATAAAGTGATCTGAAACGCGAGGCCCATGTCCTCGAGTTTGCCTAGGGCCTCCCAAAATACAGGGCCAGCCCTGTCTGGGTCCGTCCATTAAATGAACAATACGCGGGGTACACATTTTTTTAGGAAACGGGCCATTTAATGAAATCACTAGTTAAGGGTTGCTCCTACTTTCTTCGGCGCTGACAATTGTGCACATGTAGTGCGTCATTCGTCGCAACGTGGGCGTTTTCGTTTTCTTTTTTCTTATTTTTTATTTAAAACGTTTTATTTCTTGAACCGCGTGTCCAAATCCTGAAGTGTATGAAGTTCTATTTCAAACCATTTTATTTCTTGATCTTGTTTTTGTTTTATTTGGATATATGTGCGACCAATACATATGAAGTTTGAATATTGTACAAGGATTAGAATTCGGAACTGCTATGCGTCCGACGTCTTTCAACCTATGCTTTCACCCATCGTCGGATGCAGGGTCCAGGGACGTCTTAATCGGCACCGTTGTACGAGTGTGAGCGTCGGGCATAAAACGTCGTATATATGACAGCATTAGAATCTATAGCTAGATAGCCGACAAGAGGATGAAGTAGCCGATGATCGATACAGAAGGAACGAAACTGCTCTGCGTATAATGGTTTTCTCATCCGACCAGTACGACTAAAGAGCATATCATCTCTAAATGCTATGGCCCACAAACTGAATTATCTATAATTGTCTCTAATCATACAGTGTTGGACAGGCATTCCGTTGTATGTATAGCAGGGTCGCAGAAGGAACCAGCCTAATTAAGCATTGTGTTTCCTGTCACATCACGGGCACACAGAGGTCACGTTGATGACTAACCCGTCAATGGGGACAGAAATTCAGAGACCATGGCTTACAAGTCCAAGGCGTGGTTGAGAGAATTAGTGGACGATGATAGCTTTTGCCCCGATTTTCCAGTCAAATGTTGCGACCGTTTGTACTCCACTCGCTCGGCGTCCACATATATCACTCTTCGACCACTGCATCTCCTCTCTCATACACATATCTCAACCGCCCCACGGGCAAATCTTCCCTTCTGATGGCTACTACAAGCTGCTTGTTCTTGGTGTTTGTCTGGGTGGTATGGTGGCTGCCAGTGATGCTCGCGTGGCCCGAGGAGCACCAAGGGGAAGGCTGCTCGGCCAAGAGGTGCGGCCACCTCAATATCTCACAACCGTTCTGGCTCCCCGACATGGAGGCGGGAAGATCGTGTGGTTCTTTGGATTTTGAGGTCAATTGCAATAGAACTGAAGGTACTCCTACCCCAGTTCTTCGGAGCTCTGGATTAACCGGCTTTACAATTCTCAACATCTCCTACGAGGAAAGCAGTCTGCGCGTCGTTGATCTACGAAAAGAGCAAGACTTGAACGTCTCCAACGGCTGTAATTTTCCGATATGGAACACCTCCGGCAAACTGGCACCCCCGTTTAAGGTCAGCCCGGCCAACCTGAACCTCGTCTTCTACAACTGCACCAAGGCGTTGGCGCATCGGGACACGGCGCTGGTGGACTTGAGTTGCGCGGACGCGACCAACGCGTATGCTCGCGCGGGAGTGCGTTTCGACGAGACGGGAAAGTACGGTGGCTACGCCTTGGAGGGCTGTAATGCCATCGTCGTGCCGGTGATGGGCTCGACGACGACGAGCAAGGTGAGCGCGAGCCACTACAAGCAGCTCATCAACGGCGGCTTCCTCTTGACATGGGAGGACCATCCGACACCTCTCCCTGAACCTGTACCTCTCCCTGCGCCTGCACCTGCACGTAAGTTCACCCGCCGAACCATCTTTTCATCGAGTTTCTACTTTGTAGCTAAGCTAGGTCATTCAGTGTCCATCGCGTAAATGCGTACTACTACTACGTGTGACGTGACAGAAACTTCGGTTGTGGCAAGCAGCGGAACTGGTGCTCTGAGTAGGCACGTGGCCATGTTCATCATTACAAGTTCGTTAACAAGTTGAACTGGGGTGTGGTACGGAACAACAAGTGGCTTCTAGGGCCAAGATCGATTTTGGTCTCAACTATGAGCCTCTCTACTATGCCTAATCTGGACTCTGAACTTCTGCCTAGCCTCAACTCTGAAGTCGGAACCTCACAACTCACAAGTCTGCACTACGTCTGAAATTGGCATCATGGGCTTGTTCACTGGTGCACTGACAGCCCAGTGGCAAATTAATAGGCTATTTTGAAATTCGGCCTAATGTGCCTGTATTAATTTTTCTGGGGCAATCTTGGACCTTTGGTCATCGTTAACGGTCCAGCTACTAGCGCAGCTTCCCCTAAAAAACTAAGCTACTTGCTCAGCCCAATAATCCATACATACTTTTTGTTTGTTTTTAAAATATTGTTCGAATTCTTTTGGACTATATGGAACACCCAAAACCAACCATTTTCACATATCACAAAAAAGTATATAAATATTTGTGTATAAATAATTTTATATAACAAGTAAATCTTTTCTTTACTAGTTTCAAACTACTAATTGATTTAAAAAAATGTCATGAAATAAAAGAAATTCATGCATGTCAAAAGAGATATGTATGTATTTTAAGAAAAAATATTCATGTATTTGTAAACACACTTTCGTGTCTTTAAAAAGAAGTGGGCATGTACATTAGAAAAATGATCGTTTGTGTGCCCCAAAAGTAAAGTAAAATAGATAACTAGAGTGTGGAAAATAAGGCGGTAGTGCTTTACAAAGAAACGAGGGAAAATAATAAAATAAATAAGAACCAAAGAAATAAAAAAAATTAAATCAAAGGAAGCCAATCAGAAAAGGGGCAAAAATAAAAATAAAAAAAATACACCAAATAATTAAATATGATAAAACAACGCAATGATTGAGTGCCTGAGTGCATCTGCTATTCTGGTAGGGCATCACTCTCCTCCCACACGAAGTGAAATTAACATTTTCATGTATTGTAGCAAAGGGAATCCACCGTAAGGCGTAGTCTGTGATCCGGGTTTCAAGCCTTAGCCATGCGTCACCAAGCACTTTATGTTTCAGGTACTCGAACATATCCACATAAACAATGAATGTCAAGGCATATTGTTTACTACAACGAAAACACTTGGATAGTAGGTGATAAAAAATGTTTAATTAACATGATACTGATTTAGGATTCTTTATTAGGATGGATTCTTTAGGTACTCCTTTTAAATTGGAAAAATAAAGAAATCGACCCAAGGAGAAATTTGCTTTGGAATTGGAAACAAGGTGATTGGCTTTTTTGTTGTTGAAGGAATCCAATCTTTAGATTCAAACATGTTCTGTAGAACAAATTCTAAAGACTAAAATCCTAAAAAATCTGCCTTGCCAAAAAAAAAAATCCTACGAAATCTGTTGTGATTCATTTTAATAGAAAAAACACGCATTCCTACGGATTTGCTACTTCTAAGGTGTTTGAGAAGTTGATTTTCAAATGCTAATGTTAGAAAAAAAAAGTGTAGCCTAGGTGTAGAAATGGACAATCGAAGGTTGGAGTTTTTTTTTAATTTTGTTTGATAATATTACATGCCAATTGCGAAGGTTGCTTTTTTTTAGCAAAAGAGGGTTTCCCCTCCGATTTCCATTAGAGAAACCATCAAGTATCCGACAGGTTACAGTTCATAAACTGATCCTATTACAGCCCAGACAAAGATCAAAGCGAAGACAAGCAAGGAAATAAAAACAGGGGAGGCCACTGTCTAACAATAGGCACTCGAACTACTTCTAAACAGTTTTGCTTAGCAGCACACCCAGGCATCAGCATCTTGATCCGATTCGCCAAAAGAGAAGACTTCCTTCACTACTGAATTCGAAGCACGCCAAAACGCCACCCTTGCGTCGCCTTGTAAACATCACTTGCTACTTGCTCGATGAGTCTTGCTCTCAGCATCAACATTCTTTCCTCTGGGTCCTTTCTCTGCAAAATAGCCCAATCAGAAATCCAACCACACATCATTTTCACAATTTCCATTGGGTCAGTAATATTTTTTTTCTATCAAAGACAATATCATTTCTACATCTCCAGATCGCCCATAAAAGAGCTGAAGTACCAACCAAGATCAGTTTCTTGTTATCTGTTTGGAAATTTTTTAGCCAGTTCCCAAGGCAGTCACTGAGATCTCTAGGAGTATTTGTGAAGGTTGTACAAAGATCATAATCAACTCCTTAGCAAACAAGAGGGCAAAGTAGCTCGAACCTAAAAATGATCGGGCAAAACATCCTGGTTCCAGTCACATCACGGGTTCATGGTAGTCATGGTCATGGCTCAATCCGTCAAAGTCGTTACACGGCCCCGCAAAAGGAAAAAAACGGAAATTTCAGTAGTCACTGCCTACCAGTCCAAGGTTTCAGTTCGGGAACTTCGTGTAGCGTATGATTCGCTTGCCCGTCAAATGTTCCGGCCACTAGTAGTCTAGTCGTCGCGCTGGGCGCCTCCATATATCTTCCCTCCTTCCACCACGTAGTACACCTCAAAAGTCCCCGTAGCCCTTTGTCCATCTTCCAAAAGCTTCTGCTCCGATGTCTGCAAGCAGCAGGTTCTTCCTGGCCTTGTGTCTACAACTGCTGCTCGTGGCCGCGGCGGCCGACGAGCAAGGAGAAGGCTGCCCTGGCTCGGCCAAGAGATGCGGCAACCTCACCGTGTCCGACCCGTTCTGGCTCGCCGACGAGGAGATCGGCAGATCATGTGGTTCCCCGGACTTCGTGGCCGTCTGCGACAGCAACTTCACCGGATTTGCTTCTCGGGTTTTACCGAGCGCTATGCCCTTCAGCGACGGCTTTGCAGTCCTCAACATCTCTTACGAGGACCGCAGCCTGCATGTCATTGATGTGGGCAAGCTGCACGTGCTGCAATTCACCAACAGCTGCCATGTGCCCATCTGGAACAGCTCCGTCAAACTGCGGCCCTCCTTCAGGATCGACCCCGTCAACCTGAACCTCATCTTCTACAACTGCACCGAGAAGGCCGCGGCCGCGGCGGTGGCACGTCGTGATCGAGGGCTGGTGCAGACGACGGTGAGGTGTGGGGACGAGTGGGAGGTGCTTGTTCGCGCGGGAGTACCTTATGACCCGACCTTGAACTACGGCGGCTACGCTTTGGAGGGCTGCAACGCCGTGGTTACGCCGGTGATGGGCTCGTCGGCGGGGGCGAACGCGAGCAACTATGAGCGGCTCATCAGGGGTGGCTTCCGCTTGACATGGCATGAACCTCCGCGCCGTGCACGTAAGTTCACCCGACGGATCATCTTTTAGTCAAGTTTGTAGCTTAGCTAGGCCCCTTGCTTGGATTTCCCCTTTATTGACCCAAGCCATCAATCATGCATCATGCATTCATGGGAAGGGGTGTGTGCCCGGTTGGAAAATGCATCATGCATTCATGCTAGTAGTCACTAAAGGATAATGCTGAAGTTGATCCGCAGCCGGGCAGCGAGGTACTAGCTTCCTGCCCAAGTTGTGGGGTGATAGACGACCATAGCCTATGCTAGCCAAATTGGTATAACCCCTTTTCAAAAAGAAAGTTAGATTTTCTCTCATATATTTTTTTGCGGCACTATGGCATATTAGGGGATCTCCGACACAAGTCACTGAATCTCCCCCATATGTCCGCAGGACAAAAAACTGGCTCATCAAATTTGTCCGGACCGTATGGATCTCCTTGTTCGCCCCCAAGTCGGGAGGAGCTCTAGGGGAGGCCAGACAGTCGACGGACACCGTCAACTCAGTCTTGGACACCATCACAAATCCACTTTTTTATAAAAAAAAACTGACCATTCTACAGGATTTGCTATTACTAAGTTGGTTGAGAAGTTATGATTTTTCAAATGCTAAGGCTTGAAAAAAAAAGGGTGTAATGCCTACAAAAAAGAAGGTTAGAGGGCTGTTATCTGCCAAGTGTGTAGGTTGCACAAATATCAGAATCTACTCATCAGCAAACAAGAGCACAAAGTAGGCCGAACTTAAATGATCAGGCTAAGCATTCTGTTTCCAAGTCACATCACTAGTCCACGGGGTCATTGTCATGGCTTACTCCGTCAAAGTCGTTACACGCAAATTTCAGAAGCCATGGCTTACTAGTCCATGGCGTCATTATTGTGAAACTTCCTGGACGGTGATCGCTTGGCCCCCGTTTGCAGTCAACTGTACCCCGCTCGTTCGCCACGCCACATATGTGGTTCAAGCTTCGACCACAGTAGTGCCTCCCTTCATCGTTCATTCACCACAATCTCTCCCAAACTTCTGCTCCGATGTCTCCCGGGTGCTGCTGGTTCGTCCTCGCCGTCCTCTGGGCTTGGTGGCTGCCATGGATGCTCGTGGAGGCCGAGGACGGGCAGGGGGTAGACTGCTCGACCAAGAAGTGCGGCAACGTCAGCATCTTGGATCCGTTCTGGCTCACCGACAAAGCTACGGGAAAATCATGCAGTCCTGATCCCCATCCGGGCTACGACGTCGCTTGCACCAACAACAGCGATCCAACTCTACGGAGCTCTATACCCCTCAACAGAGGCTTCGAAATCCTCAACATCTCTTACGAGGAACGCAGCTTCCATGCCATTGATGTCGGCAAGCTGGACGTGTTGAACGCCACCGACAAGTGCCTTGCGGTGTTCTATAACACCTCGGTCAAACTGAAGGGCCGCCCGTTCAAGATCGCCCCCGTCAACCTGAACCTCATCCTGTACAACTGCACGGAGAAGGACGGAACTGCGGCCGCGGCACGTCGGAACAGAGAGCTGGCGCCGACGAGCGTGAGGTGCGGGAACCAGTGGGCGGTGCTTGCCCGCGCGGGAGTACCCCACGACGCCACCGGAAACTACAGCAATTACGCTCGGAAGGGCTGCGGTGCCGTCGTGGTGCCGGTGCCGGCCTCGTCAGCGGGGGCGAACGCGAGCGACTACAAGCAGCTCTTCAACGATGGCTTCCTCCTGACATGGGATGTGGCGCTCCCGCCTCATCCCCCTATCTTTCCACGTAAGTTTACTCGTCAAATCATCTTTTATTCATCAAGTTCGTGGGTGAGCTAGGATGTGCGGTGTCTAATTTGCTTGGATTTCCCGTACCGAACCAAGCAATCAGTCATACTATTAGTCACCGCACGAGGATAAGGCCGAGTTGATCGTGCCGGGTGTCCTGCTTGCCTAAGGCGTGGGGCGACTTGCCTGTACTAGTCAAATTGTGACATGCTTGGTTTTGTTAGATATATTTTCCGGATCACTTATAATAGTATATCTTGGAGGCGCTTGTCCAGTAAGAGTGTGCAGTCGTCTCCTTTCTCCGTCCCAAGCCAGAGTACTCAGAGTTGGGAAGGAGTGGCTTCTGGATAGTTTAGTCTGAACTCTGACCTTCTGAAGTCCATGGCTAATTTTTATTTTATTTTTGAAATAAGTCTATAGCCAAATTGGCTACGTTCACTTCTTCAGGAGTATAATCCAGTAAGAGCCCAGTCTTTTTTTTTTTTGGGATTGTAAGAGCCCAGTCAGAAGTAGACTTTCAGACATATATAGTTGTGGGCTAATGTTTATTTCTCCACCCTTACGGCCGAATTGCACCACATTGGCCCACAATGGTGGGTGCTATTATTCATCGCTTCATGCAATGGATAGTCCGTATAACGTGCTCGACCCATGTGAGGGCCCGTCCCATCGGAAGAAAAACCCGTGAGCTCCCAGCTACTTCTCCCTCTGTAGAAAACCGGTTATTGAGTAACTTTTGGTTTTTAAATTCGAATTGTTTATTTATTATTTCTAAAAATGTTCCCAAAATTTATATATTTTTTATAAATTAAAAAATACTCACAAATTTAAAAAATGTTCATGGATTCAGAAACTCTCATGATGTTTTTAAAAGTTTATTGAATTCTGAAATGCTCATGTGTTTTCAAAATCATGGATTTTTAAAAATGCTTATGATATTTCAGACGTTCATGAATTTAAGAATGTTCATGTATTTGAAAAAGAAAAAAAAAGAAAGCATAAGAATGAAAAGCAGCAAACACAAATAAAAATAAAAATGTAAGGAAAAAATGGAAGGAAACCAATGTTAATCATAAAAAAAACAATGACTTGAAAAAACACCAAGAACCGCCCGAGGCTCGTGCCGAAGTTGGAGCAGACCCATCACGCTCGCCCCCATGCGATTTAGCGACAATCTGTTGCAATGAGTGGTGAATTAGAATTTCCTACAATGGTAGAATCCGGCCAACGTAGCCCGCTATCCGGGTTTTGAACCGTAGCCCTTGGCCGTTGCCTTCCAATGACTCTGAATAGAAATTATTTTCCATAAACTAGCCAATCTGAACTGCATATCTATCTGAATGCAATTTGTTCCCCCAAAAAATCTGAATAAAATATGTGAACTCCATGTTCTAACTCGAATTCTCCCTTCTAAACGCAAATTCTAAAAAATACGAAACCCACTGATTGATCATGCTATAGAACTTTTTTTCTATGGGATACAGTAAGGAGTAACCTGCCAAGTGTGAAGTTGTATCGAGATTAGAATCTACTCCCTCCATCACTTAATATAAGATGCCCGGTTCAAAAAAAAAATCACTTAATATAAGAGTGTTCAATATAAGATGCCCTCCATCAATCTTTCCAAGCCTTCTGCTCATATGGCTCCTGGCTGCTGGTTCTTCCGGGCCCTGTGGCTACCACTGATGCTCGCGGTGGCCGCGGCCGAGCAACAAGTGGAAGCCTGCTCGGCCAAGAAGTGCGGCAACACCACCATCTCTCACCCGTTCTGGCTCCCCGACTGGGACACGGGGAGAACATGTGGTTACCATAGATTAAAATAGCCCGCGAAATAGGCGCGATAGCTGCGCTATAGCTGCCCGGGAGCCTCGCCGCTACGCTATGGCTGCTGCCGCGAAATCCTCCACATATCCCTATAAATGGCTCAACAATCAACAAATCCCTCCAGAATCATCTCCCCCATCAGAAAAATTTCCGCTATTTGCCGCGATTGCCCGCTATGGCGGCCGCTATAGCTGCTGGGAGAGGCCGCCGCGAAATCGTTTCTCCCGCGATTTTAATCTATGGTGGTTACCCGGAATTCGAGGTCAGCTGCCTTGAGAACCGTACTACTCCAGTGATACTGAACTCTGCAGCCATCAGCTTGGGCTTTGCGATCCTCAACATCTCCTACGAGGAGCGCAGCTTGCACGTCGTCGATCTGGGCAAGAGCTACTTGTTACAGCACGCCCCCAACAGCTGCCAAGTGCCCATCTGGAACACCTCCGCCAAGCTGAGCGCCCAGTTCAGAATCAACCCTGGCAACCTGGAACTCATCTTTTACAGTTGCCCCGAGGCGGCCGGAGCAGCGGCTCTGGCAGAGGACGGGGAGCTGGTGCGGACGGGGATGGGGTGCGGGAACAAGAGCAAGGTGTTCGTCCGCGCCGGAGGGCGTTACAACGATACGGGCGGCTACGAGGGCTGTGACGCGGCCGTCACGCCGGTGCTGGGGACGTGGTCAGGCGAGGTGAACGCGAGCGACTACGAGCGTCTCATTAGCGATGGCTTCCTCTTGACATGGGAGAGCGCCCCTACATGTAAGTTCACCCGTCAAATCAAATCATCTTTTCATCAACGGTCCTGGCTAACTAGAATCAATCATGGCACTCACTTATTGAGGATAAGGCCGTAGACCCGAAGTCGTCCCTAGTCGTGGCCGATCAACGTTAGCCGCGCGCGGCCGGCCCGGCCAGCGCGACACCTGCACCCTCCGGCTCGCAGAGGACGTGCGCCCACTTGATCATAGCTTGTAGTGAATACAAATTTCCTGCAATGGTGGAGCCTGGTTAGAAGTCCGGGTTTTGAACCTTAGCCCTTTGCCCTAGTCTTCCAATGCGTCCGAATAAGTATGTGAACTCCAAAGTTTAAAATATTATAAATATTTTGAAAAACATTTACACAATCTAAACTCTGTGTCTATCCCAATAAAATTAGTTCCCTAGAAATAATCCGAATAAAACGTGTGAACTCTAGGTTTGAACTGGAATTCTCCCTTGCAAGAAAAACATTTACGTAATTTCTAAAAGTTCAACTCAGTGACTGATCATGCTATATAGAACCTTCTTTTTTATGGGATGGAGTAACCAGTAACCTGTCAAGTGTGAAGGTTGTAGCAAACTTAAAGTCTAGCTAGATACTCCCTCCGTCTCATAATGTAAGACCCTTTTTGACACTATATTAGTATTAAAAAACGTCTTACATTATGGGACAGAGGGAGTAGAAGACAAGGGCACACAGATGCCGGAACCGAAATGATCAGGCTAAGCATCTTGGTTCCAGTCACATCACGGGGCCAAAGAGGTCTCGGTCATGGCTTACCTCGTCAAAGGGGATGGGGTGCGGGGACACGAGCAAGGTGTTCGTCCGCGCCGGAGGGCGTTACAACGATACGGCCGGCTACGGCAGCTACGATGGCTGCGACGCTGCCGTCACGCCAGTGGTGGGCGCGTACGGCGAAGCGAACGCGAGCCGGTACGAGCAGCTCATCAACGACGGCTTCATCTTGACATGGGAGCTCCCCCCTCCACGTAAGTTCGCCAGTCCAATCTTGTCCTCCATCCACTTCCTAGCTAGCTACCCGTAGTGCCTTTGCTTCGATTTCCCTTATCCGACCCTGTGTTTTGGTTTTCGGTTTGAGATTTTTCTCGCCCCAGACCGAGATGGCCGAATTTCGGCCATTTTCAAATTTTTCGGCCGAAATTTGACCAAAATTTGATCAAAATTTGACAAATTTGACCAATTTCGGCCAAAGATATATTTCGCCCCAGTCCGAGATGGCCGAAATCCGTTTTTTCCGGCCGAAATTCAAAACACAGATCCGACCTACTCTAGCAATCAAGCATGCCACTCACTTATTTAGAGGATAAGGCCGCAGACCCGCAGTCGTGCCCAGTCATGGCGGATCAACGCCCGGCCAGTGCGGCACCTCCACCTTCCTGCTCGCCCTAGCAGGACGTGCGCCCACTTGAACATAGCCTACAGTACCACCACCAAGCACCAACCAACTTGACACCTGCTGACATTTGGTCGTTTTAGCTTGATTTTCTCCGGTTCACGGCATCCATCTTTGGTCCGTTGGTGCCATGCGATTGGCCTTGCGCTGGTTAGTGCGATCCTTTCCATCTTCCGTAGGTCCCCTACGAAGATTTACCTCTGGTTCTTCTCCTTATCTCGGGCTGACATTTCTTTCAGCGGCTAGATGCATTCCATCGCCGTGCTGTGTGTTTCCGCGGCACTGGCCAGCGGATTATGGTGCTTTGGTACTGACCTCGTGGTGACCACGAGTGACGGTCGGGTAAACGTGTAGTACCGTTGCCTGTTACCCAAATGTTAACTTTTGACTGTTACCCAAATGTGACGCGTGGTTTTCGCTAATAAAAACTCCGGCTAAGCTTTTTACATGTGGGATCTTTGCAGTATGCTTGTGTCCACCCCATGTGAGGGAGTTCCAAAATATAAGAGTTTTTAATACTAGGATAGTATCAAAAACGTTCTTATATTCTAGGACAGAGGAAGTAGTAATCTAGACGCTTTTATGTTTCTTTACAGACAGAGGAAGTAATATGAGTAGATGCCCGGGTGCTTTGTGCTCTTTTCTGTAAACAAAGAGCGGCAACTACTACACTAATTAATAGTCTAGTACTAGTTGCACGAAGCTTCGGCCCCTTGATGATGTGGCCTGCAAACTTAACTACTCCAAGTGGGCAGTACCAGTTTAGTTAAGATTAGCAGATGCTCATGAACACAAGTGGAAAGGAAGGCAATATACTACAACCAGACTGCCGTACGGCCGACGACTCGATCGATCAGCCTAATTTGAACTCCAACTAGCTCAGCCATGGGTCCATCCATGGCCGACAAGAGCGTGCACTGCCCGGCACCGATCGGCCCCGGATTGGCATCATCCTGGCCGGTCCGGTCGCATCACTGCTCGACCACGACCGGGGGCTGGTGGAGTTCTCGTGCGTGTGTGGACGTTGGCAACCCACCCCAGCTGTGCAGTCAAACTTTCCGGCACACCACTCACACTTGGCCAAGAGAAAAGCTCCATCCTCTTATCACATATCCCCTCGCTCGTACCATGAACCCCACACAAGAGTGCCTACTAGCTTGTCACGATATCGCAGTTCATAGTACTAGCAGCTCATCTCCTCCATCCACTTTGTGCCAAAAGATTATATCATCCTCTTCGTCACCAGAGACTACGGTCGGATTCTTCTCTTTCGTATGTCGCCATGGCCCGGGCCTCGCCTCCTCCTCTTGGCCGCCGTTGTCGTCGTCGTTTCCACGATCATCCCGGCGCCGATGCTCGCCGCGGCGGCAGACGTCGGCGGCTGCACGCCAGGGAAATGCGGCAACCTGACAGTCTCCATCCCGTTCGGGGTCGTCTCGGGCTCTGAGGAGAACCGGTGCGCCCAGATGGGGTTCCAGGTCCACTGCAAGGACGACGTCCCCTACCTCGGGTACTACGAGCCCGAGTACGGGCTCCGGATCCTCCACATCTTCCTCCACAACGGCTCCCTGCTCGTCTCCGACGTCCACAAGCTCGGTGACTTCGATCTCTCCGGCGACGGAACTCGTTGCCATGTCCCGACGGCCAACACGGCCACTAAAGTCGGGCATCCGTTCTCCATCAGCCCCCTGAACCAGAACCTCGTCTTCTACAACTGTACCAAGCCGCTGGCGCCGAGGACAGCGCGCCGAGCGGGGCTGGTGGACACGGTGTGCCGGAACAACACGTTTGTCCGGACGGGAGGTCGGTACAACGAGTCCGGCGGGATCGACGGCGGCTACGCTCTGGAGGGCTGCAGCGCCACCGCCGTGCCGGTGCTGGTGGCGTCCGGCGAGGTGAATGCCAGCCACTACCAACAGCTCATCAGCGATGGATTCCTCCTCACCTGGGAGCCGCCGAGTGCCGGCAACGGTGAGTTCAGTCGTTGAATTGATCGCTTTTTTATCGAGTTCCTAGGAATCTATCTGGCCTCAGTTCCTTATCTGCCGGGCCATGCGACATTAATGGCGGGTTGGCAAGCCGTCGCCGTCGCCGTCCCCAGCCGTGGCGGGCGCTCCCACGCTCCGGAACGGCATCCCACAAATCAAGGCGATACACCAAAATAAATAAATAATGGAAATGGAAAACAGATAGCGCGTTGACTCTGACCGGTCAAGCCGCCATGGCCACCGTCCTTCATCTTCAAAGTCGCACATCCCGCCATCCGTTCTGTCCCGTTGCTCTCGTTAACTTAGTCCTCGTCCTCGCCCGCTCCGGTTAGTCAGCCGCTCCGCTTCCCATCCCCGTGCCCAATCCAATCCATGCCGCCGCTCCAGCCACTGCTCCTCCTGCTGCTGCTCTCCGCTACCTTTCTCGGGCTGCCGGCGCCGGCCAGCGCAACCTGCTCGCCCAAGAGATGCGGCGACCTGAACATCGCCTACCCGTTCTGGCTGGAGGAGGGCGGCGGCCGTCCGGCGTGCGGGTCCCCGTCCTTCCAGCTCAAGTGCAACGGCGGCCACGCGTTCCTCAGCCGCTCCATGCTCGGGCAATACCAGGTCGCCCGGGTCTTCGCCGAGAACTCCTCCCTCGTCGCCGTGAACCACAACCTCCTCGTCCCGCCCCGCGCCGGCTGCCCGCCGTGGTGGTTCAACATCTCGCTGGGCCTCGGGCTGGGGCCCTACACCATCAGCGGGAAGAACCGGGAGGTGCTCATCCTCCACAACTGCACCATGCCGCAGCAGGAGCGGCAGGTGGCGCCGCCGGGGTTCAGCCGCACGCGCTGCGCCGACGGGTCCTTCTACCGCCTCGGCGGGGAGTATGGCAGCCACCGCGAGCCGGGCGTTGTCCCGCCGGCCTGCAACCTCTCCGTCGTGCCGGTTCTGGGTTTTCCGGATGGCGACGACGACTATGTCCAGAGCATGAGGCAAGGGTTCCTGCTTGAGTGGGCGGTGCCGTCAGGCGACTGCCCCAAGTGCGAGGCAAGCGGCGGGCAGTGCAGGTATGCCAGCGACGGCACCGGGTTTTCCTGCAACTGCTCCGGCGTCTCCCACCCCGAGAAGTGCGGTGAGTTGACGAAAATTAACTGACAGCGCCACCATGGTTTTGCCTAGTCAATCACTAGTTCTTTGATCAAGCTAATCCGCTGCTGGTATTCATTCCCCTCAAAATTTCAAGTGCCAGTGACCCATTCTGTGACTCCAAAAAAGCCTGACGTTTTTGATGTTGCATCTGACAAAGAATCGCTGTCAGGAAAAGATTTACTGCGTTTTACGTCGCTGTTGCTAGGAGGGATGTAGAATGCTGATTGGACACGGATATTGTGGTTTCAACTCTAGGGTGCTTGCTTGGTTTCTTGGAGCTCCTGCAGATTACTGTTTTGTTTTTGGTAGTTAGTGATAAAGTCCACTGATTGAGCCTATCGGTTCCTAGTCAAAATACATTTGGTTGAATTAGTCAGCATTGTTCTTGGTTTCGTTGCAAGTAAACTATTCCTGTATTCGCCGATCAATGCGCCTAGTACTTTTCTTTTCCCTGGTCCATGTTTCGAAATTCAAACATGTGGAAGTCAATATATTGCAACTGGTTGTTGTTGAATTAGTTAGGTGTGTAAGGTTGAATTGAACGCTGTACTTTTTATGATCTAAATGTGGAGACTGGAGTATGATTATGACTGCTACGGAATGTACTTCAGGATATATTGCCACCATCATTTGGTAATATGAAATTTACCCTTTGCTGGATTTTCCTCATTAACCAGTCACAAAAGGGAGTTTGATTATTGTACGGTCGAAGCTGACAGAGTTACCATGACAATACCAATTCAGCACGCATATTTTTCTTCTCATTTGTCGAGCGACTACTGTACTCGTTTATTATTTCATAAATGATGAAATATTTACGGAGTCTTCTTATGCAGGGAAAGGAAAATCAACAAGATGGGAGATTATAGGTGAGTAGCTCAAGCGACCAATTCGGCACACATATTTTCTTCTCATTTTCCTTTGGTTCTAACCTCCAGTGCTCCATATTGTACCAGAATATGGAGAACAAGGTGGTAAAATCACATGATGCAAAATTAGTCACATTTCTTGGTTGCTTCATATTGCTAATGTGTTATATTGTTGTTGTGGACAGTTGGACCAGTATGCGGGGCTGTATTCATGTTCGCGGTGTGTTCCGGTTGTTTTGCCTGGTACAAACGCAAGAAGCGGAGACAAGCTGTAGCTTCAAATGAGTTCATGAGAAGTGGATCAATGACATCATACAGTAAAGACCTCGAGTTGGATGGTTCTCCTCATATCTTCACTTTCGAGGAGCTTGAAGAAGCTACTGATGGGTTTAGTGCTTCAAGGGAGCTTGGTGATGGTGGTTTTGGAACTGTCTACAAAGGTAAAGCACATGTTTGTCGATCTTGTTGCTTGTGAATCTTAACACGTCAAATTGCAGATATATTACAACTTTGAACATTTGAACTATATGCTTAGATAAATTACAACTTTGAGCATTTTTTCATTCAGGAAAACTCAAGGATGGGAGAGTAGTTGCGGTGAAACGCCTATACAAGAACAACTACAGACGGGTTGAGCAGTTCCTGAATGAGGTTGACATCTTGTCACGCCTGCTCCACCAGAACCTTGTGATCTTATATGGTTGCACGTCTCGGATGAGCCGTGACCTTCTCCTGGTGTACGAGTTCATCGCAAATGGGACGGTCGCAGACCATCTTCACGGGTCCCGTGCGGCCGAACGAGGCCTCACATGGCCTCTGAGGCTGAACATCGCCATAGAAACGGCTGAAGCACTGGCCTACCTCCATGCCGTGGAGATCATACACCGAGACGTGAAGACAACCAACATATTGCTCGACAACAGCTTCCATGTCAAAGTTGCAGACTTCGGGTTGTCACGCCTGTTCCCGCTTGAGGTCACCCATGTGTCGACTGTTCCACAGGGCACACCGGGCTATGTCGACCCGGTGTACCACCAGTGCTACAAGCTGACCGACAAGAGTGATGTCTACAGCTTCGGCGTCGTGTTGGTGGAGCTGATATCATCGAAACCTGCTGTGGACATGAGCAGGAGCCACAGTGAGATCAACCTGGCAAACATGGCCCTCAACAGGATTCAGAACCATCTAGTTGTTCAGCTGGTTGATCCGGAGCTCGGCTATGACACCAACCTCGAAACGAAGAGGACGATCGATCGCGTCGCGGAGGTGGCCTTCCAGTGCTTGCAGCTGGAGAGGGATCTGAGGCCGTCGATCAAGGAGGTGGTGGAGATCCTGACTTGCGTCAGGGACGGAGACTGTGGGGCTAATAGCATGAAGAAGAAGGCGTCTCAGAAAGAGGACGTGTGCTTGCTCAAGGATGGCCTGCAGTTCTCGCCCGACACTGTTATACATAGATTCCATAGCCAGTCGACTAACCACTCGGTAGCATCAAATGCTAGTGGATTATCTAACAACAAATGCTGAAAAGAAAGCTGCATAGGCCCTTTTTGGCACTCTTTGACACTGACAAAACAAAAAATAATATTAAAGCTCGGCAAAATGGGGTATTCGATGTGCTGCAATGTTTTGACTGCCGAGGTTGCATACGACCTCGGATGGAGATGATACAAAAATCAAAATTGTATTTTTTTTCCATGAGCAGGGTTAACCAGGCAAACAGGAGGCTAGCAGGCACTAGTAGAAAAAGGGTCAAATGTCAAGCACATTTGTGCCGGTTTGATTTTGAGCCGGCACTAATGTGTGCATTAGTGCCGGTTCTAACGGCTAGCCGGCCGCTCTCATTAGTACCGGTTCGTGGCGAACCTTTAGCACCGGTTCGTGCCACGAACCGGTACTAAAGGTGCTGGAGGGCACGAACCGGTACTAAAGTGAGTGGTGGCAGGATGTTGTCAGTCCGGGACCCCTCCAGCACCTTTAGTACCGGTTCGTGGCACGAACCAGTGCTAAAGGTCGTCCTACATAAACCATTTGTCCACCCGAGCTCGCTCTATTCTTCCCCTTTCCCCTCTCCTCTCTGTTCTTCCCCTCTTTCTCTCGAGGTCATCACACATTTTGCCCAAAATTTGTCAAGATTTGAAGGCCCGCATCCATTCAAATGATCACAAAGGTTAGCAACTTTGTCCTTCATCTCTCATTGCTAGATTAGCTCTTGCAATGCTTTGTATAGTGATTAATTTATGAGTTTAGTAATTTGGGAGGAATTATATGTGCTAGTATTTGATTTATATGCAATTTGAGGTCAAAAAGAACACTTAGTTTGCATATGTAGGTGTGGTTTACTTAGTGCCTTCTAAATCTCCGTCGTAACCACCGTCGATCGCCCGCACCGTCCCGTCGCCGGCACCACCTTGTGGTGAGCCTCTTGTTCATGAATGTTTTACATTACCAAATTGATGTTTGTGTGATTTGGATATATAGTTACTCGTATAATTATCTAGATGAATTAGACACGTTATAGAAATATTAGAAATGTTATAGAAATGTTAGTTATATAGAAATTTTAGAATTAGTTTTAGCTAGATGAATTAGATTAATGTCAAATTGTTAGACAATGATCGATGTTATAATTTTAGTTATAGAAAAATTTAGAATTTGCATATAGAATTTTAGTTATCACAATCCAATCATTTTAAAAAGTTACTTTTTGCGGGCATATAGTATTTGTTCTCGACGATGCCCGGCCCGCATCCTCGCCGTCGACCCGTTCGCGACGACGTCCGGCTGACCAATGTCCGGGACTGGGCTCTGCCAGGCTGGCACTGGGAGGTGCTACCTGGAGGGGCACCGCTTGGTGAGGAACCCGGCCTCGGGTCCCGTCGTCGACCCTGATCTCCTTTGGAGGCGTTCGCGTGGGCCACATTCGGTGCAGAGGGAGCCGGCCCCGCCGGAGGTGGTGCGTTGCCGTGTCAGGGAGGAGGACGAGCACGTCCATCGCTACATGGCTGCTATGGACGTCAGGTTCTCCAATACCTGGCAGGTTCTTTGGGCAGATGACCGGAGATATGATCCTGTGATGGTTCCTTCTCTTTGGGTGTCCACGGCCCGCGCCCCAGGAACCGCGAGTGGCCTAGATTCTTCTGTAGTATTCGATCTTTATTAGCTACCTAGCCAGTGATGTATTCGATATATAATATTCGAGACGATGTATTCTAGATTATATATATTATTAGAGACGATGTACTCGAGATTATATATTATTCGAGACGATGTATTCGAGATTATATATTATTCGAGACGATGTATTCGAGATTATATATTATTCGAGACGATGCATATTATGTACTATATGATTCAGTTTTTCCTTATTGATTGCATCCATGCATTGTAATTTGAATACTAAAGCTATGGCGGACAATACCGGCAGAGAGGGAGAAGAGGCCCTGTTCGAGATCATACGCAGCCCTAACAGACCAGATGATCTGAATGAAGCAGATGACGGCTCCCAATATCTGAACAATACCGGGGAGGGTGATGATAAGATATTCGATCTCGACGACCGAGCTGATGAAGTCATGAACTATGATTATGATTATGATGACGCAGACAATGATTATGATGATGAATACAATGTTGATCTTGAAATAACAAAGACTACCGGCGAGGTATATTTATATAAGCAGGCATCTAGTGATCATCACATGTTTTTTTATTTGAAGATATATTAACAAATCGATCTTTCTTCTTTCAGCCCTCCGGATCGAGCAAATCTGCTTCTACAGACAGCAGGACAAAGCGAGGCCCGGGCAAAAAGTTGAAGGAGGGTGTAAAGTACAACATCGATTCCATCAAAGCTAGTGGCGAACCCCTCACGCCTAAGAACATTGTGAACAAGTTCGTTCGTCAGTGCGGAGTTCTTGTGAAGGACCAACTCCCGATCTCCATTCAAGAATGGAAAGAGCCAAAAACTAAATGTCCAGATGTTACTTGGGTCGACGACAGAGCAAAACAAAAGCTTTGGGAATCTCTGATGGAACATTTCATCCTACCAGATTATTTCACTGATGCAGATGTGCAGAAAGTCAAGGACGCTGCTCTTAAGAAGATGGCAATTGCATTCAACACCCACAAGAAAACTGTATGGGCCAACTACCTCGCAGCAGGAAGGAAGACTCCAGAATTCAAGGGAACACTGGAGAAGCAAAGAGAACACTGGCCCGCTTTCGTGAAATTCAAGGAATCAGAATTATCTAAGGAACGATCGAGAAAAAACAAGGCCAATGCCGCAAAAAAGACGCAGTTCCATAGGCTGGGGCCAGGTGGCTACGCGGTGGCAATGCCTAAGTGGGATAAGTCTGAGCAAGAGATGGAGGATGCAGGGGTCACTCCGGTTACTAGGAGCTGGCCCCCCAGGTGCAGAACTTGGTTCTATGCGCATGGGGGGGGCGTTGGACCCGAAGACAGGCCTGGTTTCGAAGAAGGCAAGTCTAAAAGGAGCCGAACAAAGGTTGCTTGACGCAATAGAAGATGCTCGAAAGGGGGTGTTCATGCCCAACAGAGAGAAAGACGAGCTTACGCGCGCCCTGGGAAATCCGGAACACCCGGGAAGAACACGAGGCAAGGGCGTTATTCCCTGGTATGAGGGCTTTTCGGAATGGAACGACGACTACAAGAGCCGTGCAAGAAAGAAGATGGAGGAGGAGAAGAAGAGGAAGCTGGAGGAGGAGCAGAGGAAGCAGGACGCAGAACGCCTTCAAGGCCTAGAAGCAAGGCACGCGGACTTGGCACTCAAATTCCAGCAGCAGCAGCAGCAGATCGACTCACTTAGCCAGGAAAGGGGGTCTCAGCAGCGGCAGCAGCAAGCGGATGATCGTCCAGCATTGGATAGCACCGTCCCATCCATGCCGAGAAGCAGCATTGGTTCCGACCCGGGCGACGCACTGCTGGATACATACCCTATGGATGACATCATAGAGAACACTAACTGTGAGCTACACTTCAAAATGAAGAACATATCCATGGTGGCGGATGCCGTTGCTTTTACAAATACCCCCGAAGCAACCTTCCATTGCACCCCGATTCCAGCGGGCTATGCTCGTGTCTTGGTTGATGAGGTGGTGGACCACTATTCCGGGCTAAGGCTTGACATTCCTGGAGGTGACGACGAGCACACACTAGGAGAGGCCATACATCGTATCATCCTATGGAGAAAGGATTGCATCATCTTTCAAAGGCCACTGACACCGCGTCTGCCGACTCCTCCTCGAAGTCCACCACCGAGTCAGCAGACTCCCGCTCCTCCAAGTCCACGAACGCGTGAGCCGACTCCTCGTCGAAGTCCGCCACCGTGTCAGCAGACTCCCGCTCCTCCAAGTCCACGAACGCGTGAGCCGACTCCTCCTCGAAGTCCGCCACCGTGTCAGCAGACTCCCGCTCCTCCAAGTCCACCAATGCGTGAGCATACTCCTGCTCCAACTCAGCCACGTCAGCCGTCTCCGCCGCCTCAGCAATCGCAGAAGAGACACGTCGCAGCTATGGTGCGTAGCGGTACGAGTTGAGGTAGTACAGGAGGTACAGGCGGAGACAAGCGATACAAATATGGTCCAAGCCTCGCTCCTCTTCCTCAGAGGCCTTACGACATGATCGAGGAGCAAAACGAAGCCATAGTGAAGGCCCAAGTGGAGCCCATTTTGGACCGAAACCGGCACCGCCGCCGACGGAGAAAGTGCCTGAGGAAAAGATTGACCACTTCATTCGTATGGCTAGACCACCAGCTCCCAAGCCTGTTGACTCAGACTATGAGCGCCAAATCAGGAAGGCACATCGAGCACGACTACAGAAAGAAGCGAGCTCGAGCTCGAGCCAACAAGCAGTTGTCAAAAAATGCGGGAAAACCGTTCCCCAACTGGGAGAACAGGCGGCGCAATCGATCCCCCCGCTTGTTGTGCCAACAACACTTGAGAGTACGCGCGCCCAATGTTATTGTGGGCAAACCGTTTACGTTCCCCAGCTGGGCAATGTGGTAATAACCGAGACGAAGAAGAGGTCGACTCTCCTCCCCACAGGGAAAGGCGATCCAAACTTACTCACGACCCGGTGAGCGCCCGTGACAAGGCGACCGTTCAGACAAAGCAGTCATCAAAGCGTCCTCGGACGTCCTCTCCGGCACCAACTGAAAAATCTCCAAAGCAGTCCAAGGTTGTAGTGCAGAAGACTCGGAAGGCGCTGCCGAGAATCAAAATTGGCGTTCCTGTTGCTTCTGCGTGAGTGTTCTTCTTTCGCTTTTACTCGACGTTCTGTGCTGTTTATTTTTCCCTTGGTTTGACCGAATGAATCTTGAAACTGGCAGTGCCGCTACCTCTGGGACCTCTGCTTATAAGAACGAGGATGAGGAATGGAAGATGCGGTGACCTCCAATCCGGGTACAATCCTCGTGATTTTGTCTTTGATTTGTCGATTGAACTTCGATATATCCAGTCGGGTGATGAAACTTTGGCGACTGATCTTTTTACAGCCCTCAACGTCATTGACCTCCCCGACGACGACGAAGACGAGCCACAGAGGCCCTTGGGGAGAAGAAACAGGAAAACGTCCGCTGGCAAGACGCTTCAATCGACATCGGTGGCGGAACCGGTAATTCAGGACGCTGACGATGCCAATCGGACTTCCGTCTCCTTTGCCATACCGCTGTCGAGTGCTCGGCCTTCCTCGTCAGCTGCACAGACTCCCGCCGATCCACCTTCACTTTTTGCTACACATCACGTCCCAGAGGGCCAAGTGGGTGCTGCAAAAGAGGCTATACGCCAGGCGGGCATTATGATGGAGAAGATGAAGATGGTGCGGGAAGCCAGCCAAGCTGCTTATGATGCCAGCTCCGCTCTCCAGAGCAACGTCCAAGTTAGTAGATCGTCGACTGACTCTTCTGGCTTGTTCTGTTAGGATATGGTACCTGGAAACTTTCTTTCCAAGAATCTTTGCATCTGTCTGCGCCTTGTATCTATACACCTAGTGGGTGTTTTGATTTGTCACTGAACGGATTCGCACTTTGAGCTGATAATGTTGTTGCCGATTGAATCTTTTGACCAGTGGGGGCACGCTGAGTGCACCCACTGGGTGTAGTCCCCGAGACCATAATTGACTGCGGGCAGTCGACTATGGTCTGAGCATCAGAATTTGAATTTCTTCACTCGGTCTGGTCGGGCCATGTCGAGTGGAACTTTGAACCAGTGGGGGCACGCTGAGTGCACCCACTGGGTGTAGATCTTTTGACCAGTGGGGGCACGCTGAGTGCACCCACTGGGTGTAGTCCCCGAGACCATAATTGACTGCGGGCAGTCAGCTATGGTCTGAGCATCAGAATTTGAATTTCTTCACTCGGTCTGGTCGGGCCATGTCGAGTGGAACTTTGAATCAGTGGTTTTTTTTGCACTCGTGCTGGAAAGGCCTTGTCGAGTGTAAACAGAACCAGTGGGGGCACGCTAAGTGCACCCACTGGGTGTAGTCCCCGAGACTACTGTTGGATGTTTGATTCGGCAGTAGTCTTAGAATTTGTTGGCTTTATCTTTTTACCTCTCCGAAACAGCCAATCTTTTCACTAGTCGGCTGACCTGTTCTTTGGTTGCAGAAATCTTGTGATCTTGGAGCTCGTTTTGCTGACCTGGAGAAGCATCAGATTCAGCTCAACCTCGATCTAGAGCTGGCCAAGACAGAACTGCAGAAGGCCAAGGATGGCGCCGCTGGTAAGGAAGACCTGTCGACTGAGTTTTCCCTGAACCGGATTTCATTCGGCTTTTTCTGAATCCAACATTATTTCTTTCAGAGAAGCTGAACCAAGCTCTGGCAAAAAAGGATCAAGATCTGGCGGCCGCGTGGAAAAAAGCTGATGAGAAAACTGCGCTCGCTGAACAGAAGTTGGCTTCAGTCGGCAAATTGGAGGAAGAAAACTCCAGGCTGAAAACTGCCCTTGACGAAGCCAATAAGGAAGCGACTCGCCTGAAGAAGGACAAGGAAAATCTGAATGAGAAGATGGAAGGTATTGCCCGCAGGAGGAACGATCTGGAGAATTATCTGGGAAGCCTTGCTAAGAAGTTGTTCGTTATGCTTGAAGGTGTTTCCTTTGATCCGACTGGTTTGTTCTTGTCGACTCGACATATGATCATTGGCTTACCCTTGAATTGTGTATGCAGAGTTTTGCCGGGACTTCGAGGAAGAGACCGGGCGAATTGAACCAAGCTTGGACCCCATCAACTCTCCAGTGAAGGATGAAGCTGCCATGAACGTGCTCCGACTGGAGTCCCGCATCACTGGTGTTGTCGATTATCTCGCCCGACTGAAAGTCGCGATGTTGCGGATTGACACAGCTCTCTGGCCCATGGCAACACTTCAGAATGACCTCATGTCTATGATGGCTCGGCTCAATGAAGCTCCCAGTCGAATTCAAGAATGGAAGAAGTCTTCTGCCCGGTGCGGCGCTGATGTGGCTCTATCTCTGGTTCGCGTCCATTGTCGAGAAGCTCGGGAAGAGAAGCTGGCGGCGATTAAAGTTGCTAACACCAAGAGGCACGACTTCCAGTCCTTCATGGAGACTTTCATTGCTGCCGCCACTCGGATTGCTGACGGGATCGACCTGGACGAATTCGTCGAGCCTGCCAGCCCTCCTCCTGCGGAGTGAACAAACTTTTATGCTCTGCCTTAAATTTGCCTCGGAATGCCGAGTGATTTTGTAACCATTAAACTCCTTCGGGCTGAATGCCCGAGTACTTTGATCTGTGGTCTTGAACTTTAGGATTTATCTGAACTTGATTTATCTCTGAATATGCTTGTATTTGTCTTCGAGTGGAATTTGTTCTTCACGCGGAATAATCTTTGTGCTTGAGATGCAGCTCTGAGGTTGATGCTCCAGTCGACCCGCACCTCGTCGTCCTTGCGGATAAGGGTGGAGCGCACATTGTACTTGTGGCGTAGCTCCAAAGGAGAAGGTTGCAGTCGACCTGCACCTCGTCGTCCTTGCGGATAGGGATGGAGCGCACGTTGTACTTGTGGCGCAACTCTGAAGGAGAAGGTTGCAGTCGACCTGCACCCCGTCATCCTTGCGAATGGGGATGGACTTCGAACTTAGGCGAGTACTAGACTGCAGCTAAGCCCCCGAGTGGGAGGGTTGCTCACCACTCGGTAGGATTTTTCAAACTTAGGCGAGTACTGGACTGCAGCTAAGCCCCCGAGTGGGAGGGTTGCTCACCACTCGGTAGGATTTTTCAAACTTAGGCGAGTACTGGACTGCAACTAAGCCCCTAGAGTGGGAGGGTTGCTCACCACTCGGTAGGATTTTACAAACTTAGGCGAGTCCTGGACTGCAGCTAAGCCCCCGAGTGGGAGGGTTGCTCACCACTCGGTAGGATTTTTCAAACTTAGGCGAGTACTGGACTGCAGCTAAGCCCCCGAGTGGGAGGGTTGCTCACCACTCGGTAGGATTTTACAAACTTAGGCGAGTCCTGGACTGCAGCTAAGCCCCCGAGTGGGAGGGTTGCTCACCACTCGGTAGGATTTTACAAACTTAGGCGAGTCCTGGACTGCAGCTAAGCCCCCGAGTGGGAGGGTTGCTAACCACTCGGTAGGATTTTTCAAACTTAGGCGAGTACTGGACTGCAGCTAAGCCCCCGAGTGGGAGGGTTGCTCACCACTCGGTAGGATTTTACAAACTTAGGCGAGTACTGGACTGCAGCTAAGCCCCCGAGTGGGAGGGTTGCTCACCACTCGGTAGGATTTTCAAACTTAGGCGAGTACTGGACTGCAGCTAAGGCCCCGAGTGGGAGGGTTGCTCACCACTCGGTAGGATTTTACTAACTTAGGCGAGTACTGGACTGCAGCTAAGCCCCCGAGTGAGAGGGTTGCTCACCACTCGGTAGGATTTTACAAACTTAGGCGAGTACTGGACTGCAGCTAAGCCCCCGAGTGAGAGGCTTGCTCATCACTCGATAGGATTTTACAAACTTAGGCGAGTACTGGACTGTAGCTAAGCCCCCGAGTGAGAGGCTTGCTCACCACTCGGTAGGATTTTACAAACTTAGGCGAGTACTGGACTGCAGCTAAGCCCCCGAGTGGGAGGGTTGCTCACCACTCGGTAGGATTTTACAAACTTAGGCGAGTACTGGACTACAGCCAAGCCCCCGAGTGGGAGGGTTGCTCACCACTCGGTAGGATTTTTCAAACTTAGGCGAAACGGATTCGCGGCTAAGCCCCCGAGTGAGAGGCTTGCTCACCACTCGGTAGGATTTTTCAAACTTTAGGCGAAACGGATTCGCAGCAAAGTCACCCACCTGGGGATTTCATACGCAAACAAAAGCAACAACAATCATTTAGGAAGACTGTAAAGCTCTTGTCTTTGATAAACAAACTACGAAGGTATTTTTTATTACATCTCATCCGAATGAGTACTTAAGTATAAAAGGGGCGGAGCAGCTCCGCGTTCCAAGCCCGTGGCTCGTCTTTCTGATGCTCGACATTGTAAAGATGGTATGCTCCATTGTGGAGAACTCTGGTGACAATGAAGGGACCTTCCCAAGCATGGGCGAGCTTGTGTGGTTTCTGCTGATCCACTCGAAGAACCAAGTCTCCCTCTTGAAATGCTCGGCCCCTCACGTTTCTGGCGTGGAATCGATGCAAGTCTTGCTGATAAATGGTCGACCGTATTAAGGTCATCTCTCTTTCCTCCTCTAGGAGATCGACTGCGTCCTGCCGGGCCTGTTCTGCTTCGTCTTCAGAGAAGAGCTCGACTCGGGGTGCATTGTGAAGCAAGTCACTCGGTAGAACAGCTTCAGCTCCATAAACCAAGAAGAATGGAGTTCGGCCAGTCGACCGATTGGGAGTTGTCCTCAATCCCCAAAGAACTGATGGAAGTTCATCGACCCAGGCGCCTGCTGCGTGCTTGAGATCACGCATCAGTCGGGGTTTCAGTCCTTTGAGAATCAAGCCATTTGCTCTTTCTGCTTGTCCATTCGACTGGGGGTGGGCGACTGAAGCATAGTCGACTCGTGTGCCTTGGGAAGCACAGAAGGCTCTGAACTCATCAGAATCGAAGTTCGACCCGTTGTCAGTGATGATGCTGTGCGGAACTCCATATCTGAATGTCAATTCTCTGATGAAGCTGACGGCAGTACTGGCTTCAAGATTCTTGATAGGCTTGGCTTCAATCCATTTGGTAAACTTGTCGACTGCTACAAGCACATGAGTGAAGCCGCTCCTACCAGTCCTCAGGGGTCCAACCATATCCAATCCCCAAACAGCAAAGGGCCAGACGAGTGGAATAGTCTTCAGGGCTGACGCAGGCTTGTGGGACATATTGGAGTAAAACTGGCAGCCTTCACATTTGTCGACTATATCTTTCGCCATTTCATTTGCTCGCGGCCAATAAAATCCAGCTCGGTATGCTTTGGCCACAATGGTCCGAGAGGACGCATGGTGACCACAGGTCCCCGAGTGGATGTCGTTGAGGATCACTCGACCTTCTTCTGGTGTTATGCATTTCTGGCTGACTCCGGTTACGCTTTCCCTGAACAGTTGTCCTCTTATCACAGTAAAGGCTTGGATCGACGGACGATCTGTCGAGCCTCTTCTTCATCCTCTAGGAGTTCCTTTCTAAGGATATACGCAATGTATGGCACTGTCCAATCGGGAGTGATGACCAAAACCTCCATGATCAGGTCGACCACGGCTGGGACTTCGACTTCAGTCGGATCTGTGGCACTCTTAGGCTGCGGGGGCTCTTCAGTGAAAGGATCTTCTTGAACTGAAGGTGTATGAATGTGTTCCAAAAACACGTTGCTGGGAATGGCTTCCCTCTTGGAACCTATCTTTGCCAAATCATCGGCTGCTTGATTTTTCAGTCGGGGTATATGATGGAGCTCTAACCCCTCAAACTTCTTTTCCAACTTCCTCACCACATTGCAATAACCAGTCATAGCTGGGCTTCTGACGTCCCACTCCTTCATCACTTGATTAACTACTAAATCTGAGTCGCCGTAGACCATGAGGCGACGGACGCCGAGTGAGATGGCCATACGCAACCCATATAAGAGTGCTTCATATTCCTGCTTCGTTATTGGAGGAATCAAAGTGAATCTGGAGAACATATCTGAGCTTGTCTCCTCGGGGGGATACCAGTACCACCCCAGCACCGGAACCATTCAGCATCTTGGAACCATCAAAGAACATGGTCCAGTGTTCCGAGTGGACTTGAGTCGGCAGTTGCTGTTCGATCCACTCGGCGAGGAAATCTGCTATTGCTTGGGACTTGATAGCTTTCTTTGCCTCAAACTTAATATCCAAGGGAAGGAGTTCAATCGCCCACTTTGCCACTCGACCAGTTGCATCTCTGTTGTTCAGAATCTCTGATAATGGAGCGTCGCTGACGACTGTAATGGAGTGGTCAGAGAAATAATGTGCAACCTTCTTCGTGGTCATATAAATCCCATAAACAAGCTTCTGATAATGTGGATATCTTTGCTTTGATGGAGTCAAAACTTCAGAAACATAATATACTGGGCGCTGAACTTTATAGGCTTTTCCTTCTTCTTCCCGCTCGACCGTAAGTACTGTACTGACGACTTGTCCAGTGGCTGCAATGTAAAGCAGTAAAGGCTCTTTGCTGATTGGGGCAGCAAGCACCGGCTGGGTGGAAAGCAGGGCTTTGAGCTCTGCAAATGCTGCATCAGCTTCAGGAGTCCACTCGAACTTATCAGACTTCTTCATCAGTCGGTAAAGAGGCAATGCCTTTTCACCGAGGCGAGAAATGAATCGACTTAAGGCGGCCAAACAACCTGTAAGCTTCTGGACATCGTGCACACGCACAGGGCGTTTCATTCGGAGAATGGCACCAACTTTCTCTGGGTTAGCGTCGATCCCCCGTTCGGAAACGAGGAAGCCGAGTAATTTTCCGCCCGGAACTCCGAATGTGCACTTTGATGGATTAAGCTTGATATCATACCTTCTGAGGTTGGCAAAAGTTTCAGCAAGGTCAGCCAACAGGTCGGAACCTTTACGTGACTTGACCACAATGTCATCCATGTATGCTTCCACATTCCGACTGATTTGAGTGAGTAAACACTTCTGAATCATCCTCATGAATGTGGCTCCAGCATTCTTCAGGCCGAATGGCATGGTGACATAACAGAAGCACCCAAATGGAGTGATGAAAGCTGTTTTTATCTCATCGGGTCCATACAGTCGGATCTGATGATACCCGGAATAAGCGTCCAAAAAGGACAAGCGCTCACACCCTGCAGTCGAGTCGACTATTTGATCGATGCGGGGGAGAGGAAAGTGATCTTTCGGGCAGGCCCGATTGATATGCTTGAAGTCAATGCACATGCGAAGTGAGTCGTCCTTCTTGGGGACCATGACAACATTGGCTAGCCACTCGGAGTGGTAAATCTCTCGGATAAACTCAGCTGCTAGGAGCCGAGCCACTTCTTCACCGATTGCTTTTCTCTTCTGTACGGCGGACCGTCGAAGATGTTCTTTGACTGGTTTCACTTTTGGGTCGACTCGCAAACGGTGCTCAGCCAGCCCCCTGGGAACACCCGGCATGTCAGAAGGTTTCCATGCAAAGATGTCCCAGTTCTCACGGAGGAACTGGATGAGCGCTTCTTCCTATTTGGAGTCGAGTGTTGTCGAAATGTGAGTCGGAGCAGCATTGGGATCGGTCGGGTGAATATGAATCAGCTTTGTTTCACCAGACGACTGAAATGCTGAATCCGTGGCAGGCTTCTTAGCTCGCAACAAATCACTCGGATCTGCATTTTTTTGATACTCCTGCAATTCCACTACTGCCATTTGCGCATCGGCGATCTTTGAGCCCTTCTGGAAGCACTCTTCTGCCTTCTTCCGATTGCCAGTGATAGTGATCACTCCTTTAGGACCAGGCATCTTCAATTTGAGGTAAACGTAACATGGTCGAGCCATGAAACGTGCATAAGACGGCCTGCCCAGAATAGCATGATAAGCACTCTGGAAATTCACAACTTCAAACGTCAACTTTTCCTTGCGGTAATTCTTGGAATCACCGAAAACCACATCAAGGGTGATCTGGCCGAGTGACTCAGCCTTCTTGCCAGGAATAACTCCATGGAAACTCATATTGCTTTCACTGAGTCTGGACATCGGAATGCCCATTCCCTTCAAGGTCTCCGCATACATTATATTAAGGCCACTGCCACCATCCATCAGAACCTTAGTCAACCGAGTGCCTTCGACGACTGGGTCGACCACCAACGCTTGCCTCCTAGGGGTGGCTATGTGTGTTGGGTGATTAGACTGGTCGAATGTAATGGCAGTCTGAGACCACTTCAAATAACTGGGCGTCGTCGGAGCGACCATGTTCACTTCTCTGTTGATGACTTTCAGTCGACTTTTGCTCTCAACATCAGCAAAAATCATCAGAGTTGAATTGATGTGGGGGTAACCATCATCGTCCTCTTCCTTATCCTCAACTTTGTCTGATTCTTTCTCCTTCTCTTTGGGTTTTTTCTCTCGGAATTGCTGGATTAGGAGCCGACATTGTCGAGTGGTATGTTTCGGGTAAATGAGATTACCCTCCTCATCTTTTTTGGTGTGAATGTGGCATGGTAAATCCAACACATCATTTCCATCTTGATCTTTTACTTTCTTGGGGTTCCATGGCCCTTTGGGCTTCCCCTTGAACTTTCCTTGAGTCACGGCTAAGGCTTCTCTGGGAGCAGCTGGCTCGGCTTTGCGCTTCTGCTTCCGACTGGAGTTCCCTCCCCCGGTTTCGTGGGCGACTGTTTTGTGCTTGCCACTCCGGAGCCGATCCTCCTCTTCACCATTAGCATACTTGGTGGCAATTTCCATCATTCGACTCAGAGACATATCTCCGGTCCGACCGAACTTCAGATTCAATTCTCGATACTTGACGCCTTCCTTGAAGGCACAAACTGCTTGGTGATCAGACACATTCTCCACCGTGTGGTGCAACGTGATCCATCTCTGGATATAATCTCTCAAAGTTTCATTCGACTTCTGCACACAAGACTGTAGCTCTGTTAGCCCTGCTGGCCGTTTGCATGTACCTTCAAATGTTCTGACAAACACTCGGGCAAGCTCTTCCCAGCTATAAATACTGCCAGGTGCTAACTGATTCAACCACGCTCTGGCCGAGCCCTCTAACATCAGAGGAAGGTGCTTCATGGCCACTTCATCATTGCCACCACCAATCTGCACAGCCACTCGGTAGTCCTCAAGCCAAGTGTCAGGCTTGGACTCACCAGTGAACTTGCTGACTCCAGTCGCCAACCTGAAGTTGGGAGGAATCACTGCTGCTCTGATGGCTCTGCTGAAACACTCGGGACCTGAAACATGCACCCTGCTGCCGGTCGGGTAATCTCTATCGTGGCCATCTCTGTGTGCTCTGTTCCTGTCAACCATACCTTGAACAAGAATGGATCTCGCGTCAAAGCCTGGCTCCCGGGGGTCGACTGGAATCCTTCGCTCACCACTGTGAGGGCGCCTGTCATCGTGTTGCCGAGGCGCGTATGACCCACTCCTTGGGGGAGGAGTGGGTACTCGACGACGATCATACTGCTCACGGTTTCTGTACTGATCCTGTCGATCTCCACGTCCCTCACGCCTTGGAGGTGATCTTGGGCTGTGAGCCGACTGAACTGTGTCTGCCATTACAGATCTACTATGAATCCTATTCCGAGACTGTGACACTGCTGTGTTCTGCTCCCCCGCCGCCCGGAGCAAAGCCCGGATCTGCATCAAACCCCTACCAGCCTCCGACTGGGAAGGCTGAATCGACTCTGCTATTCGGGCAGCAGCTGTGAGATTCTGGATCGGAGTTCGATATACCTGGGTTGGAGGCGGAAAAAGTTGTCGTCGACTGGATTCAGGAACTCGTTGCCGAGCACGCTCGTCGAGTGCGTGCTGGAGATTCTCCAGTCGAGTGCGCTCAGCCAAGTTGGCCAGGCGCACCTCCTCCAAGGCCCGGGCCTCGGGGGTTTCTCCAACGATAGGAGTGTGAAGTGCATCCATGTTACGGCGGCGAAGCTCTTCCCTCTGCTGCGAAGAGAGGGGCTCGGGGCGGTACTCCTCGTGGACACGCGACGGATCGCCTCTGCCATCACCACCGTCGTCGCGGGGGAAGCCAGGAGGACTGCGCGGTCCGTTGACCATCAGGACTTCCGCCGCGGGGTCACTGCTGTCGCACTCGGATGCGGTCTCAACGGAGCCAGTCGACAGGTCGAACAGGCCGTAGAGAGTTTCGTCGGGCTCGATTGCCGCGACTTGGGGGGTGGCCAACTGGCGAGCCACCGCGTGCCTCACCCACCGCTGGAGCCTCGACCGACCGGAATGCTTGTGCCGGCGGGCAGCAGGGAGTGAAGACGCCACCGGAGCCGACCGATACTGGGTCGACGGCTGCCGCAGGAGGACGCCGCGGACGCACACGCGAAAGTGCGTTGCCCCGCGAACGGGGAGCACCTCGATGTCGAGTGGAGCTTCTTGGAGCCAAGCGGAGTCGTCGGCGACGAACACGAGCGCGCCGAGACGGATCTCGCGGCCCTCGGCCAATCCTCCGCCTGAAACCATGCTGATGGGGATCTGAAAAATTGCAACTTCTCCAACAAGTCGCTAAGACACCTGCCCCACGGTGGGCGCCAACTGTCGTGGTTCCAAGTCTGACAGTAGAATGGGGGGTAGGGATGTAGAGGCAAGATCCTAGCTATGGAGAAGCTGTACGCACGAGTTTTATGAGTTCAGGCCCTTCTCGGAGGAAGTAACAGCCCTAGCTACGTCTCGGAGCCCGGAGGCGGTCGACTGGATTATATGCGTGTTTGTTACAGGGGGTGCGAACCCCTGTGCATGTGGAGGGGAGTGGCTTATATAGAGTGCGCCAGGACCCCGGCCAACCCATGTTACAAGGGATTTAAGGTACATCAAGAGGGGGCCGTTACTGGTAACGTCCATAATAAAGTGTTATAAATGGCTATTAAGTCAAGGAGTTAATGCTCGACCGTTGCTGTGTAGAGTGACTTTAGGTCTTCTGTCCGTCGAGTGTTTCTTGTTACGGTCGAGTGATCTTGATTCCTCCGAGTGGAAATGTTTCTGGTCGAGCGGGTGATGGTACCCCTTGAATGCTTCTGGCTTTAGAGTGATGTCCTTGGGGAGGGTATTTAGGTCAGGCCTGCGACCCTACCCTAGGTACATGTCCTCATCAACTGCTGCTTCATCCGTTGGCCTTGAAAAACAATCTACACTAAATATGCACCATTATGTAAAGATTTGGGATCTTTCAGGGTATGTTTGCTATATTTAAGCTATTTAGTGCATTTATTGTCATTTACTGCATATAATTCATTTTTAACTACAATTGCATGAAAAAGTTATCAAAATTGGTTGAAAAACATATTTGTGTTCTTGAGTCCATGTGTCGCCTTGTCTAAGAAAAGAAAAAGGACTTTCAATCATGAGGGTGCCAAGACTCAACACCAAACATGTTGTTTATTGGTTTTTCATTTCAAAAAATGCAAACAAATTTAGAAAAGGAATGAAACTTGGCATGGTGCCCTCATATGATACCTAGAGAATATGATAAAAGATCGAGAAGGTTCCGCAAGATTAGAATCATAAATGCTAGAGGATTATCTAACATCAAATGCTAAAAAGAATGTCATTGAGGACCTTTTTGGCACACCCTTTGACACCAAGAATAACTGTGCAATAGACCGAAAAAAGGAAGCCTCCTAATGGCTAAAAAAATCATGGTCGAAACCAAGGGCCCCGTTCTTGTTGGGTAACGTAGCAGAAATTCAAAATTTTCTACGCATCACCAAGATCAATATATGGAGTAACTAGAAACGAGAGAGAGGGAGTGCATCTTCATACCCTTGAAGATCGCTAAGCGGAAGCGTTACAAGAACGCGGTCGATGGAGTCGTACTCGCGGCGATTCAAATCGCGGAGGATCCGATCTAGCGCCGAACGGACGGCGCCTCCGCGTTCAACACACGTACAACCCGGGGACGTCTCCTCCTTCTTGATCCAGCAAGGGGAGAGGAGAAGTTGAGGGAGAACTCCAGCAGCACGACGGCGTGGTGGCGATGGAGCTCGTGGTTCTCCGGCAGAGCTTCGCTAAGCACTACGGAGGAGGAGGAGGAGCTGGAGGAGGAAAGGGCTGCACCAAGGGAAGGGTGTGGCTGCCCTCCCACCCCCTCACTATATATAGGGGGACGGGGAGAGGGGCCGGCCCCTCTAGATGGATCTAGAGGAGGAGGCGGCGGCCAGGGGAAACCCTAGATGGGTTTGGGCGCCCCCGCCCCCTAGGAAACTTGCCCCCAAGCCGGAAGGGGCGGCTGCCCTAGGGGTGGCGCCCCCACCTCTCCTGGTTACGTGAGAGGGGTTGGGAGGGGCGCACAGCCCCTTAGTGGACTGGTTTGCCCCTTACCCTTGGCCCATAAGGCCCCCAACGCTTGTCGGGGCCTCCGAAACACCTTCCGGACATGCTGGCCATAGCCTGGTACCCCCGGAACAATTCCGGACTCCAATACCCTTCATCCAATATACCGATCCTCACCTCCGGACCATTTCGGAGCTCCTCGTCATGTCCGGGATGTCATCCGGGACTCCGAACAACCTTCGGTAACCACATACTATTTCCCATAACAACTCTAGCGTCACCGAACCTTAAGTGTGTAGACCCTACGGGTTCGGGAACCATGCAGACATGACCGAGACACCTCTCCGGCCAATAACCAATAGCGGGATCTGGATACCCATATTGGCTCCCACATGTTCCACGATGATCTCATCGGATGAACCAGGATGTCGGGGATTCAATCAATCCCGTATTCGATTCCCTTTGTCTATTGGTATGTTACTTGCCCGAGATTCGATCGTCGGTATCCCCATACCTCGTTCAATCTTGTTACCGGCAAGTCTCTTTACTTGTTCCGTAACGCATGATCCCGTGGCTAACTCATTAGTCACATTGAGCTCATTATGATGATGCATTACCGAGTGGGCCCAGAGATACCTCTCCGTCATACGGAGTGACAAATCCCAGTCTCGATTCGTGCCAACCCAACAGACACTTTCGGAGATACCTGTAGTGCACCTTTATAGCCACCCAGTTACGTTGTGACGTTTGGTACACTCAAAGCATTCCTACGGTATCCGGGAGTTGCACAATCTCATGGTCTAAGGAAACGATACTTGACATTAGAAAAGCTCTTAGCAAACGAAGTACACGATCTTGTGCTATGCTTAGGATTGGGTCTTGTCCATCACATCATTCTCCTAATGATGTGATCCCGTTATCAATGACATCCAATGTCCATGGTCAGGAAACCATAACCATCTATTGATCAACGAGCTAGTCAACTAGAGGCTTACTAGGGACATGTTGTGGTCTATGTATTCACACATGTATTACGGTTTCCAGTTAATACAATTATAGCATGAACAATAGACAATTATTGTGAACAAGGAAATACAATAATAACCATTTTATTATTGCCTCTAGGGCATATTTCCAACAGTCTCCCACTTGCACTAGAGTCAATAATCCAGTTCACATCACTATGTGATTGTAATGAATCCAACACCCATGGGGTTTGTTCATATCTCGCTTGTGAGAGAGGTTATTAGTCAACGGGTCTGAACCTTTCAGATCCGTGTGTGCTTTACAAATCTCTATGTCATCTTGTAGATGCAGCTACCACGCGCTACTTGGAGCTATTCCAAATAACTGCTCGACTATACGAATCCGGTTTACTACTCAGAGTCATCTGGATTAGTGTCAAAGTTTGCATCGACGTAACCCTTTACGACGAACTCTTTTACCACCTCCATAATCGAGAAAATTCCTTAGTCCACTAGTTACTAAGGATAAGTTTGACCGCTGTGATGCGATCCATTCCTGGATCACTCTTGTACCCCTTGATTGACTCATGGCAAGGCACACTTCAGGTGCGGTACACAACATAGCATACTGTAGAGCCTACGTCTAAAGCATAGGGGACGACCTTCGTCCTTTCTCTCTCTTCTGCCGTGGTCAGATCTTGAGTCTCACTCAATGCTCACACCTTATAACACAGCCAAGAACTCCTTCTTTGTTGATCTTATTTGAACTCCTTCAAAATCTTGTCACGGTATGTATTCATTTGAAAGTACTATTAAGCGTTTTTTGATCTATCCTTATAGATCTTGATGCTCAATGTTCAAGTAGCTTAATCCAGGTTTTCCGTTGAAAAACACTTTTCAAATAACCCTATATGCTTTCTAGAAATTCTACATCATTTCCCGATCAACAATATGTCAACAACGTATACTCATCAGAAATTCTATAGTGCTCCCACTCACTTCTTTGGAAATACAAGTTTCTCATAAACTTTGTAAAAACCCAAAATCTTTGATCATCTCATCAAAGCGTACATTCCAACTCCGAGATGCTTACTCCAGTCCTTAGAAGGATTGCTGGAGCTTTGCATACTTGTTAGCATCTTTCAGGATTGACAAAACCTTCTGGTTGTATCACATACAACCTTTCCTCAAGAAAGTGTCGAGGAAACAATGTTTTTGACATCCTATCTGCAAGATTTCATAAATAATGCAGTAACTGCTAACATAATTCCAACAGACTCTTAGCATCGCTACGAGTGAGAAAATCTCATCGTAGTCAACTACTTGAACTTGTCGGAAAACATCTTAACGACAAGTCGAGCTTTCTTAATGGTGACACTTACCATCATTGTCCGTCTTCCTTTTAAAATCCATCTGCACCCAACAGCCTTACGACCATCAAGTAGTTCTTCCAAAGTCTATACTTTGTTTTCATACATGGATCCTCTCAGATTTTATGGCCTCGAGCCATTCGTCGGAATCCGGGCCCACCATCGCTTCTCCATAGTTCGTAGGTTCATTGTTGTCTAGCAACATGACTTCCAAGACATGATCGCCGTACCATTATGACGTAGTACGCATCCTTGTCAACCTACGAGGTTTGGTAGTGACTTGATCCGAAGTTTCATGATCACTATCATAAGCTTCCACTTCAATTGGTGTAGATGCCACAGGAACAACTTCTTGTGCCCTGCTACACACTAGTTGAAGTGACGGTTCAATAACCTCATCAAGTCTCCACCATCCTCCCACTCAATTCTTTCGAGAGAAACTTTTCCTCGAGAAAGGACCCGTTTCTAGAAATAATCACTTTTGCTTCCAGATCTGAAATAGGAGGTATACCCAACTGTTTTGGGTGTCCTATGAAGATGCATTTATCCGCTTTGGGTTCGAGCTTATCAGCCTGAAACTTTTTCACATAAGCATCGCAGCCCGAAACTCTTAAGAAACGACAACTTAGGTTTCTCTAAACCATAGTTCATACGGTGTCGTCTCAACGGAATTGCGTGGTGCCCTATTTAAAGTGAATGCGGTTGTCTCTAATGCCTAACCCATAAACGATAGTGGTAATTCGATAAGAGACATCATGGTATGCACCATATACAATAGGGTGCAGTTATGATGTTCGGACACACCATCACACTATGGTGTTCCAGGCGGTATTAGTTGTGAAACAATTTCCACAATGTCTTAATTGTGTGCCAAACTCGTAACTCAGATATTCATCTCTATGATCATATCATAGACATCTTATCCTCTTGTCACGACGATCTTCAACTTCACTTTGAAATTACTTGAACCTTTCAATAATTCAGACTTGTGTTTCATCAAGTAAATATACTCAGCATCTACTCAAATCATCTGTGAAGTAAGAACATAATGATATCCACTGCGTGCCTCAGCACTCATTGGACTGCACACATCAAATGTATTACTTCCAACAAGTTGCTTTCTTGTTCCATCTTACTGAAAACGAGGCCTTTCAGTCATCTTGCCCATGTGGTATGATTTGCATGTCCCAAGTGATTCAAAATCAAGTGAGTCCAAACGATCCATCTGTATGGAGTTTCTTCATGCATATCTACCAATAGACATGGTTCGCATGTCTCAATCTTTTCAAAAACGAGTGAGTCCAAAGATCCATCAACATGGAGCTTCTTCATGCGTTTTATACCAATATGACTCAAATGGCAGTGCCACAAGTATGTGGTACTATCATTACTATTTTATATCTTTTGGCATGAACATGTGTATCACTACGATCGAGATTCAATAAACCATTCATTTTAGGTGCAAGACCATTGAAGGTATTATTCAAATAAACAGAGTAACCATTATTCTCCTTAAATGAATAACCGTATTGCGATAAACATAATCCAATCATGTCTATGCTCAACGCAAACACCAAATAACAATTATTTAGGTTTAATACCAATCCCGATGGTAGAGGGAGCGTACGATGTTTGATTACATCAACCTTGGAAACACTTCCAACACATATCGTCATCTCACCTTTATCTAGTCTCCATTTATTCCGTAGCCTTTTATTTCGAGTTACCAACACTTAGCAACCGAACCGGTATCTAATACCTTGGTGCTACTAGGAGTACTAGTAAAGTACACGTTAATATAATGTATATCCAATATACTTCTGTCGACCTTGCCTGCCTTCTCATCTACCAAGTATCTAGGGTAGTTCTGCTTCAGTGACCGTTCCCCTCATTACAGAAGCACTTAGACTCGGGTTTGGGTTCAACCTTGGGTTTCTTCACTAGAGCAGCAACTGATTTGCCGTTTCATGAAGTATCCCTTCTTTCCCTTCCCTTCTTGAAACTAGTGGTTTTACTAACCATCAACAATTGATGCTCCTACTTGATTTCTACTTTCGCGGTGTCAAACATCGCGAGTTGCTCAAGGATCATCATGTCTATCCCTGATATGTTATAGTTCATCACGAAGCTCTAATAGCTTGGTGGCAGTGACTATGGAGAACCATCACTATCTCATCTGGAAGATTAACTCCCACTCGATTCAAGCGATTGTAGTACTCAGACAATCTGAGCACATGCTCAACGATTGAGCTTTTCTCCCTTAGTTTGCAGGCTTAAGAAACTTGTCGAAGGTCTCACACCTCTCGACGTGGGCACGAGCCTGAAATCCCAATTTCAGCCCTTGAAACATCTCATATGTTCCGCGACGTTTCAAAAATGTCTTCGGTGCCTCAATTCTATACCGTTTTAACATTACGCACTGAACTATCACGTAGTCATCAAAACGTGTATGTCAGATGTTCGCAACATCCACAAACGACGCTCGAGGTTCAGCACACCGAGCGGTGCATTAAGGACATAAGCCTTCTGTGCAGCAATGAGGACAATCCTCAGTTTACGGACCCAGTCCGCATAATTGCTACTATCAACTTTCAACTAAATTTTCTCTAGGAACATATCTTAGTAGAACTAAAGCGTAAGCTACGACATAATTTGCAAAGATCTTTTGACTATGTTCATGATAATCAAGTTCATCTAATCAAATTATTTAATGAACTCCCACTCAGATAGACATCCCTCTAGTCATCTAAGTGATACATGATCTGAGTCAACTAGGCCGTGTCCGATCATCACGTGAGACGGACTAGTCATCATCGGTGAACATCTCCATGTCGATCGTATCTACTATACGACTCATGTTCGACCTTTTGGTCTCTTGTGTTCCGAGGCCATGTCTGTACATGCTAGGCTCGTCAAGTCAACCTAAGTGTTTCGCATGTGTAAATCTGGCTTACACCCGTTGTATGCGAACGTTAGAATCTATCACACCCGATCATCACGTGGTGCTTCGAAACAACGAACCTTTGCAACGGTGCACAGTTAGGGGGAACACATCTCTTGAAATTTTAGTGAGGGATCATCTTATTTATGCTACCGTCGTTCTAAGCAAATAAGATGTAAACATGACAAACATCACATGCAAATCATAAAGTGACATGATATGGCCAATATCATCTTGCGCCTTTTGATCTCCATCTTCGAGGCGTGGCATGATCACCTTCGTCACCGGCATGACACCATGATCTCCATCATCGTGTCTTCATGAAGTTGTCTCGCCAACTATTACTTCTACCACTATGGCTAACGGTTAGCAATAAAGTAAAGTAATCACATGGCGTTTTCATTGACACGCAGGTCATACAATAGATTAAGACAACTCCTATGGCTCCTGCCGGTTGTCATACTCATCGACATGCAAGTCGTGATTCCTATTACAAGAACATGATCAATCTCATACATCACATATATCATTCATCACATCCTCTTGGCCATATCACATCACATAGCATACCCTACAAAAACAAGTTAGACGTCCTCTAATTGTTGTTGCATGTTTTACGTGGCTGCTATGGGTTTCTAGCAAGAACGTTTCTTACCTACGCAAAAGCCACAACGGTGATATGCCAATTGCTATTTACCCTTCACAAGGACCCTTTTCATCGAATCCGATCCAACTAAAGTGGGAGAGACAGACACCCGCTAGCCACCTTATGCATCAAGTGCATGTCAGTCGGTGGAACCTGTCTCACGTAAGAGTACGTGTAAGGTCGGTCTGGGCCGCTTCATCCCAAAATGCTGCCGAATCAAGATAAGACTAGTAACGGTAAGCAAATTGAACAAAATCAACGCCCACAACAACTGGTGTTCTACTCGTGCATAGAAGCTACGCATAGTTCTAGCTCTGATACACTGTTGGGTAACGTAGCAGAAATTCAAAATTTTCTACGCATCACCTAGATCAATCTATGGAGTAACTAGCAACGAGAGAGAGGGAGTGCATCTTCATACCCTTGAAGATCGCTAAGCGGAAGCGTTACAAGAATGCGGTCGATGGAGTCGTACTCGCGGCGATTCAAATCGTGGAGGATCCGATCTAGCGCCGAACGGACAGCGCCTCCGCGTTCAACACACGTACAGCCCGGGGACGTCTCCTCCTTGATCTAGCAAGGGGAGAGGAGAAGTTGAGGGAGAACTCCAGCAGCACGACGGCGTGGTGGCGATGGAGCTCGTGGTTCTCCGGCAGAGCTTCGCTAAGCACTACGGAGGAGGAGGAGGAGCTGGAGGAGGAAAGGGCTGCACCAAGGGAAGGGTGTGGCTGCCCTCCCACCCCCTCACTATATATAGGGGTACGGGGAGAGGGGCCGGCCCCTCTAGATGGATCTAGAGGAGGAGGCGGCGGCCAGGGGAAACCCTAGATGGGTTTGGGCGCCCCCGCCCCCTAGGAAACTTGCCCCCAAGCCGGAAGGGGCGGCTGCCCTAGGGGTGGCGCCCCCACCTCTCCTGGTTACGTGAGAGGGGTTGGGAGGGGCGCACAGCCCCTTAGTGGACTGGTTTGCCCCTTACCCTTGGCCCATAAGGCCCCCAACGCTTGTCGGGGCCTCCGAAACACCTTCCGGACATGCTGGCCATAGCCTGGTACCCCCGGAACAATTCCGGACTCCAATACCCTTCATCCAATATACCGATCCTCACCTCCGGACCATTTTGGAGCTCCTCGTCATGTCCGGGATGTCATCCGGGACTCCGAACAACCTTCGGTAACCACATACTATTTCCCATAACAACTCTAGCGTCACCGAACCTTAAGTGTGTCGACCCTACGGGTTCGGGAACCATGCAGACATGACCGAGACACCTCTCCGGCCAATAACCAATAGCGGGATCTGGATACCCATATTGGCTCCCACATGTTCAACGATGATCTCATCGGATGAACCAGGATGTCGGGGATTCAATCAATCCCGTATTCGATTCCCTTTGTCTATTGGTATGTTACTTGCCCGAGATTCGATCGTCGGTATCCCCATACCTCGTTCAATCTTGTTACCGGCAAGTCTCTTTACTCGTTCCGTAACGCATGATCCCGTGGCTAACTCATTAGTCACATTGAGCTCATTATGATGATGCATTACCGAGTGGGCCCAGAGATACCTCTCCGTCATACGGAGTGACAAATCCCAGTCTCGATTCGTGCCAACCCAACAGACACTTTCGGAGATACCTGTAGTGCACCTTTATAGCCACCCAGTTACGTTGTGACGTTTGGTACACCCAAAGCATTCCTACGGTATCCGGGAGTTGCACAATCTCATGGTCTAAGGAAACGATACTTGACATTAGAAAAGCTCTTAGCAAACGAACTACACGATCTTGTGCTATGCTTAGGATTGGGTCTTGTCCATCAGATCATTCTCCTAATGATGTGATCCTGTTATCAATGACATCCAATGTCCATGGTCAGGAAACCATAACCATCTATTGATCAACGAGCTAGTCAACTAGAGGCTTACTAGGGACATGTTGTGGTCTATGTATTCACACATGTATTACGGTTTCCAGTTAATACAATTATAGCATGAACAATAGACAATTATCATGAACAAGAAAATACAATAATAACCATTTTATTATTGCCTCTAGGGCATATTTCCAACAGTTCTGCCTTACAAGGCCCAAAAAACTCATGGTCAAAGCCAAGCAACGCCACAGCACATGGGAAGATGCAGGACACACAACACGGGAAGACATAGCACGACGACGAGCACTGCCACCTAGCACGGGAACACACAACATGGCGAGCGCTCAAGGCTTGTCGTCATCAGTTCTGAGATGTAGGTGTGTCGGATAGTGTGAGGAACGGGAAAGAGGAAAATATCTCTACTATTAAAAGGGGATCGAACGTCGTGATGGTTCGACCTCCCCTCGTGGTTCGATCCCCCTTTTGTCGCTAGCTATCCAAAGTCCTCCCACCGCTTCTTCCATCCCCACCCGAAAAAAGGCAAAAAAACCACAACCCAGGAACGCACGATCCCATGCCCACACAGCCTCCTCGCCTCTTGCACCCCATGGCTCCCGATCCCGTCTCTCTCCCGGCTCCTGAGAAAAAATGTCTCCTGTTGTCGCCTCCTCGTCTGTCCCGCGGTCGCCGTCCAGGCCGTCGGCGCTGGGATCCAGTCCCATGAAGAAATTATCTACTCCTCCCTCTTATCTCTACCACTCTAGATCGCGTCCAACCATTGGCGAGCTTGGCGGCGGCGCAGAAAGGAGAGCGCCAGTACGTCAGCGCTAGAGTACTGGCCCTGGGGGTGGTGTGCCCCTATCCTGGCCCCCTGCTGCGATCTTGAGAGCCATCATGCCGGCGCCCATCGCGAACAATTAAGGCTCCTCTGTTGGGGTAGTGGTTGCAGAGGCTGGTGAAGAGCCTCAACCATGATGAGGATGATGTCGCACGGCGGGGGCGGGAGCGGAACCACGGGGAGGGTTCCAAGGAGCCGCTGGCCGGGAGCGGTCGCCAAAGGGGTCACGCGCGGGGCGGAAGCGCGAGCACGGGTACAGGTCCGAGAGCCGCCAGCTGCCCACGAAGACATCGTGGCGGTGCTCCATGCTGTGGACGAGCTAGATGAGGCGGCGGCAATCCGCCATGGATGATGTGAGGGCGTGGTATGGGGATGGATTTTGGGGGATCTAGCTGCTGATTGGTTCATCGACTAACTGAAACTGATTATAGTTTCTCTCTGGTTTGTGTTTCTCTGTGGTGCACTCATGTTGCAATTGGCAGCGACAAAGCACGAGCTACCAACCTTCTCTACTCTCCTGCTACAACAAGATACCAAATTGAAGCTGTCACTGCGACCCCAATCCCCTCTCACGTGCAGTATATGGACACCCACAAGGCTGAGAAGTCAGCGCAACAGAGCTTATGCAGGCGGACGCTAATCCGCAATCAAGAGAAGATGACTGGTACACTTGTGGCACATCTTATTTGTGTAATTGATTGTTTTGTTAATTTTTCCCCCATGCGAACCGTAATAGAGGTACTACGGCCAACATGGTCCATGCTGCTAAGGCCATGGTGGAGAACGTCAGCACGATTGTGCCTGTTGTGCACTTTGTGCTGCCCATATGAGACTACGTCTCCCTTCGCTGACATCTCTGTTGCATGATATTGACTAAATTCATAGGCAATTCTTCACCAATCCCACTGTATGTTTGTCATATATCTAGATTCAGTTGATTGACGCTGACAGACACGTTTCATAGGCAACTCGACCAAATCGAATCGTTATCACAACACCGCTCTTTGATTTATTTTCATTGTTCAATCCTCTGTTGACTTGCTATCAGGTCCTAATTTCTAAAAGATGATTCTATTTTACTTATGTTTTGTATTGTACTATCAAAATAAACAAGTTTATTTATGGCTTATGGTGAAGGCTAGAAGATATGCAGGGAACAATCACTCTGAATATTGTTTCGGTTATGATAATTGCAAAATAGAGGAGTTACATATAGAAGAGTAGAATCAGTTTCTTATTTTACCTTTCTGTGGACCGTTAAAGAGCACTTTAAGTTTCTTATTTAGGTTGTGCACCTTAACCCTGAATGTGATGGAATAATGTTGAAATTACCTAACTGAATTGCAATCATGTTTTGGCTTTCATGCAGGCTGATGCAGTGCTGATGGGAGGTAGATGACCACGGTGGAGATGGTGGAGAGGAGCATTGAAAATGCGTGGTAAACTTGCTCCATTGTGCTTGCACTCAAGGGGCATCTATGCCAACAGCGGTACGTGTGTCTAAAAAAGCAAGGGGCTAGTTCCAGGCACCATTTTACGGCAGAGAAGAGTAGCAAAACTCATGGTATTGTTGTTGTTAACAGAAACAAGCATTTTTTTGTTAATATTTGTACGCACTAATGATTGCATGGATTTATTTTTTTGCAGTCCTAATGTAAGAACTGAAGCAATAGCCCCATTCATGTTCTATTTTTTCTCTTTTCAAATATCAAATTTTCTATCAGCGTACATATATATGCAAAGTGTGGTTATTACAATTATTACAGGTTGTTTGGTTATTAGCTAGCAATCTGTGGTAGTAATTGCACTTCTGCCAAGTACAGGGTAATGACTAGAACAAGCATCAATTGTGTAAATTATTGATCAATCTTGTCTGGTCGTAGGGTTCCTAATTGACGTTATCAGGTATCTTATTCTGTCGCCTCTGCTTACTTTCACCCTAAGCGAGAAGACTACTTAAAAAATTATTCCAGTATTCACTAGTAGAAAAAGGGTCAAATGTGAAGCACATTAGTGCCAGTTTGATTTTGAGCCGGCACTAATGTGTCCATTAGTGCCGGTTCCAACGGCTAGGCGGACGGAGATCATTAGTACCGGTTCGTGAGCAACCTTTAGTACCGGTTCGTGTCACGAACCGGTACTAATGAGGCTGCGTCAGGCTGTGGTCAGGCTGGGGCCCCACGGGCACCTTTAGTACCGGTTCGTGCCATGAACCGGTACTATAGTTTCTTAGTAAGCTGTTTTTTAGTCCCACCTCGCGAAGAGAGAGGCACTAGGAGCGGTTTATAAGCCCTGAGTGCAGAGACGATGAAGGAGAGGCGTAATGCTCATCTGCACGTTGCTTAGCTTTAAGCCTTGAGGAATAGTGTAGACTGCACGGAGCTATGTGCAGTGAAGTTTGCACTATTCTGAAAGGCTTGAAGCTAATTAACGAGCATTGTGCCTCTTTTTTATCTTTAATAACTTATTCCAACTCTGGACTTCTTGTGTTACGGCAAAAACTGGACGCACTTCGTGTACAAACTGGACAATCTCTTTCGAAGTATCAGGGTTTCTGACGAGAACTCATCTGTTACATGGGCACTTCATTTTTTAAACTTATTACAACTCCAGACTTTTTTGTGTTCCGTACACACCATTCAAAGCGACGTCATCAATTTTCAAAACTTTCTGACATCATTTGCTATTTTTTAGTCATTTAGCGATTTGTTTAGAGAGCTAAATGACCGTGAAATTGAAAATCACTACAAAATGAACTCTGAAAATGTCGAAACTTGTCATGGTATTATCATTTCACCCACATAGTATGTGCAAAAGAGTAGAGAGGGTTACGGCAAAAACTGGACGCACTTCGTGTACAAACTGGACAATCTCTTTCGGAGTATCAGGGTTTCGGACGAGAACTCATCTGTTACACTGGCACTTCATTTTTTAAACTTATTACAACTCCAGACTTTTTTGTCAAAGCGACGTCATCAATTTTCAACACTTTCTGACATCATTTGCTATTTTTCAGTCATTTACCGATTTGTTTAGAGAGCTAAATGACCGTGAAATTGAAAATCACTACAAAATGAACTCTGAAAATGTCGAAACTTGGCATGGTATCATCATTTCACCCACATAGCATGTGCAAAAGAGTAGAGAGGGTTACGGCAAAAATTGGATGCACTTCGTGTACAAACTGGACAATCTCTTTCGAAGTATCAGGGTTTCTGACGAGAACTCATCTGTTACATGGGCACTTCATTTTTTTAAACTTATTATAACTCCAGACTTTTTTGCGTTCCGTACACACCATTCAAAGAGATGTCATGAATTTTCAAAACTTTCTGACATCATTTGCTATTTTTTAGTCATTTAACGATTTGTTTAGAGAGCTAAATGACCGTGAAATTGAAAATCACTACAAAATGAACTCTGAAAATGTCGAAACTTGGCATGGTATCATCATTTCACCCACATAGGATGTGCAAAAGAGTAGAGAGGGTTACGGCAAAAACTGGACGCACTTCGTGTACAAACTGGACAATCTCTTTCGGAATATCAGGGTTTCGGACGGGAACTCATCTGTTACACTGGCACTTCATTATTTTAAACTTATTACAACTCCAGACTTTTTCAGCCTTTATTACCGGTTGGAGCCACGAACCGGTACTAAAGGGGCAGTTTCCCGCCCCTTGGCCTGGCGAAAATTGGCCTTTAGTACCCGTTGGCGGCTCCAACCGGTACTAAAGGCCCCTCCTATATATATGGCACTTACAAAAAATTCAGTTTCATCCACCACCACTTCTTCTCCAACTACTTCGCGCGACATCGCCGCCGCCGCCGCCGCGCCGTCGCCCATCGCGCGCCGCCCTCGCAGGCCCCGCCGCCCCCGCCGCCCTCGCCGCCCCCGCCGCCCGTTGTCGCCGTCACCGCTGTCGCCCCCGCCGCCTGTCGCCGCCGCCCCGTACTACGTTGCCGTCTCGATCGCGCCGTCGCCCCCGGCCCGCCGATCGTCGTCGCGCCGTCCCCGTCGCATCGCTGTCTCGCGCCGCCGCCCGTACGCCGCCGCCCCCCGCTCGTGCACACACACATACACACACACATACACACACACAAAGACACACACACACACACATATTGTTTTTACTTATTTTCTGTTTTCTGTTGTTTAGATTAATGTTAGATAAATTACGTAGATAAGAATGTTAATGTTAGATGAATTATATGGAAAAGATGTTAAATATTAATGTCAATTTTAGATGAATTAGCTAGATATTAATTAGGTATATATATGAGATTTGAACTAGTTGAATTAATATAACTAGTTTATTTTTAGTATGAAAATTAATAGAACAAGTTTATTTAGTAAGAAAATTTAGGTATATGAGATTATTTGAACTAGTTGAATTAATATAACTAGTTTATTTTTAGTAAATGTTTAGTTGAACTAGTTGAATTAGTAGAACTAGTTTATTTTTAGTAAGAAAATTTAGGTATATGAGATTTGATGATCTAATTAAAATATTACTATATATATAGCTACTTTGTATATTTTAGTAAGAAAATTAATAGAACTAGTTTATTTTTAGAAAATTCTTAGTTGAATTAGTTGAATTAATAGAACTAGTTTATTTTTAGTAAGAAAATTTAGATATCTGAGATTTGATGATCTAATTAAAATATTACTATATAGAACTAGCTACTTTATTTTAGTAAGAAAATTAATAGAACAAGTTTATTTTTATTAAATGCTTAGTTGAATTAGTTGAATTAATAGAACTAGTTGAACTAATAGAAGTAGTTGAATTAGTTGAATTAATAGAACTAGTAAGTGTTTAATGTTTCACCTATATGAACATAGGAAATGTCGTCTGACGACGAAAAAGATTTCATTAAGTGCGAATTCTGTGAAGACCAGCGCGGCCTGTGCGACAGAAATTTCCTTGTTGATGATAGGCGCTTCAGCATCAAGCTGGATGAGACCTTCGAAGTGGATACAGTAAGTCACAACGACAAGTCTTTTTTCGTAATTAAGCATGACTTATATATGCTTCATTTGCTTCAACTTATAATTTTAAATTTTCACTATTCTACTAGCGCATCCCCTGCCATGCAAGAATTTTTGTCTTGGATAAGATAGGTTTCAGTGCTATGGAAACTATGGAGGTAAAGAGAGTTTACCTGAAGACCGAGCATGGTTATACTTTCAACGTCAAATTATACAATGCAGACACGTACACCTATTTTGAATGCAAAACTTGGCAAGCACTATGCAAGGCTTATGCATTTGAGCCTGATATGGTTATCACCTTTGATATTCGTCCGGAAGATGATATTGAAGGTAATAGAGACATCTGGGTCGATGTGCAGACGCCTCCAGTTCTACCATTATGTGAGTTTCTCAACCATATTTATGTCTTTGATATTGTTTATTCAAAAATAGTTGACAACTAATTTCTATTGACAGCTTATTTCCATTCAAGCAAACATGTCCGGCGCTTGGTAGACAGGACCTACTACTGTCCCGGAGCTGAACTAAACTGCGAGGAGATAAGTCATTATGTTTCATGGCTTGAGGATCTTGATGCTGTTAAGAGAAATCATTTTCCTGAATTTGAAAATCTTAGTACTCAAAACGTGCGACCAATAGTGATCGTATTGAACTACGGTCACGTGTATTTAGGAAAGATGGTAAGATTTTTACTATTAGTCCTCAGTGCATCTTTTGCATACATTATTTTTCAAGCTAAACTTTCATTGCTAAGTATATTAATTACTATACGATGTTCTTCAACAGGGACTCCCGATGATAGTTGTGCCTCAGTGGATCGAGACTAAAGGTCGCATGTCAATTGTTAGCTTACGGCCAAGATATCCTACAGTGCACATGAGTGCATTCAGGATTTCTGAAAGCGATGAATGCTTAATAGTGAAAGATTGGAGCAAAATTGTTAACGATCGCAGAGAATTACTAGGGGACAGCAATCAGAAGCGCAGCCCACGATTAGGAGACAGGTTCATCTGCATGCTCCAATATGATGAATCAGGAGAGCTATACATGTTCTATGCTATTTTACCTGACAGAGAGCAGCAGGAGTGATTTAGCTAGTTATCATGCTCTTAGTACTTGTTGTCCTCTTATGCGTGTCCGTGTTCTTCGTCCTGAACTTAATCTCGAAGAGTGATTTGCTTTTCTGGTGTTATGAACGCTTATAATATCATGACCATGTTGAACTCGATGATATCTTTGCTAGCTAGTATATACTGTTGTTGGTGATGATATGATGCAAGAGTTTTTATATTAATATGATGATGATGATGATGATGATGAGTTATTATATCATTTATGAAAGAAACCGCATATTAGTTTCAACTGGATGGTCCTAGCTAAGTGATCAAGTTTATGCCATATCCATATTACTTGATCACTTAGTGATCTAAGTAATATGGATATGGCCATATCCATATTACTTGATCACTTAGCTAGGATCCACATGCATCCAATCGAAACTAATCTGCGGTGCTTTCACCTAATGATTTAACAACTCATTATAATGTAAAACAATCACTAAATTAAATTGAAAACACAAAACTAAAGGAAAAATAAAAATTAAAACCAAAACACACCCAAACATTTAGTACCGGTTGGTGTTACCAACCGATACTAATGTCCTACACGCACCCGGGCCTGGCTCGTGCCACGTGGTGGCACGTTAGCGCCGGTTCGTGCCGAACCGGTACTAAAGGGGGGGGGGGCCTTTAGTCTCCACTCTTTAGTGCCGGTTGCAGAACCGGCACTAAAGGCCCTTACGAACCGGCGCTAAAGCCCGGTTCTGCACTAGTGATTGTAGAGCTTCTTATATTTTTCTTCCTTTGGGCATAGACAAGCATTCACAATGAATACTATTATATGGAGTACATGTCTGTAGTTAGCATGGATCATCTCGTTAGTAGACAAAAGTTCAGGTTTCAGTGTTAATTTCCTAAGTGTATCATCATTTATCGATGATTGGTTACCAAAGGGCACCCCACTTTTGTACTAACATGATTATCTTAATACAAAGAATTTATTTTTTTCAAATGAGCCACAGAGCCAAATGAAAATTCCATGAAGGAATTGAGGGTGGAAAATGTCAACCTTATTTCTCCAGGGGATGGAGTGGAGATTGAGAAACATAGCTAGATGGGAGAAACGGGAAAACTTTGATAAATTGTTGTATGGAAACATAGCATTGTTGTATGGAAACATAGCTAGATGTACATACATTTACCCCGTGGACAATTGAGAAACATAGCTAGATGGGAGAAACGATGACAAGTATATTGTATGGAAAGAAAACATAAGCCAATATTTTATGGGAATGGTGCTCTAAGCAGAGAGGTTGTTAGGGCTACAGGAGGGCAACCACCCTCTCTTGAACTGATGATGAGGGAGAGCAAGGCTGATTGTGCATTCAACGATGATGATGAGACAACTAGCAAGGTTGAGTCGGCGGTGGAGATCAATGATGATGGTGAATGAGACGTAAGTTTGTTGTCCCGTGGCAACGCACGAGCAATCAACTAGTAATGGATAGATGCTTGATCCATGCGGACGGTTGTAGCTACAAAGCCGTCTCGAATAATTACAAACTTGAGGAAATTATGTTTCTCTAAACGCATCCATCTATTAGTACAGGTGGTTTCAAAATTTCACCGCCTCCACCACGCAAATAACTGCCTCTCGGTGTTACAGGCTATGCCTCAGTCCTTAGGAGGGGCCTCGAGTGTGGATGACGCCTAGACCATAGGCCTTGTAGATGTGTGTCTCGGTGTTACAGGCTATGCCTCAGTCCTTAGCCTGAGGGGATTACCCACACATCGCAATCGGATCACAAATGAGAGACATTGTAGATAGGTTTATTTGAAGATGGATGATTAACCATCTTATAATGTCGCTAATCTCAATGGGATCTTAATTACAAGTATTGATCTTATGGACATGGAGATGACATCTGTGGTGGAGAGAGCCTTTATATAGTGCAAACCGGCGGAATAGAGTTTCCGGGACACGTCATTGCGAACTGGACCTCGGCCCAATAAAAAAGATTCATGTGCTAGCGTCATGAAGGAGGTGGCACCTTGTACGACTGATACGATACATGTAATATGAAATTTCAATATGTATATATTTTTTAAAAATTATATGTATTTTCTGTTTGACGGCCTTTAGAAGTCAAATTGCGATTTGGTGGTGAGTGTAATGTTTAAAACAACCAAGAGAAAATTTCGGAGGTCCATCAAGTTTTTCCTAGAATCACACATTATGTAGTTTGCATACGAAGACATGGCTTACTAAAAATACAAGGAAAAACTCCAAGGAAATAAGTATGTATCTTCAATGTTTAAATTTCAACTAAACATGGATAATTTAATGAACCTATTTCTGCCAAAAAAATAGCTTCTACGTTCCCTCATCTACACGTCCTCCTCATTCACATGAGAAAGAAAAGTTTCAAGATAATCTAGATTTGCTTAGACCGGATAGTAGAGGTGTGTGTACTTATACTCCAATCCACTCCGGATTAAAAAGAAGGATTGCCCCCGGCCTCTGCATACCCACTCGGCATCAAGTCTTATGTTAATTTGGACTTCATTAGATGATATGTCTTGTGTGTATTGGAAAATGTAATTTTCAAGGAAGAAAGATGCAAGGCGGAAGATATAGATTGGGCCACGGACTGGACTATGTGTATTTATCCAAGGTCTGATGCACACGTTTTTAAGGCATGTCATGTGTCTACTGCTCTTATTTCTGGTCCAAAATCCATGCTACCATGTGTTTTACTTAGAGGCTAAAGCACGCGAAGTTGCGTTGTTGTCTTCTTTCTGTAGCAGATTACGTTGGTCGGTTGTTTTGATTTGATTTTATTTGTGTTGACTTGGATTTTAATTATGTTTTGGTAGTGTTTTTTTTGTTTATTGTGATGAGCTGTTATTAGAGATGATATTTGTCCTGAGAGGAGAGTGGATTCGTTTGATGTGTGGTTGTGATGTCCTTACGTGTTTCAGCATCAGTGTCAACTGGTGATTGTTGTGTGTGCCTCTTGAGATATTCTATTCCAGGCTAAAACCGTGGAATTGTAGTTAATAACGTCCACATGGATCGGTCCAGGAAGCTCTTGCTCACTTAGCTCTCATTTGCTTAGTTTTTATTTGCTCTCTCCGGCTACCATTCTTTTATTAAAAAAATCATTAAATCAAAAGATATTCATATACTTTAGAAAAATGTTTGTAAATTTGAAATAAAGTAAGCAAATTTAAAAATGTTCACAAACATAAAAAATATTCATAAACTTCAAATATATTTATGAATTAAACAACCTTACAGGGCCCCAACGACCCTCAATTAACTTTTGAGGCACTGGGACGACCCACAACTCATGACGCTCTGGGAGGCTTTAAATCTAAGAGGCTTAGTATCTTCATAGATTCTGGACCCAAGGCTTATGATGGGATGTCTCTGCTCTCTTAAATATCTGATTAATGAACACTGAAGGTATTTCTCAATGAAGAACAAAGAAAACTGAAGGTGAGACATAATAGAAATCACAGAATCAACATTCAGAGCATTCAGGTTATTGATCATTGTAGACCGTACCCACGATTAACGAAAGCTGAAGGTGAGACAGAGGTCACATTCAGTTTATCGATCGCCTAGAAAGCATTCGCTATATTGATTATGTTAGGTATGGATTGCTCTCTGAAGTAGTAGCTAGTACAAATCGATTACAGGAGCCTTGCTCTCGAATTTGGGGAAGAACAGAGGAAGAAATAGGGTTCGGAAGAGAGTGGGTAGGTAGCCGCCGGTTCGTCCTTTGATCCACTGGATGCCGTGCTCTTCGTGCGCCTCCCTGAAGTAGCGAGCGGTGCGGGCTCAGTTGACCCACTCCGGCCCATGGGCGCGTTGGCTGGGCCGCCTGGCTCGTGTGGGCCGCTGGGCAGCTGCTGTGTTGCTGTGGTCGCTGCCCAGTGGGTCCTGCTTGTCAGGGGCGCTAACATCCCCCTCTCCTTGAGATGAGGCTTGTCCCCAAGCCTCTGCATGCGGAAAGCGCGCCATGAGGCTGGCCTTGTCCTCCCAGGTGGTGCCCAAGGTTACAGAGTTAGACCATTGCACCTTCACTTGTTCCTGCATGCCCCCGTTCTTTTTGCGCCAGCGATTTTGCAAAACTGCCACTGGCACAGCAAGGTCGTCAGAACAATGAGGCAACTGTGGTTCAACTGACATACCAGGGAGTAGAGCGCGGCGAAGCAGCGATACGTGAAAGACTGGGTGCACCGTGGCTTCAGGTGGTAGTTGCAGTTTATAAGCCACTTCGTTGATTTTGTCGATGATGAGAAATGGCCCGTAGAACTTGTATGCAAGTTTGTGGTTCGCTCGCGGTGCCACCGATGATTGAATGTATGGTTGCAGTTTGAGGAACACTTGCTCGCCCACTTGGAATTCTCTGAAAGATCGCTTCTTGTCTGCTTGGTCTTTCATGAGCTGCCGTGCTCTGTTCAAATGTTGTTGTAGTAGATCTTGAACTGTTGCCCGTTCATCCAGCCAGATTGCAGCGCTGGCACCGAGCAAATGCTGTTTGCAGCAATTCCCAGTTGTGAAGGTTCATATCCGAACAATGCCTTGAATGGTGTCATGCCGATAACAGACTGATGTGCATTGTTGTACCAGAATTGAGCGAGTGGGATCCAAAAACTCCATCTCCTGGGACATGCTTGAGTAAAACAGCGGAGGAAGGTCTCGACACACTGATTGACACGTTCAGTTTGCCCGTCAGACTGGGGGTGATTTGCTGTGCTCAATCGAAGTTCGGTGCCTGCCCCACGGAACAACTCCTGCCAGAAGTGGCTGGTGAAGACTGGATCCCTGTCAGAGACGATTGCCTTGGGCAGACCATGTCTCCTGTAAATCTGGTTCATGTATAGTTGTGCCACTGAAGCCGCCGTGTATGGATGAGCCAGAGGGAGGAAGTAAGCAAACTTGGTGCATTTGTCAACTAGCACCAACAAACAGTTGAACTTGCTGGACTGGGGAAGACCATCGACGAAATCCATTGAAATCAGATCCCAAGGTTGCTGAGGAACTGGCAGTGGCAGTAGCAGACCTGGGGCTGCTGCACGGTCTGGTTTAGCTTGCTGACACACCTGGCAACAGCGAACGTACTGCAGAATTTGTGGCTTCATCTTGGGCCAGGCGAAAAGATGTCGAATGCGACGGTAGGTAACAGGGAACCCAGAATGGCCGCCAATGGGGCTGTCGTGGAAAGCTGATATGATCCTTTGCTGTATATGGGTGCTCCCCCCTAGCCAAACCCTGCCTCTGAAATAGATAATCCCTTGCCGAAGAGAAAATCTGCCTTTTGGGTCCTCCCTGATGGCCAGTTGCGACAGCAGACGTGAGGCTTGGTCGTTGTTGTGGTAACTGCTGATGACATCCTCAAGCCACGCAGGGCTGCATGACGTGGTAAAGAAAAGAGTGTCGCTCGGATTGGCACGAGACAGCGCGTCTGCGCCAGCATTCTCGACCCCTTTCTTGTACCTGATGCGATAGCGTAGGCCAAGCAGTTTGGTGAAAGCTTTTTGCTGCCAAGGAGTTGTCAGGCGCTGGTGCTCCAAGTGAATCAAACTTTTCTGGTCCGTCAGGATGTCAAATTCGGCGTGTTGCAGGTACGGACGCCACTGATCCATGGCTACGACTATAGCCAAGTATTCCTTCTCATAAGTGGACAACCCTTGGTAGCGTGGACTGAGCGCTTTGCTCATGAAGGCGATCGGGTGCCCCTGTTGCTGAAGGATCGCGCCAATGCCGTGGTCACTTGCATATGTCTCAATTGTAAATGGCTGTTTGAAATTAGGGAGAGCCAGCACTGGAGCGGAAATCAGTTGTTGCTTGAGCACCTGAAGGCTGTTTCAGTTGTAGAAGTCCAGAGGAAAGGAGTCCCTTTCTTGAGCAAGTTAAACAGAGGACGCGCGATCACCCCAAAGTTTTTGACGAACCTCCTGTAGTAGCCTGCAAGCCCCAGGAAACTGCCAACCTCTTTGACATTTGTTGGTGCTGTCCAGTTGCTGACTGCTGCAATTTTGGAGGGTTCAGTAGCGACACCTTGCGAGCTGATGACATGACCGAGATAAGAGATCTGCTGCTGGCCGAAAGCACACTTGCTAAGTTTGGCTTTCCAGCTGTCTCTGCGGAGGAGAGTGAGCACTTGTCTCAGATGCTCGACGTGCTCACGGAGTGTTGCACTGAAGACGAGAATATCGTCGAAGAATGACAGTACACAAACACGGTTGACAGGCTTGAGTGTGGTGGTGAATGCTCCAATGAAAGTGGCCGGTGCCCCCGCGAGACCAAAAGAGACCACCCTGAATTCAAAGTGCCCCTGGTGTGTTTGGAAAGCTGTCTTGTATTCCTCCCCGGGAGCTAAGCGAATCTGATGGTAACCTGTGCGAAGATCTAGCTTGGAGAACCAAGCTGCGCCGTGGAGTTCATCCAAAAGTTCTTTAATGACAGGTACCGGAAACTTGGCGACCACTGTGAGTGCGTTGAGTTGGCGGTAATCGATGCACAGCCGCCATGTACCATCTTTCTTCTTGACTAAGATGACTGGTGAAGAGAACGGGGACAGCGGGACTGGAGAGGTGGGATTCGGGGTACGGTTAGCCGGGAGCGGCGGCAGCGTCGTGAGGGACGCCGCCGATGGGCCCCCGTTTGATCTGAAATTCGCCGTGGCCATCAGGCCATTGAGGATGGATCATCGCGTCAGCGCCCTCGGGCACTTGATCCGCGTCGGGGCGAGATGGTGGAGGCGCTTGCGCACGTTGTAGTGCGGTGACGGCGTCGCCCAGATCCACGACTCGGCGCTCGAGATCGGGACATATGCAGGAAACCCATTATACAACGGGATAAATACAAAGGGGTACATGATCTATATTATAACTCTAACAGTTCCCATTTGCGAGGCAGCCATTTTTAGCCACTCAACGAATATTTCGAGCAACCTCAGAAAACGAGAAAAAAAAGATCATTTTTCTCCTGATCCTTTCCATCCGAACTACAAGCAAAGAAAAAAAGGGTCAAATTTTGTGTATGCAAAATCTGCATTGCACTTAAAAACAGAAGGGTTTATTTTTCATTTATTCATCGCCAAATCTGTTGGCGATTACACAAGAACATACACGGCTGGGGAAAGAAACGCACTACAGAGATGTCTCATCAGACTCGGCAAGACGAAGACACAACTATAGCATACTTTCAGGTTGCAGAACTCGCACACATTAACCAAACTGGCTCCAACCCTGATGATCATTCGCAGAGACGCATTCACTCAGCCGGAGATCTGGATGGCCTTCACCTCGGGCTTCTTGACCTCGGCCTTGGGCACGGTGACGGTGAGCACACCGTTCTCCAGCCCGGCCTTCACCTCCTCCACCTTGGCGTCCTCCGGCAGCCGGAACCGCCTGACGAACTTGCCGCTGCTGCGCTCCACGCGGTGCCACTTGTCGTTCTTGTCCTCCTTTTCCTTGGTGCGCTCGCCGCTGACGACGAGCACGTTGCCGTCCTCCACCTCCACCTTGACCTCCTCCTTCTTCACGCCTGGAAGGTCGGCCTTGAAGACGTGCGCCTCGGGGGTCTCCTTCCAGTCCATGCGAGCATTGGCGAACGCGGCCGTCTCGCTGCTGCCACCTGAGATCGCCGGGACGATGGAGCGGAAGGTGTCGAAGGGGTCCGCCCAGAGGTCGGCGAAGGGGTCGAAGACGTTGCTCCGCCGCACGATCGACATTGCTGGTGTTGATTGCTTCGGGTTGTGAGCTCAGAAAATTCTGTATCGGATCGTTGGTAGGAATATGATACTGCTGGCTTTTGCTTGACACTGATTTGAGTTGGGATGGAGGCCGATGGGAGGCGGTACTTATAGCGTCGCAGGTGATGCTCTTGAAGCGTCTCGAGGTCTCTCCAGTGGACGGGCGTTTGGTGGTACTTTATCGCTTTCCAGCTCGGCTGGGCGCTTCCTTTTCTTTCTACTTTCAGCCCATGAAGGTCCTACCGTGTTCTAGAGTACTCTCCTGCTTTGGTGTTGGCGGGGCTTCTCCATTATTTTTCTGTGCACAGCAACAGCACCCCGGTGAGTAGTCTGGAAGATGCGGAAATCCGTTGGTGCTCCTTGGTGGATGTTCACAATTTTTTAAAAACATTCACAAAGTAAAACAATGTTTGTAAATTATAAATACTTTACAAATATGAATAAAATAACCTCAAATTCTATAAAATTCTTCACGAGTTTTAGAATTTCAAGATTTTTTTGTAGATGGTCGTGGATTTTAATCAATGTTTTTGTAATTAAAATTTTGTAATTTTCTTTTCATTAATGTGAAAACCCCTTCATGGATTTTAAAAATTGTTCACAGTTTCGAAGAAATATTTCTTAATTTGAAAAAACATCTGAATTTAAATTGTGTCCATAATTTTAAAAAATATTCATGAATTAAGAAAATAAATGGAAAATGAAACATTAAAAATGGTAGAGAAAAAAGATAACAAATTGAACGGAACCTCCCCAAAATTGGAAGGACCGGGCTACATGGCCAACCCAATGCGCTTGCGAGGGTCAGCATTTGCTCTACCGCCTCCAATATGCGCAGAATGTGAATTGCCATACATACTCTCGAAAGGAAAGATATAATTGATATATGAAAACCGAAGAATGGTGGCGCAAAGCGCACATTACCCTCTAGTGTAATGTATTTCCCATAGTATATCAAAGTTAACACACATCGTCACTCTAACTTCACGCCCTTTACAGTTATACGATAGAGTCAAATATTTTGTCCACGTTTAACTTAAGCAATAATGTACACATCGCCGGGTAAAACGATGATAGATACAAATGCAAAAACAATATTATTCACGCCATCGAAATAAAAGCGGAATTGTAGCGACATGGGTCCCACGCGGAAGCTACTTGCACTCTCACTCCGCAAATGTCATCCTTGGCGCGATTGTTCCTAGCAGAATAGTTGATTTCACAACATTTGAATCATGTAACTATGCCCTTCAGTTCTACATACCGTGTGGTTTTGGTCTCTCGAAGTGTATTTTATCAAAGTTGTGTTGATGTGTGGGCTCGTCGCGATAGTGTGGCTCTCACATCGCCATTTTTCCTTCAGAAATATCCATTAGTTCTTTTTAAAGCATATATAAAAGCTAGAGAAAAGATCTAATAAGTCAAGAAAACATCAAAATCAAAAATTAAATAAAAGCCATATGGTTTTCAATAATTTTCTTATTTTCTCTCTAGTTTGTGGACCATGAATTTTATATTTGGAGTAAGTATTTTTTCCCTTTCTAAAGAAAATAAATTTTACATTCATTTTGTGTATTTATCCTCTTTACTCCATTTTTGCACCTTCTTATTCAATTTTCTGTTTGTTGGCCTTTTCGTGCTTGGATGATATGTTATTGAAAAAACTAGACGGTATCAATGAGCTTGGAACCAAAAATGCAGCTGCCTCACGTTAATTTTATGGTGTCTTGAGTTAACAATATATATTTTTGGAAAAATTAAAGTTAACCATTGGTCCACCTATTTCATGCCTAATTTTATGACTTAATAAAGAAAAAAAACCCAGAAACAGTCAGTCATTAGGAGGTCTCCTTAGATCGCTTCTTCCACCTGTAGCAGCACAGTCCCAATTGAAACAGAATCAGCATTGAAACCGCCCACGCCACGCTAACCATGTTGGATCCACGGCAAGGAGAGCCGCTCTGCGAAGCAGAGGAACATCGATCGCATTGCCCCGACTAACCATCCCTGGGATCTCCATGCAACAGTTGCCCTCTTCCACCGTTGAGACTACACGTAGGATGGTGTTTTGGTGATTCCCCGAAAGGCAAACCTCGCGACCAGCGTGGAAAGTGAAGAAAATATGCCCTAAAGGCAATAATAAAGTTATTATTTATTTCCTTACATCATGATAAATGTTTATTATTCACGCTAGAATTGTATTAACCGGAAACTTAGTACATGTGTGAATACGTAGACAAACAGAGTGTCCCTAGTATACCTCTACTTGACTAGCTCGTTAATCAAAGATGGTTAAGTTTCCTAGCCATAGACATGTGTTGTCATTTGATGAACGGGATCACATCATTAAAGAATGATGTGATGGACAAGACCCATCCGTTAGCTTAGCACTGTGATCGTTTAGTTTATTGCTATTGCTTTCTTCATGACTTATACATGTTCCTATGACTATGAGATTATGCAACTCCCGAATAGCGGAGGAACACTTAGTGTGCTATCAAACGTGACAACGTAACTGGGTGATTATAAAGATGCTCTACAGGTGTCTCCGATGGTGTTTGTTGGGTTGGCATAGATCGAGATTAGAATTTGTCACTCCATGTTTCGGAGAGGTATCTCTGGGCCCTCTCGGTAATGCACATCACTATAAGCCTTGCAAGCAATGTGACTAATGAGTTAGTCACGGGATGATGCACTACGGAACGAGTAAAGAGACTTGCCGGTAACGAGATTGAACTAAGTATGGTGATACCGACGATCAAATCTCCGATGACAAAGGGAACAACGTATGTTGTTATGCGGTTTGACCGATAATGATCTTCGTAGAATATGTAGGAGCCAATATGAGCATGCAGGTTCCGCTATTGGTTATTGACCGGAGATGTGTCTCGGTCATGTCGACATAGTTATCGAACCCGTAGGGTCCGCACGCTTAACGTTCGATGACGATCGGTATTATGAGTTTATGTGTTTTGATGTACCGAAGGTTATTCGGAGTCCCGGATGAGATCACGGACATAACGAGGAGTCTCTAAATGGTCGAGACATAAAGGTTCCGGGGGTCATCGGATAAATACCGGAGTACCGGGGAGTTACCGGAACCCCCCGGGCGGTCAATGGGCCTTCATGGGCCTTAGTGGAAATAGAGGGCAGCAAGGGAGCTGTGGGGCGCGTCCCCCTTAGGCCCAAACCGAATTGGTTAGGGCTTGGGGGGACCGGCCCCCTCTTTCCTTCTCCCCTCTTCCTCTTTCCTTCCCCTCCTAGTTGGACTAGGAAAAGGGGAACCTACTCCTAGTAGGAGTAGGATTCCCCCCTTGGGGCGCACCCTATGAGGCCGCCGGCCCCCTCCCCTTGCTCCTTTATATACGGGGGAGGGGGCACCCCATAGACACACAAGTTGACAGTTGTCTTAGCCGTGTGCGGTGCCACCCCCCCCCCCCCCAGATTTCCACCTCGGTCATATCGTTGTAGTGCTTAGGCGAAGCCCTGCGTCGGCAACTTCATCATCACCGTCATCACGCCGTCGTGCTGACGAAACTCTCCCTCGGCCTCAACTGGATCAAGAGTACGAGGGACATCACCGAGCTGAACGTGTGCAGATAGCGGAGGTGCCGTGCGTTCGGTACTTGGATCGGTTGGATCGCGAAGACGTTCGACTACATCAACTGCGTTACTAAACGCTTCTGCTTTCGGTCTACGAGGGTACGTAGACAACACTCTCCCCTCTCGTTGCTATGCATCACCTAGATGGATCTTGCGTGTGTGTAGTAATTTTTTTGAAATTACTGCATTCCCTAACAGAAAGAAGTAGGGTCGTGGTACAGGTCTTGCAAGCAGTAGTCGGAGTCACCAGAATTACCGTTCATACTGATCGATTGTGGAGAGCTTTGGGGTTTATCATCGAATACGACGAATGCAACATGACTAGGATGGTATTTCCATATGCATATGTAGCTACAAATATCCCGATATTCCCCCACATTCACAATTTAAGAGTCTATCTACTCGATGGTGCATCTTATGACGCCACAGTGGAAGCTTTCAATGATCACTGGAATTTGTTAGTGATGTATGTTTCATTTGATTCTGTTGTCAAAACCATCATCATGTTGGAAATCAGCAAGAGTTGAAGTGCAATGGATGTCAATCTTCGTGGATTTTTTCCTTTGTCCTGGAGATACCATTATTGGACTTGGTCGAAGTCTAAAAGTGAAAATGTAGAAATTTGCACAGATGCAATCCCCATCTGCTTAGCGCGTACACAACTCGGCCCAACAGGCATGGGCCTGCTTTTTTTTTGAGAAAGGACGAAGAGGTGTTTCTAGAACACGGTGGAGGCAACGACAGGCCACTGTTCACTATGAATCCCATAACTCGCAACCATCAAATATACAGAAGACTAATGGTTAAGGTTGCCGCTTGAGTTCCATTCAAAACTGGTACGTATATAGTACTCCTTCCGTCCGGAATTACTTATCGGAGAAATGGATGCATCTAGATGTATTTTAGTTCTAGATACATGTATTTTTTGTGACAAGTTATTCCGGTCGGAGGGAATAGTATTGATATAGGCAAGGTAATACTCCGATAAATCAAATATGTATTTTCAGTGTTTTAATTGCAACTAAAAGAGATAGTGTAATGAACGTGTTCTGCCAAAAACAATTGAGCTTCTAAGTTCTCTCATCTAAACATCCTCCTCGTTCACATGGGAAAGAGTAGTTTAAAGATCAAGATTTGCTTAGACTGAATTAGTATATTTCCAACCCAGTAGTGATCAAGTCTTACATTTGGACTTCACTAGATGAGATGTCACGTTTGAGTTAACAAGTGTGATTATATGGGGGTGTGCACTGATAAAAAAAAATTGTACTTTTCAAGAGAAAACTATCAAAGAATTGAAGGTATTTCTCAATATAACTGTTATGGTGATTGGCGATTTTAGGACCGTCCATCCAGCCTAATCTGACGGTGAAAAAATAGGAGTTACGAAATTGAAATTACGAGAAATTACATGTAATGGTGGGACCATTACAAAATTTAGGTGGAACCACTTAACTTATGAAAGGGTAAATCTGTCATCAGGGCACTAGGCATCAGCTATGTCGTGGGATAGAAAGCAAGATTAATTGACGTTGATCTTATGTTTAAGGCCGCGTGGGATTAGCTCCTTCCGTTGGCTAGTTGAATGCGTACGATGGGATAATACAACTGGGGCCTTGTAGGCAGTTTGCATGCAGTTTCTTTCCTGGCAACTACCCCACAAATCACGCCATCTCGTTGATCATCTTTTTGTGCTTCCTCCATATTCTTTGATTTCTATTCCAAAACTGAAGAAAGCATGCACTGGAAGCATGCATAGTACTGAATAATTTTCTCTCATCTAATTCAATGTGTGTCCTAAGCATTTCATATGGACCAACGAAGCACTTCAGCTGGGCGCCCCAAATTGGCCTCAAACGCGTGGACTGTCCGCCTGGGTACTGACCGGTCACGATTTTTTTGACCCAGACGGACGCGTCAAATGCCCGGGCTGACTGACACCCCTCATATCCAGCCCAAATATGGGGCGGATATGGGGTGGCCAGGGCACGTCCGGGCGCGTTTGCGTGACAAGCCCGGCCCACCACCTCCCCCAGGGCTGTCCCACAAAAAAACTCATCCGGCTCATCGCTCCGAAACCCTGGCTCACTCACTCTCCTCTCCCGCTCCATCCTCTCCTCTCCCCGCACCGTTTCGATCGAATCAGGCACAATGTCGAGTTCCACCAGCCGCTCCGACTCCGACCTGGATCCGGACTATGAGCTTGCCCTCCGCATCGCCTTGGAGCGGTCCAAGGTGGAGACCGAGGGCAGCACTGGATCTGTAGCCTCGTAGCAGACGCAACTCCCCGTCGGCGCAGCTTGGACGCCGACGATGGCCCCTCCCGGCCCGTGCGCAGCTTCGACCGGTGGCTAACGGAATCTGCGCCTCCCCTACACCGCCCTGCACCCGCCGCTGCTTCTCCCCCACGTGGGTAGCGATGGGTGCTTGTGCCTGCCCCGCCGGCCCGGACGCGCACGCCGGAATCAGGGGCGTGTGGCACCCTGTCGCGAGCGATAGCAGCAAAGGAGGAGGAAGGAGGCAGAGCAGTCCGTGCGCCACCGCCACGGGATGGAGGCGAAGCCCGACGAGGACGCGCAGCTCCTCGAATGGGTCTACCGCCGGTCGCTTACGACCGTGGTGACGGACGCGCGGCGGCTCCGGTGGAAGAACGCCAAGGCACTCCAGATTGCCATTGAGCAGTCTGAGCGCGAGGCGGCGGAGGCAGCGACGGAGGTGGCTCGTATCGCGAAGCTCAAGCGGCAGCAGGACAGGGAGGTCCGGCGGCTAAAAGGGCTCGTCATCCTCTCCGACACCTTCGATGACGACGGCGGCCACAGCTCCTCGTCGGACGACTCGGACGATCCGCTACCAGCCGCCGATGCCTACAGCTGCGTAGGCGACCGGAAGGGCAAAGGGCCGGCGAGGAAGTGGTGAATCTCCGCTGCCTCCATCTTCAATTTCAAGTTTTTAGTAATCTAGTTTAAATTTGTCCGTCGTTTATCTGAATTATGTGAACTGTGGCGATCTTTTGGACATCCGTCGGTGATCTTTTGGTGACCGAAATGTGCATTCCTCTTTCTGATTCTATGTTTGTGTGATGATCTATGTTCTTTTTATGTACATTGCATGCACGGGCACCTCCGCTATTTGCACACGTTCAACTCGGTGATGTCCCTCGTACTCTTGATCCAGTTGAGGCCGAGGGAGAGTTTCGTCAGCACGACGGCGTGATGACGGTGATGATGAAGTTACCGACGCAGGGCTTCGCCTAAGCACTACAACGATATGACCGAGGTGGAAATCTGGGGGGGGGGGGGGGGCACCGCAAACGGCTAAGACAACTGTCAACTTGTGTGTCTATGGGGTGCCGCCTCCCCCGTATATAAAGGAGCAAGGGGAGGGGGCCGGCGGCCTCATAGGGTGCGCCCCAAGGGGGGAATCCTACTCCTACTAGGAGTAGGTTCCCCTTTTCCTAGTCCAACTAGGAGGGGAAGGAAAGAGGAAGAGGGGAGAAGGAAAGAGGGGGCCGGTCCCCCCAAGCCCTAACCAATTCGGTTTGGGCCTAAGGGGGACGCGCCCCACAGCTCCCTTGCTGCCCTCTATTTCCACTAAGGCCCATGAAGGCCCATTGACCGCCCGGGGGGTTCCGGTAACTCCCCGGTACTCCGGTATTTATCCGGTGACCCCCGGAACCTTTATGTCTCGACCATTTAGAGACTCCTCGTTATGTCCGTGATCTCATCCGGGACTCCGAATAACCTTCGGTACATCAAAACACATAAACTCATAATACCGATCGTCATCGAACGTTAAGCGTGCGGACCCTACGGGTTCGATAACTATGTCGACATGACCGAGACACATCTCCGGTCAATAACCAATAGCGGAACCTGCATGCTCATATTGGCTCCTACATATTCTACGAAGATCATTATCGGTCAAACCGCATAACAACATACGTTGTTCCCTTTGTCATCGGAGATTTGATCGTCGGTATCACCATACTTAGTTCAATCTCGTTACCGGCAAGTCTCTTTACTCGTTCCGTAGTGCATCATCCCGTGACTAACTCATTAGTCACATTGCTTGCAAGGCTTATAGTGATGTGCATTACCGAGAGGGCCCAGAGATACCTCTCCGAAACATGGAGTGACAAATTCTAATCTCGATCTATGCCAACCCAACAAACACCATCGGAGACACCTGTAGAGCATCTTTATAATCACCCAGTTACGTTGTCACGTTTGATAGCACACTAAGTGTTCCTCCGCTATTCGGGAGTTGCATAATCTCATAGTCATAGGAACATGTATAAGTCATGAAGAAAGCAATAGCAATAAACTAAACGATCACAGTGCTAAGCTAACGGATGGGTCTTGTCCATCACATCATTCTTTAATGATGTGATCCCGTTCATCAAATGACAACACATGTCTATGGCTAGGAAACTTAACCATCTTTGATTAACGAGCTAGTCAAGTAGAGGTATACTAGGGACACTCTGTTTGTCTACGTATTCACACATGTACTAAGTTTCCGGTTAATACAATTCTAGCGTGAATAATAAACATTTATCATGATGTAAGGAAATAAATAATAACTTTATTATTGCCTTTAGGGCATATTTTCTTCACTTTCCACGCTGGTCGCGAGGTTTGCCTTTCGGGGAATCACCAAAACACCATCCTACGTGTAGTCTCAACGGTGGAAGAGGGCAACTGTTGCATGGAGATCCCAGGGATGGTTAGTCGGGCAATGCGATCGATGTTCCTCTGCTTCGCAGAGCGGCTCTCCTTGCCGTGGATCCAACATGGTTAGCGTGGCGTGGGCGGTTTCAATGCTGATTCTGTTTCAATTGGGACTGTGCTGCTACAGGTGGAAGAAGCGATCTAAGGAGACCTCCTAATGACTGACTGTTTCTGGGTTTTTTTTCTTTATTAAGTCATAAAATTAGGCATGAAATAGGTGGACCAATGGTTAACTTTAATTTTTCCAAAAATATATATTGTTAACTCAAGACACCATAAAATTAACGTGAGGCAGCTGCATTTTTGGTTCCAAGCTCATTGATACCGTCTAGTTTTTTCAATAACATATCATCCAAGCACGAAAAGGCCAACAAACAGAAAATTGAATAAGAAGGTGCAAAAATGGAGTAAAGAGGATAAATACACAAAATGAATGTAAAATTTATTTTCTTTAGAAAGGGAAAAAATACTTACTCCAAATATAAAATTCATGGTCCACAAACTAGAGAGAAAATAAGAAAATTATTGAAAACCATATGGCTTTTATTTAATTTTTGATTTTGATGTTTTCTTGACTTATTAGATCTTTTCTCTAGCTTTTATATATGCTTTAAAAAGAACTAATGGATATTTCTGAAGGAAAAATGGCGATGTGAGAGCCACACTATCGCGACGAGCCCACACATCAACACAACTTTGATAAAATACACTTCGAGAGACCAAAACCACACGGTATGTAGAACTGAAGGGCATAGTTACATGATTCAAATGTTGTGAAATCAACTATTCTGCTAGGAACAATCGCGCCAAGGATGACATTTGCGGAGTGAGAGTGCAAGTAGCTTCCGCGTGGGACCCATGTCGCTACAATTCCGCTTTTATTTCGATGGCGTGAATAATATTGTTTTTGCATTTGTATCTATCATCGTTTTACCCGGCGATGTGTACATTATTGCTTAAGTTAAACGTGGACAAAATATTTGACTCTATCGTATAACTGTAAAGGGCGTGAAGTTAGAGTGACGATGTGTGTTAACTTTGATATACTATGGGAAATACATTACACTAGAGGGTAATGTGCGCTTTGCGCCACCATTCTTCGGTTTTCATATATCAATTATATCTTTCCTTTCGAGAGTATGTATGGCAATTCACATTCTGCGCATATTGGAGGCGGTAGAGCAAATGCTGACCCTCGCAAGCGCATTGGGTTGGCCATGTAGCCCGGTCCTTCCAATTTTGGGGAGGTTCCGTTCAATTTGTTATCTTTTTTCTCTACCATTTTTAATGTTTCATTTTCCATTTATTTTCTTAATTCATGAATATTTTTTAAAATTATGGACACAATTTAAATTCAGATGTTTTTTCAAATTAAGAAATATTTCTTCGAAACTGTGAACAATTTTTAAAATCCATGAAGGGGTTTTCACATTAATGAAAAGAAAATTACAAAATTTTAATTACAAAAACATTGATTAAAATCCACGACCATCTACAAAAAAATCTTGAAATTCTAAAACTCGTGAAGAATTTTATAGAATTTGAGGTTATTTTATTCATATTTGTAAAGTATTTATAATTTACAAACATTGTTTTACTTTGTGAATGTTTTTAAAAAATTGTGAACATCCACCAAGGAGCACCAACGGATTTCCGCATCTTCCAGACTACTCACCGGGGTGCTGTTGCTGTGCACAGAAAAATAATGGAGAAGCCCCGCCAACACCAAAGCAGGAGAGTACTCTAGAACACGGTAGGACCTTCATGGGCTGAAAGTAGAAAGAAAAGGAAGCGCCCAGCCGAGCTGGAAAGCGATAAAGTACCACCAAACGCCCGTCCACTGGAGAGACCTCGAGACGCTTCAAGAGCATCACCTGCGACGCTATAAGTACCGCCTCCCATCGGCCTCCATCCCAACTCAAATCAGTGTCAAGCAAAAGCCAGCAGTATCATATTCCTACCAACGATCCGATACAGAATTTTCTGAGCTCACAACCCGAAGCAATCAACACCAGCAATGTCGATCGTGCGGCGGAGCAACGTCTTCGACCCCTTCGCCGACCTCTGGGCGGACCCCTTCGACACCTTCCGCTCCATCGTCCCGGCGATCTCAGGTGGCAGCAGCGAGACGGCCGCGTTCGCCAATGCTCGCATGGACTGGAAGGAGACCCCCGAGGCGCACGTCTTCAAGGCCGACCTTCCAGGCGTGAAGAAGGAGGAGGTCAAGGTGGAGGTGGAGGACGGCAACGTGCTCGTCGTCAGCGGCGAGCGCACCAAGGAAAAGGAGGACAAGAACGACAAGTGGCACCGCGTGGAGCGCAGCAGCGGCAAGTTCGTCAGGCGGTTCCGGCTGCCGGAGGACGCCAAGGTGGAGGAGGTGAAGGCCGGGCTGGAGAACGGTGTGCTCACCGTCACCGTGCCCAAGGCCGAGGTCAAGAAGCCCGAGGTGAAGGCCATCCAGATCTCCGGCTGAGTGAATGCGTCTCTGCGAATGATCATCAGGGTTGGAGCCAGTTTGGTTAATGTGTGCGAGTTCTGCAACCTGAAAGTATGCTATAGTTGTGTCTTCGTCTTGCCGAGTCTGATGAGACATCTCTGTAGTGCGTTTCTTTCCCCAGCCGTGTATGTTCTTGTGTAATCGCCAACAGATTTGGCGATGAATAAATGAAAAATAAACCCTTCTGTTTTTAAGTGCAATGCAGATTTTGCATACACAAAATTTGACCCTTTTTTTCTTTGCTTGTAGTTCGGATGGAAAGGATCAGGAGAAAAATGATCTTTTTTTTCTCGTTTTCTGAGGTTGCTCGAAATATTCGTTGAGTGGCTAAAAATGGCTGCCTCGCAAATGGAACTGTTAGAGTTATAATATAGGTCATGTACCCCTTTGTATTTATCCCGTTGTATAATGGGTTTTCTGCATATGTTCCACACCTGTACATGTATATATATTGGCCTATGGCCTCATGGGAATATAAGTTGCTTATTCCTAACATGATATTGGAGCTCTAGGTTTTTTTTTCGCACGCCGCAACTCGTGCCCGATCCGCTGCCCCGGCCGACGCATCCCCGCCCGAAGGCCTCCTCGTCATGCGCCGTGCGCAGCTCCCTCTGCGCCCCCGCTCGTCAGCCGCCAGCCTTGGTGTCCCGTTGCGCTCCCGCTCGTCTCGGCGCCCTGCATCGGTCGCCTCGATCCCGCTCGTCTCGGCGCCCTACATCGGTCGCCTCGCTCCCGCTCGAAGTCGGCCGCCGCCGAAGCTCCCGCTCGTCTCGGCGCCCTGCCTCGGTCTGCTCTCCCCGTGCTCGGCCATCGTGACCCGCGGGACCTTGTGCTCTCCCTCGCGCGCCCCCGCACCGCGCTCCCCGTGCTCGGCCGCCGCGACCCGTCCGTGGTCGTCCGCCCCTCCCGCCCGGATTCGTGGTCTCCCGTGGTCCTCCGCCTGCCGTCCGGTGTTCCCCTGATTACGGGTCTCTCCTAAAAAAATGTCTGCTGCATCGGGCTATGTTTCTGTCCCTCGCTGTCCGGTGATCTTCGATGGTACTAACTACACCGAGTTCGCTGGCTTCATGCGCATTCACATGCGTGGCATCCGTCTCTGGGGTGTTCTTTCTGGCGAGGTCTGCTGTCCGCCACGTCCGGTTCCTCCGGTGGCCCCTACTCCGCCGACTCCACTAGTTCTTCCTACGGATGCTAATCAGGCCGCCAAGGATGCGGCTAAGATTGCTGATGAGACTGCTGATCGTGCCTATGATGAGAGGGCTTTGGCTTATGAGGAGGCTCTTTAGACGTATCATGGTGCTTTGTCTGTTTACACTCAGTGGCTTGATGATGATGCTCGTGCTGCAGCTGTTCTCACTGCTAGTGTTCTGCCTCAGTTTGCTTCTGAGTTTCTGGGTCTTCCTACTGTCTTCCAGATGTGGACCTGTCTTCGTCAGCGCTATGAGCCCTCTGGTGATGCCTTATATCTTTCTGTGGTTCATCAGGAGCATGCTCTTCAGCAGGGTGACTCTACTGTTGATGACTTTTATGCACAGAGTTCTGCTATCTGGCGTCTGCTTGATTCTCTCCGCAGTGCTGGTTGTCGTACTTGCCCCTGCTGCCAGGCTATCCAAGCCGATTTGGAGTTTCATCGCGTCTACGAGTTCCTGTCTCGGCTCCGTAAGGAGTTTGAGCCTCGGCGTGCTCAGTTGTTTGCTCGTGGCCGTATTTCTCTCATGGAGGCGCTTTCAGAGATTCGTGCTGAGGAGACTCGCCTACGTGGTGCTGGTTTGCTGGAGGTTCCCTCTGTGCTCGCTACTCGGGCTTCTTCCACTCCACCTGCTGCACCGCCCCATTCTCGCTCGAGTGCTCCGCCGCTCTTGCCCACTCCTTCTGGAGGCTCAGGTCGCCCCCGTCCACACTGTGACTACTGCAACAATGATGGTCATATTGAGTCCCAGTGCTACACAAAGCGGAAACACCTGCGCAAGGCGCGATCATCCTCCTCAGGGACTTCATCTCCCTCGCCAGCTTCAGCCATTGCTTTGACTGAGCAGGATATTCTGAGACTTAAGCGTCTGCTCGCGGCTTCAGGTTCTTCCTCGACGGGTACTGCTGGTTCTGTGACTGATGCTTCCCGCACTGAGCACCCGCCCTCTACACAGTCAGGTACATCCCCATGGGTTCTGGACTCTGGAGCTTCTTTTCATATGTCTTCTCATTCTTCCGTTTTGTCCTCTCTTCGATCGCTGGATTCTCCTGTTCATGTCGTCACTACTGATGGTACTCCACTTTCTGTTGCTAGTAGAGGCCATCTTTCCACTCTTTCTTATTCTGTTCCTGATGTTGCTCATGTTCCTCGACTTACCATGAATTTGTTTTCTGCTGGTCAACTTACTGATTCTGGTTGTCGTGTCATCCTTGATGCTGACTCTTGTTCTGCCCAGGATCGTCGCACGCACACTCTGGTTGGGGCTGGCCCTCGCCGCCGTGATTCTCAGGGTCTTTGGGAGTTGGACTGGCTTCATGTTCCTTCCGCTGCCACCACCATCGCCAGTCCCTCCGCTGCCGTCGCCTCTGTTACTGGTTCCTTCAAACAGTGGCATCATCGACTTGGTCATCTGTGTGGTTCTCGGTTATCGTCACTTAGATGACTAGAGGGATGTCTATCTGAGTGGGAGTTCATGGAGTAATTTGATTAGATGAGCTTAATTATCATGAACATAGTCTAAAATCTTTACAATATGTCTTGTAGATCAAATGGCTAACGTTGTCCTCAACTTCAACGCGTTCCTAGAGAAAACCAAGCTGAAAGATGATGGCAGCAACTATATGGACTGGGTCCGGAACCTGAGGATCATCCTCATAGCTGCCAAGAAAGATTATGTCTTAGAAGCACCGCTAGGTGAAGCACCCATCCCAGAGAACCAAGACGTTATGAAGGCTTGGCAATCACGTGCTGATGATTACTCCCTCGTTCAGTGCGGCATGCTTTACAGCTTAGAACCGGGGCTCCAAAAGCGTTTTGAGAAGCATGGAGCATATGAAATGTTCGAAGAGCTGAAAATGGTTTTCCAAGCTCATGCCCGGGTCGAGAGATATGAAGTCTCCGACAAGTTCTTCAGCTGTAAAATGAAGGAAAATAGTTCTGTTAGTGAGCACATACTCAGAATGTCTGGGTTACACAACCGCTTGTCTCAGCTGGGAGTTAATCTCCCGGATGACGCGGTCATTGACAGAATCCTTCAGTCGCTTCCACCAAGCTACAAGAGCTTTGTGATGAACTTCAATATGCAGGGGATGGAAAAGACCATTCCTGAGGTATATTCAGTGCTGAAATCAGCGGAGGTGGAGATCAGAAAGGAACATCAAGTGTTGATGGTGAATAAAACCACTAAGTTCAAGAAAGGCAAGGGTAAGAAGAACTTCAAGAAGGACGGCAAGGGAGTTGCCGCGCCTGGTAAGCCAGTTGCCGGGAAGAAGTCGAAGAATGGACCCAAGCCTGAGACTGAGTGCTTTTATTGCAAGGGAAATGGTCACTAGAAGCGGAACTGCCCCAAATACTTAGCGGACAAGAAGGCCAGCAACACCAAAGGTATATGTGATATACATGTAATTGATGTGTACCTTACCAGTACTTGTAGTAACTCCTGGGTATTTGATACCGGTGCGGTTGCTCATATTTGTAACTCAAAACAGGAACTGCGGAATAAGCGGAGACTGGCAAAGGACGAGGTGACGATGCGCGTCGGGAATGGTTCCAAGGTCGATGTGATCGCCGTCGGCACGCTGCCTCTACATTTACCTACGGGATTAGTTTTTAAACCTCAATAATTGTTATTTAGTGCCAGCTTTGAGCATGAACATTGTATCAGGATCTCGTTTAATTCGAGATGGCTACTCATTTAAATACGAGAATAATGGTTGTTCTATTTATATGAGAGATATGTTTTATGGTCATGCCCCGCTGGTCAATGGTTTATTCTTGATGAATCTCGAACGTGATGTTACACATATTCATAGTGTGAATACCAAAAGATGTAAAGTTGATAACGATAGTCCCACATACTTGTGGCACTGCCGCCTTGGTCACATTGGTGTCAAGCGCATGAAGAAGCTCCATGCAGATGGACTTTTGGAGTCTCTTGATTACGAATCTTTTGACACGTGCGAACCATGCCTCATGGGTAAGATGACCAAGACTCCGTTCTCCGGAACAATGGAGCGAGCAACCAACTTATTGGAAATCATACATACTGATGTGTGCAGTCCAATGAGTGTTGAGGCTCGCGGTGGCTATCGTTATGTTCTCACTCTCACTGATGATTTAAGTAGATATGGGTATGTCTACCTAATGAAACACAAGTCTGAAACCTTTGAAAAGTTCAAGGAATTTCAGAGTGAGGTTGAGAATCAACGTGACAGAAAAATAAAGTTCTTACGATCAGATCGTGGTGGAGAATATTTAAGTCACGAATTTGGTACGCACTTAAGGAAATGTGGAATCGTTTCACAACTCACGCCGCCTGGAACACCTCAGCGAAACGGTGTGTCCGAATGTCGTAATCGCACTCTATTGGATATGGTGCGATCTATGATGTCTCTTACCGATCTACCGCTCTCATTTTGGGGCTATGCTTTAGAGACTGCCGCATTCACTTTAAATAGGGCTCCGTCGAAATCCGTTGAGACGACACCGTATGAATTATGGTTTGGGAAGAAACCTAAGCTGTCGTTTCTAAAAGTTTGGGGATGCGATGCTTATGTCAAGAAACTTCAACCTGAAAAGCTCGAACCCAAGTCGGAAAAATGCGTCTTCATAGGATACCCTAAGGAAACCATTGGGTATACCTTCTACCTCAGATCCGAAGGCAAGATCTTTGTTGCCAAGAACAGGTCCTTTCTGGAGAAAGAGTTTCTCTCGAAAGAATTAAGTGGGAGGAAAGTGGAACTTGATGAGGTGATAATCACCCCTTCCGAACTGGAAAGTAGCGCAGCGCGGGAAGATGTTCCTGTGGGGCCTACACCGACTGGGGAGGAAGTTAATGATGATGATCATGAAGCTTCGGATCAAGTTACTGCTGAACTTCGTAGGTCCACAAGGACACGTTCCGCACCAGAGTGGTACGGCAACCCTGTCCTGGAAATCATGTTGTTAGACAACGGTGAACCTTCGAACTATGAAGAAGCGATGGTGGGCCTGGATTCCGACAAATGTCTAGAAGCCATGAAATCCGAGATAGGATCCATGTATGAAAACGAAGTATGGACTTTGACTAACTTGCCCGATGATCGGCGAGCCATAGAAAATAAATGGATCTTTAAGAAGAAGACAGACGCGGATGGTAACGTGACCATCTATAAGGCTCGACTTGTCGCTAAGGGTTATCGACAAGTTCAAGGGGTTGACTACGATGAGACTTTCTCACCCGTAGCGAAGCTGAAGTCCGTCCGAATCATGTTAGCAATTGCCGCATTCTACGATTATGAGATATGGCAAATGGACGTCAAAACGGCATTCCTTAACGGCTTTCTTAAGGAAGAATTGTATATGATGCAGCCGGAAGGTTTTGTCGAGCCTAAGAATGCTAACAAGGTATGCAAGCTCCAGCGCTCCATCTATGGGCTAGTGCAAGCATCTCGGAGTTGGAACATTCGATTTGATGAGATGATCAAAGCGTTTGGGTTTACACAGACTTATGGAGAAGCCTGTGTTTACAAGAAAGTGAGTGGGAGCTCTGTAGCATTTCTCTTATTATATGTGGATGACATACTATTGATGGGAAATGATATAGAATTCTTGGAAAGTATAAAGGCCTATTTGAATAAGTGTTTTTCAATGAAGGACCTTGGAGAAGCTGCTTATATATTAGGCATCAAGATCTATAGAGATAGATCAAGACGCCTCATTGGTCTTTTACAGAGTACATACCTTGACAAGATATTGAAGAAGTTCAATATGGATCAGTCCAAGAAGGGGTTCTTGCCTGTATTGCAAGGTGTGCAATTGAGCACGGCTCAATGCCCGACCACGGCAGAAGATAGAGAAAAGATGAGTGTCATCCCCAATGCCTCGGCCATAGGGTCTATTATCTATGCCATGCTGTGTACCAGACCTGATGTAAACCTTGCCGTAAGTTTGGTAGGAAGGTACCAAAGTAATCCCGGCATGGAACACTGGACAGCGGTCAAGAATATCATGAAGTACCTGAAGAGGACTAAGGATATGTTTCTCGTTTATGGAGGTGCCGAAGAGCTCGTCATAAAGGGTTACGTCGACGCTAGCTTCGACACAGATCTGGATGACTCGAAGTCACAAACCGGATACGTGTATATTTTGAATGGAGGAGCAGTAAGCTGGTGCAGTTGCAAGCAAAGCGTCGTGGCGGGATCTACATGTGAAGCGGAGTACATGGCGGCCTCAGAGGCAGCACAGGAAGCAGTCTGGATAAAGGAGTTCATTACCGACCTAGGGGTGATTCCCAATGCGTCGGGCCCGATGACTCTCTTCTGTGACAACACTGGAGCTATTGCCCTTGCCAAGGAGCCTAGGTTTCACAGGAAGACCAGGCATATCAAGCGTCGCTTCAACTCCATTCGTGAAAGTGTTCAAAATGGAGACATAGATATTTGTAAAGTACATACGGACCTGAATGTAGCAGATCCGTTGACTAAACCTCTCCCTAGAGCAAAACATGATCAACACCAGAATGCTATGGGTGTTCGATTCATCACAATGTAACTAGATTATTGACTCTTGTGCAAGTGGGAGACTGTTGGAAATATGCCCTAGAGGCAATAATAAATGGTTATTATTATATTTCTTTGTGCATGATAATTGTCTATTGTTCATGCTATAATTGTGTTATCCGGAAATCGTAATACATGTGTGAATACATAGACCAGAACGTGTCCCTAGTAAGCCTCTAGTTGACTAGCTCGTTGATCAACAGATAGTCATGGTTTCCTGACTATGGACATTGGATGTCATTGATAACGGGATCACATCATTAGGAGAATGATGTGATGGACAAGACCCATTCCTAAGCATAGCACAAAAGATCGTGTAGTTCGTTTGCTAGAGCTTTTCCAATGTCAAGTATCATTTCCTTAGACCATGAGATCATGCAACTCCCGGATACCGTAGGAGTGCTTTGGGTGTGCCAAACGTCACAACGTAACTGGGTGACTATAAAGGTACACTACGGGTATCTCCGAAAGTGTCTGTTGAGTTGGCACGGATCGAGACTGTGATTTGTCACTCCGTATGACGGAGAGGTATCTCTGGGCCCACTCGGTAATGCATCATCCTAATGAGCTCAATATGACTAAGGAGTTAGCCACGGGATCATGCATTACGGTACGAGTAAAGTGACTTGCCGGTAACGAGATTGAACAAGGTATTGGGATACCGACGATCGAATCTCGGGCAAGTAACGTACCGATTGACAAAGGGAATTGTATACGGGATTGATTGAATCCTCGACATCGTGGTTCATCCGATGAGATCATCGTGGAACATGTGGGAGCCAACATGGGTATCCAGATCCCGCTGTTGGTTATTGACCGGAGAGGCGTCTCGGTCATGTCTGCATGTCTCCCGAACCCGTAGGGTCTACACACTTAAGGTTCGGTGACGCTAGGGTTGTAGAGATATTAGTATGCGGAAACCCGAAAGTTGTTCGGAGTCCCGGATGAGATCCCGGACGTCACGAGGAGTTCCGGAATGGTCCGGAGGTGAAGAATTATATATAGGAAGTCCAGTTTCGGCCACCGGGAAAGTTTCGCGGGTTATCGGTATTGTACCGGGACCACCGAAAGGGTCCCGGGGGTCCACCGGGTGGGGCCACCTATCCCGGAGGGCCCCATGGGCTGAAGTGGGAGGGGAACCAGCCCCTAGTGGGCTGGGGCGCCCCCCTTGGGCCTCCCCCTGCGCCTAGGGTTGGAAACCCTAAGGGTGGGGGCGCCTCACTTGGCTTGGGGGGCAAGCCACCCCCCTTGGCCGCCGCCCCCCCCCCCCTCAGATGGGAGCTCCTGGGGGCCGGCGCCCCCCCAGGGCCCCTATAAATAGTGGGGGGGAGGGAGGGCAGCAGCAACACAGCCCCTGGCGCCTCCCTCTCCCCTTGCAACACCTCTCCCCCCCGCTTGCGCTTGGCGAAGCCCTGCCGGGATCCCGCTACTTCCACCACCACGCCGTCGTGCTGCTGGATCTCCATCAACCTCTCCTTCCCCCTTGCTGGATCAAGAAGGAGGAGACGTCGCTGCTTCGTACGTGTGTTGAACGCGGAGGTGTCGTCCGTTCGGCACTCGGTCATCGGTGATTTGGATCACGGCGAGTACGACTCCATCAACCCCGTTCATTAGAACGCTTCCGCTCGCGATCTACAAGGGTATGTAGATGCACTCCTTTCCCCTCGTTGCTAGTATACTCCATAGATGGATCTTGGTGATGCGTAGGAAATTTTAAAATTCTGCTACGATCCCCAACAGGCGCTGCAACTAGTGCACAAAAAAAAAGCACCTTTCACCAAATGACTGCATAATTTGCATAATAAAGAATATACTAATTAGCACCTTCCGTCAAATGCAAATATACTATGCAGTACTACGATTCCATCAAAATGCTAGCTATCCGCTCCAATTAGAATAAGTCACTACACTAAATGGTAGCCATCATGGGCGGAAGCAGAGTAGAGATGGTGCATGGTGGATTTTGATTGGTCAGATGGATGTCCGGACTCCAGCAAAGCTCTCTTTGTTTGGTTCCAATTTACGGAAGAACGAACGTCCGGACGTGTCGGCGGACTGATGCGGGACTGCGTTGGATGGCAAACTGGATCCAAAAAAAGTGCAGTCCAAATGCTTGCAAGGGTTTAAGGGTCCGCTTTGAAGATGCCCTTAGAGAATATTCCATAAAATTCATATTTGCAACCTATTTTGGAGCAAAATTTCTATCCAATCAAACAAGACAGGACCACAGGAAGAAATAATATATATATATATATATATATATATATATATATATATATATATATATATATATATATATATATATATATCACTAGAAGAGGTGTTGGCAAGAAGCATAAAACCGCTAACAAGTTGGAAAATGGCCATCAAATCAGTAAAACAAAATAATGATTGAGCTAAGTGGACATGTTGCTTTCTCGAAAAGTCGATATCTTACTTGTACGCTAGTCTCAAACCTTTTCATATTCGCCCAATATAATCACACGGGAAAGGTGGAAAAAATGTACAAATGGATATAATTCATGACTATTTTCCAAAATTATGGACATAATTTAAATTATAATATTTTTTCAAAACTATGAACATTGTTTTTCAAAAAGATATCCAGGAAGGAGTTTTCATATTAGTGAATAGTTGTTAAATTTCCAAAATTTTAAAGCCACAAACATTATTTTTTTTTTGAAAAGGAGGAAGACCCCCGGCCTCTGCATCTGGGTGATGCATGCAGCCACAAACGCAAACATTATTTAGAATTAATGAACATTTAAAAAATCTTGATCAATTCTAAATCTCATGAACAATTTTGTAGAATTCATTGTTATTTTTTAAAATGTGAAAACATTGTGTTAATTCGTGAATGCTTTTAAAAAAATGTGAAATTTTTCAAAAATCCACAAAAAAAATGGATTCTTGACTGCTTTAATTAAAATGTTTAAATAGAATGTTTGTTCCGACAATGTTATGCGGGACCCATGACGTGATGTGACCTTTACATGCAGGGTCCATTGTAAGTGAAAAAAAGTTCAGAGCCCTGCTAGGCCTCTATTCCTTGGGAGCTTCAAAGAAATGACGGCAGCATGCACACAACAACTGCAGCAAACGAACAGAGCTTATTTCTGTCGTCTTCTCTCACTGTGTGTGAACTGTCGAACGGTGGATATGTGCACTGACAAGTGACTGTGAGTGTTTTATTAGGATTGTTGATTTGGTCTTTGATTGGTGCTCTTCTCGGTTGGTCTCAGCTCCCGTGCGAGCCGTATGCTCGGTGCATTCCTGAGGCGTCTCGAGTTCTCCATGTCTTCTTCTAGAAAAGACCCCATCACATTCCAGAGTGTGCCTACAAAGCAAAATAAAGGAGAAGGCTCTAGAACATGGTGGTTTCTTCCTGGGCCGAAAATAGAAAGAAAGGGAAGCTCACGGCCCAGCTGGAAAGTGATAAAGTACTACTGAACTCTCGTCGACTGGAGAGACCTCGAGACGCTTCAGGAGCATCACCCGGCGATGCTATAAGTACATGGCCTCCCATCCCCCTCCATCCCAACTCAAGCCAGTGTCAACCAAAAGCAGACAGCAACCCCAACCTACCTACGATCCAATACAGAATTTTCCTAGCGCAAGAGTCAAAGCAAGCAACACCGGCAATGTCGATCGTGCGGCGGAGCAACGTGTTCGACCCCTTCGCCGACCTCTGGGCGGACCCCTTCGACACCTTCCGCTCCATCGTCCCGGCGATCTCAGGCGGCAGCAGCGAGACGGCCGCGTTCGCCAATGCTCGCGTGGACTGGAAGGAGACGCCTGAGGCGCACGTCTTCAAGGCCGACCTCCCAGGCGTGAAGAAAGAGGAGGTCAAGGTGGAGGTGGAGGACGGCAACGTGCTCGTCGTCAGCGGCGAGCGCACAAAGGAGGAGGAGGACAAGAACGACAAGTGGCACCGCGTGGAGCGCAGCAGCGGCAAGTTCGTCAGGCGGTTCCGGCTGCCGGAGGACGCCAAGGTGGGGGAGGTGAAGGCCGGGCTGGAGAACGGCGTGCTCACCGTCACCGTGCCCAAGGCCGAGGTCAAGAAGCCCGAGGTGAAGGCCATCGAGATCTCCGTCTGAGTGAATGCGTCTCTGCGAATGATCATCGGGGTTGGAGCCAGTTTCGTTATGCAACCTGAAAGTATCTTTGTTCTTGCCGAGTCTAGTGAGACATCTCTGTATTGAGTTTCTTTCCCCAAGCCGTTTCTGTACTTGTGTAATCGCCAACAGAGGGATAAATGAGAAATAAAGTGTGCTGATTTTGGGTGCAGTGATGATTTTGAATACACAAATTTGACCCTTTTTTTTGCCCGTAGTTCAGATGGACGGCATCAAGAGAAAACTGGCATTCCCACATTTCCTATAATAAATCGCTCTTTTTGTTCCCTCAAGTAGCTGGAAAGATTCATTGTTCTGAAGGAAAGATTCATTGGGTTAGCTGAAAATGGCAGGCTGCCAAGCGGGAACTAGGTCGCCACTGAAAACTTGGCCACTTACAGGCCTTTCTCCACAGAATAGGTTACGAAGGGTCTCAAATCTCTATCTCTCTTCATGTTTTTCTGAATATTTGAATCTATCTTCATCTCACATGTTCTGCCCGCCTCTTCCAACATGAATTCATTTGTACTCGTCGGATCTATTGGATCGAACGGCTCAGAGTTTCTCCCGCCAACCTACAAACACTCGTGCCTTCTGGAAGACTCCACAACCCACGGTCGCCTCCTGGTCCTGGCTGGATGCATGTAGAATATTGATTGCTGAGCCTATTCGCTGTGGAGACGTGGAGCGTCTGGTTGCTGAGGAACCGGATCATGCGCTGCGTCGACGGGGGCAGGCAGGAACGGGGATCTGATTTTCTTTTGAAAAAAAGGAACTGGATCTGATGAAGGGTGTGGTGGTGTGTTGACGCTCTGCCCTTTTTTTACAGTGGCGATAGCTGCCCAGTGGCGGTTTTTTTTTTTGAGCATAAAAACTTTATTCATCAAATGATAGCCAGGTCGTTCACAAAGAGATGAAAAATAAAGTCAGGAATGTTTTCTCATACTTCAGACTTTTTCATGCTAATACAATGTTTTGCTAGAGCATCCGCTACTGAGTTCGCCTCTCTGCTGCAATGATCAAAGGAAATATGAGCAAATTCCATTGTCATTAGGGAGCACTCTGCTATAATATGCACTGCTGGTCCCATATCTATACTCCTACATAGTGTACCAGTATGAAGTTATATAGACCGTTGGATGTTTGTAAACGAACGGCTCAGATTCAATTACTTTAGATAGAGGACTACGTGACCACATATAGACCATAGGATAGGGCAATTTAACGGCTGAGCACGCAGGGATTCGCAGTGGGATTCCATTTTCGTGCTGCTAGATTGCTAGCGCGGCAGAGTGCTTGCAGGCTCTCGATTCTTCTACCGGCCACTGGAAATGTGCCGCAGGCCCAGTTGACAAAAAGAAACGCTGCCCCACACCCACAGTACCAGGCAAGGAGTACTATGCAACGCTGCCCCACACAGCCACACACACATGCAGCATGCAGCCTCGGTACCGGTGCTTTAGCAGACTATAAACAACAAGCAAAATAGAAGATTAATATATGTGTTGTACTAAAAAAATCTTTGTTACTTTCAAAGTTTAACTGTCGGGCATCAATACTCCTGGTCCCAGAAATATTTACCCATATTTTTATTTGTCAAAAAATAACAGATGTAGTCATCTGCATGTTTACTAAACTGGTATTTTTTTAATCAAAAATAGGGCATGTGTAAAAATAAGAACTCTGGCATGTTTATATTGATTTTTGTTTTGTACGACATGCAAATCTTGGTATCATTTTTTTTGGAACTTTTTTGCTATGCTAGAGAACACCCCACTGGTGCCTGAGAGCCCAAAGGCTGCTTTGATACTTTTTTTTAAAAAAAGACCCTCGGCCTCTCTATTTTTCTACTTTCTCTTATGAATTCGTTTTACAAACATTATTGCCCAGCTTTCCCATTGTTCTCACCAATATTTTTTTTAGGCAAGCATCTACTCGGTTAGACAGACTAATCACTGTATGCATGCATGTTTGTGAACTTTACATGAAAATATAAGTTAATGAATACTAAGAACCTGATTATATAGTAAATAAAAGGGTTAATTATCCTTTTGCCCTCAGTGGTGTCCATCTGCTCAGTTTTGCCCTCAGATGCGAATTGTGCTCAGTTTTGCCCCTAGTCCGTGCGCACCGACTCGTTCCGTGAACTCCGCCGTCTCCGTCAGGTCAACCTTTTGACTCGGCCCTTACAGGTGGGACCAGGCGGCAGAGACGTCCAATTTTATTCAGACCGTTGCACGCGTGGCTTGTGGGACCCAGGAGAGAGCCGTTGAGCAGAGAGCCGTTGCGGGTGTGCTATATAAGCGGGCGACAGCGGCGGTGACCACGGCGACAGAGAGCACGGCGGTGACCACGGCGAGAGAGAGAGAGAGAGAGAGAGAGAGAGCACGGCGGTGGGAAGCTAGATGTGGAGGGCGCGGCGGTGGGAAGCTAGCTGTGGAGGGCGCCGCGGCGTTGAGATCCCCTTCGGCTCCGAGCTCCATGTCTTCCTCAAGCTCCCGCGCCACCTCGCGGATGCAGAGCCGGGCGCGTGTGGACATGCCTGTCTTCGTCTGTCCGCGGTGCCGGGCGGGCGTTGATCGGAGGGTTTCTCACACACTGAGGAACCAGAATCGTCCGTTCTACGTGTGCAGCGAGAATGGGGTAAGAATCGGGGCAATTGCACCATTTTGTGGTCGGGATCTTTGAGCAATGGGTTGATCTGTTTGGTGTTCATGCAGGTGACATGCTTCTTTCTTTGGGTCGATGCTCTGGCCAAGACTCTGGTGAATGAACTGCAAGAAGAGCATGAAGAATGGTTGCGCATGCTGCCACGAACGGCAGTGGCCGCACCACGAGCTCCGGAAGAACAGATGGAGGGCGAAGCACGCACTGACAGAGAGCTAGCTGTTGAGCTTAGGATGTTGAAGAAGAAGGTTAGGAAGCTTGAAGATCAAGCACTACCAATACCCATTTGCAAATACTTTTGGGCATTTGTAGGTATGGTAATCGCACTGGTTGTAATGTTGAAAATGTATGGAAAGGCATGAATTATGGAGGAATTTGTAATCTTGAAATTGTATGAGAAATTCACCTAGTTTAAATGTTGGTCAAAGTTGTTTAAATGTTGAAAAAAAGAGAAGAAGTGACCAACATTTAAATATGTTGAAAAAAGGAGAAGAAATGAGGAATTCAGAAACTTTTGATCAATGAAATGCAGCTCTCTGCTCTGCCTTTCTGTCAAAAAAAAGGTTGCTCTTGGGCCAAATTCAGAGCGTAGAGCCAAGTGCAGGCTAGACTAATGGGCCAACTGCATCCAATTAGGCCCATTCGGGGGTTCTCTTGCGTATTTTTCTGTTTTCTGTTCTGATTTAATTTAGGCAGTAAATCATAATGCTGAAACTTTTTGTGGAAGCTAATTGAATTATTCCAGAGCCAAACAATTAAGGTTAGAATTTTTTTTGGAGCTGTTAATTAATCCAATTCAAATACACCGTGATTTAAATCAAAGACCAAAATGTCATGGAAAATGTGCCTCAGCTCTGGTAGAGGTTTACACCTGGTGCCAAAATAAATGAACATTTTTTAAGGGCATTACATTGAGAAAAAAATAATTTGTCTAAAAAATGAAGGGTGGAAAATGCACAAAAAATTGGTGCGGCTGGGGACTCGAACCCAGGACCGCGTGGGTTTGTGGTGTTTAGGGCTGCGCTAGTAACCGCTAGGACAGATGGCAAGACTTTGACATGGGTAGGGAAGGAAGGTATACATAGTGAGACTGTGAAATTTGTCAAAAAAAATAGTGAGACCGTGAATGTTTGCACACGCGTGAGAGTGGTTTTCCTTTGTTTTGCACTGAAATTTTGGAGGGTTGGAAGGTTGAAAACGTATGTTTGCACTGCCACATGATTTTGGTTAGAGTGACACTTGGTTTAGGATTAAAGGGAATAAATTTGCATGTTAGTTCATGACTTATTTTGTTTTGAATGAAACAGAGGGCTTCTCAACCCCTCCGATTTTCATTAATGAAAACCACAAGTTCTCGAACTTCATGACTTGGTTTAGGGAAGAAATGATATGTTTGGGCACGGACATTTTTTAACACACATAATAAGCCCTAATAACTTAGATAAGATGCAACACACCGTACCATTACAATAATAAGTTCGCGGACAGTTCACGGACACATGACGAAACATGACACGACACGACACGACATATAAAAGCAACAAAAGAAAAAAAGAAACATGACGAGCTTGACTCCGGGCTTGAACATCTGCATCTTGACCTCCTTCTTCCACCTTGGCTGCGCGCGCCCCTTCAACACCGTCTTCATCTTCACACCTCCTCCTCCTCGTCGTAGGGAAGGGAGTGCATCTGGCCTGGAGCGGGGAAGATGCGCTCGTAGTTGGTGTAGATGTTGTAGACGGTAAGATGGCCTCGCAGCCGCACCAAAAGACTTGGCCGAGGAGCTCGCGCGCGTCAAACGGGTTGGTGAAGGTGACCGTGAGTAGTAGGAGGATGCCGCTGCGGTCACGAACCTCGTTGAGGGTGAACATCCTCGGCGAGCCCCGTGGGAGGTGGGCATAGCCGGCTCTCAGGAAGGCGCCGGTGAGTTCGACGGAACCCCTCCACCTTGAAATAGCCCACACACGGAGCTCCCTCTCCACGAGCACGCCCGGTGGGTAGCGCAGCTCCGGCACGACAGGCGGACGGTTGAAGGTCGGCTCGTTGAACTGCATCTTCACTTGGTCTCGCTTGGGGAGGGCTCGGTCGCTTGGGTGTTTGAAGTTGGAGAGAATGGATCGGATCTGGCTTGTGGGTGGGAGAGGAAGAGAGGCACCCCATTTATAGGCCTGTGGGTGGAAGAGGAAGAGAGAAAGGATGAGAACGGTGCGTGTGTGAATCCGGACGCGTGTGTGTATCCGGACGCGTGTGTATCTGTTACGTTTTGCACTCTTAAATTTTTACACGAAAACGATGCATGGGGCGCGTGCGTGCATCTGAATCACTGCATAGCTCTTTGACCGGGCGGTGCATCTGAATCGCTGCCCTGAACCACCTAGCTCGCCTCGCTAGCCTAGCGCGCCTCGCTCGCCTCGCTCGCATGCATGCACGTCGCCGCCTCCCGCGCATGCAAACCCACGTCGCCGCCTCCCATGCATGCAAGGCCTGGAAAGGCTGAGACGGGCTATTTACTGCGGTCTCAGGCCCAGACAACGAGACGGCCCAACGGTCCATCCAACGTGCCCGGTATTTGTTTAAAAAAACAATCTCCCAGCCAATCAGATTGCATCTCGCGGATCGCCCCTCTCCTCCCCGCAGATTCCTTCTAGAAGGGTTAGATCGACGGGCCTTGATCGCCGCTAGGGTTGGATGAACGGTCCTTGTTCAGCGCTAGGGTTAGCAGGGTTTGGGAGGGGTTTGGAGCAGTCAAAGCTATGTTTGACTAGATTTCAAATGAGCATAATAAATTAAATAAAAATCAGAAAAATAAAAAAACCTGCGCACATAGTCTTCTTATGTCATATACTAACGATTTAATTGATAAACAAGGTTTACATACATTTAAACGATAAGTTCATGTGTATTGTGTGATATCTCGAGTATCTCAAACTCTCTTGTATGAAGTGAAGAGAAGTGTTTTGGGGAAATGAACATGAAAAGTTCAAAAACCTCACCGCAGCTTCATTTTGGAGTGACTAACAAGGATCCAGGCTTAGTTTTTCATTTTGATGTCTAGACTTGTTTAAATCTTGGTCAAAGTTAGGTTTGACCAGAATTCAAATGAGCAAAACAAATTAAAAAAATCAAAAAATGGAAAAACCAGCGCACATAGTCTGTATATATAGAATATATGTGTAGGAAAGTTATTTGGCTGATTTAGACAAGGTGGAAAAAAACCTTGCTTACAAATGAGGTCGTTTACCCTACCTTTGGACCCCTCTTTTTAGCACATTTTTCATGAAAATTTCAAAAACCTCACCACAGCTTTATTTTGGATTGACTAAGAAGGATCCAGGCTTAGTTTTTCATTTTGATGTTTTAGACTTGTTTAAATCTTGGTCAAAGTTAGGTTTGACCAGAATTCAAATGAGCAAAACAAAATTCAAAAAAATCAAAAAAAGGAAAAACCATGTGCTCATTCAAACATCATCCAACAGATTTAAACATCATGTCAAACATACTTCTAACATAGGTTCAACATCATCCAACAGAAATACAACATGTCAAGTGATAAATGTTTCATAATGTTTCATAATACAACATTATCCCTTATTCATAATGTTTCATAATTATTCATATATAGCGTTGGGGCTTCTGTCTGTTCCTTGAGCTTCTTGCCATCACTTTGCTCCTCGTGCACCTTGTGCTCATTGCTTCTTCTCTTCTCCTCTTGGTTGTCGGTACCTTGCGTGTCTTCTTCAAACGTATCATAGAGCTGTGCAAAACATAAAGGGTAATGAGATCATGTCAAGTGATAAATGTACAGTAAGATTTGACCCTTGCAAGATTTACATACCTAGTAGAACTCACAACAACAGAAGGTTGGTCACCATTTGGAGCCTCACATGGATCATCATTTGGAGCCTCACCTGGATCACCATGATCACCATTTGGAGCCTCACTTGGATCACCATGATCACTATTTGGAGCCTCTCACTTGGATCACCATTTGGAGCCTCACTTGAATCATTATTTGGAGAATATTTTGGATCATCGTCAAAATCATGCGGCTGTTGACCATCATCATTTGGAACCTCGTCAAAATCCTCATCTGATGCAACCGGCTGTTGACCATCATTTTCATCATCTGTTGAGGCAACCGGCTGCTGACCAACATTTTCATCGAAGCCTTCATCGAAACTCCCTCCGAACGCTGGATCTACTGTGTTATCACAATACTTACCGAAATGACCAGACCCACCACACCTTGTGCACTTACGCTTCCTCGCTCCAAGTCCACCTCCTTCGCTGCGAGGTCTGATTCGACTCTTCCTTGGTCTACCTGCTGCTCTCTTCAGAACTGGAGCGCAAAGCTTGAATCCAGGATCCACCATGTCCCATTGTTGTTTTCCCTCCATAGCAGGCAAGGCATAAGCATATGTGGCTTTGAACCTTGCAACAGAGTAGTAATCATGCACATACTGCTGTATGTTCCCTGCTGGACCTGGGAGAGAAGTGATGAAAAACAAGGCATGAATGCATGGCAACCCAGTTATCTGCCATTGCCTACAACTGCAAGTTCTAGCTTCTAAACCACTGGATATCTCCATTCCCTCTTCTCTTTATCCAAATATGATATCTCTGCTGTGGTACCCGAGCAAGAGTCATGTTCATTTCCAAGCCTGTTGTCTTCTGCTTCAGTTCATTCATCACGACAGGGATGATAATGTGGCCCATGAATTTTGCCTCGGCTATTCCTGCACGATAATGAAATTTCTGCATGTATTCTATCCTTATCCTGTCAAGCAAATCCACCACATAATGACCCTTTAGTTTCCGGATCGTTGAGTTGAAAGACTCTGCTAGATTATTGTGCACATAGTCAACTTTGCTCACTTCACTGAATTGGCTTCTGGCCCATAACTTGGAGTGGTGTGTTTCCAAGTATTCTTTCACTTTGGGATTCATGTATAACTGCCTCAAGTGGTAGTTGTGCTTCTTCACACTGCAAGTCAAAGATGCTGGCCATAAATTGTCGGTATACACCTTTCCTTTGAATTTCTTCATGAACAGCAAGGTGACGCATGCATTCCCTATGCTCTACTCCAGGGAACACATTGTCCACGGCCACTTCTAAACCTTTGCAGGCATCCGTATGAATGACCAACCCATTGGGATGTGCAATAGCCCGGCGCAGATTATGCAAAAACCAAGTCCAGCCCTCCTCAGACTCTGTCTCCAGCACACCGTAGGCAACTGGAAATACAAAACTGTGTGCATCAACTGCACAAGCTGCTACTAACTGTCCTTTAAACCTCCTTGTGAGAAAAGTGGCATCAATAGCCAAATAAGGCCTGCAGCCTGCCAAAAAACCCCGGCGACAAGCCTCAAAGCAGACAAAACCCTCCTAAAGCATTCCTTGGTCTTTGTCACTCCCCTGAATGTGTACTCCACGGTGTGGTGATCAATATATACAATACTACCTGGGCTTGTCCTCTCCACTTCACCTTTGAATGAATACAACAATCGAAAACTTTCCTGACAGTTACCATAAATAGAATCCATAGCATGTTGTTTACCATTGAACAACCTCATGTATGGTAAATCTATCTTGAACTTATCTTTGATGTTCTTCTGCAATTCCTTTGGACCCACTTGCTGGTTTTCTTTCACCCACTTCTTTACTTCTTCTGCCACCCATCTTGACTTGGCTCTACTGATTGTATCCTTCCTAAGGGTTGATTCCTGGCATGTGTGCTTAAAAGGGTTCACTTTGACCTGAACATTAGTACTATTTCACATTTTAGATGCGAGCAGCCTCCATGGACAACCCTCAGTCAGACAGTGCACTCTGTAACGTACTTGATCGCTCTTGTCAACTTTGAAAGTACGTTCTACCTTGATGCAGTATGTCACAAGTGCATTTCTACACTCATTCATGGATGCAAAAACTGTACCTTCTTCCATATGAGGGTTCAAAGGGTCCCGTTCAACAGCTGCAAGGTCTTCGTCCTCACCCACCGCGTCATCATCCACATGGACTGCATTATGAGCCTCATCTTGGTTTTCAGTCCGAGGTGCCCGTCGTAAATTCCGAATAACATCAGAATATAGCTTCTCTTCATCAACCCCAGAATTGTAGTCATCAGGCTCCACTTCAAGGGGGACCCTACTGCTGTTGCCCACACTTGTCGAGCCACCACGTCGCCGTGCACCAACTGAACTGTTCTGGCTAGAGATGCCATTACGATGACTTGGTTCTCCCCGAGATGTTGCACCCGTCATCCTAGGTCCAAATGCCTGCTCAAGCACATCAACTTGCAGCCTCACATGAAAATTATCTTTCTCTTTATGCCTAACAAACATGGTAGCTAGCTCTTCATCATTACTAACTGTCACCCAATTCTTTTCCCCATCATAGTATTTGTATACCACTTCATCAAGCAAACCCCAAGGATATTGGCTACAAATTACCTCCCCAAATTGTCTGAAACTCCAATTACTAGCCATTGGCAACCGATAATCAAAACCTCCTTGGTATTTCTTCTTATCCTTTGCATCGAACATGTACCGGTCCCTTCTAATGTGCACCATGAAAGCAAACCGCAACTCCATCCTAACCGGCGAAAAACTGAGACGCAATCAGCACACTAATTGGGCAAACCTACTCGAATCGAGTGTTCAAATGCACAACTAAGCTCAATCTAAACAAGAGGCGAGACTTACCCCTCGGGAACCCAGTCGTGGACGCGGCGGATCTCCGGCCCGATGCCTGCCTCGCCAAATACTCCGGGGTCGCCGCTGCTCGCCATTTCGCCCTAGGGTTCTTCCTCCTAGTTCAAATAGCTCCGGCAGCCCCCCACCTTTGAGCGCTCCGGCCGGGCGCACGGAAGGAGGCCGCGCCGCGGGTCGAGCAGGTGGCGGGCGCCCCACCCGTGGCGTCGCAGGTAGCCGTGGAGCGTAGGCGCAGGACGATAGCGGCGGACCAGGCCGTGCAGCTGGTGGCGGGATAGGTGCTGGCCGCGGCGCAGGTGGCGGCGCAGGACAGCCGGCCGACGGATGGGCAGAGTGAGCTAGAATGGTTTGGGGATTTAGTTGCACGGGCCTACATGTCAGTTGCACGGGCCCACGGATGGGCAGATTATCCCAATAAAGGGATTGAAGGCATTTTTATTTAGGTTTAATTATCCTTTTGCCTTCAGTGGTGTCCATGTGCTCAGTTTTGCCCTCAGATGCGAATTGTGCTCAGTTTTGCCCCTAGTCCATGCACAACAACTATGACAAGGCCAAACGGCCATATTTGAGTCCATTCCGTCCGCCGGCGTTAGTGGTTGTGGGTCCGGAGCTTACACGTGGGACCGCGTGGACGTGGGTCCGGAGCTGACATGTAGGCCCGTGCAACTAAATCCCCAAACCATTCTAGCTCACTCTGCCCATCCGTCGGCCGGCTGTCCTGCGCCGCCACCTGCGCCGCGGCCAGCACCTATCCCGCCACCAGCTGCACGGCCTGGTCCGCCGCTATCGTCCTGCGCCTACGCTCCACGGCTACCTGCGACGCCACGGGTGGGGCGCCCGCCACCTGCTCGACCCGCGGCGCGGCCTCCTTCCGTGCGCCCGGCCGGAGCGCTCAAAGGTGGGGGGCTGCCGGAGCTATTTGAACTAGGAGGAAGAACCCTAGGGCGAAATGGCGAGCAGCGGCGACCCCGGAGTATTTGGCGAGGCAGGCATCGGGCCGGAGATCCGCCGCGTCCACGACTGGGTTCCCGAGGGGTAAGTCTCGCCTCTTGTTTAGATTGAGCTTAGTTGTGCATTTGAACACTCGATTCGAGTAGGTTTGCCCAATTAGTGTGCTGATTGCGTCTCAGTTTTTCGCCGGTTAGGATGGAGTTGCGGTTTGCTTTCATGGTGCACATTAGAAGGGACCGGTACATGTTCGATGCAAAGGATAAGAAGAAATACCAAGGAGGTTTTGATTATCGGTTGCCAATGGCTAGTAATTGGAGTTTCAGACAATTTGGGGAGGTAATTTGTAGCCAATATCCTTGGGGTTTGCTTGATGAAGTGGTATACAAATACTATGATGGGGAAAAGAATTGGGTGACAGTTAGTAATGATGAAGAGCTAGCTACCATGTTTGTTAGGCATAAAGAGAAAGATAATTTTCATGTGAGGCTGCAAGTTGATGTGCTTGAGCAGGCATTTGGACCTAGGATGACGGGTGCAACATCTCGGGGAGAACCAAGTCATCGTAATGGCATCTCTAGCCAGAACAGTTCAGTTGGTGCACGGCGACGTGGTGGCTCGACAAGTGTGGGCAACAGCAGTAGGGTCCCCCTTGAAGTGGAGCCTGATGACTACAATTCTGGGGTTGATGAAGAGAAGCTATATTCTGATGTTATTCGGAATTTACGACGGGCACCTCGGACTGAAAACCAAGATGAGGCTCATAATGCAGTCCATGTGGATGATGACGCGGTGGGTGAGGACGAAGACCTTGCAGCTGTTGAACGGGACCCTTTGAACCCTCATATGGAAGAAGGTACAGTTTTTGCATCCATGAATGAGTGTAGAAATGCACTTGTGACATACTGCATCAAGGTAGAACGTACTTTCAAAGTTGACAAGAGCGATCAAGTACGTTACAGAGTGCACTGTCTGACTGAGGGTTGTCCATGGAGGCTGCTCGCATCTAAAATGTGAAATAGTACTAATGTTCAGGTCAAAGTGAACCCTTTTAAGCACACATGCCAGGAATCAACCCTTAGGAAGGATACAATCAGTAGAGCCAAGTCAAGATGGGTGGCAGAAGAAGTAAAGAAGTGGGTGAAAGAAAACCAGCAAGTGGGTCCAAAGGAATTGCAGAAGAACATCAAAGATAAGTTCAAGATAGATTTACCATACATGAGGTTGTTCAATGGTAAACAACATGCTATGGATTCTATTTATGGTAACTGTCAGGAAAGTTTTCGATTGTTGTATTCATTCAAAGGTGAAGTGGAGAGGACAAGCCCAGGTAGTATTGTATATATTGATCACCACACCGTGGAGTACACATTCAGGGGAGTGACAAAGACCAAGGAATGCTTTAGGAGGGTTTTGTCTGCTTTGAGGCTTGTCGCCGGGGTTTTTTGGCAGGCTGCAGGCCTTATTTGGCTATTGATGCCACTTTTCTCACAAGGAGGTTTAAAGGACAGTTAGTAGCAGCTTGTGCAGTTGATGCACACAGTTTTGTATTTCCAGTTGCCTACGGTGTGCTGGAGACAGAGTCTGAGGAGGGCTGGACTTGGTTTTTGCATAATCTGCGCCGGGCTATTGCACATCCCAATGGGTTGGTCATTCATACGGATGCCTGCAAAGGTTTAGAAGTGGCCGTGGACAATGTGTTCCCTGGAGTAGAGCATAGGGAATGCATGCGTCACCTTGCTGTTCATGAAGAAATTCAAAGGAAAGGTGTATACCGACAATTTATGGCCAGCATCTTTGACTTGCAGTGTGAAGAAGCACAACTACCACTTGAGGCAGTTATACATGAATCCCAAAGTGAAAGAATACTTGGAAACACACCACTCCAAGTTATGGGCCAGAAGCCAATTCAGTGAAGTGAGCAAAGTTGACTATGTGCACAATAATCTAGCAGAGTCTTTCAACTCAACGATCCGGAAACTAAAGGGTCATTATGTGGTGGATTTGCTTGACAGGATAAGGATAGAATACATGCAGAAATTTCATTATCGTGCAGGAATAGCCGAGGCAAAATTCATGGGCCACATTATCATCCCTGTCGTGATGAATGAACTGAAGCAGAAGACAACAGGCTTGGAAATGAACATGACTCTTGCTCGGGTACCACAGCAGAGATATCATATTTGGATAAAGAGAAGAGGGAATGGAGATATCCAGTGGTTTAGAAGCTAGAACTTGCAGTTGTAGGCAATGGCAGATAACTGGGTTGCCATGCATTCATGCCTTGTTTTTCATCACTTCTCTCCCAGGTCCAGCAGGGAACATACAGCAGTATGTGCATGATTACTACTCTGTTGCAAGGTTCAAAGCCACATATGCTTATGCCTTGCCTGCTATGGAGGGAAAACAACAATGGGACATGGTGGATCCTGGATTCAAGCTTTGCGCTCCAGTTCTGAAGAGAGCAGCAGGTAGACCAAGGAAGAGTCGAATCAGACCTCGCAGCGAAGGAGGTGGACTTGGAGCGAGGAAGCGTAAGTGCACAAGGTGTGGTGGGTCTGGTCATTTCGGTAAGTATTGTGATAACACAGTAGATCCAGCGTTCGGAGGGAGTTTCGATGAAGGCTTCGATGAAAATGTTGGTCAGCAGCCGGTTGCCTCAACAGATGATGAAAATGATGGTCAACAGCCGGTTGCATCAGATGAGGATTTTGACGAGGTTCCAAATGATGATGGTCAACAGCCGCATGATTTTGACGATGATCCAAAATATTCTCCAAATAATGATTCAAGTGAGGCTCCAAATGGTGATCCAAGTGAGAGGCTCCAAATAGTGATCATGGTGATCCAAGTGAGGCTCCAAATGGTGATCATGGTGATCCAGGTGAGGCTCCAAATGATGATCCATGTGAGGCTCCAAATGGTGACCAACCTTCTGTTGTTGTGAGTTCTACTAGGTATGTAAATCTTGCAAGGGTCAAATCTTACTGTACATTTATCACTTGACATGATCTCATTACCCTTTATGTTTTGCACAGCTCTATGATACGTTTGAAGAAGACACGCAAGGTACCGACAACCAAGAGGAGAAGAGAAGAAGCAATGAGCACAAGGTGCACGAGGAGCAAAGTGATGGCAAGAAGCTCAAGGAACAGACAGAAGCCCCAACGCTATATATGAATAATTATGAAACATTATGAATAAGGGATAATGTTGTATTATGAAACATTATGAAACATTTATCACTTGACATGTTGTATTTCTGTTGGATGATGTTGAACCTATGTTAGAAGTATGTTTGACATGATGTTTAAATCTGTTGGATGATGTTTGAATGAGCACATGGTTTTTCCTTTTTTTGATTTTTTTGAATTTTGTTTTGCTCATTTGAATTCTGGTCAAACCTAACTTTGACCAAGATTTAAACAAGTCTAAAACATCAAAATGAAAAACTAAGCCTGGATCCTTCTTAGTCAATCCAAAATAAAGCTGTGGTGAGGTTTTTGAAATTTTCATGAAAAATGTGCTAAAAAGAGGGGTCCAAAGGTAGGGTAAACGACCTCATTTGTAAGCAAGGTTTTTTTCCACCTTGTCTAAATCAGCCAAATAACTTTCCTACACATATATTCTATATATACAGACTATGTGCGCTGGTTTTTCCATTTTTTGATTTTTTTAATTTGTTTTGCTCATTTGAATTCTGGTCAAACCTAACTTTGACCAAGATTTAAACAAGTCTAGACATCAAAATGAAAAACTAAGCCTGGATCCTTGTTAGTCACTCCAAAATGAAGCTGCGGTGAGGTTTTTGAACTTTTCATGTTCATTTCCCCAAAACACTTCTCTTCACTTCATACAAGAGAGTTTGAGATACTCGAGATATCACACAATACACATGAACTTATCGTTTAAATGTATGTAAACCTTGTTTATCAATTAAATCGTTAGTATATGACATAAGAAGACTATGTGCGCAGGTTTTTTTATTTTTCTGATTTTTATTTAATTTATTATGCTCATTTGAAATCTAGTCAAACATAGCTTTGACTGCTCCAAACCCCTCCCAAACCCTGCTAACCCTAGCGCTGAACAAGGACCGTTCATCCAACCCTAGCGGCGATCAAGGCCCGTCGATCTAACCCTTCTAGAAGGAATCTGCGGGGAGGAGAGGGGCGATCCGCGAGATGCAATCTGATTGGCTGGGAGATTGTTTTTTTAAACAAATACCGGGCACGTTGGATGGACCGTTGGGCCGTCTCGTTGTCTGGGCCTGAGACCGCAGTAAATAGCCCGTCTCAGCCTTTCCAGGCCTTGCATGCATGGGAGGCGGCGACGTGGGTTTGCATGCGCGGGAGGCGGCGACGTGCATGCATGCGAGCGAGGCGAGCGAGGCGCGCTAGGCTAGCGAGGCGAGCTAGGTGGTTCAGGGCAGCGATTCAGATGCACCGCCCGGTCAAAGAGCTATGCAGTGATTCAGATGCACGCACGCGCCCCATGCATCGTTTTCGTGTAAAAATTTAAGAGTGCAAAACGTAACAGATACACACACGCGTCCGGATACACACACGCGTCCGGATTCACACACGCACCGTTCTCATCCTTTCTCTCTTCCTCTTCCACCCACAGGCCTATAAATGGGGTGCCTCTCTTCCTCTCCCACCCACAAGCCAGATCCGATCCATTCTCTCCAACTTCAAACACCCAAGCGACCGAGCCCTCCCCAAGCGAGACCAAGTGAAGATGCAGTTCAACGAGCCGACCTTCAACCGTCCGCCTGTCGTGCCGGAGCTGCGCTACCCACCGGGCGTGCTCGTGGAGAGGGAGCTCCGTGTGTGGGCTATTTCAAGGTGGAGGGGTTCCGTCGAACTCACCGGCGCCTTCCTGAGAGCCGGCTATGCCCACCTCCCACGGGGCTCGCCGAGGATGTTCACCCTCAACGAGGTTCGTGACCGCGGCGGCATCCTCCTACTACTCACGGTCACCTTCACCAACCCGTTTGACGCGCGCGAGCTCCTCGGCCAAGTCTTTTGGTGCGGCTGCGAGGCCATCTTACCGTCTACAACATCTACACCAACTACGAGCGCATCTTCCCCGCTCCAGGCCAGATGCACTCCCTTCCCTACGACGAGGAGGAGGAGGTGTGAAGATGAAGACGGTGTTGAAGGGGCGCGCGCAGCCAAGGTGGAAGAAGGAGGTCAAGATGAAGATGTTCAAGCCCGGAGTCAAGCTCGTCATGTTTCTTTTTTTCTTTTGTTGCTTTTCTATGTCGTGTCGTGTCGTGTCATGTTTCGTCATGTGTCCGTGAACTGTCCGCGAACTTATTATTGTAATGGTACGGTGTGTTGCATCTTATCTAAGTTATTAGGGCTTATTATGTGTGTTAAAAAATGTCCGTGCCCAAACATATCATTTCTTCCCTAAACCAAGTCATGAAGTTCGAGAACTTGTGGTTTTCATTAATGAAAATCGGAGGGGTTGAGAAGCCCTCTGTTTCATTCAAAACAAAATAAGTCATGAACTAACATGCAAATTTATTCCCTTTAATCCTAAACCAAGTGTCACTCTAACCAAAATCATGTGGCAGTGCAAACATACGTTTTCAACCTTCCAACCCTCCAAAATTTCAGTGCAAAACAAAGGAAAACCATTCTCACGCGTGTGCAAACATTCACGGTCTCACTATTTTTTTTGACAAATTTCACAGTCTCACTATGTATACCTTCCTTCCCTACCCATGTCAAAGTCTTACCATCTGTCCTAGCGGTTACCAGCGCAGCCCTAAACACCACAAACCCACGCGGTACTGGGTTCGAGTCCCCAGCCGCACCAATTTTTTGTGCATTTTCCACCCTTCATTTTTCAGACAAATTATTTTTTTCTCAATGTAATGCCGTTAAAAAATGTTCATTTATTTTGGCACCAGGTGTAAACCTCTACTAGAGCTGAGGCACATTTTCCATGACATTTTGGTCTTTGATTTAAATCACGAGGTATTTGAATTGGATTAATTAACAGCTCCAAAAAATTTCTAACCTTAATTGTTTGGCTCTGGAATAATTCAATTAGCTTTCACAAAAAGTTTTAGCATTATGATTTACTGCCTAAATTAAATCAGAACAGAAAACAGAAAAATACGCAAGAGAACCCCCGAATGGGCCTAATTGGATCCAGTTGGCCCATTAGTCTAGCCTGCACTTGGCTCTACGCTCTGAATTTGGCCCAAGAGCAACCTTTTTTTTTTGAAAGAAAGGCAGAGCAGAGAGCTGCATTTCATTGATCAAAAGTTTCTAAATTTCTCATTTCTTCTCCTTTTTTTCAACATATTTAAATGTTGGTCACTTCTTCTCTTTTTTTTCAACATTTAAACAACTTTGACCAACATTTAAACTAGGTGAATTTCTCATACAATTTCAAGATTACAAATTCCTCCATAGTTCATGCATTTCCATACATTTTCAACATTACAACCAGTGCGATTACCATACCTACAGATGCCCAAAAGTATTTGCAAATGGGTATTGGTAGTGCTTGATCTTCAAGCTTCCTAACCTTCTTCTTCAACATCCTAAGCTCAACAGCTAGCTCTCTGTCAGTGCGTGCTTCGCCCTCCATCTGTTCTTCCGGAGCTCGTGGTGCGGCCACTGCCGTTCGTGGCAGCATGCGCAACCATTCTTCATGCTCTTCTTGCAGTTCATTCACCAGAGTCTTGGCCAGAGCATCGACCCAAAGAAAGAAGCATGTCACCTGCATGAACACCAAACAGATCAACCCATTGCTCAAAGATCCCGACCACAAAAATGGTGCAATTGCCCCGATTCTTACCCCATTCTCGCTGCACACGTAGAACGGACGATTCTGGTTCCTCAGTGTGTGAGAAACCCTCCGATCAACGCCCGCCCGGCACCGCGGACAGACGAAGACAGGCATGTCCACACGCGCCCGGCTCTGCATCCGCGAGGTGGCGCGGGAGCTTGAGGAAGACATGGAGCTCGGAGCCGAAGGGGATCTCAACGCCGCGGCGCCCTCCACAGCTAGCTTCCCACCGCCGCGCCCTCCACATCTAGCTTCCCACCGCCGTGCTCTCTCTCTCTCTCTCTCTCTCTCTCTCGCCGTGGTCACCGCCGTGCTCTCTGTCGCCGTGGTCACCGCCGCTGTCGCCCGCTTATATAGCACACCCGCAACGGCTCTCTGCTCAACGGCTCTCTCCTGGGTCCCACAAGCCACGCGTGCAACGGTCTGAATAAAATTGGACGTCTCTGCCGCCTGGTCCCACCTGTAAGGGCCGAGTCAGAAGGTTGACCTAACGAAGACGGCGGAGTTCACGGAACGAGTCGGTGCGCACGGACTAGAGGCAAAACTGAGCACAGTTCGCATCTGAGGGCAAAACTGAGCAGATGGACACCACTGAGGGCAAAAGGATAATTAACCCTTTTATTTACTATATAATCAGGTTCTTAGTATTCATTAACTTATATTTTCATGTAAAGTTCACAAACATGCATGCATACAGTGATTAGTCTGTCTAACCGAGTAGATGCTTGCCTAAAAAAAATATTGGTGAGAACAATGGGAAAGCTGGGCAATAATGTTTGTAAAACGAATTCATAAGAGAAAGTAGAAAAATAGAGAGGCCGAGGGTCTTTTTTTAAAAAAAAGTATCAAAGCAGCCTTTGGGCTCTCAGGCACCAGTGGGGTGTTCTCTAGCATAGCAAAAAAGTTCCAAAAAAAATGATACCAAGATTTGCATGTCGTACAAAACAAAAATCAATATAAACATGCCAGAGTTCTTATTTTTACACATGCCCTATTTTTGATTAAAAAAATACCAGTTTAGTAAACATGCAGATGACTACATCTGTTATTTTTTGACAAATAAAAATATGGGTAAATATTTCTGGGACCAGGAGTATTGATGCCCGACAGTTAAACTTTGAAAGTAACAAAGATTTTTTTTAGTACAACACATATATTAATCTTCTATTTTGCTTGTTGTTTATAGTCTGCTAAAGCACCGGTACCGAGGCTGCATGCTGCATGTGTGTGTGGCTGTGTGGGGCAGCGTTGCATAGTACTCCTTGCCTGGTACTGTGGGTGTGGGGCAGCGTTTCTTTTTGTCAACTGGGCCTGCGGCACATTTCCAGTGGCCGGTAGAAGAATCGAGAGCCTGCAAGCACTCTGCCGCGCTAGCAATCTAGCAGCACGAAAATGGAATCCCACTGCGAATCCCTGCGTGCTCAGCCGTTAAATTGCCCTATCCTATGGTCTATATGTGGTCACGTAGTCCTCTATCTAAAGTAATTGAATCTGAGCCGTTCGTTTACAAACATCCAACGGTCTATATAACTTCATACTGGTACACTATGTAGGAGTATAGATATGGGACCAGCAGTGCATATTATAGCAGAGTGCTCCCTAATGACAATGGAATTTGCTCATATTTCCTTTGATCATTGCAGCAGAGAGGCGAACTCAGTAGCGGATGCTCTAGCAAAACATTGTATTAGCATGAAAAAGTCTGAAGTATGAGAAAACATTCCTGACTTTATTTTTCATCTCTTTGTGAACGACCTGGCTATCATTTGATGAATAAAGTTTTTATGCTCAAAAAAAAAAACCGCCACTGGGCAGCTATCGCCACTGTAAAAAAAGGGCAGAGCGTCAACACACCACCACACCCTTCATCAGATCCAGTTCCTTTTTTTCAAAAGAAAATCAGATCCCCGTTCCTGCCTGCCCCCGTCGACGCAGCGCATGATCCGGTTCCTCAGCAACCAGACGCTCCACGTCTCCACAGCGAATAGGCTCAGCAATCAATATTCTACATGCATCCAGCCAGGACCAGGAGGCGACCGTGGGTTGTGGAGTCTTCCAGAAGGCACGAGTGTTTGTAGGTTGGCGGGAGAAACTCTGAGCCGTTCGATCCAATAGATCCGACGAGTACAAATGAATTCATGTTGGAAGAGGCGGGCAGAACATGTGAGATGAAGATAGATTCAAATATTCAGAAAAACATGAAGAGAGATAGAGATTTGAGACCCTTCGTAACCTATTCTGTGGAGAAAGGCCTGTAAGTGGCCAAGTTTTCAGTGGCGACCTAGTTCCCGCTTGGCAGCCTGCCATTTTCAGCTAACCCAATGAATCTTTCCTTCAGAACAATGAATCTTTCCAGCTACTTGAGGGAACAAAAAGAGCGATTTATTATAGGAAATGTGGGAATGCCAGTTTTCTCTTGATGCCGTCCATCTGAACTACGGGCAAAAAAAAGGGTCAAATTTGTGTATTCAAAATCATCACTGCACCCAAAATCAGCACACTTTATTTCTCATTTATCCCTCTGTTGGCGATTACACAAGTACAGAAACGGCTTGGGGAAAGAAACTCAATACAGAGATGTCTCACTAGACTCGGCAAGAACAAAGATACTTTCAGGTTGCATAACGAAACTGGCTCCAACCCCGATGATCATTCGCAGAGACGCATTCACTCAGACGGAGATCTCGATGGCCTTCACCTCGGGCTTCTTGACCTCGGCCTTGGGCACGGTGACGGTGAGCACGCCGTTCTCCAGCCCGGCCTTCACCTCCCCCACCTTGGCGTCCTCCGGCAGCCGGAACCGCCTGACGAACTTGCCGCTGCTGCGCTCCACGCGGTGCCACTTGTCGTTCTTGTCCTCCTCCTCCTTTGTGCGCTCGCCGCTGACGACGAGCACGTTGCCGTCCTCCACCTCCACCTTGACCTCCTCTTTCTTCACGCCTGGGAGGTCGGCCTTGAAGACGTGCGCCTCAGGCGTCTCCTTCCAGTCCACGCGAGCATTGGCGAACGCGGCCGTCTCGCTGCTGCCGCCTGAGATCGCCGGGACGATGGAGCGGAAGGTGTCGAAGGGGTCCGCCCAGAGGTCGGCGAAGGGGTCGAACACGTTGCTCCGCCGCACGATCGACATTGCCGGTGTTGCTTGCTTTGACTCTTGCGCTAGGAAAATTCTGTATTGGATCGTAGGTAGGTTGGGGTTGCTGTCTGCTTTTGGTTGACACTGGCTTGAGTTGGGATGGAGGGGGATGGGAGGCCATGTACTTATAGCATCGCCGGGTGATGCTCCTGAAGCGTCTCGAGGTCTCTCCAGTCGACGAGAGTTCAGTAGTACTTTATCACTTTCCAGCTGGGCCGTGAGCTTCCCTTTCTTTCTATTTTCGGCCCAGGAAGAAACCACCATGTTCTAGAGCCTTCTCCTTTATTTTGCTTTGTAGGCACACTCTGGAATGTGATGGGGTCTTTTCTAGAAGAAGACATGGAGAACTCGAGACGCCTCAGGAATGCACCGAGCATACGGCTCGCACGGGAGCTGAGACCAACCGAGAAGAGCACCAATCAAAGACCAAATCAACAATCCTAATAAAACACTCACAGTCACTTGTCAGTGCACATATCCACCGTTCGACAGTTCACACACAGTGAGAGAAGACGACAGAAATAAGCTCTGTTCGTTTGCTGCAGTTGTTGTGTGCATGCTGCCGTCATTTCTTTGAAGCTCCCAAGGAATAGAGGCCTAGCAGGGCTCTGAACTTTTTTTCACTTACAATGGACCCTGCATGTAAAGGTCACATCACGTCATGGGTCCCGCATAACATTGTCGGAACAAACATTCTATTTAAACATTTTAATTAAAGCAGTCAAGAATCCATTTTTTTTGTGGATTTTTGAAAAATTTCACATTTTTTTAAAAGCATTCACGAATTAACACAATGTTTTCACATTTTAAAAAATAACAATGAATTCTACAAAATTGTTCATGAGATTTAGAATTGATCAAGATTTTTTAAATGTTCATTAATTCTAAATAATGTTTGCGTTTGTGGCTGCATGCATCACCCAGATGCAGAGGCCGGGGGTCTTCCTCCTTTTCAAAAAAAAAATAATGTTTGTGGCTTTAAAATTTTGGAAATTTAACAACTATTCACTAATATGAAAACTCCTTCCTGGATATCTTTTTGAAAAACAATGTTCATAGTTTTGAAAAAATATTATAATTTAAATTATGTCCATAATTTTGGAAAATAGTCATGAATTATATCCATTTGTACATTTTTTCCACCTTTCCCGTGTGATTATATTGGGCGAATATGAAAAGGTTTGAGACTAGCGTACAAGTAAGATATCGACTTTTCGAGAAAGCAACATGTCCACTTAGCTCAATCATTATTTTGTTTTACTGATTTGATGGCCATTTTCCAACTTGTTAGCGGTTTTATGCTTCTTGCCAACACCTCTTCTAGTGATATATATATATATATATATATATATATATATATATATATATATATATATATATATATATATTATTTCTTCCTGTGGTCCTGTCTTGTTTGATTGGATAGAAATTTTGCTCCAAAATAGGTTGCAAATATGAATTTTATGGAATATTCTCTAAGGGCATCTTCAAAGCGGACCCTTAAACCCTTGCAAGCATTTGGACTGCACTTTTTTTGGATCCAGTTTGCCATCCAACGCAGTCCCGCATCAGTCCGCCGACACGTCCGGACGTTCGTTCTTCCGTAAATTGGAACCAAACAAAGAGAGCTTTGCTGGAGTCCGGACATCCATCTGTCCAATCAAAATCCACCATGCACCATCTCTACTCTGCGTCCGCCCATGATGGCTACCATTTAGTGTAGTGACTTATTCTAATTGGAGCGGATAGCTAGCATTTTGATGGAATCGTAGTACTGCATAGTATATTTGCATTTGACGGAAGGTGCTAATTAGTATATTCTTTATTATGCAAATTATGCAGTCATTTGGTGAAAGGTGCTTTTTTTTGTGCACTAGTTGCAGCGCCTGTTGGGATCGTAGCAGAATTTTAAAATTTCCTACGCATCACCAAGATCCATCTATGGAGTATACTAGCAACAAGGGGAAAGGAGTGCATCTACATACCCTTGTAGATCGCGAGCGGAAGCGTTCTAATGAACGGGGTTGATGGAGTCGTACTCGCCGTGATCCAAATCACCGATGACCGAGTGCCGAACGGACGACACCTCCGCGTTCAACACACGTACGGAGCAGCGACGTCTCCTCCTTCTTGATCCAGCAAGGGGGAAGGAGAGGTTGATGGAGATCCAGCAGCACGACGGCGTGGTGGTGGAAGTAGCGGGATCCCGGTAGGGCTTCGCCAAGCGCAAGCGGGAGGGAGAGGTGTTGCAGGGGGAGAGGGAGGCGCCAGGGGCTGTGTTGCTGCTGCCCTCCCTCCCCCCCACTATTTATAGGGGCCCTGGGGGGGCGCCGGCCCCCAGGAGATCCCATCTGAGGGGGGGGGCGGCGGCCAAGGGGGGTGGCTTGCCCCCCAAGCCAAGTGGGGCGCCCCCACCCTTAGGGTTTCCAACCCTAGGTGCAGGGGGAGGCCCAAGGGGGGCGCCCCAGCCCACTAGGGGCTGGTTCCCCTCCCACTTCAGCCCATGGGGCCCTCCGGGACAGGTGGCCCCACCCGGTGGACCCCCGGGACCCTTCCGGTGGTCCCGGTACAATACCGATAACCCGCGAAACTTTCCCGGTGGCCGAAACTGGACTTCCTATATATAATTCTTCACCTCCGGACCATTTCAGAACTCCTCGTGACGTCCGGGATCTCATCCGGGACTCTGAACAACTTTTGGGTTTCCGCATACTAATATCTCTACAACCCTAGCGTCACCGAACCTGAAGTGTGTAGACCCTACGGGTTCGGGAGACATGCAGACATGACCGAGACGCCTCTCCGGTCAATAACCAACAGCGGGATCTGGATACCCATGTTGGCTCCCACATGTTCCACGATGATCTCATCGGATGAACCACGATGTCGAGGATTCAATCAATCCCGTATACAATTCCCTTTGTCAATCGGTACGTTACTTGCCCGAGATTCGATCGTCGGTATCCCAATACCTTGTTCAATCTCGTTACCGGCAAGTCACTTTACTCGTACCGTAATGCATGATCCCGTGGCTAACTCCTTAGTCACATTGAGCTCATTATGATGATGCATTACCGAGTGGGCCCAGAGATACCTCTCCGTCATACGGAGTGACAAATCCCAGTCTCGATCCGTGCCAACTCAACAGACACTTTCGGAGATACCCGTAGTGTACCTTTATAGTCACCCAGTTACGTTGTGACGTTTGGCACACCCAAAGCACTCCTACGGTATCCGGGAGTTGCACGATCTCATGGTCTAAGGAAATGATACTTGACATTGGAAAAGCTCTAGCAAACGAACTACACGATCTTTGTGCTATGCTTAGGATTGGGTCTTGTCCATCACATCATTCTCCTAATGATGTGATCCCGTTATCAATGACATCCAATGTCCATAGTCAGGAAACCATGACTATCTGTTGATCAACGAGCTAGTCAACTAGAGGCTTACTAGGGACACGTTGTGGTCTATGTATTCACACATGTATTACGATTTCCGGATAACACAATTATAGCATGAACAATAGACAATTATCATGAACAAAGAAATATAATAATAACCATTTATTATTGCCTCTAGGGCATATTTCCAACAGTCTCCCACTTGCACTAGAGTCAATAATCTAGTTACATTGTGATGAATCGAACACCCATAGCGTTCTGGTGTTGATCATGTTTTGCTCTAGGGAGAGGTTTAGTCAACGGATCTGCTACATTCAGGTCCGTATGTACTTTACAAATATCTATGTCTCCATTTTGAACACTTTCACGAATGGAGTTGAAGCGACGCTTGATATGCCTGGTCTTCCTGTGAAACCTGGGCTCCTTGGCAAGGGCAATAGCTCCAGTGTTGTCACAGAAGAGAGTCATCGGGCCCGACGCATTGGGAATCACCCCTAGGTCGGTAATGAACTCCTTCATCCAGACTGCTTCCTGTGCTGCCTCTGAGGCTGCCATGTACTCCGCTTCACATGTAGATCCCGCCACGACGCTTTGCTTGCAACTGCACCAGCTTACTGCTCCTCCATTCAAAATATACACGTATCCGGTTTGTGACTTCGAGTCATCCAGATCTGTGTCGAAGCTAGCGTCGACGTAACCCTTTACGACGAGCTCTTCGTCACCTCCATAAACGAGAAACATATCCTTAGTCCTCTTCAGGTACTTCAGGATATTCTTGACCGCTGTCCAGTGTTCCATGCCGGGATTACTTTGGTACCTTCCTACCAAACTTACGGCAAGGTTTACATCAGGTCTGGTACACAGCATGGCATACATAATAGACCCTATGGCCGAGGCATAGGGGATGACACTCATCTTTTCTCTATCTTCTGCCGTGGTCGGGCATTGAGCCGTGCTCAATTGCACACCTTGCAATACAGGCAAGAACCCCTTCTTGGACTGATCCATATTGAACTTCTTCAATATCTTGTCAAGGTATGTACTCTGTGAAAGACCAATGAGGCGTCTTGATCTATCTCTATAGATCTTGATGCCTAATATATAAGCAGCTTCTCCAAGGTCCTTCATTGAAAAACACTTATTCAAATAGGCCTTTATACTTTCCAAGAATTCTATATCATTTCCCATCAATAGTATGTCATCCACATATAATAAGAGAAATGCTACAGAGCTCCCACTCACTTTCTTGTAAACACAGGCTTCTCCATAAGTCTGTGTAAACCCAAACGCTTTGATCATCTCATCAAAGCGAATGTTCCAACTCCGAGATGCTTGCACCAGCCCATAGATGGAGCGCTGGAGCTTGCATACCTTGTTAGCATTCTTAGGATCGACAAAACCTTCCGGCTGCATCATATACAATTCTTCCTTAAGAAAGCCGTTAAGGAATGCCGTTTTGACGTCCATTTGCCATATCTCATAATCATAGAATGCGGCAATTGCTAACATGATTCGGACGGACTTCAGCTTCGCTACGGGTGAGAAAGTCTCATCGTAGTCAACCCCTTGAACTTGTCGATAACCCTTAGCGACAAGTCGAGCCTTATAGATGGTCACATTACCATCCGCGTCTGTCTTCTTCTTAAAGATCCATTTATTTTCTATGGCTCGCCGATCATCGGGCAAGTCAGTCAAAGTCCATACTTCGTTTTCATACATGGATCCTATCTCGGATTTCATGGCTTCTAGCCATTTGTCGGAATCCGGGCCCGCCATCGCTTCTTCATAGTTCGAAGGTTCACCGTTGTCTAACAACATGATTTCCAGGACAGGGTTGCCGTACCACTCTGGTGCGGAACGTGTCCTTGTGGACCTACGAAGTTCAGCAGTAACTTGATCCGAAGCTTCATGATCATCATCATTAACTTCCTCCCCAGTCGGTGTAGGCACCACAGGAACATCTTCCCGCGCTGCGCTACTTTCCGGTTCGGAAGGGGTGACTATCACCTCATCAAGTTCCACTTTCCTCCCACTTAATTCTTTCGAGAGAAACTCTTTCTCCAGAAAGGACCCGTTCTTGGCAACAAAGATCTTGCCTTCGGATCTGAGGTAGAAGGTATACCCAATGGTTTCCTTAGGGTATCCTATGAAGACGCATTTTTCCGACTTGGGTTCGAGCTTTTCAGGTTGAAGTTTCTTGACATAAGCATCGCATCCCCAAACTTTTAGAAACGACAGCTTAGGTTTCTTCCCAAACCATAATTCATACGGTGTCGTCTCAACGGATTTCGACGGAGCCCTATTTAAAGTGAATGCGGCAGTCTCTAAAGCATAGCCCCAAAATGAGAGCGGTAGATCGGTAAGAGACATCATAGATCGCACCATATCCAATAGAGTGCGATTACGACGTTCGGACACACCGTTTCGCTGAGGTGTTCCAGGCGGCGTGAGTTGTGAAACGATTCCACATTTCCTTAAGTGCGTACCAAATTCGTGACTTAAATATTCTCCACCACGATCTGATCGTAAGAACTTTATTTTCCTGTCACGTTGATTCTCAACCTCACTCTGAAATTCCTTGAACTTTTCAAAGGTTTCAGACTTGTGTTTCATTAGGTAGACATACCCATATCTACTTAAGTCATCAGTGAGAGTGAGAACATAACGATAGCCACCGCGAGCCTCAACACTCATTGGACCGCACACATCAGTATGTATGATTTCCAATAAGTTGGTTGCTCGCTCCATTGTTCCGGAGAACGGAGTCTTGGTCATCTTACCCATGAGGCATGGTTCGCACGTGTCAAATGATTCGTAATCAAGAGACTCCAAAAGTCCATCTGCATGGAGCTTCTTCATGCGCTTGACACCAATGTGACCAAGGCGGCAGTGCCACAAGTATGTGGGACTATCGTTATCAACTTTACATCTTTTGGTATTCACACTATGAATATGTGTAACATCACGTTCGAGATTCATCAAGAATAAACCATTGACCAGCGGGGCATGACCATAAAACATATCTCTCATATAAATAGAACAACCATTATTCTCGGATTTAAATGAGTAGCCATCTCGAATTAAACGAGATCCTGATACAATGTTCATGCTCAAAGCTGGCACTAAATAACAATTATTGAGGTTTAAAACTAATCCCGTAGGTAAATGTAGAGGCAGCGTGCCGACGGCGATCACATCGACCTTGGAACCATTCCCGACGCGCATCGTCACCTCGTCCTTTGCCAGTCTCCGCTTATTCCGCAGTTCCTGTTTTGAGTTACAAATATGAGCAACCGCACCGGTATCAAATACCCAGGAGCTACTACGAGTACTGGTAAGGTACACATCAATTACATGTATATCACATATACCTTTGGTGTTGCCGGCCTTCTTGTCCGCTAAGTATTTGGGGCAGTTCCGCTTCCAGTGACCACTTCCCTTGCAATAAAAGCACTCAGTCTCAGGCTTGGGTCCATTCTTCGACTTCTTCCCGGCAACTGGCTTACCGGGCGCGGCAACTCCCTTGCCGTCCTTCTTGAAGTTCTTCTTACCCTTGCCTTTCTTGAACTTAGTGGTTTTATTCACCATCAACACTTGATGTTCCTTTCTGATCTCCACCTCCGCTGATTTCAGCATTGAATATACCTCAGGAATGGTCTTTTCCATCCCCTGCATATTGAAGTTCATCACAAAGCTCTTGTAGCTTGGTGGAAGCGACTGAAGGATTCTGTCAATGACCGCGTCATCCGGGAGATTAACTCCCAGCTGAGACAAGCGGTTGTGTAACCCAGACATTCTGAGTATGTGCTCACTAACAGAACTATTTTCCTCCATTTTACAGCTGAAGAACTTGTCGGAGACTTCATATCTCTCGACCCGGGCATGAGCTTGGAAAACCATTTTCAGCTCTTCGAACATCTCATATGCTCCATGCTTCTCAAAACGCTTTTGGAGCCCCGGTTCTAAGCTGTAAAGCATGCCGCACTGAACGAGGGAGTAATCATCAGCACGTGATTGCCAAGCGTTCATAACGTCTTGGTTCTCTGGGATGGGTGCTTCACCTAGCGGTGCTTCTAAGACATAATCTTTCTTGGCAGCTATGAGGATGATCCTCAGGTTCCGGACCCAGTCCGTATAGTTGCTGCCATCATCTTTCAGCTTGGTTTTCTCTAGGAACGCGTTGAAGTTGAGGACAACGTTGGGCCATTTGATCTACAAGACATATTGTAAAGATTTTAGACTAAGTTCATGATAATTAAGTTCATCTAATCAAATTACTCAATGAACTCCCACTCAGATAGACATCCCTCTAGTCATCTAAGTGAAACATGATCCGAGTTAACTAGGCCGTGTCCGATCATCACGTGAGACGGACTAGTCAAGATCGGTGAACATCTCCATGTTGATCGTATCTTCTATACGACTCATGCTCGACCTTTCGGTCTTCCGTGTTCCGAGGCCATGTCTGTACATGCTAGGCTCGTCAAGTCAACCTAAGTGTATTGCGTGTGTTCCGAGGCCATGTCTGTACATGCTAGGCTCGTCAACACCCGTTGTATGCGAACGTTAGAATCTATCACACCCGATCATCACGTGGTGCTTCGAAACAACGAACCTTCGCAACGGTGCACAGTTAGGGGGAACACTTTCTTGAAATTATTATAAGGGATCATCTTACTTACTACCGTCGTTCTAAGCAAATAAGATGCAAAACATGATAAACATCACATGCAATCAAATAGTGACATGATATGGCCAATATCATTCTGCTCCTTTGATCTCCATCTTCGGGGCGCCATGATCATCTTCGTCACCGGCATGACACCATGATCTCCATCATTCGTGTCTTCATGAAGTTGTCACGCCAACGATTACTTCTACTTCTATGGCTAACGCGTTTAGCAATAAAGTAAAGTAATTTACATGGCGTTATTCAATGACACACAGGTCATACAAAAAATAAAGACAACTCCTATGGCTCCTGCCGGTTGTCATACTCATCGACATGCAAGTCGTGATTCCTATTACAAGAATATGATCAATTTCATACATCACAGATATCATTCATCACATCTTCTGGCCATATCACATCACAAGGCACATGCTGCAAAAACAAGTTAGACGTCCTCTAATTGTTGTTGCAAGTTTTTACGTGGCTTGTATAGGTTTCTAGCAAGAACGTTTCTTACCTACGTAAAACCACAACGTGATATGCCAATTTCTATTTACCCTTCATAAGGACCCTTTTCATCGAATCCGTTCCGACTAAAGTGGGAGAGACAGACACCCGCTAGCCACCTTATGCAACTAGTGCATGTCAGTCGGTGGAACCTGTCTCACGTAAGCGTACGTGTAAGGTCGGTCCGGGCCGCTTCATCCCACAATACCGCCGAAACAAGATAAGACTAGTAGCGGTAAGAAGAATTGGCAACATCAACGCCCACAACTGCTTTGTGTTCTACTCGTGCATAGTAACTACGCATAGGCCTGGCTCATGATGCCACTGTTGGGGATCGTAGCAGAATTTTAAAATTTCCTACGCATCACCAAGATCCATCTATGGAGTATACTAGCAACAAGGGGAAAGGAGTGCATCTACATACCCTTGTAGATCGCGAGCGGAAGCGTTCTAATGAACGGGGTTGATGGAGTCGTACTCGCCGTGATCCAAATCACCGATGACCGAGTGCCGAACGGACGGCACCTCCGCGTTCAACACACGTACGGAGCAGCGACGTCTCCTCCTTCTTGATCCAGTAAGGGGGAAGGAGAGGTTGATGGAGATCCAGCAGCACGACGGCGTGGTGGTGGAAGTAGCGGGATCCCGGCAGGGCTTCGCCAAGCGCAAGCGGGAGGGAGAGGTGTTGCAGGGGGAGAGGGAGGCGCCAGGGGCTGTGTTGCTGCTGCCCTCCCTCCCCCCCACTATTTATAGGGGCCCTGGGGGGGGGGGGGGCGCCGGCCCCCAGGAGATCCCATCTGATGGGGGGGGGGGGTGGCTTGCCCCCCAAGCCAAGTGGGGCGCCCCCACCCTTAGGGTTTCCAACCCTAGGCGCAGGGGGAGGCCCAAGGGGGGCGCCCCAGCCCACTAGGGGCTGGTTCCCCTCCCACTTCAGCCCATGGGGCCCTCCGGGACAGGTGGCCCCACCCGGTGGACCCCCGGGACCCTTTCGGTGGTCCCGGTACAATACCGATAACCCGCGAAACTTTCCCGGTGGCCGAAACTGGACTTCCTATATATAATTCTTCACCTCCGGACCATTCCGGAACTCCTCGTGACGTCCGGGATCTCATCCGGGACTCCGAACAACTTTCGGGTTTCCGCATACTAATATCTCTACAACCCTAGCGTCACCGAACCTTAAGTGTGTAGACCCTACGGGTTCGGGAGACATACAGACATGACCGAGACGCCTCTCCGGTCAATAACCAACAGCGGGATCTGGATACCCATGTTGGCTCCCACATGTTCCACGATGATCTCATCGGATGAACCACGATGTCGAGGATTCAATCAATCCCGTATACAATTCCCTTTGTCAATCGGTACGTTACTTGCCCGAGATTCGATCGTCGGTATCCCAATACCTTGTTCAATCTCGTTACCGGCAAGTCACTTTACTCGTACCGTAATGCATGATCCCGTGGCTAACTCCTTAGTCATATTGAGCTCATTAGGATGATGCATTACCGAGTGGGCCCAGAGATACCTCTCCGTCATACGGAGTGACAAATCCCAGTCTCGATCCGTGCCAACTCAACAGACACTTTCGGAGATACCCGTAGTGTACCTTTATAGTCACCCAGTTACGTTGTGACGTTTGGCACACCCAAAGCACTCCTACGGTATCCGGGAGTTGCACGATCTCATGGTCTAAGGAAATGATACTTGACATTGAAAAAGCTCTAGCAAACGAACTACACGATTTTTGTGCTATGCTTAGGATTGGGTCTTGTCCATCACATCATTCTCCTAATGATGGGATCCCGTTATCAATGACATCCAATGTCCATAGTCAGGAAACCATACCATGACTATCTGTTGATCAACGAGCTAGTCAACTAGAGGCTTACTAGGGACACGTTCTGGTCTATGTATTCACACATGTATTACGATTTCCGGATAACACAATTATAGCATGAACAATAGACAATTATCATGAACAAAGAAATATAATAATAACCATTTATTATTGCCTTCAGGGCATATTTCCAACAGCACCTTCATTTAGGGGAAGCCAAATACTTAGCTCTTCGCCATGTGACTGGTGTTTAGTAGCCATGATTTAGCTGGGCTCGATTTAACGGAAGCTACCTAAACACTATGACTAGTAGACTTCCGCCAAATTAAAAGCTAATGATCCTTATTAAGTTAATAGAGTCGGATTTTTACTGTATAGGGTTGGATGGCCAGCTCTCATATCCGCGAACGGATGCGGTATCTCATTTGGGGATAGTGTGGGAGATGCCCTAAAAACTCTAATCTTCTGAATCAAACAACCAAGGCCAAAACTTTTCTTCCCCGCTGTTGGGAAACCTTTTCTCCACCCGCTGCATCCTTAAAAAAAATCTTGGCAGTTAGTATCTGAGACACGTTCCTCGCGTCCCCATTTTCGCACGCATGTACCAAAGTCATTCGAAATATGGCTAAATAACGCCGTGAGGATCTATCAGGGCCATCTTCCCCGAGTTTCAACATTGGACTGCTGACCAAACTCAGTTGCCTCCGTAATCAAGCGCCCAAAATGTCACACAAATCGGCCATGGACGACCATTCCCCGGCTTCTTACAAGTTACTAGTAGTACGATCCAGTCTCGTTCACCATCTTAAAATACCACAGAAATTCATCCTTTTCGCCATTTGATCCGATATGTTGCTCGTGCTGCTACTACTGTGCATGCCTCTGCTGCTTGGCGGTCGCGCGCAGCCGCTGGACGCGAGCTGCGCGCCGGCGGCGTGCGGCGGCCTGACCATCACGTACCCGTTCTGGCTGCGCGGCCACCACGAACCCAGCTGCGGCTACCCGACCTTCGGCGTCACGTGCGACGACCCCACCGGCGCCACCGCGCCCACCCTCAACGAGTCCTACCTCCGCCTCCTCGACATCCGCTACGGCAACCGCTCCGTGATGGCCTTCCACAGCGGCCTCGTCACCGGCAGCGACGACCCCTGCCGCGCCACGCGGTTCAACGTGTCCAGCAGCCTCGCGCTGTCGCCGCTGGCGGTCAGCGGCGCCAACTGGGAGCTCTTCTTCTGCAACAACTGCTCGCGCGCGCCGCCGCCGCCCGCGGGTTCGCTCTGGCTTAACAACTGCTCCGGCACAGTCACCGACGCGTGGTCCGTGCACATCGGACGGAGGTACGAGGCTCGGCCAGCGGGGCCGGCGGAGTGCAAGTACTCGGTCGTGCCGGTGCTGCCCGGGTCGGAGCTGCGGGCGTGGGGCGACTACGCGGGGATCGTCGGGCGCGGGTTCCTGCTGGAGTGGACGGTGCCCGGGGACTGCGCCGCGTGCACCGCAACCGGCGGCGGGTGCCGGTACGAGGCGAGCGCCAACGCGTTTGGGTGCCTCTGCCCCGGCGGCCGCATGCACGCGGCCACGTGTGGTGACTACGGTCGTGTACCCCTTCTGGCTGGGCGCCCCCAACCGCCCCACGCCGGAGCCCTCCTGCGGGCAGCCAGCTTTCCAGCTCTGGTGCAGCGGCGGCCACGGCAGCACATTCACGGCTTCCACGAGGAGCTCCGCCATCCAAGTCCTTAGAGCATCTCCAACAGCCGCCCAATGTGTGACGCTTAAAAAATAGGTTTACAGCGCGCAAGTAGTTTTTTAGGGTGCTAGAAGACGTTTGCTTCAACAAGCGCTATAAAATATGCACAGCGCGCGAGTCCAGCGGTCCCATCTGCAGCAGCCCAGAGTTTGTAGCGCGCGCAACCAGACGCACTAAATATGCTGCGCGCGATGCCTTTTTGATGCGTGCGCTGCATTAGTTATAGCGCACGCGCTTTTTGTGCGGCTGCTGAAGACTTCAAATAGGGTACGCGCGCGCTAAAAACAGTTTTTATACCGCGCGTCGCTTATATAGCACCTCTGTTGGAGATGCTCTTAGCATCGACTACGGCCGCAACACCTTGGTGGCCTCCCACACCAGGCTGGCCGACGCGGGTGCCGACGCGGTGTGCCGCGCCGACTTCAACGTCTCCTCCAGCCTAGCCCTTAGCCCCTTCAGGGTCAGCCCAGGCAGCCGTGCCCTCTACTTCCTGCACGACTGCAACGGGACGGAGCCCATCGGGCGCGGCTTCGTGAACGCCACCGCCGGCTGGGGTAGACCCACCTATGCGTGCCTCGGTGGGATCTACGACCGGGACACGGTGCCGGCGATCCCGGCGAGTTGCACGTACTCGTACCTGCCGGCGCTCGCGGCGGAGGCGGCGGCGCGGCCGGCCACGACGGCTGCCAACTACACCCGGCTTCTGAAGGCCGGGTTCCAACTGCAGTGGGCGGGCGTCGGCTTTGGCAATTGCGCGGCCTGCGGCGCGAGCGGCAGGCAGTGCCGGTACAGAAACGCCACCGCGGAGTTCGGGTGCCTCTGCCCTGGCGACGGGAAGTTGCGCGGCTCGACATGCGCCGGTAAGGTCGACGTGCAACGCTGCCACTTTACCTATATCGATCGGGTACACGTTATGTTTGATTTTCCCCGGTTCACGCATTTTCGTGGCATTTATTTTTTGTTGAAATTTTTGTATTTTCGCGGGCAAATCTCCCTGGGCTATGTGGGCCGTGGCCCAATAGCGGTAGCTCGGTCGAGTTGCTTTTTTCGATCGAGATTCCAAATAGCCACTAAATTTCGCTTAGAAAAAATCGCTAAATTTTCTAGCTAGAGTAGGGAAAAATCATGAATCTGACCAACTGCTCAAGAACTTGCAGAAACATTCAGAATTTTCTTTGTGAATTAAAAAGATGTTCCATAACTTTTAAATCTTTATAGATTAAATTTTTTTGACACTTTTTTAAAAGTTGCATACATTCATGTGTTAATTTTTTAAACTAGTCATGTATTTTGGAAATTATATAGTTTTAAAGGATGTTCATGAACTTGAAAATATTTATAATTTTAAAATGTCTCCAATCATTAAAAATATTGGTGAATTAAAAACATATTCACATTTTTAAGTAAGGATTCAATAAAGAATTCATGAATTAAAAAATGGAAAGGACAAACAACAAAAGGAAAAAGGAAAACCAATAAAAAGAAAATTAATAAATAAATATGGAAAACGATAAGAACCATTAATAAAAACCAATAGAGGAGAAAATTACTGTAGGACTTCTCTGGTAGAAAACAGGAAAAAGTCCAGGCAAAAGCACTCCTAATGGTACTCTATGAGGTGAGAAAAAGCCAAATTAGTCAGGCCTAAATGAGCGTGTTGCACGTGATTTGTACCAAACCCTCTATCCTTCGCTATAGACGATAAATCCGCACAAGCCATCCAGCATTGTCCCCATATTCATAAACCCAATGAAGAGTTTACCTTTGCTATCTTGTGGTTTTCCTAAGACACTAAGTGCATTATTGGTGGTGCCATTGACTAGTGGATTATGCCGATTCATTGACCAGAGGTTGTCTGGTAAATGCGCGGGTTTAGAGGCAAAGATAGTATCGGGTTAGGCCATGACTGTATCTTGACTCCAAAAGTCTTTGATTGAATACTATAGCTGCAACCCTTGCAAGTGGCATGGGCCCGACACCGGACCACTTCCGCCAATTGTGCGAGAGCATCCTCTTTCTTTGTTGTCCCTTCTATAACAGATTACTTCTTTTCACGCAGAACTCGGAGAGCTTTATTCAAGAGAGGTGTTCAAGTACAATCAGTCAACATGCCGCTAACCAGAAAAGCTAGGTGACGGTCTAGTCAGCAATTTGTTAAGGTTTATAATTTTGTTTTGGGAACCTTTTTGGAGCCCAACGGATGTTCTAGAATTTCACTCAAATTTATGATCAAAACTGAAGCAAGCATTATAATAAAGGAAATCCTAAACCTCCGGGCTCTACCCTCAGGGCAGATGTCTATGTAAGAGTCCCCCCCCCCCCCCCCCCCCCGCGCCCGCCGCCGCAGCTGCCGTCCCAGATCCCGATTTTCATGGTGTGGGGCCCATCGTAATTTCCAGTCACCCAATGCCACATCATATTGTAGGTTATTATCCGTAAAAATGGTGTGTAGTTCTAGCAAAGGTCAACGCATAATCTTAGGGTTAACGTATCCAAGTTAACTCACATTCAGTTTTAGAGTGTTTAGCTTGTGAGCCCCCAAATTTCTACTGCTGTGATGCTTTTGGGGTAAGGTAGGTCAACCAAGAGGTCGATCCATGACCTTCTCTGCCTCCCCCCTATCACTGACATCACCAACCCTTTACTAGTAATAACACATCACATAGTCATTGTTGTCCACATATGCGGCATGCCGACACATATGGCAATGACCTCATAATTTAATTGCAGACAACATAAACATCACAATCAAAAAATTAGAACCACATACGTAGCTCAAAAAATTAAAATGTGTAGCTAAAAAAATACTTCCTCCGTTTCTACATATAAGATGTATTTGTTTTTTCAAAAATCAAACGAGTGCAAGTTTGACCGAGTTTTTAGAAAATTATATCAACGTTCACAATACAAAATTTATATCATTTGATCAAATATGAAAAGTAGTTCCATATTTTCTCTATTAGGTATTACAAATGTTGTTATTTTATTCTATAATCTTGGTCAAACATTCAAATAGCTAACTTGTACGGAAATCAATATACCTTATTTTAGAACCACACAAGCTGGAGCTTTCTTTTTCACTCTCAGGCCACAAAAGTCAGAGGCAGCACCGTTTCCCACTCCTGTTGATATGAAGGATAAAAGAAAGTCCAGGGCATAGAAAAAGAACAGTCAAACAAAGGCACACCATCCGCATTTCCCCTTTCGTCCATGCACCTATCTAGCTTCTACATCCTCCCAAAGACTCCATTGTTTTCTCATCCCAACCAGAGACACAGTACACATGCATCATCCACTCTAGATGACTATGGCCGTGGCCAGCCTGCCGTTCTTGGCCTCGCTGCTCATCCTCCTCCCTCACCATGTGGTGGACGCCGAGTGCGAGCCGGTGGCGTGCGGGAACTTCACCATCAGGTACCCGTTCTGGCTCGGCGCGCCCAGCCGGCCCACGCCGGAGCCCTCCTGCGGCCACCCGGCCTTCGAGCTCTGGTGCGGCGGCAGCAGCAACACCTCGGCTTCCATGCGTGGCTCCGCCATCCAGGTCCTCGGCATCGACTACGGCGCCAGCTCCCTCGTCGCGTCTCACAGCAGATTCTCGGCGCGGGAGGACGGCGTGTGCCGCGCCGACTTCAACATGTCGTCCAGCCTGGCCCTCAGCCCGTTCAACATCAGCCCCAGCAACATGGCCTTTTGCCTCCTCTTCGACTGCAAGAACGGGACGGAGCCACGGGGACGCGGCTACGTGAACGCGACGGGCGGCTGCGACAAACCCATCGTGGCGTACCTCGGGGGGAGCTACGACCGGGACACGCCGCCGGCGATCCGGACGGGTGACTGCACGTACACGTACCTGCCTGTGCTCGGGACGGAGGCGGCGGTGTCCACGGCGGCCAACTACAGCCGGCTGCTCAAGGCCGGGTTCCTCCTGGACTGGGCGGGCACCGGCGGCATCGGCGACTGCCCCGCCTGCGTCGCCAGCGGGGGCCAGTGCCGGTACAGGAACGCGATCGGGGCGCTCGCCTGCCTCTGCCCCGGCGGGGAGCTTCGCGGCCCGACATGCGCCGGTGAGTTCGCCTCCGCCCACGCCGCCACTTGCCTCTACTCTACTGTACTGCATACCGGTCAGCCATATCGGCACATGCGCGTTTGATTAGTCCGATCTTCCTCCCTGGTTCGTTCGTTGCATTTCCGGCGCATGGTGGAATATTGGCGTTTAGCCAGTGCTGTCCCGATCTTCCGTAGGCCCCATGGAGATTTCACCGTTGGCTTTTCGATCTGGTGGTGTTCTTGCATAGATAGATATTCAGGCAGCAGACGGTCTAAGTAGAATGCTAAGTACGTAGTACATCGTTGGTGGCGGCGCCATTGACGGTTGACCGGTGGATTGCTGTGCTCGGTTGACCTCGGCGCCGGCACGAGAGATTGTCCGGTAAACGCGTGCGGTCGTCTCCTCTCTCCGTTCCAAGGTTTACTTTTCTGCGGTTCGTTCCAAGGTTTACTCGATCTCGTTGGGAGCAGAGGGGTGACATCACTAGTTAGTGTACTTTGTACGTTGAAACATACGTAATAAAGTACTATGTATTATTAGGTGTAGTACTTGCCAGAAGATTCGGTTTGTGGTTGCATGTGACCAGTGCAGTCAGTAGTTACGTGGACGTAGACGCGTGCATCATTTTTAAAGTGGAACTGAGTATACAACAAGGACATGTTTGATTGACGTAGCAACTTTTGCCTGCATTGAATACATGTCTTAGTTGGGCCCGACCGAGGGTAAACATGCAAAAACAAAAAAAAATCAACATCTGTACATTTGTTTCCTCGCCCGCGTCTAGACTTCCTGCATTAGGAATCGGTTTTGACATGTTGTTTGGTGTCCTACATTGTCTCAACTCACATAACTACATGTTGTTTGGTTGCACACACAATAAAGTATTATTAAGTGTAGTACTTGCAAGACTCGGTTTGTGGTTGACATGTAACCAATACGGTCAGTAGGTACGTGTCATAGACACGTGCGTCATTGGACAAGTGGAACTGCGTATAGAACAAGTGGCTTCTGAACTCTGAATCTTCTTCCGAGGTCGGCACTAGGCCGAAATTGGCATGCTGCATTTGTTCAGTCCAGTGATCCAGTAAGAGCCCAGTCGTTAATACACTTTCAAACATACGACCCTTTGGGCCTATACTTATACTTTTAGGACTTCGGGCTCAATGACGTTTCGTTGATCCGCAATGATAGGTCAATGGAGAGAATATATTAAGAACAAGAGAGGGTACATCGTGCCAAATGACCGAAATGTTCGAGCTTACAAGGACACTGAAACAAACAAGCACACAAACTACAACACACCAGGAAAAATCTGGTGCAACAACCAGAGCCTAACTGCCTAAGAACAATAGCTACTATAAAACAAAAGGACCACAACTAGCTTCCGCCTATTGCTTAAGAACAATATCTACTGTGAAAAAATTATCAATCATTAATATATTTTATCAAATAAAGTATATTTAGGATTTTTTATTAAATAAAATACATTAGTATTTAGATCGTCAACTCGCTATCCCCATCTCAGCCCAGGCTAACGGAGCCTGACTTATTCAGGGGAGAGAGTGGAGCCTATCGAAGCACCCTTGAGAGCATTGCCATTGTAGCACGTGTGTGGCAGGGCCATGCGGACTTGACGTCATCCCCACCTTCCTCCAGTATCTCACTGGCAGTCCCTCGTGAGTGCGGCACGCACCTTTTATGAAGCAAGGTTGAATTCGGAGGATTGGTACGGGGAGCGACACTAGGATCTGGACGTAAAACTGCACCCTTATACAATTTTTTTAAAACCTATTTGAATAAAAGGATTTAAGCCCTAAAAGACACATTCTTGGAGAATTTGTTATCTCTAACTCACCCAAGTAACACGTTAGAAAAGCTAATAACACAGAACAAATGTGTGAGCTCTAGGTTTGAAATGGACTTCTCCACTATCAAGAAAGAAATTTGCGTGGAGTTATTTTAAAAAAAAGTATATATTTTTTATTTTCCTACTAATTAGTTTGGACCGCACTACAAATCTGTTGTCGGATTTTTAACCATTGCAAAACAAAACCTTTCTATGGCAAATCACGTGTCGCGATCCTGATAATTCTCTTCAGCAAGCATGGCAAATCCGCCCATGTTCAGTTTTTTTGCCAGGATTTGCCTTGTTCGTGACACGTAATTTCTCATAGAACATTTGATTTACCATGCTTAAAAAATCTAACGTCAGATTTTTTAGTATTTTTGTTAGGGTTTTTTGTAGTCATACTAATTAGCCGTCAATTAAGATTACGTTGTGTTGGCCCAATCATAGTATTCCCACCACGTTAGATATACAAACCAACACGGGAATACGGGATATGCCGACCTATCTCCCCCTAGGAGGAGGAAAGAGAGGAAATTGCGCCTGGCTTTAACCTCAGCTGTCGACGCTTATCCCACTAGACCAGCGTCGAGCGGCCGAGGCGGAGGAAAGCTATCGCCGTGCTGGCGTGTAGGAGAGCCACGCCGCCGCCATGGACTGCAGAGGAGATGGGGCGCCGACCTTTTGTTGGAGGAGAGGGAGCCAATGGGGCTCGCTGTCGTTGCTGTGGAAGAGCTTTTTTTTTAGACAATACTGTTTTTTTAGGCAATTTAGACAATACTGTTGCCTGCCAATGAATACCACCGCCGCTAAGCTGGGCCCCAGGCAGCCTAGGCAATGGCTTGGGCCGTCAGAAACATTTCTAGCTATATCTTTTTTTAAAGATAGGCCTGGGGCACAGCCCACTCTTAACCCTCTAGATGGGCCTTAGGTCTGAGAAGGCTGGCCCAATACCAGCAGCTAGCGATCGAGGAGAAGCTCAAACGAACAGCTCCTTGGACGAACCCTACCCTGCCGGCCAGGCCGCCGCCGCCCGCCGTCGTGCTTGTGCAGTCGTGCTCCCCTTTGATCCCCTTCTCCTTGGCCACGGGCCATGTTCGGCGAGGCGTCGACCCCGGTAAGGCGGCCTTTGCCACGAAGCAGGACCGCATGAGGCCAGGAGCAAGCCACCCCGGTCCCTTCGTTCTTCCGCCCCAGCGGCCCAGCTCTGCCGCTTCACGGAGGTACTCCCCCATCCGGCCATCCCACAAAACTGCCATCTCAGCTCTACCAAATCTCAATATTTCTTGCTAGATGCCTCTGTTGGTGATATTTAATTCTTATTAGTGCCTCCCCATTTCCAAGTTCCAACATAAATATGGAAAACGATTTAGACATTTACTAATCTTTGTTTCTATATAATTTACAATTTCACGTGAAGGTAAGATGAATAAAAGAAAAACAAGTCAATGACATCTTCTTTCCAAGTTCAAACCACAGGATCCACGGAAACGGGTCCTTCAACTCGAACAATCGATAATATCCCTCGTATTACAGCCCAACTCAAGCCCGGTGATATTGGTTATTGGTACAATGATCATCGTGGCTGGTTGGAATATATATAGCATTGAAAAAAAACGGCATTTTGCTTCTTTTTTTTGTTTAAGCAACCTAGAGCTGAAAATCGGGTATTTTGGGCCAATCTTGGCTGCGCCACTTGTTGAGATGCAACATGCTACTGTCTCCCCTTCTCCATCTCATCTCGTTTTGTTCTCGTGCTCGCTGACGAGCGACCTCCCGCATACTGTAGTGCTTCTGTCAGGCACCATTGATCTCTATGCTCCACCCAACTCCAGCGAGGTTACTCGCCGCTAATCTGTGCGTCCCGTAACACCACAATGAGACGCACCCTCGGTTTACTCCCCTCAACTCTGGGAAGGCTGGGACGCTGCCAGCCCATAACAGGTGCACTCCGTGCATGACCTCGCCTGAGACGGAGAATCCTTTTTCTTTTCCCTGAAAAATGTGATCTTTACAGAGCTATCCTGATCCAAGAATCCACGAACAAGGCGCACTTGAAAGACAAAGTATGTGAATATGTATGTTTGGTCGCCGATAATTTCGGTCTGGACTAAGAGTGGGTACAACTATTAATGGATGATTAATTTTGGATATGACCATCATGCCCTCTTAGCTGATAGTCTTTAATATCAGCCATTGATTCAATTAAGAGGTGGTGTACTGAAGCAGAATTCTTTAACATGCGCAACCCAATAATCCAATAAATGATCTTCCTTTTGATCGGCTACTGAAAGTATGAATGCTGTACACAGATTAGATTGGTACAGTATCAAAAAAATTCTCGATAAAGGTTAAAGGGGATCTTGTATTTATAGATAGCTGACAAAAGCATGAGGTAGCCGGTATGCAACAAACAGCCTATAAGCATCCAGGCTCATGTCACGTCACGGGCACACAGAGGTCATGTTGATGGCTTACCCGTCAATGTGGTAACAATTAGAAATTCAGAAACCATGGCCTACAAGTCCAAGTGGTGGTTGAGAGAGTTCGTGGATGATGATAGCTTTGCCCCACCTTTCCAGCCATCTGTTCTGACCATAGCATTCGTCCACATATATCCTTCTTCAACCACGATATCCTCTCATACAGTACATCGTCCCCACAATCCCACGGCCAAATTTTTCTGTTCATATGGCTACTGCCAGCTGCTGGTTCTTGGTGTTCGTCTGGGTAGTATGGGGGCTGCCACTGACGGCCGCCAGGGCTGAGGATCAGCAAGGGGAAGGCTGCTCGAACTCCGCCAGGAAGTGCGGCAACCTCACCATTTCCCGCCCGTTTTGGATCGCCGACAGGGAGGCAGGAAGATCGTGCGGTCCCTTGGACTTCCAGGTCGGTTGCTCAAATGACACCATTCCATTTCTTCGGAGCTCTGGATTCACTGGATACAGCGGCTTTGCAATCATGGACATCTCGTACAAGGACCGCAATCTGCGTGTTGTTGATGTACGCAAAGAGGAAGACTTCAATGTCTCCAACAGCCGCTGCAATTTCCCGAGTTGGAACACCTCCAGTAAGCTGGCACTGCCGTTTAAGGTCAACCCCGCCAACCTGAACCTCATCTTCTACAAGTGCATGAAGAGCGTGGCGCTGGTGGAGGTGAGATGCGTGAACTCGAGCAACGTGTTTGTTCGCGCGGGAGTGCGTTTTGATGAGACGGGGAACTACGGCAGCTATTCCTTGGAGGGCTGTGATGCTATCATCGTGCCGGTGATGGGCTCGTCGGACGGGGCCAACGGGAGCCACTTCGAGCAGCTCATCAGCGATGGCTTCCTCCTGACATGGGATCCACCCCCTACATGTAAGTTCACCGGCCAATCATCTTTTAATCAAGTTCGTAGCTAATCTAGGACGTGGAGTGCCTAAGTAACTTGTTGATTGTGTTAATCACTAACCGAGGATAAGGTTGAAGTTGATCGTGTTGCGGATGTTCTCCGGTGTCGGCAAGCACCGCACTTGCTCCTTCCTGCCAAAGATTTGGGTTGACTTTACCATAGGCCAGCCTATATTCCCTTTTGTTTTTATTTACTTCGCATATTAGTTTTGTCTTGAGTCAAACTTTGCAAACTTTGATCAAATTTATACAAAAAATTATTAACATCCACAATACCAAATCAATACTATTAGAACCAGCATTCAATATATTTCATACTATATATATTTGTTATTGTAAAAGTTTAGATTGTTTTTGATAAACTTAATCAAACATTATGAAGTTTGACTTAAATCAAACCTAATATACGGAGTAAAGAAAAACGGAGCGAGTACTAGCAAAATTGACACGTGTAGAGTTTTCTCCAGCAATCTGTAAGAAACCAATCACACTTTCAGCTTCAGACATACATGCAAATGGGTCTATATCCAATTTTTCCACCTTTTTGATGGTTGAATTACGGTTGGTTGGCCCATATAGGTGGACAAATGCACACGTCTTGTTATTTGGGCCGGCCGTTGGCACAACCCATGCTAGCCTTTTTTTTGCAAAAAAAGTATTTTTCTTAATAAGATTTTATTTACAAATACTATCAAAATTTTGCTCTAAACAAATATTGCCCAAATATCAGTTTAAAAAAATAAACAATAGATTGCAGGGAATGAAAGAAATGTCCATTCATACAAACAGTTATATTATTGTGTAGAAAGTCCATGGATTATTTTCAAATTGTATATGTTAAATAAAATGTTCATTGCGTATTTTACTTTTTCACGTATACAAAATATTGTGTTCATATGTTTTAAAAGTATACATAATTTTTAATGAACCAAAGAAAAATAAGTAAAAGAGGAAATTAAGTATAAAATAAAATAAAAGGATGTAAAATAAGGAAAATCTGAAATAAAAAAGCACGTTAAAACCAGGAGAAAACGAAATCCATCAGAAACGAGAAACCCCAACCGTGCAAACCTTGTTTTGGGTCTTAGCCCACTAGTTTTCGTAAGCCCAGGCAAATACAGCAACCCGCATCCTCGCTCATACTTATATCCAAACGTCATGTTTGAGTTTTATTTGAGGATCGTTGCATTGAAAGTAGTTGGGAAAGCGACCTTGATTTTTTATAGAAAAAAGTATTTTTCTTGACAAGTTTAAAAAGATGTTGTCAAAAATCAATCTGAAGATGGATTTGATGCTTTTAAGCTACATTTCGGACACTATTTAGAACTCTGCAAAATAAAACCCGTGAACTCTAGGTTTCAACGGATGTCTCACCTGCAAAGAAAGGAAAATTGGAATGAAAATCTAAAATACACAACCCCAATAGCCAATCATTGTAAGGATCTTCATTTCTACAGATAGTTACCTATCAAGTGTGAATGTCGTAGAAAGATTGGAATCTAATAGCAATATATAAGCGACAAGAGCATGAAGTACCCAGAACCGACAGAACCAGCGTACATAATAAGCATCCTGGTTCAAAGTCACATCACGGGCTCTCTCAGGTCATGGTCATGGCTTACTCTCAAGGCCTCAGGTTTTAAGGTTCAAGGCTTTCCAGTCCGAGGGGTCAATTGGGGAATTTCGTGGAGGACGATCGCTAGGCGAAACTTTCCAGTCAAATGTTCCGGCTAATAGTACTCCACTTGCTTGCCGTTCCCTTATATGGTTCATGTCATGCTTCGACCATGGTATTTCCACTCTTGCCTGTAGCCGACCACCATAACCCCCTTGGGTACTGCTCTCTTTGCATATCTTCTTCTCCGATGGTTCCCAGCTGCTGCTGGTTCCTCGCCTTCGCCTGGGTTTGGTGGCTGCCGCTGGTGCTCGTGGCAGCTCAGGAGCAGCAAAGCGTAGGCTGCTCGGCCATGTGCGGCGACGTCGCCGTCTCCGACCCGTTTTGGCTCACTGATTGGGCGACGGGAAGATCATGCGGTTCGCCTGGACCCCCGGACTTCGAGCTGACATGCGTTAACAGCAGTTATCCAGTTCTACGGAGCTTTGTGCCCTTCATCCCCGGCTTTTCAATCTCCAACATCTCGTACAAGGAACGGAGCTTACACGCCGTTGATCTGGGCAAGCTGGAACTATTGCACGACGCCTCCAGTAGCTGCCTGCCGACCTGGAACACCTCCGTCAAACTGGGCCGGCCGTTCAGGATCGACCCCATCAACCTCAACCTCATCTTCTATAACTGCACGGCGGCGGCGGCGGCGGCGCGTCGGGACAGAGGGCTGGTGCACGCGACCACGATGAGGTGCGTGAACGCGAGCAACGCGTTTGTTGGCGCGGGGGTGCGTTACGACGCCACCGGGAACTACTCTGCCTATGCTTTGGAGGGCTGCAATGCTATCGTCCTCCCGATGCGGCGCTCGTCGTCGGGCGAGACGTTCACCAACGCGACCGACTACGAGCAGCTCATCAAAGATGGCTTCCGCTTGACATGGGATCCGCCGCAACCTCCGCCTACACCTGTACCTGCAGGTAAGTTCACCCGCCGAATCATCTTTTAGTCAAGTTCCTAGCTAAGCTAGGACGTGCAGTGCCCCTATTGCGTAGAACGTGACGTGCCAGAAACTTCGGTTGTGACGTAGCCGTGTGCATCGTTAGAAGCTCTCGTTAACAAGTCGAACTGGGGTGTGGTACAGAAGAACAAGTGGCTTCTAGGGCCAAGACCAATTCCCTCTGAACTCTGAACTTCTCAAGTCCTGCCTAGTCTGAACTCTGAACTTCTCAAGTCTGCACTACGGTCCATAGACAGCCCAGTGGCAAAAAGGCTTTATGAAAATCGGACTGGTGGGCCTATATTTATTTTTCTGGGGTAATTTCGGTAATACTCGTTAGGTTTTTTTAGCAATACTCGTTAGAGCGCCTATGTGGTATACTTCTATATAAAAAAAAATACTGTCATAATTAATGCAATGACTTATAAAAAGTCGTTTTAATACATCAAGAGAATATGTTGAATCTTGAATGTGTATGCAAAGATAATTCGTTTCACACGCAAGCCTACTTTTTATAGTAATTAATAAAATTCCATATATTTGAAAGTAACTACTCGTCATAGCTATAAGAAAAATGGTCAAGTATGTCAAAAGAGATGTTCATGTATTTCAGAACAAATATTCATGTTGACAAAAAGGTATCACAAAAGTATAAAAATAAATATGAAAAGACAGTACATTTTGAAAAAAATGGAACTAAAAAGTGAAAATTAAAATAACAAAACAAATCAAAAGTAAAAGGCGAAACAAATAAAATGATTCATATGAAAAAAGGTAAGTGAAAAGGATTAATATGAAAACAAAATCCATCGTAAGTGATTTGAATCAAAAAGACCCTACGATGTTTTCGCCAAGAAAAAAATTGCATCTCAGCTCTTCCAAATCTCAATATTTCTTGCTAGGTGCCACTGTTTGATGAATGATAGTGCTTCCCCCTTTCAAACATAAATATGGAAACCGATTTAGACATTTAGTACTTTTTTCTTTCCATATAATTTTACAATTTGACGTGAAGGTCAAATTAAAAAAACAAGACAATGACATCTTCTTTTCAAGTTCAAACCACGGGATCCACAGAAACGGGGTCCTTCAACTCGAACAACCGATAATATCACTCGTATTACAGCCTAACTCAAGCCCAGTCATATTGATTATTGGTAATAATGATCACCGCGGCTGGTTGGAATATAGGATTGAAAAAATGCAGCATTTTGCATTTTAATTTGTTTTCTGTTTAAGCAACCTAGAGCTGAAAACATGGCTTGAAACTGGGGTTTTTGGGGTATTTTTTTGGCCCTTAGTTTTTCATTCACCCTGGACGTCAGCCAATCTTGTTGAGATGCAACATGCCACTGTCTCCCCTTCTCCATCTCATCTCGTTTTGTTCTCGTGCTCGCTGGCAACCAACCTCCCGCATACTGTAGTGTTGTTGTCAGGCACCATTGATCTCTATGCTCCACCCAACTCCAGCGAAGTTACTCGCCGCTAATCTGTGCGTCCTGTAACAACACCGTAAGACGCACCCTCAGTTTACTCCCCTCAACTCTGGGAAGGCTGCGACGCTGCCGGCCCATAACAGGTGCGCTCCGTGCATGACCTCGACTGAGATGGAGAATCGTTTTTCTTTTCCCTGAAAAATGTGATCTTTACACACCTATCCTGATCCAAGAATCCACGAACATGACGTACTTGAAAGACAAAGTACGTGAATATGTATGTTTGGTTGACAATAATTTCGGTCTGGACTAAGAGTGGGTACAACGATCGATGGATGATTAATTTTGAATATGACCATCATGCCCTCTTAGCTGAAGGGGTATTCTTTAACATCAGCCACCGATTCAATTAAGAGAAGGTGTACTGAAGCAGAATTCTTTAACATGCGCAACCCAAGAACCTCTTTTTGTAGGCTACTGAAAGTCTGAATGCTGTACAGATATTGGAATCGGGTACAGTATCTAAAATTTTCTCGATAAGGAGTCAAAGGGATCTTGTATTTAGATAGCTGACAAAAGCATGAAGTAGCCGGTACGAAAACAAACAGCCTATAAGCATCCAGGTTCATGTCACATCACGGGCACACAGAGGTCATGTTGATGGTTTACCCGTCAATGGGATTAGAATTAGAAATTCAGTAACCATGGCCTACAAGTCCAAGGGGTGGTTGAGGAAATTCGTGGATGATGATGATAGCTTTGTTCAGACCATATATAGGATTCGTCCACATATATCCTTCTTCAGCCACCATATCCTGTTGTACATCTTCCCACCGCCCCACTGCCAAAGGGATCGTGTGGTCCCTAGGATTTTGAGGTCACCTGCTTCAACGACACTCCAGTTCTCCGCAGGTCTGGATTCAGGGGCTTTGCGATCATGGACATCTCCTATGAATTTCTTATACTAATTTCTAATCAGGTGGATGTCACTAATTTCCTACCTCTTGCTTTCCCAAGATGTGGGTCGACGTACTTCACCATAGCCTATATATACTGGTCAAATTGACACGTGCTGCCGGACGTGCTTGTTTGAGTTAGATTTTCTCTGGATATCTTTGCGGCACGATGGCGGCATATTAGCCTTGCGCTAGTTACAGCAGTCTCCTTTCTCCCTTCCAAGGCAGAGTACTGTCGCTGGGAAACTATTGCGCATTGCTAGAAGTTTGTTTAACAAGTTGAACTGGTTGTACAGAACGTGTTGTATAGAAAGAATTCTGAAGACTAGAATCCTGCCTCTCTTGTAATTCATTTGAATCTACGGATTTGCTATTACAAAGTTGGGTGTGAAATTGCTTTTCTGACGCTGGCCAAGTCACACATCATAAATGCAAGGTTGAAAAAGGAAATGTGATGCCTAGATGTAGAAACGTGAAACAGAAGGTTAGACGGCTTTTTTGAATTGGATACTGTTACCTGCCAAGTGGGAAGGTTGTACAAAGATCAGAATCTACTCCTTATAGTTAGCAAACAAGAGTACCAAGGCTAAGCATCCTGGCTCCTGTCACATCACGGGCTCATGGAGGTCATGGTCATGGCTTACTGCGTCAAAGGGGTATTAGTCTAAAATTTTACTAGTCATTGCTTACTACTAGTATACGTGGAGGATGATCTCTTGGCCCAAATTTCCAGTCAAATATTCCGGCCAATAGAACTCCGCTCGCTTGCCGTCGTCCCCATATATGGTTCCAGCTTGGACCACTCTATTCTCTATTACTTGTAGCCTATCTCCCATTGCCCAGGACAACCGATCCATTCACCCCCTTTGTTGTTCATTGCAATCTTTCCAAATCTGCTGCTCCGATGTCTGCAAGCTGCTGGTTCTTCCGGGCCCTGTGGCTACCACTGATGCTCGCCGCCGCGGCGACCGAGGACCAAGGGGGAGACTGCTCGGCCAAGAGGTGCAGCAACATCACCATTTCCGACCCTTTCTGGCTCTCTGACGAGGAGGCGCCAAGATCGTGTGGTTCCCAAGACTTCGAGGTCGCTTGCCATGACAACAGATTTCCAGGTCTACGGAGCTCTATACCCGGGAGCTCTGGCTTTGCAATCATCGATATCTCTTATGAGGAAAACAGTCTGCGCGTCGTTGATCGAGGCCATCTGGAATTACTGCAAGCCTCCAACAGCTGCCAAGTAACGATATTAAACGCCTCCATCAAACTGGCCCGACCGTTTATGATCGACCCTGTTGGCCTGAACCTCATCTTGTACAACTGCACGGAGGAGGCCGCAGCGGCGGCTGTGGCACGCCGGGACAGAGAGCTGGTGCAGATGAGCCTGAGGTGTGGGAACAAGAGCAAGATGTTTGTCCGCACGGGAGTGCGTTACGACGTGACCGGGAACTACGGCCGCTACGCTTTGGAGGGCTGCGACGCTGTGGTCACGCCGATGCTGGGCTCGTCGTCGGGTGGGACGAACGCGAGCGACTACGAGCAGCTCATTGACGATGGCTTTCTCTTGACATGGGATCCCACTCCGGGTAAGTTCACCCGCCAAATCATCTTTTAATCAAGTTCCTAGCTAGTGCGGTGCATAATTTTCTAGGCTTTCTGTATCGAACTAAGCAATCAGGCATGTCACTCACTAACCGAGCATAAAGCTGAGGTTCATCGTGCATAATCGCGCGGATGTTCACCGTACATGATTGTTTTAGAAAAATGCCTTTATATTGAAAAATAAAGAATATTACCAGAAACCACTTTAATGGAACGATACTTTAGAAATCTCTTTAGTATAGGTCAAAAATTGTTCCGTCTAATATCTAGATTTGTTGGTACGGTCTGGGGAGATTCTTGCGTACATTAAATGAAAAAATAGCAGTGCAACTGCTTGGTAGAATCACAAAAAAATTGAAAATATTTTATTTCATATATAAATTATTTTCATATTAATTTTAAATGTTTGTGACTATTAATTAATTATGTTACTCAAAAGAGGTGTTTGTGTATTTCAGAACAAATATTCATATATTTGAGAAAATATTTATGATTTTAAGAGAAATGTTCATCGGCAAATGCAATCATTCTCTTAGCCCATAATTAAAGAAAAAACTAAAATAATAAATATCAAAGTATTCTCTAAAACAGGAAAAAGGAAGTGAAAAAGAAAATAAATAATAAAAGTAAAAAAAATCCAACACCATGCAGACATATAATTTTCTTTCAAGATGTGATGCAAAGTCCGACGGGGTGGTTTAACTTCCTTTTTCGATGAAAAAAAAAAAACTTAACAAGATAACTCAACAGGAATTTTCTCTGGAATTAGGCACAAGGTGGCTGGTGGAAATTTTTCTTGGAATTCTAACCCCAAGATTCAAATACTCCCTTCATCCCGAACTACCTGTCTTACATTTGTCTAGATAAGTAATTTGTGAACATGTTTTAGTGTTAGACAAGTAATTTGTGATGGAGGTAATATGTTTTATAGAAAGAATTATAAATACTAAAATCAACATATTCATTAAAAAAACTAAAATCCTACAAAATCCGTTGTAATTCATTTCGATAAAAAGACCCAGTCCATTCCATGAATTTGCTATTCCTAAGTTAGCTAATTAAGAAGTTACTTTTTTCTACCCTGGGCAAGTTGCACAACACAGTGGCTAACGTTACAATAAAAAAGGCGTGATTTGTACATATAGAAATGTGCAAGTGTGGGTTAGAGGGTTTTTTTTTGTGCGTGTGTTTGTTACTACTCCCTCCGTCCGAAAATACTTGTCATCAAAATGGATAAAAAGAGATGTATGTAGAACTAAAATACATCTAGATACATCTCCTTTTATCCATTTTGATGACAAGTATTTCCGGACGGAGGGACTGTTTTGTGTGTGTGTGTGTTGGATACCGTTAATTACATGCCAAGTATGAAGGCTGTACCGAGATTAGAATCTATAGCTTGCTAGCAGACAAGAGCGCAAAGTAGCCGGGACCAAAATAATCGGGCCAAACATCCCGGTTCCAGTCACATCACGGGCTCACAAAGGCCATGGTCATGGCTTACCCCGTCAAAGTCGTTATATTAAGCCATGGCTTACCAGTCCAGCGGTCAACTGGGGGATTTCGTGGAGGATGATCGCTAGGCCGAATTTTCCAGTCAAATGTTCCGGCCAATCGGTTGCATATATGGTTGGAGCTTCGACCACGCTATTCTCTCTTCCGTCTAGTCTATGTCCCCATAGCCCAAGACCACCGCACCGATCCAGTCATCCTCTTTGGCGCTCAATCTTTCGAAATCTTCTTCCCCGATGGCTCCCAGCTGCTGCTGGTTCCTTGCCTTCGCCTGGGTTTGGTGGCTGCCCCTGCTGCTCGACGCGGCCGAGGAGCCTCAAGGGGAAGGCTGCTCGGCCAAATGCGGCAACGTCACCATCTCCCACCCGTTCTGGCTCACTGACATAGAGACGGGAAGATCATGTGCCCCCCAGACTTCGAGGTTACTTGCTTCAACCGCAGTTCTCCGGTTCTGCGGAGCTCTATACCCTTCAGTTTTGGCTTTGCAATCGTCAACATCTCCTACGAGGAAGACAGGCTGCATGTCGTTGATGAAGGGAAAATGCAAATACTGCCAGCCTCCGGCAGCTGCCAAGTACCGATGTTGAACACCTCCGTCAAACTGGGCCACCCGTTTAGGGTCGACCCGGGCAGCCTGAACCTCATCTTGTACAATTGCACGGAGGCCGCAGCGGCGGCTGCCACACGCGGGGACGGAGAGCTGGTGCAGACAACCGCAGAGTGCGGGAAAGAGATCAGGGTGCTTGTCCGCGCGGGAGGACGTTACTCCCTCCGTTTTTATTTACTCTGCATATTAGAGTTGACTGAAGTCAAACTTCGTAAAGTTTGACCAAGTTTATAAAAAAAATATAAACATTTACAGTAACAAATCTATATGATGTGAAAGTACATTCAATATTAAATCCACTATTGATTTGTTATTGTATAATTTAATATTTTTGTTTATAAACTTGATCAAAGTTTATAAAGCTTGACTTTGACCAAAGCTAATATGCGGACTAAATAAAAACGAAGGGAGTACAATGAGTCGAGCGACTATGGGGGCTATGTGGGTTGCAATACTATCATACTGCCGGTGATGGGGTCCTCAGGTGAGGCGAATGCGAGCGATTATGAGCGGCTCATTAGCGATGGCTTTCTCTTGACCTGGGACGATGAACCTCCTCCTCTTCCGCGTAAGTTCACCCATCAGTTAACTTTTTTCAAGTTCGTAGCTAAGCTAGGATGTGGAGTGCCTAATTTGCTTGGATTTCCCTAATCGAACCAAGCAATCAATCATGTTAGTACTTAGTGCTCTCAGTAGGTAGTATTACCTCTTATGCTTCAAAATATAAGTCGTTTTGATAGGCTAAGAAGCGGAGGTTGTACGTCATTAGACATTCATTAACATGTTGAACTGGGGTATGGTTCAAAACAAAGTCTTCGGACAGAACTTCGGCCTAATCACGACACGTGGACATGTTCACTCATGCATCCTCAGACAGCCCAGTAGCAAAATGACTTTATGAAACTCGGACTAGTGGGCCTTTTATATTTTTGGGGCAATTTCGGCCTGCTTTGCTCGTTAGTTTCTTTTTTGAGAATTGGTCCTTTACTCGTTAGTGTTTTCTTAATTATATTTTGAGCCAATTCTGGCTGGCGGGCCTGCCACTTGTGCAGCCCACTAATGCATTCTTTTATATTCATAAAAATATGATACACTTATTTATTTAAATAAATATGGCCATTTTAATTAAATAAGTGTAGTTAGATGTTTATTAACACCAGTGAAAGTGGTACACAACAAGTGGCTTTTGCATAGTTAGTCTGAACTCTGAGCTTCTGAAGTCTGCACTATGGCCAAAATAGCGTATATTCACCTGTTCAGTCCAGTGAGAGCTCAGTCGGAATTAGACTTTTAGACATATGGACGTATGGGCTGCCCTATCTTTAAATATTTTTTTTGAAACTTTTGGCTGAATTGCAGTGCGTTGGACCAAAATGGTAGGTGTTCCTATTCATCGCTTTATGCGATGGATAGTCGGTACAACGCGCTATGGTCTCACGCTGAAGTTGGTACCGCCCCATCACACTTGGTACCATGTGATTCAGCGACAATCTGTCGCAACGAGTGATGAATACGAATTTCCCGCAACGACGAAGTCCGGTTTGGGTAGCCCGCGGACCGTGTTATGAACCTTGGCTGTGATCTTCCAATGCCTCTGACTAAAAAAGATTGTGCAAACACTTGAAAATCTAAACCACATATCTATCTAAATAAAACTTTTCCCTGAAACAATCTGAATAAAATGTGTGTGCTCTAGCTTTGAACTGGAATTCTCCCTTGCAAAAACAGAAAAAGAAAATAACAACCCAGTGAACGATCATGCTATAGAACCTTCTTTTCTATTGGATACGGTAACCAGTAACCGTGTCATTCCCTAAAAAAACAGTAACCTGCCAAGTGTAAATAATATTTACATTTGGTTTTTCTCCTTATCTGTGGCTGTTATTTCAGCGGCTAGATTGCTGTTAGTCTCTGTTTTGCAAAGCAGAGTACTCGCGCCTCTGTTTTCTGTTTGCCTGTCTTATCTTTCTTCTATCCTTTTTTTCTTTTTTTTTGCGGGGAAAAGGAAGATTTCTATTACTCAAGGAGGCAAATCAGCCATAACCAAGTCTACAATGTCACGCATACTCGAGCCCAGCCATACCGCAGTACGGGGGTACTCCTGCCATACTCTGCAAGAGCGTGGCTAACTTTATTTTGCGAACGACTAATAGAAGTAATAGAGATCTCCCTAGCTTCAGCATCCTTCATCCTCTTGATCTCCTCAACTAGCACACGGTGCCTCGAGCGGTCCCTTCTCGAAGCGTTCAGCATATTCATAGCTTCACACTATCCATCTCAATAATAATGGGCAAGTCAGACCGGTGTAGGGCCAATTCGAGCCCCTCCCTACATGTAGCCAACTCGGCTTCCAGGGTATTATCACATGTGCGAAATTCCCTACAAGCAGTGAAAATTATGCCTCCCCGGTCTGACCGCATGACCATGCCTCCTCCAGCTGCTCCTGTTGCTGGTACATAGCTACCATCAACATTCAATTTTGTCCAGCCGGCTGGAGGTAACACCCACCCCACTTCGGCCTTCTGCTGTACATGTTGTGGTGGCGCCAAAGCATCAACCTGAACCACCATCTTCCCTTTCTCCATGTTACCTTGGGGCCATTGGTGGATGCATAACAAGGAATTGATGTAGCCTTGTAAAAATCTACGTGATGCTTCCGTTGGGGGTGGGGACTTGCCATGAGTTATTTCATTCCGCACATACCACACACGCCACATTGTCATGAGGACAATCATACGTGTAGTATCAGATAGCGGCTCCAAAAGTGAGAACAACCATTCTGGGCCGGTGTGCATGACGTCCTCCACCTTGGGTATGGGCCAGTCACGCGCCATAGCACGCCACAACTCTTTCGCCAGGGGGCACGTGCACATAGCGTGGAAACCATCCTCTCGTTCCACACCACAAAGGGGACACACATCAGAGAGTTCGAGGTGTCGAGAGAATTTATTTGCCCAAGTAGCGAGCGAGTTGGAAACCAGCCTCCATGTAAAGACTCGTACCTTTGGGGGAGCAGGGCACCCGCATATGATCTTCCAGATGGCGCGATAACCATCCGGTGCCATGCTCGTTGCGGTCGCCAATGGACGCTCGCGCTCGTCCATGGCAAGGCGATATGCAGAGCGAACGGTGAAGATGCCGTTCTTCTTCGGGGCCCATGCGATGACGTCGTCGGTGATGCGGGGTGACGTGCGAATGCTGGTGATGGTCGCGACATCCGCCGGGAGAAAATACTGTCGCAGCACGTTCGTACGCCAGGCGTCGGACTCGTCCAGGAGCTCTGAGACCCGCCGAAGACGGCAAGTCCCGTGCCGCGTGATCGGCTACCCCGTCGGTTTCGTTGGGAGCCAACGGTCACGCCATATGCGTATATTCCGGCCATCGCCGACGCGCCATAGAATCCCCTTCTCGAGGAGCTCGAGGCCGTACTGAATGGCCTGCCACGTGGGAGAGGCGTTCCCCGAGCAGACAGTGTCCTCAAGTCGACTGTCTGGATAATATCTGGCTTTGAGGACCTGCACACATAAACTGTTAGGGTTAGAAAGAAGTCGCCACGCCTGCCGTGCCAATAAGGCTTGGTTAAAGAGACGGAAGTCTCTAAACCCCAAGCCGCCCTTCATTTTATGTGCAAGAATATTCAGCCAAGCCGTTCAATGTGTTTTCCTTTTTCCCTCAGACGAACCCCACCAGAAGTTCCGCACCATCCTGTTGAGGTCATCGCACACTGATATTGGGAGTTTAAAAACCCCCATAATATATGTTGGGATCGCCTGTGCAACAGCCTTGATCATAATCTCCTTACCAGCCAGTGACAACGTATCTCCCCATGCAATGATCCGCTTGAGAAGCCTCGACTGCAAATTCTGAAATTTCCCCCGAGACATGCGCCCCTCCGGGGTAGGCAGGCCCAAATACTTTTCCTCAAAAGTGATTAGGCTGACATGCAGCATCGCACGAACCTTCTCTTGATTGTTCTCGGTATAAGATTTACCAAACAGTACGCTGCACTTGGCCGGATTAATACACTGCCCCGTTGCTTTCTCATACGTGTTGAGTAGCTCATGCACCTTCATTGCTTGTTCCTCCTCTGCTTTGAAAAATAAAAGCGTGTCGTCCGCAAACAACAAGTGGGAGACACCACTGCACACCTTTAGCGGGGTAAAGTCGCCCCTATCTTCTCCATCCTTCAACAACGCCAAGAGCCCGTTAGCCACAAAAAGGAACAAAAACGGGGAGAGAGGGTCACCTTGCCGAAGCCCACGCGTGTCTTCTATCCTTTTTTTCGTGTCAAATTTTGGCTGTTTACCTAAACATGACACCTGGTTTTCACTAAGAAAAAAACTGCTGCTATCTTCTCCATCCTTCAACAACGCCGAGAGCCCGTCATCCACAAAAACAGGGCCGGCCCTGTTATTCCAGAGGCCCTTGTGCGAACCGAGGAAATAGGCCCTTACACTATATAATGGACAAAAGAAAATACTTTCACACCTAATATGTACAGTGAAAAGTCATTATAAAGCAATTGTAAATTTTATTAGCAAATATCATCTTAATACACCACGGTCCTTGGATATATCATATGATTACAGGATTAGGATACACGCTCCAACAACTCTGAAGTCTTAACATTGTTCTCAATTCTTGATCCAGTTCGACAGAAACTACAACTCCAACTCTAGAAGTCCAACCACAAACCTGGGTCAGCAAATATTAGGAGCCGTTTGTCTTTCACCTGAAATATCACAGCTGGGAAAATCTATCTGACTGCAATGTCGTACAACAAGTGAGCAGTCAAGCAGAAGCAGGTCAAACATCATTACATCAATTCCTCAAAAAGAAACAAATAGCCAAGGGTAAAAAATGAGATCCAAAAAAATTAGAAGGAACTACCTGGATTGAACTCCACGTCTCCAGGGCCTGCCCTCGGACGACCGGACCCTGACCAGGGCTGCGGGCTGCTGCTCTCCGCGGCTCCGTGTTCGGCACTTGATGTGTCGCCGCTGGCCGGCTCGTCTCCATGGATCCGTTCGCCGGGGCCATTAGGTATTTATAAGGTGCAAAGAAATCCATTGGATTGTGGTACAACGGAAAATCAATTGATTAGAGCTTGGGAAGCTGGGGTCCTAGCCTCTTAGGAACCCGGGACAATTAATTGGATTTGGGGAAGATGAGAACAGGAGGGAGACGATGAGATGGCGGCGTGTTTTCGAGAGAGAGCGAAGGAAGGAAAGGATTTAGACTACCCACAGTAGGAGTAACATAGATAGTAACATTACACATATCTAGATAAAATAGTTGATGTGGCAAGCAATAAATGAAGAAAGAGAGAAAGTAGTAACATAGCTAGTTACTAGTAGTATGAGTAACATCACACATATCAAGGTAAGACGTGTCTATAGCCTAATAAATGAAGTGTTGCATGTTACCACACATATGTTACTCTCCACTATAGAGGTAGTGACATAGACTAGTAACATCGGCATGTTACTAGTCTATGTTACTACCCATTGTGGCTAGTCTTAGAGATAGTTGACTTGCTCTTCGTGCGTGACTTGTTCCGTTCGTGCGTGTGCGTGACTTGCTCGCTATTTTCTATCTATACACAAACAAAAAAAACATAATTGCAGAGGGTATGGGCCCCTGCTCGGGCTGGGCCCTAGGCCGTCGCACTCGCCGCCATGGCCCAAGGCCGGCCCTGCACAAAAAGGAACAAAAACGGGGAGAGAGGGTCACCTTGCCGAAGCCCACGCGTGTCTTCTATCCTTTTTTCGTGTCAAATTTTGGCTGTTTACCTAAACATGACACCTGGTTTTCACTAAAAAAAAAACTGCTGCTATCTTTTTACCTGTGCTATCTTTGCAGTATCCGTGTGTCTGCCCATGTAAGTAGAGAGGTAGATGTTTTATCGCTTTCAGTTCAGAGCCCGGGTGCTTTGTGCTCTTGTCTGTAAACAAAGAGTACACGTGGGTACAGTCTTATACTAGTAGCACTGGGTGCTCATGAATTGGTAGTCCTAGGAGTAGCGTAGGGCGGACGTACGACTGGATCAGCCTAGTTTGAACTCTGAACCCTGAAGCCTAGCTTGGTACCAGTACCCACAGTGATGGACAATGTCTGATCATAGCATAAATTTTGGTGCCATTTGGTGTCAATAGGTATATTTTTACATTTTATTTATAGTAAGACACACTAGTGTTGTCGTAGGTGCACATACGTTTGCTTGCATTGACCAGCACGCATGGGGTTTACTAGTCCGTGCATACATGTCACCGGTTCACTCGTGAAATTGATCATTTTGTATCGGGTTCCTAGGAACCAAACAATCTAGCCTCAGATTCCTCATCTGCCAGACCATGCAAAATTGATCATTTTGTATCGGGTTGGCAAGCCATCGGCATCGTCGTGGCGGGCCATGGCGGCATGGCGGCCGCTCCACGCCGCCGCCGCAGCATCCGCGAAAAGAATTTCCAAACGAAATAGAGCGTTGACTCTGACCGGTCAAGCCGCTCTGGCCACCCTCCTTCTTCCCCAAGTCGGACATCCCACCCTCCGTTCTGTCCCGTTGCTCCTCCTTGTTAACTAGCCATCTGGCCCGCTCCGGTCAGTCAGCCGCTCCGCTTTCCATCCCCAACTACTCCAACCCATGCCGCCGCTCCAGCTGCTTTCCCTCCTGCTCCTGCTCGCCGCTTCCTTTCTCCGGCTGCCGGAGCCGGCCGCCGCCGCCTGCTCGCCCAAGAAATGCGGCGAGCTGAACGTGACCTACCCGTTCTGGCTGGAGGAGAAAGGCCAGACGCCGTGCGGGTCCCCGTCCTTCCAGCTCAACTGCAACGGAAGCCAGGCTCTCCTCAGCCGGTCCATGTTCGGGGGCTACCAGGTTGTCCAAGTCTTCCCCGAGAACTCCTCCTTCATCGCCGTCGACAACAACCTCCCGCTCGACGACGGCTGTCCGCCGTGGTGGTTCAACATCTCTGTTGGTATTGGGCTGGGTCCGTTCGTCATCAGCAAGAAGAACAGGGAGCTGCTCGTACTCGACAACTGCACCAAGGAGGCGACACCGCCGGGATTCAACCGGACGGGTTGCGCCAACGAGTCCTTCTACCGCCTTGGCGGGGAGTATGGCAGCCACCGTGAACTGGCCGATCTCCCGCCGGCCTGCTGTCTCTCTGTCGTGCCGGTTCTTGGTTTTCAGGATGGTGACGGTTACATCCCAAGCATGAGCCAAGGGTTCCTGCTTGAGTGGACAGTGCCGTCGGACGATTGCCCCAAGTGCGAGGCAAGCGGCGGACAGTGCAGGTATGCCAACGACGGCACCGGGTTTTCCTGCCATTGCTCCGGCGACGTGTACCCTGAGAAGTGCGGTGAGTTGACGAAAATTAACTGACAGCGCCACCATGATTTTGCCTAGTCAATCACTAGTTCTTTGATCAAGCTAATCCCCTCAAAACTTCAACTGCTAGTGAGTAGTGACCGATTCAGTGACTCCAAAAATGCTGACGTAGGTAGCAATTTGATACTGCATCTGAAATAGAATTGCTGTCAAGAGTAGATTTTCTGCGTTTTCGGTCGCTGTTGCTTGAAGGAGTATCGAATGCTGATTGGACATGGATATTGTTGTTCTTTCAACTCTTGAGTGCTTGCTTGGTTTCTTGGAGCTCCTGCAGATTATTGTTTTGTTTTTAGTAGTTAGTGATGTAGTTAGTCGTTGATTGATTCCTAGTCAAAAACGCTATTCAACAATGATGCCGTGCCGACGGTAACGTGTTCCTGTTTTTGTCCCAAATAGACTATTTCCCGTAATCGCCGACCGATGCTCTTACTTTTCTGTGCCCTGGTCTGTATTTAAAACATGTGGAAGTCAATGCTATTGCAACTGTTTGTTGTGGAATTAGGGGTGTAAAGTTGAATTGGGCACTGCGGTTAGTTTCAGTGGATACTTAGATACAGATGTATATAGACATAGTTTAGAGTGTACGCTCACTCATTTTGCTTCGTATGTAGTCCGCATTGAAATCTCTAAGAAGACTTATATTTAGGAACGGAGGGAGTAGGATACGTTGCCACCATCAATTGAGAGTCTGAAATTTAACTGTTGCTGGATTTTCCTAATTAACCAGTCACAAAAGGGGGTTCGACTTTACATAAAAGCTGCCAAAGTTAGCAATGCAATACCGATTCGGCATGAATAAAGTTCTTCTCATTTGTCAAGTGACTACTACACTTCTTGTTTATTACTTCATGAACTGCAAAAACATTTACAGACACTTGTTATGCAGGGGACAGTGGAAAGACAAGTATAACGTTCATAATAGGTGAGTGTAATCAACTGTCAAGCTGCTCGGCCCATCCATTCCTTCGGTTATTTCCTTGCTCCAAATTGTACCATAGTATGGAGAATATGGGGGTGAAATGTCATGACGAACAATTAATCAGATCGTTTGTTTGCTTCATGTTGCTAATGTCTTATATTGTTGTGAACAGTTGGAGCGGTAGCCGGTTTTGCTGCGTTCTTGGCATTTGTCTTGTTTGCCTTATACCAACGAAAGAAGAGCAAACAAGCTGTAGCTTCAAATGAGTTCATGCGAAGTGGATCTTCAATGACGTCATATAGTAAAGACCTTGAGATGGGTGGTTCACCTCATATCTTCACTTTCGAGGAACTCGAAGTGGCCACTGATGGATTTAGTGCTTCAAGGGAGCTTGGTGATGGTGGCTTTGGAACTGTTTATAAAGGTAAAACACATGTTTTCAGAAAATCGTTGCCTGTCAATCTTATACGTAAATTGCAGATGCTAGGAGCTCTGTTCTCAACTGTATTCTCTAATAAAATTATCTTGCCCTTAATTCACTTGGCAATGACAACTTCGGCATTTTTGTCATTCAGGCAAACTCAAGGATGGGAGAGTAGTTGCGGTGAAACGCCTTTACAAGAACAACTACAGACGGGTTGAGCAGTTCCTGAACGAGGTAGACATCCTGTCACGCCTGCTCCATCAGAACCTTGTCATCCTATATGGCTGCACGTCGCGAATGAGCCGTGACCTTCTCCTGGTGTACGAGTTCGTCGCAAATGGGACGGTCGCGGACCATCTTCATGGATCCAGTGCGGCCGAACGAGGCCTCACATGGCCTCTAAGGCTGAATATTGCTATAGAAACGGCTGAAGCACTGGCCTACCTCCATGCGGTGGAGATCATACATCGTGATGTGAAGACAACCAACATATTGCTGGACAACAGCTTTCATGTCAAAGTTGCAGACTTCGGGTTGTCGCGCCTGTTCCCGCTCGAGGTCACCCATGTCTCAACTGTTCCACAGGGCACACCGGGCTATGTTGACCCCGTGTACCACCAGTGCTACAAGCTGACCGACAAGAGCGATGTCTACAGCTTCGGTGTCGTGCTGGTGGAGCTGATATCCTCAAAGCCTGCTGTGGACATGAGCAGAAGCCACAGTGAGATCAACCTGGCTAACATGGCTCTCAACAGGATTCAGAACCATGAAGTTGTTCAGTTGGTTGATCCGGAGCTCGGCTACGACACCGACCCCGAAACAAAGAGAACGATTGACCTAGTGGCCGAGGTGGCCTTCCAGTGCCTGCAGATGGAGAGGGATCTGAGGCCGTCGATCAAGGAGGTGGTGGAGATCCTGACTTGCGTCAGGGACGGAGACTGTCGGGCTAAGAGCATGAAAAAGAAGGCGTCTCAGAAAGAGGATGCGCACTTGCTCATGGATGACGTGCAGTTTTCGCCTGACACGGTCATCCATAGATTCCATAGCCGGTCAACTAACCACTCGGTAGCATCGAATGCTAGCGGGTTATGATGTGCTTTGTATTGATTCTGAAGAAATAAGGCCGCCCTGTCGATCGGATGAGTTGTATATAGCATAGAGTTTGCTAATGAGGTGATTCATCTTACTAAGAAGTACAGGCTCATGGTTGCAGTAACTCTACATTTCTGAGCTTGGCAATGATTCAAATGGTAGGTGTATGTACTAGGAACAAATTCCAGGATAAGCACTAGTCAGTTCAAGTTGACGAAAAGATTGAATTCAGAAGTTGAACTGATCAACATGCATAGTATAAGTAATCACACTGTACTTATATATAAAAGTAATATACAGTTATTTGAGATACTTACGGCAGATACATCGTGTGAATTTGCTGGTCTGTTTGGCAGTTGTCATATATAATCATCTGAAAATCCTTTCTGTGCGCAGGCATTTGAAATTTGGAACTCAAGCCAATGTATTGTACCACCAGTTTTACTTGGTGTCAGCACGACAGGTACATTTTCTTCTGAAATCTGCATAAGGACACAAGAGACTGTCATCTGGGACCAAGGCCCAGCTGATGTTGTTGCTGCAGAATGTTGCTCTAGTGACCTTTTGGTATCAGAGGCTCTCACTCACCCGCCCCACAAAAAAAGTCCCATGCTCATTTCCTTGTTTTGATGGAGAAGATCCGAAGTGGTGGAAGGATCGTAGCGAAAACTACTTTTAGATGTTTGATGTTCCACATGATAGCTTGGCAAGTTATGCTACTTTGCACTTTCATGGAGTAGCTACGTCTTGGTTACATGTCATGAGTCATTGCATGTAGTTGATACCTGGTCTCATTTAGTTCTAGTGTTTATATGCTAAATTTGACACCAATAAGTATCTTCCACCGCAATATGATTTAGTTCTAGTGTTTATTCGAGGCCACCACAATAGGAGACTACAAAATTTTAGGGTAACTATCAATTTTAGGGATCTGCGGATACAATAAGTTCTCCAGATATGTAATTTGTGGTGTAACAATCTGTAGGCAAGCAAGCTAATTCGGTAAGCAAGAGCAACAAGCTAGCTAGCAAGCAAACACAAGTAGGTGTGGAAACAGATTATCCATACAGTGTCAGAGACGCGGATGTATCCCGAAGTTCACACTCCTGGGGGAGTGCTAACCTCCGTTGGAGAGGTGCGGACGCTACCAAATGGCTCACCCTGGTCTCCCTTTGAGTCACTCCATCGACTGAGTCTCGAATCACTCGTGGTTGGTCTTGAAGGCGATCACCGAACCTTTAGAAACTTCTCATAGCACAACACACACAAGGAAGATTCCTGGCTTTCGTTCCTACCTCATAGGAGTCCCAAACTCCAAGAGAAACAAGTTTGGTGATGAACAAGTGTGTGGATCACAAACTGGTTTGATTAAAGTGTAGAACAAGTAATTCTCTTTCAATCGTCTAAGTTTGGTGAAGTTTAAGTGGAGGGATGAAGAGTAGTCTAGCATTTAGGGTTTCACAATGGTGGGGAAGCTCAAGAATGAAGATTAGGGTGGAGGAAGAAGAAGGGTGCTCCGACGTATCTATAATATTCTATTGTTTGATGCCATTATCCTACTACTTCCACATACTTTTGATAATTATTTATATTATTTTTGGGACTAACATATTAATCTAGTACCCAGTGTCAATTCATATTTGTTGCATGTTTTCTGTATTTCACAGAAAATCCATATCAAACAAAGTCCAAATGTGATAAAATTTTACGGGGATTTTTATGGGATATATGTGCATTTTGGATGCAAGAATCAATGCCAGGGGGCCCATGGGCTTCACAAGCCCAGGGGGCGCCCCCTAGGCCACGCCTGGTGAGCTTGCGGCTCCCTTGGAGGTTAGTTGGAGTTGTCCTTCGGGCGCAAGGAAGGTTATATCCGGGGGGAAATCATGTTAAAATTTCAGCCTGATCGGAGTTACGTATCTCTGCATATCTAAGAAACAGTGTTTAGCCAGAAAACAGGAGCGTGAAACAAAGAAGAAAACACACACACACAAAGAGAGAGAGAGAGAGAGAGAGGAGAGAGATAGAGGGGGGGGGAGAGAGAGAGCGAGAGAGAGAGGAGAGAGAGATACAATCTGGAGGGGCTCCTGCCCCTCGAGGTCCAGGGAGACCAAGCAAGAAGAAGAAGAGGAGGAAATCCTTCTCCCATCTAGGGGGAAGGCCAAGAAAGAAGAACGAGGGGGCTCTCTCCCCCTCTCTCCCGATGGCGTCGGAGCGCTGCTGTGGGAACCATCGTGACGACGATCTAGATCAACAACTTTGCCGCCATCAACAACAACATTCTCCCGCTCTATGCAGCGGTGCAACCTCTCTTTTCCCATTGTAATCTCTACTTAAACATGATGCTTTATGCCACATATTATTATCCAATGATGTGTTGTCATTCTATGATGTTTGTGTAGATTCATTTTGTTCTATGGATTGATTGGTGATCGTGACTAGTTTGAGTTGCATGCTTTATTTTGGTGTTGTCCTATGGTACCCTTTGTGTCGTGCACACGTGTGGGATTCCCATTGTAGGGTGTTCCAATATGTGCATGATTTGGTTACTGGCTGAGTTGCGTGAGCGACGGAAACACAAACTCGGGTAAGCGGGTTATTGCGTATGGGATTAAAGAGAATTTTACATTTAAAACTATGGTTGGGTTTTACCTTAATGATCTTTAGTAGTTGCGGATTCTTGCTAGAGTTCCAATCATAAGTGCATGTGATTCAAGCAAGAAAAGTATGTTAACTTATGCCTCTCCCTCATATAAAATTACAATAATGATTACCGATCTAGATATCAATTGCCTAGGGACAATCTTTCTCATTGTTCTACAAAACCTCTTTACTCAACCAATTAGCTTTTATTATTCCCTCAAAGTATTTCTAGTTTTATTCTTGCAGAGTAATTTTATTCTTATTCTAGGTAAAGCGAATGTTGGTGTGCGTAGAATTGTATCGGTGGTTGCTAGAACTTGAAGAGAATATAAATTCTACCTTTAGCTCCTCGTTGGGTTCGACACTCTTATTTATCAAAAAAAGCTACAATTGATTCCCAATACTTGTGGGTCATCAAGACCTTTTTCTCGCGCCGTTGTCGGGGAGCAATAGCGTGGGGTGAATATTCTTGTGTGTGCTTGTTGGATTTTATCTCTAAGTAAATTTTATTTTCTATTCTAAGTTGTTTTATATCTTTAGTTATGGATATGGAACACGAAACACAAAAAAAGTTGTACTTGCTACTCATGGAGATGGGGAACCTCCTAAAACCCTCTATGATGGTTACATGGAAAACATTAAATACAACTATGATAATCTTGATAAATCCCCGTTCAACTTGATAATCGGAGACACTTTGGATCATCTGGAATACTTTAGGGATTATCGCTTGTCTCAGAAAGGGGAACACTTATGTGATAAAATGGAAATTTTGTGTTGCTTTGTTTGGAATTTGTGCTAAAGGTATGATTATACTTGTTTCTCTAAGATGGAGGCTCCACACCTTCCCTTTCAATGTGATTCTAATGAAAATGAAACCTAGGCTTATTATGCTAATGGTGTATATGATTACTATGATGTGGAGCAAATAGAAGAATTTGTTGCTTTTAAGAGTACTTATGAAAGTGAATCTTTGTTTTAAAAATCTGAAAATCTTGCTATACTTAAATATTTCTATGAAAATTATAAATGCAATGCTCATATTAATGAATTTATTGAGAGAACGTCTGTTGCCCTGGAAGAGATTAATATTTTGCGGGATTCTATGGAAGAAGAAATTGATGAAACTGTGAGCTCGTTAGATGAAAAAGATGAGGAAGAGAGTGAAGAACAAAAGGAGGAAGAGTGGATTAGCTACACGTGCCCACCTTCTAATGAGAGTAACACTTTTTCTCATACATTGTTTAATTTCCCTTCGTGCTTACCGAAGGATGAATGCTATGATCCCTTTGATTCGCTTGAAATATCCCTTTTTGATCAACTTGATGCTTGCCATGCTTATGGCCATGATACTAATATGAATTATGCTTACGGGGATGAACTTGCTATAGTTTCTTATGTTAAGCATGAAATTGTTGGTATTGCAGCCACACTTGATAGTCCTATTATCTCTTTGAATTCTCCCAACTATACTATATCAAAGGTGAGAGCTCCATGGACCCAGACTATCCATAGAGGTAAACCCTCTCTGTGGGGACCCAGGGTCGAAGACCCGGAGGACCCAACCCATCCAGAGATATAGCCATGGGGTGGAGGGGGCCCCATGGACCCATGGGTTTGATGGTCCCAGGACCTGGAGTATCGAGAGAAATTTCACTAGACCCGGGGCTCCTAGCAAACTTGACATTTGGTAGGGTATTAATCCAATTTTACTTAGGCACATGGGATGGCTTGTGCATGAGTTTTGAATGATCCCCAAACTTTTTCAAACACTACAACCCCTCTTAACATTGTGGTTTTCCTATGAGTCAGATAAAAATAAAAAATCGAGTCTTCGAATAATCGACGCCTTTTTCGTTTTGTAATGAGGGATCAACCATATCCGTAATTAATCACCAAGAGACCAATGTCCTGAAATAAACTAGATAAATGACATTAGTACCACTAATCATATCATCATCAACACCAAAATATCATTCGGGTATAGATGCACTTTCAGTCTCACCCTTTTGATGAATTGATGACAATATGATTAGGTCATGACAAGTTAGATAATCAAGGAATGATGCCATGACAATCTATAGATATAGTGAGAGACCCCCTTTTATGTGTGCATCTACTCAAGTATGCTTTGTAATTCAAATACACACACAACAAAGAGACCCCCTATATAAATTGACAAATGTAATTTAATGAGTGAGAACTTATACAAAGGATACATTGCATGAGATATCATGTGATAAAATTGATAAATAAGGTGGTGCCAAACAAGACATGCTAGACTCTTGGTGTGGGAGCAAGTGTATGTAAGACAATATGCATGGCATGCCATGAGAAGATCATAAGATAAATAATTAAGCACAACTGCACATCCATGATATAGATAGATAAACATCACATGGTCTTACAATAACAATAACCTAGTAGCTCACAACAAAAAATTATGCAATTTAATATAAATAAAAGTATCACAGGCCCAAGAAAGAACCAAAGCAAATCACGAGGGCTTGATATCCCAAACACAGGTGCTACTAAATAGAACATTGTTCTCGCTTTAGCATCAAGACACCATAAAGGGAAAAGCGGATGCTAACGAGGAAGTTAGTCACGTTGAGGGTGCTCGGGGCATCACCTGATCGTCATCGAAGCGCTAGTCTGCAAACGGGTTGGAGTAGCGGGTAGAACACCATCAACATCCTTAAACCTGCTTGCACCACTTCACCACGAACAACGACCATATGAGCCTTCATGTTCCTCTCACAATTTCCCATTGTTGATTTCCTTCACATGGCGTGCCTGGATGGACTTGCACATGTTGGACAAGTTGTTGAAGCCACAAATAAACTTGCCCTTCCCCTTCTTCTCCATTAGCGTGACTCTCATCGATAGAAAATTGGAGCTGCTGTGAATGTTGGAAGTGAGGCCCTTAGTGTTAGTGTCCCTACGCCCTGGACTTGGATTGCACCCACCCTTAAACTCATCACACACTGGAAGTTGTCACATCTAATTGCCCTTGGGAAGGTTGACACAAAAATACAAAGTTCACTTGCAAGCACTTGAGACTCGATCAATGCCCAAATGAAAGGACCAACCGCACAGGACTTCTTTTCGTACACACAATGTCTTATCTCCTCAAACATGAAGTCTAGTGCATAAAACAAATTTCAGGGTCCACAAAGGCCATTTGAATTCAATGCCATAACATTTGGGTTATTTTCAAGGGCACCACAAGGAAATATGTCCTAGGTTTTGTTGATGGTATCCTATTTATAGTCTATATTTCCATGATCATCAAACTCAGCAGCAAAAATGTGTTCAAATTCAACACTAGAATCACTTGTGTGTCCAAATATCCATGCACTCCTCTGCCCTGCAAGAGATTGAGTACCTAGTGCAAATAAGTGTTCCTTTAAAAAATTCACTCTTGACAAAAAAACATGTCAAACCATGGCCATTCCTACTTCGCTGAACCAAGTCAAGTACTTCTTAGGGTAGCCTGGATGTTATTGCAAATTCATACAAAAATGGTATCACCAACCAACCTATGGAGAGTTTCTAAAAAAAGTCCAAGTGTTTGCTTGGATAGAATTGTGCAACAATCCTTCCAATCCACCAAACAAGAAATCATCTATGCTCCTGTCCTTAGATTGCCTTATTTGTACAAACATTATATAGGGGAATCTGATACATGCCCAAATGGCATTTGAGTTGTACTTATTCAAGAAAGGGTACCCAATTGGATTTGATAGTACAACATTATGGAGAAAATATCATGGGATCTCTACATAAGAGAAGTGAGCGTTTACCCATCTTAATGGTAGTGGTGACATCTTCTAAAGGTGCAATAATTGGGCTCCCACTACTAGGGAAAACCTTATACACAGAATCTTAGCAACAGCGCGGCACAAAAAGAGGCGCTACTGCTAATTAGCAGTAGCGAGGATAAGGAAACCACCCTACTGACGTAAATTTAGCAGTAGCGCGTGTTGTCGAAACAACGCTGCTACAAAAATCCACCGACAGTACCCACCAACCTAAGTTTACCAGCAGCGCGGCGTCACGATGCGCGCTACTACTAATGCAGTAGTAGTAGCGCACTTTTTAGTCACGTCGCTGCTGCTAATTTTGAAATTGTCCACACGGTTGGCCCATTTAGCAGTAGCGCGTGTTCGGAAAGCACGCTGCTGCTACATCCTTAGCAGTAGCGTGCTTTGCCACCCACGCTACTGCTAAGGCGCACTATACCCCATCACCTTTCCCCACCCGTCCTCCCCCCCATCTCCTCTCCTCCCTTTCCCCTACCTCCCACATCCTCCCTCTCTCACTCTTCTTCTTCCTCAAGACTTCTCCCCCCATTACTCTCCCTCTTCTACCTACCTTTCTCTCTCTTCATTACTCCTAGCTAACTACACCACCTCCATTAATGCATCTCCTTTATCTTTTTCCTTCCCCCTCCACTAGTTGAAGTTGTCTCCTCCCAAATTAGCTAGCTAGGTAGATGTAGCATTTAGTCAAGTGACCTATTTGCCTCCTAATTAGATCTATCTTTGTCAAGAAGAGCTTTGTGCACTTTTGATCTCCCTAGCTACACCATCATCTCCACTGTGCATGTGCTCGATCTCGAGATAGCTAGGTGATTAAAATTTCATGCTTTTGCAAAATGGAAATATGTGTATGTGTGTGTGATATGATAATTGGGCAATATGATGGGAATTGTGTGTGTGCCATGAGTTGACGCCAAATTGTGCTTTTGAGTTGCCTATGTTTTGCCGAAATGTTGATTCATTTCCGTTTCGGCGAATTCCGGGCAAACTCTAGATCTATATATGTCCTATTTTTAGGGAAGGTCATGCCGAATTTTTGTATGACTTTGATGCATGCACGCATTTTTATAATCAATTTGTTTATTATTACCATGCAGACATTCATGATGGTCAGTGGAACGATGGTGGACAGGTGGTTGCGGTCGACGGTGCAGGCACTACAAAAAAATACACTTCCGTGATGATACGTGTTTGTCACAGTAGGTCGCGTTTTTGTCATGCATGTACATCCATGAAAAATTTATGACAGAATCAAGATAGTCATACCTGTGCTGTCGTAGAAGTGTTCCATAACATTACCAAAATTATCATCACGGAAGTGTCCACTTCCATGACGATAAATCGCGCGTCACAGAAGTGCTTTCATCAAGGGTGACCGACACGTGGCATCCACCGTAACGGAACGCCATTAAGCTATGAGGTCGGGTTTTGGATCCGATAACCCGTTAACAGCCCCGACCAATGGGGATTTTCCATGTGTAAAATCATCATTGGCTGGAGGAAACACGTGTCGGCTCATTGTTGGGACAGATGTCATCCACTCATTGGACAGAAGGCGCCTATGATACGTCGACACGTGGCACGGCCCAACAGAGGCCCATTCCTGTGAAAAGGCTGGCCCGTTTGACTTGGTCAAAAGGTGGTGGGCCGGCCCATGGAAAGCCTGTTAACGGCCTGTTCGCATATAGCCCATTTACAGCCCGCTAACCCAAGGCCCGTTACGCCCTATCCGAATTAGGCCCAGTAGCGTCATCTGGGCCATCCAATATGATTCAAGCCCGTTTTCACTTCTGGCCCATGTATGGCCCATGACGTCTTTCGGCCCATATGAGGCCCTATGTAACTCTTGGCCTATTAACGGCCCGTGGTGAAACTGGCCCGTAATGAACAGTGTATCACTTTACACCCATTAACGGCCCGTGGTGAAACTGGCCCGTAATGAACAGTGTATCACTTTATACCCATTAACGGCCCGTTATTCCGTTGGGCCGTTTCCAGCCCATGTTATCTTTCGACCTTCTCAGAGCCCATTTATTCTTGGGCTCATTTCCAGCATTCGTTTACTTACGGCCCGTTACTGTCATTTTCTGCTGGTGGGCCAAATTCAGCCCGTGGTTGCAGTCGGCCCGTTTGTGGTCCGTTAATACGTTGGGCCGTTTTCATAGCGTCATCAAATACGGCCTATTAACGATGGCCCGTTATGGTCGGCCCATGAACGGACGATTCCAACTCTAGCCCGTTTACGGCCATAATGCGGCCTATTATTGGCCCATGTTTGGCCAATCGATCATACGGCCCGTATAAGGCCCATTGATGATACGGCCCGTAGAAGGCCCATTGTTTCTACGGCCCGTAGAAGGCCCATTGTTTCTACGGCCCGTAGAAGGCCTACTGTTTCTACGGCCCGTAGAAGGCCCACTGTTTCTACGGCCCGTAGGAGGCCCAGTGTCACTACAGTAAATATTAGCCCATGGTTATTGTGGCCTAGTTTCAAAAAATAGGTTATTGCAGCCACTAGCAAACCGCGGAAAAAGAACTGCACTGACTACAAGCAAACAAATAAACAAGACAACAAGGAAATAAATAAGCAAGCAACTTATGCTAGGCTATCACGGCTATTACACATATTACATCCACTGGGCATCAAAGTTCGCCACCAGTGCAAATATAGGGAACAAAGCAGCATATAAACGCCGTAGCAAAACAAGTCCAGAACTGAAACCACTTCAGAAGAGTTCAAGAAATAATATCCTGGGTACCCATAATGCTGGCAAGATGCTTAGCAAGCTTATTAACTTTCTCTTGTTTGGCGCTTAAATCCTCCAGCGCTTGCTGTTGCACAAGAAAGTACGCATCTGAATTCTGCAGGGACTTCCTCAGTCCTTCGGCTTCTTGCCGCAGCACAGCTGACTGATGCCTTTCAGCTTGTAGCTTTGACTGAAGAAGCCGAAGTGATTCAGGCAGCGAGTTCGAAGAGCTTGTGCCAGCGGTACTGGCCAATAACTCGAACACTACATCAACGCAGGACTGTGGGGTTTTCTCACTGTCTACAAGATCGTTTTTATCACCTTTCTTGGAGGCCAACAGGGTTGTCTCACTATCTTGAACCTTATCTGCATTACTTTCTCTACCATTGCATAGTGGGGTGCTCTTCTCCAATATTCTGTTTGCATACTACAAGAGAAACAAGCAGACACATCACAGGTTTAGCTTGTAGTATACGAAACTCATTTTGGTAAACCGGTTCAGTAGTAAGGTGGACAGGATAACAGCATGAAACAAACATATATCTATGTACTATGGTCACTGTATTGTCCATATCATTCTAGTTTATGTTCCCTAATCAAGATAGAGACACAGTTCAACTCATATATTTTTAAGACACAGCAGCATAGACAGAATATAAGTGTGAGAAACTACACAGCATTGGCAGCACTTCTAATGTGCATCACATGAGAACATAACTGTTTATACAACTTAAACTGAAATCAACATAGAGCAACAAGTTAGAACAACAATCCAGTTAAAGAAATAGGTTTAAAACATACCTGTTGCGCCATTGGAGTTTCAATTGGATCCTTCAAATTCGAAAGTAGTTGGTATGAGTAAATACAGTGATGCAACAGCAAAGGAGTATGGACCATATCTACGGAATCTGACCTGAGAACAGTTGCTCTTCTGCTTTAAACGTGGAGTTTGGGTTAGCTGTGGTGGTCTTCGTGCTTTGGGCACTGCAGTAGCTTTGCAATCTGCTCATGTGGGGGTACTCTGTGGTGGACATGGTGCTTTGTCAACTATAAGTGGGTTACTATCCGCTGGGGTTGCGGTTAGATGGGTTGTAGCTGGTTCTCTGCCCAACGGTGTAAGTGTGCAATCTGGAAGAGTCTCGATTATGTGTGGTGGGGCTAGTTTGTGGGCCAGTACAACCATGGTTCTATCTGCATCGACGGGTAGCACTGTCTTTTGTGAAGAACGGGGTTTTTGCTCCCTTAGATACTGCCATCACCCCCTCCAATTCAAATGGCTGATAAACAAGAAAAGAAATTGAACGTACAGACATTGTATGATAGACAGATGTGGTAATTCACATATATGTTGTCTAACCAAACAGGACAACATGACACAATTTCACATATATGATGCCTAACTAAACAGGATAGCATGACACAGTTTTAGATATATGATGGATAACTTAACAGGATATAATGGCATAATTCAACATATGATGAGTACCTAAACAGGATGACATGACAAAACTATATGATGTCTTTCTAAAATAGGTTGGGATGAAATAATTCACATACATGTTGTCTAAGTATACAGGATGGCATGATATAATTGACATAATTGATTCATATACTAAGCAGCTGGCACTCGCATGTATGATCTCTAAACTAAGCAGATAGAATTCAATATTGTGCATATGATGTCTAAACTAAGCAATGCAAGACACCATATGCATCATATGAGAAATATAAACATTGCAACTTAGAGCATACACCTCAGGTGGGATATAGGACCGGTCATCTGTCTCTGAACCTCCTCTGAGGAGCTCCATGTAACCATCGAGATATATGCTTCAACAGGTACCATTGCCTGCTCTAAAGACCTTGTTTTCACTCCAGATTTTTCCATAACCGGCTCAAATGGCTGATACACATGAAGAGTAGTTCAATATACACAGATTGTTGACAAATGGAATACGTAATGAAAAAAAAGATGGCATGAGATAATTCACATATATGATGCCTGGCTCCATGGCGGTGCATAAGTCACATATATGATAACTGGCTGAAAAACATGGCATTGCATAATTCACATATCTGATATAGAAAGCAAACAGGAGGCATTCACACAAAGCATGTCTAATCTAAGCAGATGGCATGGCAATGCAAGACACCATATGAATGATATGAGCAATATAACCCAGCCAAGTTAGAGCATGCACCTCGGAGGGGGGGGAATACGACTGGTCATCTCTCTCTGAATCCTCCTCTGAGGAGCTATCTGTAACCAGCAAGAAATCTGCATCGACAGGTAGCACTGACTGCTCAGAAGACCTTGTTTTCACTCCAGATTTTCCCATGACCGACTCAAATGGCTGATGCACAGAAAGAGTAGATGAATGTATAAACATTGTTGACAAATGGAATACATTATGGAAAAAATATGGCACAATACAATTCACATATACGATGACTGGCTAAACAGGATGGCATTGCATGATTCACGTATATGATGCCTGGCTAAAGAAGATGGCATTGCATAATTCCCATATACTCCCTCCGTTCCTAAATATTTGTCTTTTTAGAGATTTCAAATGGACTACCACATACGGATGTATATAGACATATTTTAGAGTGTAGATTCACTCATTTTGTTCCGTATGTAGTCACTTGTTGAAATCTCTAAAAAGACAAATATTTAGGAATGGTGGGAGTATGATATAGAAACCAAATAGGTGGCATTCACACAAAGCAAATCTAAACTAGCTGATGACATATAAGATGTATAATGTAAGCAATGCAAGGCGCCATATGCATGATATGACCAACATCAGCATGCCAGGTTAGAGCAAACACCTCAGGTGGTAAACAGGCGTGGTCGGCTCCTTCTGAATCTCCATCTGAACAGTTATCTTCCTCTGGAATACAATCTGGAAATGCAGGAGGGGGGCACTTCGCCCAGCATGGAGCGGCGTCTGCATGACATTATATTCGCACGCAACGGTCTTCTCTTTTTCTCTACATGTCAGTACGATTGTGTACAATATCTGACATGCATAATTAAAAAAATAGTTAGATTTTGTAATGCCTAAGGGGTGCATGCAAAAATCAAGACTGATGGTAGCAAACGAGTGGATGGATCCAAAACTAATGATAGCAGGTAGATTATAGCTTCAGTTTAAAAAGATAGACAATGGATCATCTATTGTTTGTTGCCCACCCAACATGAACCACATAGAAGACCCCAGATGAACCCGATAGTAGACAGATACTATTCGTTGCTGGCTCAATATGAGACCCATGGGCAATTCAAAACTCAAGATTGAACGATAAAGTAGCAGGTAATAATAACCGATGTATAACGTAAGCAAACACGAAAGACTGCGACCTCTCTTCCGGAACTGTGTAGTCCTCAGGTTCATCTGCTCAGTCGATGATGGTAATGCAGTTGGCGTGGCTGCCGGCAACGGGGAAGATGATCTGAGGCGGCGAAAGGAAGTCTGCAGGGGGGTCTGCTGTAGTGAATGCTTCCGTCGATGGTGCACCTCAGGTGGGGTGGATGACGGCACGGCAGGAGCAGGACATAACACACAGAGTTTTCTTTGACGCCTATCTGAAAATGAAGTAAATCTGTAAGGGCTCCTTAGAATTGGAGGATTCTATAAACGCAGGGACAGGAAAAACACAGGAATAAGATAGGAATGCACGTGCAAAACAGAGCATTTGGAAACATAGGATTTCAGTCAACCTGGGTGTTTGGCTCACATGAATTGGAAGAACAGAGGAATGGAGAAACAAAGTGATGTGACGAGTGTACAACCTCTTTGGCATAGCCTTGTGGACCTCAGCATCATTGGGTTGGACGTGGAGGATGGTGATGATGCTGGTGTGACTGTCGGAGGCGGGGAAGAAGATCCGAGGCCTCTGGAAACGGCGCCGAGGGTACTGCTCCGCTGTGATGGACGGTTCCGTCGTTGGAGCAGCTCCGCTAAGGTGTACGGCGACGAGGCTGAAGCATGACAAGACAGACAACGTTAATCTGAAGTGGGACCCTAATATCATCTGCAATAGATGATGTAAAATACATGACCAAAAAGTGCTAGATGTAAAACGCATCAGCCGCGCCACGGCTGCTCCGACAGATGCTGTAAGTACTATTCACTCTGAACTTAACTGAAGAAAATGAACTTCACAGTTGAAACTGAATTTTACTGTCGAAACTGATTGAACTAGTAACAGAGCATTGCAATAGATGTTTAGGGCGTTCGAGCACTAGTAGCAGAGAAGCAGTGATCTAAATCAGCAGACGCTCGAGCAGGGAACGCACTAGCAGAGAGCAAGTCGTGCAGTAGCACCGCGAGCGAGTGCTAAAGCAGCAACTCCTGTAGCTGCCGGAGGTCGTGCAGCAGCAGCGCAAGCGAGAGCAAGAGCAGAGCAGCAGCACGAACGAAAGCAGGAGCAGCGCAGCAGCGCGACCGACAGCAAGAACAGAGCCGCAGCGCGAGCGAGAGCCGGAGCAGCTGCAGCTAGTGCAGGAAGTCACCGCCGAGGAAGCAACGACATGGGGGAGAGACGCCGTGGATGATGTGGCCGGCGACGGCGCCGTCGATGGAGACACGCCATGTCTGCTCGGTATCGAGCACCGGCAGCCCTGTGAGATCGAATAAAAGATAAAATGCAGCGGTGAGTGCAGAACCTCCTTGGTGGCGCCGAGTTGGCCTCGGCTTCATCGGAGGAACTGGTGAGGGTGCTGCGGTTCCGGTGGGGCAGGTCAAGACGGCGCTATGGGGATTGAGGTGGCGCGATAGATGAGGCGAACGTCGGGGCAGCTCCTTGGAGGTGGAGGACGGGGCGGCTGATCCGGCGGGACGACGAGATCGACAACGGATCCTCATCCGGTGCGGTGGATGAGGGACGGCGAGCTGTTGCGGTGGACGACGTAGTCGGGGAAGAGTCTCCGGCTGGGCGGCGGTCGGGAGGCCGACGGAGAAGCGTGGGGTTTCGCGGGTTTTGGCGGCCTCGGTGTACGAATGGGGGGGGGTGAAGGGGGAGGGGGGAGCCAAGCTTAGGGACGCGCTTGTCCGAAATGTAGGGTAAGTTACTAGCGTACCCCCACCGGTTTTGACACCGCGGCGTGGAGCTTCATTTCCGGCTAAGGGGTAGAAGGGGGATTTGGCGTGTCTGGGATGCGGGAGCGATTTCGGATGAGGAGGGAGTTCTCGCGCGCGTCCAAATTTCGGGATAACAAGGCGCAGCGCGGGTTGAAGAAGCGGGAGTTTCAAAGCAGGTGAGACAAAAGATACTCGAGCTTGAAAATTTCGGGATAACAAGGTGCGGATTCCTTGTTCGGCAGAACAAACTTAACGTGTAAAAAAAAATTCATACAAGACACAAGAGAGTCATGTCCCCTTTTACTATATTGCTATAGATCCCATTGAAAAACTACAAGAAAAATGTAAAAAAAATCGGGAGAACAAATTACCCTGCACAGTACCAAATCGATTCGCACTTCCCTCAACAACAACAAAAAACAAATCAATTCCCACCAAAGAAAGAGTAATGTCCCTTTTTATATGATTACAGATGCCATGATCTCGAATTTCAATTTTTGAATCCACGTTATGTTGAATTCAAATATATCGTTAGGTGACCTTGCGGTTTATAATTGATGTAGTCGTACATTTTGATCTTCCATCATATATGAACATTTTACTCCACCATATGAACATATATATTGTCGTCTACCATATGGATTAAATTTGAATCAATTTTCCTTATTTGAATACGATTGTTGTCAAGTTATACAATAATTTAAATATTATCTTGATAACAAAAAACATACATATAGCAGTAATCATATTTCACTATGAACTACATGTACCATACGCTCTCCAATTCAAATATTTGTATCCATTTTATGTTGAATTCAAATCACAGTACATTATTGGTCTAGGTAGCGAGATGTTTGGGATAATCTAAACCCTGTTTTCATACGTATAATTTTTGGCTGAATTGGGACAAGTTTTGGTATAAGACTCTTGCAAAACCGGAGATTCTCTCAACAAGCCTCGTGGTTCCGAGAGGGAACGTGTCACCTTTGTGTGCGAAACGATATACGCTGCCTCCCCCCTGATTTTATTTATGGAGGCAACATAGAACTATATGAGTGCCCTGTTAAATTTTGGAATTATTCCGGGTTCATTTGGCCTTTTATACATTAATTGAGTTTCTGGACTTTTAATGTGCATAATGTAAATATGAATTGCATGCACATGCTCCGGTGCACCAAAGTGGGTTGAAAAATCACATGTGTGTCCTTGGTTGAATTTGTAGGTCCCATGGAAGAAATGAGAATGAAATTCAAACATCTGGGCGTCATGACTCGGCCGAGAACATCGAGAAACTTTGATTTTAAATTCATGTAAATCCAAAACTCGCCTGGAAATCATGAAACTTGGCATGGTGTCATGTCATGGCACTAACATGTTGTGGTAAAAAATTGGGCCGATTTGGAAGCTCGTGGTTCTAAGAGGGAACGTGCCACCTTTGAGTGTGAAACGATATACGCTGCCCCCCTTGAGTTTCTTAACAAAGGCAACATAGAACTACATTAGTGCCCTGTTAAATTTTGGAATTATTCCGGGTTCGTTTGTCGTTTTTTATACATTAATTGAGTTTCTGGTCATTTAATGTGCATAAGTCAAATTTGAACTACAAGCACATGCTCTCATGCACCAAAGTTGGTTCAAAATTCACATTTGTGTCCTCGGGTGAATTTCTAGGTCCGATGCAAGAAATGAGAATAAAATTAAAACATCTGGGCATCGTGGCTCGGCCGAGAACATTGAGAAACTTGGTTTTAAAATTCTTGTAAATCCAAAACACGTCTGAAAATCATGAAACTTGGCATGGATGTCATGTCATGGTACTACCATGTTGTGGTAAAAAAATTGGCCGAATAGGGACAGATTTTGGTATAAGCTTCTTGCAAACCGAAGCTTCTCTCAAGAAGGCTCGTGGTTCTGAGAGGGAATGTGCCACCTTTGAGTGCGAAACGATATACGTTGTCCCCCTTGAGTTTATTTACAAAGGAAACATAGAACTACATGAGTGCCGTGTTAAATTTTGGAATTTTTCCGGCTTTGTTTGGCCTTATTTACACATTAATTGAGTTTTTGGTCATTTAATGTGCATAATTCAAATTTGAACTACAAGCACATGCTCCCGTGCACCAAAGTTGGTTGAAAAATCACATTTGTGTCCTCGGGTGAATTTCTACTCCCTCCTTCCATCTATATAGGTCCTAATGCGTTTTTCGAGGCTAACTTTGACCAAACGTTAGAGCAATAATATATGACATGCAACTTACACAAAGCATACCTTCAAATTTGTATGTCAAAGGAGCTTCCAATAATATAATTTTCATAGTATACATCTCATGTGCTATTAATCTTGTCAATAGTCAAAGGCTGTCTTGAAAAACACATTAGGCCCTATATAGATGGAAGGAGGGAGTAGGTCACATGCAAAAAATGAGAATAAAATTCAAACATCTGGGCATCGTGGCTCGGTCGAGAACATTGAGAAACTTGGTTTTAAAATCATGAAACTTGGCATGGTAGTACCATGCCGTGGTAAAAAAAATTGGCCGAATAGGAACAAATTTTGGTATAAGCTTCTTGCAAATCGGAGCTTCTCTCAAGAAGGCTCGTGGTTCTGGGAGGGAACGTGTCACCTTTGTGTGCATAATTCAAATTTGAAATACAAGCACATGTTCCAGTGCACCAAAGTTGGTTGAAAAATCACATGTGTGTCCTCGGGTAAATTTCTAGGTTCCATGCAAGAAATGGGAATGAAATTCAAAATTCTGGGCGTCATGGCTGGGTTGGAAACATTGAGAAACTTAGTTTTTTAATTCCTGTAAATCCAAAACATGCATGAAAATAATGAAACTTGGCTTGGTGCCATGACATGGCACCAACATGCTGTGGTAAATTTGCAGTCCGATTTGCGAAGGCGCACACATTAACAATCAACAAAGTCATTTTGGAACAAGTGTTGTCACGTTACAATTGGAAACACAAGTATTATTGAAACCGTGGGCGTTCTACTTACTAGTACCATTTACGTGCCGCCACGCGTCCCCATTTTTTATTAGCTAGGAGGCGCCGTGCAGGGTAGCTATTTGAGTACGAGAGGCATGCGATCAGACCCCTGCGCGTACTTATCGGGAGGAGAGCCCTTTGAGCTCCATCTGCCGTCCACCTCTCTCCCAAGGTCTCCATTAATGGCGCCCGAGCCTCTGTTTAATGGCGTGGCTATGTCTCACTCGACTGAGATTTAAGAGAGAAAAAAGAAAATCTGAAAGCACGGATCTGGATGTAAGATCCGACGGACCTATATAGCATCTACTGCGACTTATAGCAAGACTGTATAAGGACGATTAATTTTTTTGATCAAAGAAGGGCTTGCCCCTTCCGATTTTCATTACTGAAAACCACCACAATTCACAAGAAGTTCAGCACAACTCGTTGAGAAACCACAATTCAAGAGGCAGAGGCACAAGGGGCAGTGGAGCACGGTGAGGTCCATCGAGATCTTAGAGAGCTCCATCGTCGGGTCCTGTTCGGTCTGCATGATCTTGCCCTCCTCGTGCACAACCATCTCTCGACTTGGCCCGGGGTATTACAAAGCTTTACCGTCACATATTTTATACTACTTCAAGGTGCATTAAATCAACACATGCAAGTATCAAAAGGAGAGTCACGACATGCATGCATGTGTTGTAATTAATGCATCGGTAAACGCAAATTATTGAAATATATCGAGTGCAGTGCTTTGATGTGTCACGTCAACTCGTACATCAACGAGAAGTTTGATTATGCTCTCCCTCGCGGACTTCACTGCACCTGCCTTTGGCTGTATGACAGGTTGGCCACACACCTGTCGGGCCCACCTGTCATACACGGAAAGGCAGGAGCGTCCCTCCCTCGCCCATGAGCGTGGTGGCTGGCAAGACTAGGAGAAGCTTTCGCTACACGCTCTCCCTCCCGCACGCGGTGGACATGCAGCAGTTCAATCGGTGTCAGATGGCCAGAAGCGTACTGTAGTACTCCTCCAATGCAGTAGTACTCCATCATTGTTCGACTTCCCGAAGAGGCGAAGAGCCAAGCGCAACCCGGACGCTCGTGTGGCAGTTTCATGTGTAGAGTAGTCTAGGATAGCGTGTACCGTGCCTGTAAGCTTAAAATCGTTGGGGTCGGCTCCATGCTATGTGGCCGTCTCAAAGTTTTAAAAAAAATTAAAATAGTCTTCTGGCCCTACCTGACACCTTGGTGATTGTAGTTTGCACGCTCATCTGGTCAAGACAGGAATATATATTTTAATTTGTTTTTTTCGAAAAGGGGGGACTCCCCGGCCTCTACATCAGAACGATGCATACGGCCACATATATTTTAATTTGTGGTGGGTAAATGTTAGAGGTTGCAGAAAATATATTGTACACTGCGGGTCTTTCAGCCAAGTTTAGAGGCAAGCATGTGGGGCCAGTGCTATGATGTGTCGCGTCAACTCGTACAACGAGGAGAAGCTTGATTTTACTACACGCCTTCTCCCTCACCCATGCGCGCGGTTGCTCGCAAACGAGGACAGGCTTTTGCTTAGTAGTACTTCTACAACAAGCTATCCGTCCCGCTCGCGGTGGACGGACATGCAGTAGTGGATTCGACACTGTAGAAGAAGTAGTAGTAACATCATTGTTCGTCTTCTCGAAGAGGCAAAGAGCCAAGCGCAAACCGAACGTTGCAGTTGCGAACATTGGAGCACGCATATAGCCAGGCTCTTGCATGAGACAAAATTGCTATGTGAGCCCACTATTGTACTAGTACGTACAACTACTTGCTAGTATAGCTCTGTAAACCAGAAAGGAGTATTTGCCCTTCTAGAGATTTCAACAAGTGACTAGACTACACCGAGACGGAGTACATATGGAGCAAAATGAGTGAATCTGCACCATAAATAAATACGTACTAGTTCTATCGTTTTCCTCTCGGAGGTGCACAATATTGAGTATACTGACTAGTCTCTTTTTGACACGCATTTACGTTTTTTTACACAGTACAGACGCAAGCGCTCATATACACGCGCATACACTCACCCCTACGAACGCACACACGCACAACACTATCATCTTGAAATTTACGAAGTCACCATAGGCACCTCGTCGTCGACAATGTAGGAAAATTATGAGGGGGGTCTCTCCAACATTGTTCCTTGGCTCGCACCTAGCATCACGGTGGTCGAACTTGGAGTCATTCATCTGGTACACGTGGCATCTCAGATCTGGACACAAGGTGACGCGACCTCTCACTTCCTCCGCCATTTGAAGCGGCGCGCCGGTGGAGAGCTAGCATACTCCAATATTAGGTTGGCTCTATGTGATGTGGCAACTTCATATACTAACCGGATGCTGGCTATACTCCCTCTGTAAATAATATACGGTGTATTGTTTTATTCCTATCGGCGAGGTAACTTAATGTCTTTTTGCTACTTAATAGGATTACATGCAATAAACTAACCACCGCATGTGATGTTTGGTAGTCTCAAGTCATTGAAAGCATGCACGGGCACGGAGGGGGACGCAGGTTCATTGACTTACTGCACCTGCCTTTGGGTGTATGACACGTGGGTCCAACGGGTGGGTGGCCAACCTGTCATACAGCCAAAGGCAGGTGCAGTAGAGGGGCGAGGAGTAGATGGCCAACACGCACGTGAATTCAACGCAGTCTGCACTTCTCATATAAAGGCTCCCGCCAGTCCAATCTACGAAATCCTACGCACCTACGCACCTAAGGGCAAGAGTGATCACTCCAATCGCAAGATCAGTTGACTAGAAGCTAGACCCATGGAGGCGATGAGCGCGAGCATCAGCCGGCTGTGCCAGATGGTCCACGACGCCGACCTGCATCCTGGCACCGAGGAATGTCTCCAGGTAGTGCTTGAGGCCGCCAGGGCGAGGGGCTGCTTGGACGACAGCTTCGTCTCCTTGTTCGACGAGGTCCTCGTCGGCTTCCTCGACAAGTTCACTGTCGTCAAGAAGCTCGCGGACGACCTTGACGTACTCCTCCAGCCCACGCGCCCAGGCTCTGCGATGCCTGCCACCCTCAACAGCCTCTATGGTGACAACCTCTTCGACGCACTGGTGGCCCTGCGACTGCCCACCGTCGTGCCGGAGAATGTCCACCTCGAGGTCGCGCTCACCGCGCAGCGCCTGGCGCAGCAAGACACCATCGACATAATCACCCACGTCTACGTGCAAATCGTCCACAAGGACTACTACATGCAAGAGGAGGACGACAGGACGCTGGCCTTCTTGGACCGCAGGGCAACCTTGGACGACATTGTTTAGAAGCACGTTGAGCTTGCCGCCAACGCCGCTGCTCCTCACACGTCGTTTGGTGACCCGGTGCACTAGGGCATGAGGAAGTCGTTGATGGATCCGTATGTATCTTTATCTTTCCGTCAAATCCATGTAGTAGTATATGGTACTACTAGTAATTATCTTACCTTTCGCATCAACTTCATAATTTTCCTACGTACTCCATGCATGAACCGTGCCAGAACCAAACTTCTCATTACTCTAGGGAAAATCGTTATTTCTATCTATCGATCGCCCCATGGAGCAGAACCAAATTTTACAAGTTACAAGTTCAAAAGGAAAAGCCTGCCGTGTTCGCGTCGCACCCCCACACAGTTTGTCCGGCACGCCACTCAAGGGGGAATGCTGTTAGAAATATGCCCTAGAGGCAATAATAAATTGGTTATTATTATATTTCCTTGTTCATGATAATCGTTTATTATCCATGCTAAAATTGTATTGATAGGAAACTCAGATACATGTGTGGATACATAGACAACACCATGTCCCTAGTAAGCCTCTAGTTGACTAGCTCGTTGATCAATAGATGGTTATGGTTTCCTGACCATGATTGGATGTCGTTGATAACGGGATCACATCATTAGGAGAATGATGTGATGGACAAGACCCAATCCTAAGCCTAGCACAAGATCGTGTAGTTCGTTTGCTAAGAGCTTTTCTAATGTCAAGTATCATTTCCTTAGACCATGAGATTGTGCAACTCCCGGATACCGTAGGAATGCTTTGGGTGTACCAAACATCACAACGTAATTGGGTGGCTATAAAGGTGCACTACAGGTATCTCCGAAAGTGTCTGTTGGGTTGGCACGAATCGAGACTGGGATTTGTCACTCCGTGTAAACGGAGAGGTATCTCTGGGCCCACTCGGTAGGACATCATCATAATGTGCACAATGTGACCAAGGAGTTGATCACGGGATGATGTGTTATGGAACGAGTAAAGAGATTTGCCGGTAACGAGATTGAACAAGGTATCGGGATACCGACGATCGAATCTCGGGCAAGTACCATACCGGTAGACAAAGGGAATTGTATACGGGATTCATTGAATCCCCGACATCGTGGTTCATCCGATGAGATCATCGTGGAACATGTGGGAGCCAACATGGGTATCCAGATCCCGCTGTTGGTTATTGGCCGGAGAACGTCTCGGTCATGTCTGCATGGTTCCCGAACCCGTAGGGTCTACACACTTAAGGTTCGATGACGCTAGGGTTATAGGCAATAGATATACGTGGTTACCGAATATTGTTCGGAGTCCCGGATGAGATCCCGGACATCACGAGGAGTTCCGGAATGGTCCGGAGGTAAAGATTTATATATGGGAAGTCCTGTTTTGGTCACCGGAAAAGTTTCGGGTGCTATCGGTAACGTACCGGGACCACCGGGAGGGTCCCGGGGGTCCACCAGGTGGGGCCACCGGCCCCAGAGGGCTGCGTGGGCCAAGTGTGGGAAGGGACCAGCCCCTAGGTGGGCTGGTGCGCCTCCCACAAGGGGCCCAAGGCGCAGGGAAGGGGGGAAGGGGGAAACCCTAGGCTCGGATGGGCCTAAGGCCCACCTAGTGGTGCGCCCCCCTCTCTCCCCCCTTGGCCGCCCCCCCAAGTCCCATCTAGGGCTGGCCGCACCCCTTGGGGGGGAACCCTAGATGGGGGCGCAGCCCCTCCCCCTCCCCTATATATAGTGGGGGTTTTGGGGCTGCCATGGACATGAGACTTCCTCTCTCTTGGCGCAGCCCTACCCCTCTCCCTCCTCATCTCTCGCGGTGCTTGGCGAAGCCCTGCAGGATTGCCACGCTCCTCCATCACCACCACGCCATCGTGCTGCTGCTGGACGGAGTCTTTCCCAACCTCTCCCTCTCTCCTTGCTGGATCAAGGCGTGGGAGACGTCACCGGGCTGCACGTGTGTTGAACGCGGAGGCATCGTGGTTCGGCGCTTAGATCGGAATCAACCGCGATCTGAATCGCTACGAGTACGACTCCTTCATCCGCGTTCTTGCAATGTTTCCGCATCACGATCTACAAGGGTATGTAGATGCACTCCCCTTCCCCTCGTTGCTAGATTACTCCATAGATTGATCTTGGTGATGCGTAGAAAATTTTGAATTTCTGCTACGTTCCCCAACAGTGGCATCATGAGCTAGGTCTATGCGTAGTTTCTATGCACGATTACAACACAAAGTAGTTGTGGGCGTCGATTTTGTCAATTTACTTGCCGTTACTAGTCTTATCTTGATTCGGCGGCATCGTGGGATGAAGCGGCCCGGACCGACCTTACACGTACACTTACGTGAGACAGGTTCCACCGACTGACATGCACTAGTTGCATAAGGTGGCTAGCGGGTGTCTGTCTCTCCCACTTTAGTCGGATCGGATTCGATGAAAAGGGTCCTTATGAAGGGTAAATAGAAATTGGCATATAACGTTGTGGTTTTTGCGTAGGTAAGAAACGTTCTTGCTAGAAACCCATAGCAGCCACGTAAAACATGCAACAACAATTAGAGGACGTCTAACTTGTTTTTGCAGGGTATGCTATGTGATGTGATATGGCCAAAAGGATGTGATGAATGATATATGTGATGTATGAGATTGATCATATTCTTGTAATAGGAATCACGACTTGCATGTCGATGAGTATGACAACCGGCAGGAGCCATATGAGTTGTCTTAATTTTTGTATGACCTGCGTGTCAATGAAAACGCCATGTAATTACTTTACTTTATTGCTAACCGTTAGCCATAGTAGTAGAAGTAATAGTTGGCGAGACAACTTCATGAAGACACGATGATGGAGATCATGATGATGGAGATCATGGTGTCATGCCGGTGACAAAGGTGATCATGCCGCGCCTCGAAGATGGAGATCAAAAGGCGCAAGATGCTATTGGCCATATCATGTCACTTTATGATTTGCATGTGATGTTTGTCATGTTTACATCTTATTTGCTTAGAACGATGGTAGCATAAATAAGATGATCCCTCACTAAAATTTCAAGAGACGTGTTCCCCCTAACTGTGCACCATTGCGAAGGTTCGTTGCTTCGAAGCACCACGTGATGATCGGGTGTGATAGATTCTAACGTTCGAATACAACGGGTGTTGACGAGCCTAGTATGTACAGACATGGCCTCGGAACAAATGCGAAACACTTAGGTTGACTTGACGAGCCTAGCATGTACAGACATGGCCTCGGAACACAAGAGACCGAAAGGTCGAACATGAGTCGTATAGTAGATACGATCAACATGGAGATGTTCACCGATGATGACGAGTCCGTCTCATGTGATGATCGGACACGGCCTAGTTTGACTCGGATCATGTATCACTTAGATGACTTGAGGGATGTCTATCTGAGTGGGAGTTCATTGAATAATCAGATGAACTTAATTATCATGAACATAGTCAAAAGGTCTTTGCAAATTATGTCATAGCTTACGCTTTAGTTCTACTGGTTAAGGTATGTTCCTAGAGAAAATTTAGTTGAAAGTTGATAGTAGCAATTATGCGGACTGGGTCCGTGAACTGAGGATTGTCCTCATTGCTGCACAGAAGGCTTATGTCCTTAATGCACCGCTCGGTGTGCTGAACCTCAGCGTTGTCTGTAGATGTTGCGGAACATCTGACATAAACGTTTTGATGACTACGTGATAGTTCAGTGCGTAATGCTAACGGTTTAGAATTGTGGCACCAAAGACGGTTTTGAAACGTCGCAGAACATAAGATGTTCCGAAGACTGAAATTGGGATTTCAGACTAGTGCCCACGTCAAGAGGTATGAGACCTCTGACAAGTTTCTTAAGCCTGCAAACTAAGGGAGAAAAGCTCAATCGTTGAGCATGTGCTCAGATTGTCTGAGTACTGCAATCGCTTGAATCGAGTGGGAGTTAATCTTCCAGATGAGATAGTGATGGTTCTCCATAGTCACTGCCACCAAGCTATTAGAGCTTCGTGATGAACTATAACATATCAGGGACAGACATGATGATCCTTGAGCAACTCGCGATGTTTGACACCGCGAAAGTAGAAATCAAGTAGGAGCATCAATTGTTGATGGTTAGTAAAACCACTAGGTTCAAGAAGGGCAAGGGAAAGAAGGGATACTTCATGAAACGGCAAATCAGTTGCTGCTCTAGTGAAGAAACCCAAGGTTGAACCCAAACCCGAGACTAAGTGCTTCTGTAATGAGGGGAACGGGCACTGAAGCAGAACTACCCTAGATACTTGGTAGATGAGAAGGCAGGCAAGGTCGACAGAAGTATATTGGATATACATCATATGAATGTGTAATTTACTAGTACTCCTAGCAGCACCAGGGTATTAGATACCGGTTCGGTTGCTAAGTGTTAGTAACTCGAAATAAAAGCTGCGGAATAAACGGAGACTAGCTAAAGGTGAGATGACGATATGTGTTGGAAGTGTTTCCAAGGTTGATGTGATCAAGCATCGCATGCTCCCTCTACCATCGAGATTGGTGTTAAACCTAAATAATTGTTATTTGGTGTTTGTGTTGAGCATAAACATGATTGGATTATGTTTATCGCAATACGGTTATTCATTTAAGGAGAATAATGGTTACTCTGTTTATTTGAATAATATCTTCAATGGTCTTGCACCTAAAATGAATCTCGATCGCAGTGATACACATGTTCGTGCCAAAAGATATAAAATAGCAATGATAGTACCACATACTTGTGGCACTGCCATTTGAGTCATATTGGTATAGAACGCATGAAGAAGCTCCATGTAGATGGATCTTTGGACTCACTCGTTTTTGAAAAGATTGAGACATGCGAACCATGTCTATTGGTATATATGCATGAAGAAACTCCATGCAGACGGATCGTTTGGACTCACTTGATTTTGAATCAGTTGAGACATGCAAATCATACCACATGGGCAAGATGACTGAAAGTCCTTGTTTTCAGTAAGATGGAACAAGAGAGCAACTTGTTGGAAGTAATACATTTGATGTGTGCAGTCCAATGAGTGCTGAGGCACGCAGTGGATATCGATATGTTCTTACTTCACAGATGATTTGAGTAGATGCTAAGAATATTTACTTGATGAAACACAAGTCTGAATTATTGAAAGGTTCAAGTAATTTCAGAGTGAAGTTGAAGATCGTCGTGACAAGAGGATAAAATGTCTTTGATATGATCATAGAGATATCTGAGTTACGAGTTTGGCACACAATTAAGACATTGTGGAAAGTGTTTCACAATCAATACCGCCTGGAACACCACAGTGTGATGGTGTGTCCGAACATCATAATTGCACCCTATTGGATATGGTGCATACCATGATGTCTCTTTACCACTATCGTTTATGGGTTAGGCATTAGAGACAACCGCATTCACTTTAAATAGGGCACCACGCAATTCCGTTGAGACGACACCGTTTAGAGAAACCTAAGTTGTCGTTTCTTAAAAGTTTGGGGGTGCGATGCTTATGTGAAAAAGTTTCAGGCTGATAAGCTCGAACCCAAAGCGGATAAATGCATCTTCATAGAATACCCAAAACAGTTGGGTATACCTCCTATTTTAGATCTGGAAGCAAAAGTAATTGCTTCTAGAAACGGGTCCTTTCTCGAGGAAAAGTTTCTCTCGAAAGAATTGAGTGGGAGCATGGTGGAGACTTGATGAGGTTATTGAACCATGACTTCAACTAGTGTGTAGCAGGGCACAAGAAGTTGTTCCTGTGGCACCTACACCAATTGAAGTGGAAGCTTATGATAGTGATCATGAAACTTCGGGTCAAGTCACTACCAAACCTCGTAGGAAGACGAGGATGCGTACTACCTCAGAGTGGTACGTGATCCTGTCTTGGAATTCATGTTGCTAGACAACAATGAACCTACGAGCTATGGAGAAGCGATGGTGGGCCCAGATTCCGACAAATGGCTCGAGGCCATGAAATCCGAGAGAGGATCCATGTATAAAAGCAAAGTATAGACTTTGGAAGAAATACCTGATAGTCGTAAGGCTGTTGGGTGCAAATGGATTTTAAAAGGAAGACAGACAATGATGGTAAGTGTCACCATTAAGAAAGCTCGACTTGTTGTTAAGATGTTTTCCGACAAGTTCAAGGAGTTGACTACGATGAGATTTTCTCATTCCTAGCGATGCTAAGAGTCTGTTGGAACTATATTAGCAGTTACTGCATTATTTATGAAATCTTGCAGATAGGATGTCAAAACATTGTTTCCTCGACGATTTTCTTGAGGAAAGGTTGTATGTGATACAACCAGAAGGTTTTGTCAATCCTGAAAGATGCTAACAAGTATGCAAAGCTCCAGCAATCCTTCTAAGGATTGTAGTAAGCATCTCGGAGTTGGAATGTACGCTTTGATGAGATGATCAAAGATTTTGGGTTTATACAAAGTTTATGAGAAACTTGTATTTCCAAAGAAGTGAGTGGGAGCACTATAGAATTTCTGATGAGTATATGTTGTTGACATATTGTTGATCAGAGATGATGTAGAATTTCTGGAAAGCATACAAGGTTATTTGAAAAGTGTTTTTCAATGGAAAACCTGGATTAAGCTACTTGAACATTGAGCATCAAGATCTATAAGGATAGATCAAGAACCGCTTAATAGTACTTTCAAATGAAAACATACCGTGACAAGATTTTGAAGGAGTTCAAAATAGATCAGCAAAGAAGGAGTTCTTGGCTGTGTTACAAGGTGTGAGTATTGAGTAAGACTCAAGACCTGACCACGGCAGAAGAGAGAGAAAGGACGAAGGTCGTCCCCTATGCTTTAGACATAGGCTCTTCAGTATGCTATGCTGTGTACCGCACATGAAGTGTGCCTTGCCATGAGTTAGTCAAGGGGTACAATAGTGATCCGGGAATGGATCACATGACAGCGGTCGAACTTATCCTTAGTATCTAGTGGACTAAGGAATTTTCTCGATTATGGAGGTGGAAAAGGAGTTCGTCGTAAAGGGTTACGTCGATGCAAACTTTGACACTAATCCGGATGACTCTGAGTAGTAAACCGGATTCGTATAGTAGAGCAGTTATTTGAAATGGCTCCAAGTAGCGCGTGGTAGCATCCACAAGATGACATAGATATTCGTAAAGCACACACGGATCTGAAAGGTTCAGACCCGTTGACTAATAACCTCTCTCACAAGCATAACATGATCAAACCAGAACTCATTGAGTGTTAATCACATACTGATGTGAACTAGATTGTTGACTCTAGTAAACTCTTTGGATGTTGGTCACATGGTGATGTGACCTGTGAGTGTTAATCACATGGCGATGTGAACTAGATTATTGACTCTAGTGCAAGTGGGAGACCGTTAGAAATATGCCCTAGAGGCAATAATAAATTGGTTATTATTATATTTCCTTGTTCATGATAATCGTTTATTATCCATGCTAAAATTGTATTGATAGGAAACTCAGATACATGTGTGGATACATAGACAACACCATGTCCCTAGTAAGCCTCTAGTTGACTAGCTCGTTGATCAATAGATGGTTACGGTTTCCTGACCATGGACATTGGATGTCGTTGATAACGGGATCACATCATTAGGAGAATGATGTGATGGACAAGACCCAATCCTAAGCCTAGCACAAGATCGTGTAGTTCGTTTGCTAAGAGCTTTTCTAATGTCAAGTATCATTTCCTTAGACCATGAGATTGTGCAACTCCCGGATACCGTAGGAATGCTTTGGGTGTACCAAACGTCACAACGTAACTGGGTGGCTATAAAGGTGCACTACAGGTATCTCTGAAAGTGTCTGTTGGGTTGGCACGAATCGAGACTGGGATTTGTCACTCCGTGTAAACGGAGAGGTATCTCTGGGCCCACTCGGTAGGACATCATCATAATGTGCACAATGTGACCAAGGAGTTGATCACGGGATGATGTGTTACGGAACGAGTAAAGAGACTTGCCGGTAACGAGATTGAACAAGGTATCGGGATACCAACGATCGAATCTCGGGCAAGTACCATACCGGTAGACAAAGGGAATTGTATACGGGATTGATTGAATCCCCGACATCGTGGTTCATCCGATGAGATCATCGTGGAACATGTGGGAGCCAACATGGGTATCCAGAGCCCGCTGTTGGTTATTGGCCGAAGAACGTCTCGGTCATGTCTGCATGGTTCCCGAACCCGTAGGGTCTACACACTTAAGGTTCGATGATGCTAGGGTTATAGGGAATAGATATACGTGGTTACCGAATGTTGTTCAGAGTCCCGGATGAGAACCTGGACGTCACGAGGAGTTCCGGAATGGTCCGGAGGTAAAGATTTATATATGGGAAGTCCTGTTTTGGTCACCGGAAAAGTTTCGGGTGCTATCGGTAACGTACCGGGACCACCGGGAGGGTCCCGGGGGTCCACCAGGTGGGGCCACCGGCCCCAGAGGGCTGCGTGGGCCAAGTGTGGGAAGGGACCAGCCCCTAGGTGGGCTGGTGCGCCTCCCACAAGGGGCCCAAGGCGTAGGGAAGGGGTGAAGGGGGAAACCCTAGGCTCGGATGGGCCTAAGGCCCACCTAGTGGTGCGCCCCCCTCTCTCCCCCCTTGGCCGCCCCCCCAAGCCCCATCTAGGGCTGGCCGCACCCCTTGGGGCGGACCCTAGATGGGGGCGCAGCCCCTCCCCCTCCCCTATATATAGTGGGGGTTTTGGGGCTGCCATGGACATGAGACTTCCTCTCTCTTGGCGCTGCCCTACCCCTCTCCCTCCTCGTCTCTCGCGGTGCTTGGCGAAGCCCTGCAGGATTGCCACGCTCCTCCATCACCACCACGCCGTCGTGCTGCTGCTGGACGGAGTCTTCCCCAACCTCTCCCTCTCTCCTTGCTGGATCAAGGCGTGGGAGACGTCACCGGGCTGCACGTGTGTTGAACGCGGAGGCGCCGTGGTTCGGCGCTTAGATCGGAATCAACCGCGATCTGAATCGCTACGAGTACGACTCCTTCATCCGCATTCTTGCAACGCTTCCGCATCACGATCTACAAGGGTATGTAGATGCACTCCCCTTCCCCTCGTTGCTAGATTACTCCATAGATTGATCTTGGTGATGCGTAGAAAATTTTGAATTTCTGCTACGTTCCCCAACAAATGTGTGTTGTGTTGCATTTTCACTTACAAGTGGGACAGCAGTTGAGCAAACCGACTATCGGCAAACCCCCACCCCGCCCACCGCACGATGGCTGAGAAAATAGGAGGGAGAAGACATGGCTGTAGCTAGCACAGACTCCAAGAAAATTGGTGTCGGATGGGACTCGTGTGGGTGGCGTGTGCCGTACTGCTAGACATGAATGCTAGTTATGGCCCATGCCACCCCACTATATCGAGGTGCTGGTTACTCCACTATATCGAGTACGTAGAACAAATTTCCTGGAGTCCGTGCTCGGCCCTCCTCTATCTCTCTTCTCAGCGAGCCAGCAGACGCGCGGAGCCCATCGTCTGTTTGCTCATATGCGGTCCCACATGTCAGTGAAAACGCAAGAGGACCCACTGAACCTGCACATCTTTCACCTCGACGTGCTGGTGATGAAAAACAAATCTAATAAAGATCTTCGGTGGCCGCTTTTGGAGTTACTCAAGAGTAGTAAGATTCTATACAGTTTAACCCAAGATGCACATCACGTGGCTTCACCTACCACTCTATTTTCTTACATGACACGGCCTGGATGCTGGATGTCCCACATGTCGGCAAAAGGAGGAAGAACTCGACCAAATCTTCGGTTGTGCTCTCGGATTAGACTAGTTGTGCTAACTTAAAATTTTATTGTGTAGAATGGATGCAAGTTTTGGTATTGGGAAGAAGAGTACAATGATATATTGATAGAGCACAATTTAGTAGATGTTCTAGCACTTTTAGCTAGCATAGAGGCTAGAGATGAGACTAGTGCACTTGTTGATAGAATAGAGGCTAGACATGTCTACTTCTTTACACTCGAAGAAGAAATAAGCACGCAAGATCGAGCCTCCGTAGATCAACAATGAATGCATCGAGAAGGCACTAATCCAACTTACAGGAGCAGTTATGGAAGTTGGATATCTTCTAAAATGTATTCTTGTGGTTCTTGTTTTCTTTGGTCTTGCTTTTCTAGTCAAAATTTTGGTGATGTATTTCCATGTACCAAAAAATCAATGATGAAAAAAAGATATGTGTTTGCAAAGAAAAATGTACGCGGCTGGGATGCGGTCGCGCGTTCGGCGCACGACCACCGCATCCGAGAAATGGCCCGGACACGACCCCATTGCCCTACCCAAACGGACAGAATCCGGGCAAAACAGAGGTCAGTTTGGGGTCGTGCATTGGAGTTGGCCTTACAAGTGGGACCGCAGTTGAGGAAACCAACTATCGACAAACCCCCACCTCGCCCCCCGCGCGATGGCTGAGTTAGAGAAACGACTAGGTTGAAGAGATTGCTGTAGCACGGACTCCAAGAAATATGGTGTCAGATGGAAGTCGTGCTGGTGGTGTGTGCCGTACTCCTGGACGTGAATGCTTGTTCTGGCCCATGCCACCCTACTACTCCTAGTACTACTTATAGTAGTAGTATCGAGGATTCGAGGTGCTGGTTACGTACAGCGAACACATTAACATATGGCCCACCTCACACTGTGGCCAAATTTCCTGGAGTCTGTGCTAGGTTAAAAAGTGTTCTTTGTGAGGATGGGTGGTTGGTCTCAAGTTTAAAAAATTTTGTATTACGTACGTAGACGTAGAGATAGTGCAGCATGTGAAGCTAGTACAAATAGTGTAATATTGTTGATTGGCCTCATCCGATAACCTGTTGCAATGCACGTACAATTATGTATTCGGAAAATATTTTTTTGCCTCGTCGCAACACCCACTCAGAGAAGCGACTCGATATCCATTCATAAATTTAGTAAGTTTATCACAGGAATATCATTTTATTACATAGAACAGGTCATCAACCCACAACAACAACGAGGATAGATTATAAATACTAAAGTTTTCATCACACAACAAATAACAAGCAATGAAATGAACTTCAACTCAACCAATTCTCGGCGTTGGAAACGCTTGCTTTGAACCACAAGTGATTCTCTGGGAAGGGCCAGCTATTGTAAATCTCGAGGCCAACGCAGGACTGATCATCTAGGCTGAAGCGGCCTACTATATCACGACCAGGGTAGGTAACCACCGAAATGTCCGACGTATAGATACAGTTGCTTCTCATAAATGGTAGTAACGTTGTGTCAACAGCAGCTGGATCGGCTTTCACCATCATTGGATAGTTTTGTCCAAGGAAGAGCGAGTTTACTCCAAGAGTACTAATAAATAACTTTGATGTGTCCCGTCAACTCGCAGAACGACGAGAAGCTTGCTTACTATGCCTTCTCCCTCGCCAACGCGTGCGCGGTGGCTCGCAGCACGAGGAGAAACTTTTGCTTACAAGCGGTGGACGTGCAGCAGTTCATTTGGTGTCAGATTGCCAGAAGTACTACTGTAGTACCATCATTATTGTTCGACTTCCGGAAGAGGAGAAGAGCCAAGCGCAAGGTCACCTACTAACCTAGTACAGTACTACTATAGCCAAAGTTGGTCCACCTTTTTAGAGCATGATTAATAAATATAGGCGGCTCTTGCAGCGGCACATCATTTAGAGCAAGTACTCTCTTCGTAGGAACAAAGGAAGTGAAACAAAAGTTGGAGTGGATGCTAGATTGCCAATTAAAAGATGATTACATAGGAAAAAAATCCTATAGCATTCTATCCTATGAATCAAACGACCAATGTAGGAAAATTATGAGGGGTGTCTCTCCAACAGTGTTCCTGGGCTCGCACCTAACATCACGGTGGTCGAACTTGGAGTCATTCATCTGGTACACGTGGCATCTCAGATCTGGACACAAGGTGACGCGACCTCTCACTTCCTTTGCCATTTGAAGCGGCGCGCCGGTGGAGGGCTAGCATACTCCAATATTAGGTTGGCTCTATGTGATGTGGCAACTTCATATACTAACCGGATGCTGGCTATACTACTACGGTACTCACACTCCAAGAAGTGACTCGAAAACCATTCATAAATTGAGTCTATGACATGCATTCGCAACTGAAATGTACCATTCATTAAATAGAACAAGTCATCAACACACAACGACAACGAGGATACATGTTGGATTATAGATTATTTCCAACAAAACATTCTAGCAAATACTAAAGTTTTCATCACACAACAAATAACAAGCAATGAAATGAACTTCAACTCAACCAATCCTCGGCGTTGGAAACGCTTGCTTTGAACCATAGGTGCTCTGGGAAGGGCCAGCTATTGTCAATATCGAGAGCAACGCAGGACTGATCATCCAGGCTGAAGCGGCATATATCAGGACCAGGGTAGGGAACCAACGAAATGTCCGAGGTATAGATACAGTTGCTTCTCATAAATGGTAGTAACATTGTGTCAACAGCAGCTGGATCGCCTTTCACCATCATTGGATAGTTTGGTCCAAGGAAGAGCGAGTTTGTTCCAAGACTATCAATACTGAACCAGGGAGAAGGTGTTTGCGCTAGCACACTAGTATCCGTCCTGAATACCATGCAACGGGTGTTGGAATAGGCCAGGAGAGGGCGACCATGGGAGACAACACCTGCTTCCTCAGTAGTAACAGTCTGAGTGCACTATATACAGACAAGAAGAGCTGATCCATCGGAATTAGTTGCCAGGCGCCACTGAGTATATAAGTTCTGCTCCTCCTCATGCTCGTGATCATCACCATCGTCATCTCCCCCTTGCTTATAATTTTTTTCAAGTATAGGTGGTGGAATGTTCACAGGACCTTGGAAACACAAGAAGAAGGTTAATTAGTAAAGGGAAACTTGCTAACCCGCATGCATGTGGATGAAACAATTATAATTACGGTGGAAGACAAACGTACCGAAACTACGAGGATCCCATGCAAAAACAGTGCCACGAGTAGTGGCAGCAAACACAAGATCCTCGTATTCAATTGCATCACAGTACACATCCGTGTATAGAAACTGATTTTTGAGCAATATCCATCCAGTCGAACCACGAAGGACGGCAACAAGGTTGTCGAAGATAGCAACAACGTGATAGTTCTTGTAATTCCAAGAGCGGTTGGGAACTCGACAAATTGCTATCTTCAGTAGACGACAGTCACCATGATCGTATTTGAACGTACATAGATCATCTGTGTGCTCAACCTCAGGGCACTCAGAGATTTTTGGAAGTGGAATCCGCTGACGAGTGTACACATTCACAAGCTCCCACTCGCAATTGTACCCAATATAAACAACCCAATCTCCATTTGTGCCAGCCCAGGACTTACCCTTAAGCGATGACATCTTGACATCACACGTATCATTATCAAGCGGCATCAACTTGCACAACGCGAGGCCTCCGTCGTCCGCGCCCATGCGAACAGGCTTATAGCGAAGAAGATAAGGGAGATCAAACCGCTCCAGGACCCTTGGGTTCCTTGTAATGATGTTATTAGTTGAGTCGAGAATGGGCTTGAACGAACCTGCCATGCTAGCCGAGGTGATGACGTCGCACCGATCAATGAGTTCCCCCACCACGTCATCTTTCAGATCGGGGCAAGAATAACGGGGTCATTTCCGGCTTGTTCCCTCCATGGAGAAGACGATTGAACAATGGCAGAAGGAAGGGTGAAGGAAAATGGAGGAGGGAGGAAGAGCGTGCGACAGCAGTTCCAAATCGAGAGGGAAAGGCGAAGAGTCGGTGGACGGTTGCTAGTTTGCCACGGTACACGAAGAGGCGCCCCGGCCTACACGTCCTTTCGGAAATTGTACAAAAGGACTCACCATCGTCTCACTGACATGTTGGAACGGGACCACATGTCAACGAAACATCGTGCGTAATTTCTCGTGCAAAATGCGATCTGGCCGCGTTGGCTCGAGGTGCCGCATTATTTCTCGACTTTATTTTTTTAATGGCGTGCCGTTCAGTTTTGAAGCACGACTAACTGGTACTGTTTGCAGAGAAAATATAAACTACTCTACCACTACTCCACCTCTAGTACTAGTAGTATAAAAAAGATATATAGGCTGGAGCTTCAGAGCTTTCTTGCTATGGGCTGCCCACTTGCTTCTCACACTATCACCCTCTCTCCAGATCTAAAAAAGACGACCTCTCTCTCCCTCCTCACAGGTGGTCACAGATCCGCTGGGGAAGAAAAGGACGTGCAGTGTTGACGCACTCGTCGTCGGCGAGCGAGGTCACGCACTGACGACAAGGCCGTCCTCTCAGACCTAGCGCCCGCGCGGGATGGCCTCCGTCCCCAAGCTCGCTGTCGTAGTGCGTGTGGAGGACGATGACCACGAGCGAAGCCACTTCCCGCCGACCCTCAGGTATGCTACCTCTTTTCGAACCATACCCTTGTTCTATTGCCCCATCTGCCATGTCGCTGCATGTGGATCTTTTTCCACTCCACCATCTTCCCAATTTGCTATCTTCTGCTCTGCTGGTCACGCAGATGAAAACCTTAATTTGCACTATTAAAGGAAACCCTACTTCATGCAGACTAATCCATGTCTGGGTTGAATAAGGAAAGGAAGGGAGACTGTACTGTCCAAGAGAGTAGGCATCGAACCCGCATCTAGGTTGAGAAGGGGAAAATCAGTAGCTAAGGAACGAGTCTCGAGTCTCTTGGTTGAAGAAGGGTAGAAAGGCATGACAACGCAATAGAGAATGACCAGGTCGATCGGTTTGTTGTCCTCACATAGGAAAAAGGTGGCTAAACATAACAAAAATGGGACGTAATCCACATATGCTGCCTGGATATTTGTTGCTCTGGGCAACCGTACCTCCCTCACCACTCTATGCGTCCGTGGAGGTACATCGTACTGGTGCGCCCACTGTCCAAATGGGCCTCGCATGCTCTTAGTCTAACTTTTTTGCTGTTAGTATAACGCCAGCAGTCAAGTCAAGCAATGCTACTGCTAAAGTGATGCCACATTTAACTAATGCCGCACTCAGTCTAATGCCACCGATAAATTTAAGCAATGCCATTTAATGTCATTGGATTATTTCAGGGTTAGCTATTGATTGTGGATGTATTAAAGATTTTTCAACTAAGGCATTCTAATGATGTTGCACAGCCAATATACCAACGATGAAACTTGTTACTACCTTCAGATTTTTGCACTGTTAATGCTTATAGATTACATACCTCACTTTCATGAGATAAGTTAATTTTTTTGTACAGTGTCACCAAAATGCCAAGGCGCTGATGTCATTTTATTTTGGTTAAACTGCACAAAAAATTATGAAGACAAGAGGAAAGGTTAAGAGTGGGCACCTCCTCCTCCGGCTGTTCTCTTGATTCGTTCGATCAAGTTTTTATGTTTGATCGATTATCAAGATTGGGATAGCAATTTTTAAGGTCCCCCCGAGTTCGAAATGATATTTACCTTGGAGGTACATGGTTTGCAATTTTTTATACTGTCATTACTTAATAATGCTAGTTACCTTCAGACTTTTGTATTTGGTTTAATGCTCATGCACAGCTAGTATACCAATGCTGAAACGTGTTACCTTTACATTTTGTATTGTTAATTCTTATAGAAATCTTCCAGTGCCAGAGTTTATTGAAATCTGTTCAGTAAAACCATTGTACTGTACCCTGTAATAAAATAACTACTCTACTGTTGCACTAGCCACTGGATTAGTGTATATTTGTAGTATTCGAAATTTCGAATGGTGTTGCATTAGCGTATGGACATAAATAAAGGGTGGCAAGCTTTCCCAGATATGTGCTCAAGAAAACTACTACCTGTTTTTCTAAATACCAGTAGACGTTTGGGTACTTTAAACTGAACCGCAAAAACCTCTTATATTAAGGAACAGAGGGTGTAGAGTTCACTCAAATTATCCCGGTAAAGCTAGTCACACCTTTGTTAAAATTAATGTTCATTATGTTATCGGAGGAGGTCTGTAAGTTTGTCTCTAATGCCTGTCGACTACATACCTGAAATCATGATGTAATGTTAAGTCATTTCCTTTTGTACAGTGTCACTGAATTGTCAAGGCGGTGATGGCATTTTATTTTAGTTGAACTGCACAAAATATGCTTAAAAGAAGAGGAAAGGTCAGGAATCGATCATTCTTTCGGAAAGAACTATATATGCCTTTCTGACATCAGCCTCTGTTGCCTTATTTATTCCTTCAAAAGGTGGTTAGAAACAGTCTTGCTACCTTTTCCCATTAAGAAATTGGAATGCTTATATTTGTGAGTCTATGCTTCAACTAGTGCCACTTTTATAGTAATCACACTTTCAATATCTATGCAAACAGGGATGCTCGAGTTTAGTGGAACTGCACAAAAAGTCCAACTGGTTCAACATTAGGAGCATGTTTTCTCCCAAACCTTTATATCCAATTGGTGGCACTATGAGCTGTTCATTAAGAAGGTACATGGTTTGCTACTATCTTGCTACTCTTTTTGTACTGTCATTAGATAGTAATACTAGTGGTTTGCATGTGAATTTATTGGCAGGGTGGACCTACATCAAGACATGATTCAATGACTGGATGCTCAATTTCGGTTGTATCGATTTCACCTCTTCCATCACTGCGAACATGGATATCCTTGGTCTGATGAAGAATAGGCGCTATATTTCTGCTCTGAACAAGCAAATCAATTCAGTATGAAATTGTCCAGGGAAAAACATGACTATATCAAATCGTCCAGTGCAAAACATGACAGATCTAAGCGGAAGAGACATGTTTAAACCGAAAATACAAGGTGGGGTATATGTTTACTAGCTGCTTGATATTTGTGCAGACAGAGATGTCTGCCCGTTGCTATTTAGCAAACACACAAAGTGACCGCAGTTTTGGTTGAACTGCACAAGAGAATAGTATAGTCACTGCATGCAGTGCCATTTGAAAATAGACACAGAAAGATTGGATAGTCACTTCATGGACTGCAGAAAAGTAGTACCGTACTATTTATTGGCCAACACTAGATGCTTCATTGCTTTGGTCTGATTATACAATGGGCATCATTTTTCCTAAGTTAAAGTTTGTATTCTAAAAATAGTCTCGCCGTGTGATCAAGAGAAGACCAAATCATATTGCAGTGGATGTTCCTCCATCATGTGTGGTTCATTCCCATGGTTCCAGCTGTTGGTGAAACCACTTACGTTTGCAAGAGGAATTGTAGACTTCACAAACAAATTTGTCATTCAGTCTGTACTGAATGTTGGCCAAGAGAAGCATCCATGTTAGTAGGAAGAACATATGTTTTTTCTAGATCTTTGCTTTTGGAGCTACATATTTGTATATGATCTGTGAATCATTGAGATGCATTAACATGTTGATCTTATGTATGGGAATCGTACTAGTTGGTTTTAGTTGTGGCTGATCTTTGCTTTTGGAGCTACATATTTGTATATGATCTTTGAATCAGTGAGATGCATTAACAGTTCCTTATATCTGTTCGCTCAGTGTTTACAAGTTACCGATCGATCACTAGCTAGCCTACTAATGCGCTCCTGGCTGTTTTAGTTGCGACGGAAGATCCGAAGTGGCAGTTTTTTGAATAGAAATGCCTACCTCTGAAGAAACTGACAAGCTGCTCTGAAGAAAATGCCATGCGAATCTGAAGAAACTGCTAGCAAAAACGTTCGCAAATGCCTTATCTCCCAGCTAAAGTTCATCAATTAATGCCCTCGGCTGCGACTTGTTGCATGCTGCTCCGCGTACTGGCTGCGAGCGATTTTGAGTGCCCACATGCAGCCGGCCGTAATTAAGGCAGCTAACTGATGCGAAAAAAGATGCACTTTAATTGTTGCGGGCCTTTTAAATCCGTGGAATCATTATTGACAAGGAGGGAGATGATTCGAGTGCACTCGTTTGACCGTGAGGCCGGCGTGCGACCCAGCACGGACGGGACGGGACGGCACAGTCAGAATTTCAGTTTCTCTAGTTTTCCACGGCAAGCTGGCGCGCTAAGCCATGCCTGCTTCATTATGCATTGATTCCGATGACCGTCACGCTACCTTCCGCTTATAAGTACTGTTTCTCGGCCTTCTATGGTGGCACCATGACCCAACTCGCCCTATCCTCATAAGCCCCCACCGGCCCGATGTTGCTCGCCACTTATCCTCGCTCTCGCCACGTCCGCCATGCCCCCGCCCGTCCGCGATAGGCGTGGCCGGAGGCGGTCACCGCCGGAACTAGTGTTCGGTTTTCACTGGAAGGCAGACGGAGGGAGGAGGCATTCTATCGGTCTTTAGATGGCAATGCGGAGATCGAGGACTTGTTGGAGCGCGACCGCCTGGCGGAGGAGCAGGAGTTGTTGGAGCGCGACTGCTTGGCGGATGAGCAGCGTATCGCCGATTTGCGCCGCCAGCGGGACATGGAGCAGCAGCGCACCGACGCTCTGAGTCGCGAGCAGAGCGCCCGCATGTGGGCCGACTACGTGGAGGCCGACGCCCGGCAAATAGCCCTGGATGCTGTCGGGCACGCACGCGTTCACGACGCCAATTTTTACTACCAGCTCGTCAAGTGGGTTTCCCGCTTAGAAGCTGAAGCTTCGGTGGACCACGCCGGCATGGAAAGGGCCAGCGCGCGTGAGCAGCGCGCCCTATCGCACCTCTGGCAAGTCCGAGGCGAGGCGGAGGACGCCGGTGCCGGCGTTTAGCATGTACCGCAGATGGCGGCCGGCATCGTCTAGTTAGCTAAGAGTAAGTTAGTACTTGTACGCTACTAGAGTATTAGTGGAAGTAGATAGTTAACTTGGCTATGATGGTTGTCAACGTGGAAGTTCAGTACTCTATATGTGGATCAGACCTGTTACTTTGCTCTGAATGTTGAACTTTCCATTTGAACATATGGAATGGGCTGTTATTTTTTTAAATGGGTTGTATTTGTCCTCCACGGGTTTAGAGGCTGACTTGTGGGCCTACCAAGTTGACGCGTACACAACCAGGAGATGATTGTACGTGGAGAGGATGACAGCAGGGACCCGCCAAGGTCATGGCAGTATGCAAGCAAAGTGCCTCCTTATCTCAATCCAATAAAAAAATGGCTCCTCGTAATGGATTTTTGACATCTGGGTCCCATGCCATTGTCAACGTAGTCAATAAACGAGAGAGTTGCACAACGAGCGGCTGACATCAGGGACCCAGCAGCTCGCCCAGTTATTTTTGTTTTGGGTTAATTTGATAAATGCCACTCCAAATCTAGTGTTTCTAAGAAATGCCATTGCAATTTGCAAACTTTGAAAAATGCCATTTCATGCCATCCCCAGTGGCTTTCGAAGTCTAGAGTGACGTTTTTCAGAGTTTGCAAATTGCAGTGGCGTTTTCCAAAGTTCGCAAAAATTGCAGTGGCATTTTTCAAAGTTTGGAAATTGCAGTGGAATTTTTATGAATCGCCATATTTGTTGTGGCATTTATCTAATTTGTTTTTGAGACAGAAGCAGGGTGTCAACTGGGCTGTGCGGGGCACTCTGGCATGTCTAGACAGCCTTCTCTTTTATGTTTACCACAGACCAGCCCAGTAGTTTTTTTTTTCTTTCTGAAAATGGCTAGCCCAGTTTTTTTTGTGATTTGCCAAGTAAGTCGCTTTGTCAGGCCTATTGGGCTGCAAATCTTTCAAGACGAGGAGAGCTTCATTCGGCTGGACGAGAAAATGGCCTATCAGTAATGAGAAATGGGCTGTACATTTTTAAAGCACATCAAACCGGCAATTACTTTCAAATTTCTTTTTATCATTTCAAGATTTCAAATTGCATTAATTTTTATGCATGGACAATTTGTTGGATTTTATATTGATATACATTTATTTTTAAAATCAGTTTGAATGTGACTCGAAATTTCGGGATTAAAAATAGTTCGGACCGCACCGAAATATGCAACATTTCGTATAATTTTTTAACCGTGGCCACAATATGGGATGTAATGCTAACAAAAAGAACATGGGCTCCAAAAAAACCTTCAGAATTAGCAAATGGGCTGTAAATTATTAGAAATAATGGAAGATGGGTTGTATGCTGTTTTCCACAGATTTGAGGCTTTCCTAAAATAAAAGGTTGACGCACAAGCAGTGACTGTTGGATGTCCATCCAACGGCCGTCGTGCTTCTTCAATCTCTGCTCTTCCTGCTCCAGCCGCTCAAACAAGCGCCGGCGGGACTGCCTGCTCCCTCCTCCCCGCGGCCGGCTGTGCTGCCGCGCAGGCTTCACCGCCCCACCGTACTCCCATCGCTGGCCTAGTCATCCCTCTACTCACCCACACCTGTTGTTATTCTCCGGTGATGGCAGACGAACCAGTAAACCCTCGTATAGTCGTACTCCCCTCCGCGTGGGAAACAACTGCCAAGTCTTCCCTGCCTCCGTGTCGTTCCCTTCCTAGGCCTCGCCGTCGTCCACCGCCCTGGTGCTCCCGGCGCGGCCTGGTCAACGTGGTCAACGACCGACATGCATCTGAAGTGGACTGTACGTGGAGAGGCTGACAGCTGGGTCCACGGCCGCACGCAAGGAAATGCCTCCTTATTACGCGCAAAATAATGATTCCTCCACCTGACATCTGGGACCCACCGAAAGGGCCTCTGTATTTCGCGAAAAAACGTTACCGCCGCTGACAGCTCGAACCCACCAGCTATATCTTCGCACGCAAGGAAGTGCGTCCTTATTACGCACAAAAAAAATGAATACTCCCCCTGCTAGCTGGGACCCAGTATAGTGGCAGGCTGACTTGTGGGCCTACTAAGTTGACGGGGACGAGGGCTTTGTCAACTTAGTCAATATACACGATTCTAGCTCCAGTGACCGTATGATGTCCATCCAACGGCCGTAGTGCTTCTTCAACCTCTGGTCTTGTTGCTCCAGCCGCCCAAAGCAGCGCCGGTCGTGCCGCATGCTCCTGCCTCCCGTGGCCGGCTGTGCTGCCGCGGAGAACTCACCGCCCCCTACTATTCCCACCGCTGGCCAGGCCCTGCGGCGACGGCATCCTCACACCGCAGCCGAACCAGTGAACCCTCGTACTCCTCTCCATGCGAGCTTCCACTACCGCGTCTTCCCCGGCTCCGCGTCATCCCCTTCCTAGGCCTCGCCGTCGTCCACCGCCGTGGTGCTCTCGGCGCAGCGTGGTCAACGTGGTCAAGGAACGGCTTCCATCGGACGTGGACTGTACATGGAGAGGCTGACAGCTGGGTCCACAGCCGCAGCAAGGAAGTGCCTCCTTATTACGCGGAAAATAATTATTCCTCCACCTGACAGCGGGGACCCACCGGACGGGCCACCGTATTTCGCGAAAAAAATGTTTCCCCCTGAGTGCGGGGACCCACCAGCTACATCTTCACACGCAAGGAAGTGTGTTCGGGCAAAAAAACGATTCGCCCCCTGACTGCTGGGACCCACCAGCTACATCTTCGCAGGCAAGGGAGTGCCTGACAGTCGGGACCCACCTGGTCGAAGCGTACGTAGCATTGTCATTCTGGTCGCGAATGTGTACGTACATACTGGTCGATGTAGAGGCGCACACGTGTCGTAGTAGAGGCGCGCACGTAGCATGTACACGTGCGTACAGCGGCCAGTGTGCAAGAAAGAAAATACGACCACGTACATACATACGGGCAGGTCCTCGAACGCCTACTCGCGCATACGTACGGCCAGAGCTCGTGTACATGGCTGGGTCGGAACGGAGAAACAACGTCGTCTTCGTGTTCATGGGGAGCCAACCGGCTGGGTCGGAACGGAATGCGTCGTCGTGTTCATCTGGAGGGCTTGGACGGAACAACCGACGGAAACGAGGCCTGCCGTACCGCAGAACGGAGGAAACGGCCTTGTGTTCGACCGGCCACGTTTGAAACGGGATCCTGTTCATCGGGAGGGGTCTAGCGTACCGCAAAACGGAGGAAACGGACCTCCTACGGTCGAAACGGGGGTCCTGTTGATCGGGAGGGGTGTGGCGTACCGCAAAACGGAGGAAACGGACTTGTGTTGGAGCGCTACGGTCGAAACGGGGGTCCTGTTCATCGGGAGGGGTGTGGCGCACCGCAAAATGGGACTCCACGGGACACTGTTCATCTCCACCGTCGACCCCCTCCAGCCTCCACGGGCTACTGCTCATCCACCGTCGACCTCCTCCAGCCTCCACCTGCGACTGTTCATCCACGGGCTCCTGTTCATCCAGCCTCCACCACGCGCTACTCCACCGGCTACTGTTCAACCAACCCTCTCCACGGGCTCCTGTTCAACCACCCCTCCACGGGCTATTGTTCATCCAGCCCTCCACTGTCTACTGTTCATTCTGCCCTCCACGGGGTGGTCCTGTTCATCCTGCCCTCCACGGGGCCCTGTTCATCCAGCCCCAACCGGCTCGATCGATCGGGGTCCTGTTCATCCAGAGGCAACACCATGGGGTCCCGTTCATCCACCCCCACTGGGAACTGTTCATCCAAACCCCCCCAGCAACGCTCACTGTTCATCCAGAGGCAGCATCGATCGGCTTTCAGTTAGCAGCAGTAGCGAAGGAATCGCTCGATCGGGTTCAGTTAACAGCCATCGATCGATCGCTCGGGTTCAGTAACGCATAGCCTGTAGTGCAATCACTCGAGTTCAGTTAGAGCCCAACGCCTCGCTCGGGTTCAGTTAGAGCCAACGCCTCGCACACACGCGCGTACGTGTACGAGAAAAACGCGCATCGCTCGGCACCTGACCTCCCACCGTAACCGGGAACTCCCCGAAATTTTCCTCGCCCTCGCTTCTACCACGATTTTTTCCATCATGGACTGCCCAAAGAATGTCATGCAGCTGCGTCTCCGGCCCGCCCAGGACGAAAAGCCCATTTTTTGTCATGATTTTTTGTCATAGAAGTAGGAGCCCACCACATCTATGATGATACCGGGTTTTGTCACAATTATCGTCATAGAAGTGTCATATGTATGACAGGAAAAAAATTCGTTCGGCCCAAAATGTCACGGATGTGTCTATTTTTTTTGTAGTGAGGACATGAAAGAAAATAACCGGACAGAGGTTTTATATCCATGTCGAAAATGCAAAGGAATAGTTTGGCTCGACCCCTATGACGATGGTCGTGCCGAAGCGCACCTGCTCATGACTGGTTTCATGGATGGCTATACTCGGTGGATAATTGAAGATGAGGATGACGATGTTGAGGACGCCGACGGGGCAGGCAATGACGACACGGGGCAAGACGAAGAGATGATCGATAATGGCGGCGGAGAAGAGGCCGGACATGGCGGCGGCGAAGGGGGCGGACATGGCGGAGGAGAAGGGGCCGGACATGGCGGCGGAGAGAACGACGTGGACTCCACGCAGCAGAGTTCGTCGGTACTAAGTTCAATCATGCGGGACCCTCATGTTCAAGCACAGCTTCGCAAGGACACGAGTGCTGAGAGAGCTGCTTCTAGAGAGGAGGCTAAGCTGGAGCAACTGGTGGTAGACTCGAACACTCCATTGTATGATGGTTGCAATCCTGAGGTGACCCACTTGAGTTTCACGCTCCAACTCCTGAAGACGAAGGCTAAAAACAAATGGACCGACACTAGCCTCGATGAGCATCTCAAGTACCTAAAGGATGTTCTTCCCGCGGGGAATCTATGTCCTACTAGTGTTGATGAGGCCAAGAAGATCGTGTGCCCTCTTGATCTGCCGCACGTTAGATACCATGCATGCATCAACGATTGCATAATTTATCGGAAGGAGCACACGGAAAAAAACAAGTTGTCCGGTGTGCAATGCTTCTCGATGCAATAAGGCTGGGAAGAAATGTCCCCAGAAAGTTGTATGGTACTTACCGATCACTCCCCGTCTCCAGCGGTATTTTGTAGATCCCAAGGAAGCAAAGCTAATGCGCTGGTACGCGGAGAGGAAGAAGCCCGATGATGGAGATGATCTGAAGCCGAGACATGTGAAGGATGGAAGCCAGTGGAGAGTGTTGAATAGCTTCTAACGGTATTTTGAATGTGATGCAAGGAACATCATGCTCGGCGCGTGTACCGATGGCATGAATCCGTTTGGCAACCAGAACACCAACCATAGCACATGGCCCGTGTTTGTATGGATGTACAACCTCCCCCCTGGTTGTGCATGAAGTCGAAGTACATTCACATGAGCATGCTTATTCAAGGGCCGAAACAACCAGGAAATAATATTAATTTGTATTTGGGGCTACTTCAAGAGGAGTTAGACACATTATGGAAAACACCGGCCAAGACATGGGACGCCAGCAAAGGCGAGTATTTCTACATGAGAGCTGCGCTGATCACGACGGTGCACGACTATCTCGGTTACGGATATGTCGCAGGCCAGGTGTGCCATGGATATTGCGGATGCACGCGGTGCATGGATGATACGACGTCTCAGCAGCTAACGTCAAGGAAAGATGGCGGGTCTGGGAAAATCATGTACATGGGGCATCCAAGATGGCTCAAACAGGACGGCCCGTGGAGAAACCGTGGAGATCTATTCAATGGTCACGCTGAGCATCGAGGACCTCCACGTAAGCGGAGCGGTGCCGAAATCGATGAGCTGTTGAAAAACTGGAAGGAGTGCCCCGCGCCGGGAAAGACGATGAAAAAGGCGCCGGAGCCGCTGCTGAAGGTATGGAAGACGAGGTCTGTGTTCTGGGACTTGGCGTACTGGCACAAAATCAATACACCTCATTGCCTTGATCAAATGCATATCTGTAAGAATGTCCTTGAGAGCTTGCTCGCGACACTAATGAACATGCCGGATTAGACCAAGAATGGGCCGAAGGCAAGAAAAGACTTGCAAGATTTGAAAATCAGGGAAGATCTGCACATGCCGTCCCGTAAAATGTCAGACGAGACAGAGACGGAGACAGAGGCACGGGAGAAGAAGGGCAAGAAAATAAAGAAAGAGGATTATTTCCCCCCTTCTTGCTTCACCTTAAGTCAGGCTGAGATCGGTCAATTCTTTAAGTGCCTTACTGGAGTCAAAGTTAGTTCCGGTTACTATGGCAAGATAAGCAGATATCTAGACACGGACAAGAAAAGGTTCAGCAGGATGAAGTCCCATGACTGTCATGTGATGATGACGCAGATACTACCTGTTGCCCTTAGAGGGATAATGGACAAGCACGTCCGTGACACGCTTATTGATCTCTGCAACTTTTTCGACGTCATCTCTCGAAAGTCGATCAGTCTGAAGCAGCTCCGAAGGCTACAGGAAGAGATTGTTGTGATACTGAATGAGCTGGAGATGTACTTCCCGCCCGTGTTCTTTGGCATGATGGTGCATCTATGTGTCCATATTGTGGACGACATAATAGACCTGGGGCCGTCATTTCTGTACAACATGATGCCGTTTGAGAGGATGAATGGGATCATCAAAGGATTCGTTCATAACATGTCCCGTCCGGATGGAAGCATCGTCCAGGGCTATCTGACACAAGAGTGCATCTCTTTCTGCGAGAATTTTCTATATGGCGCAGACCTGCAGTCGCCTGGTGTTAGTGTTGGTTTGCCCGTTAACAAGCACGATGGGAGGCTCGAAGGAGAAGGTCACTCCAATGGTCGCAGGGAACTGCATGTGGCATACTCAGATCGACGCAGCGACTTTGACAGAGCAAACTTGGTAGTGCTACAACACCTAGACGAGGTAGATCATTTCGTGGCACTGCACAAAGAAATTATCGCAAAGAAGTATCGTGACCGGGGGGTATGCAGGACGAACGCCGAAGTTACTAGAGAGCACAACTCCACTTTCCTGCATTGGTTCAAAGAGCATATTATTGCTAATCCCTCGGAGGAGGGCTCTAAGGATGGATTGCTCATATACGCCTTAGCACATGGCCCCTCGCCCAACCTCGTAACCTATCAGATATACGATATCAACGGATACACGTTCTACACGGAGGCCAAAGATATGGATAGTGATGATCAGAACTCAGGGATGACGATGGAATGCATGACCGGCAGCGACAACGGCGCAACTGAAAGATTTTACGGAAGGGTCGAGGAGATCTGGGAGCTTGACTACTCTGGACTGCACAACACGACGATGTTCCGTGTCAGATGGGCTAAGAATGTCGAAAGAGAAAACCGGTATTTCACTACCATGACTATACCCGATGCTAAGAGCGCTACCGTGAACGCTATCAGAAAAAACGAGCCATGGGTACACGCTAAGCACGTGACACAATGCTTCTTCATAACCGACCCGTGCAATCCCAGCCGTGTTGTCGTGAGGAGAGGCAAAAGGAACATCATTGGAATGGATGGAGTCGCCAACGAGGAAGACTACGATCAGTACGACAACCCAATTAGGGAAGATGACGATGATGATGAAGTATATGTCAAAAGAAGAATCAATACTACATTACCTAAGAAAAATCATACTCCATGGAAAAGGCAAAGTCACAATGAGGGGCTCAATTATTCTTCAACGAACAAGAAGGGAAAGAAGCTGACTCAAAAACGAAAATGTCAACGCTGAGGAACCGTATGATGGTCAAATGATGTAATATATATATGTTCCTATTTTGTATACATATTTAACCGTCAAATGATGCAATATATATATATATCACCTTCCCTTCGTTCATTGCTCTCAGAAAAAAAAGTGAGAGAAAATAAAGGAAAAGAAAAAGGGAAACTGGATATAGCAGTAGCGCTTTACTAAAAAAGAGCTACAGCTAGGCAAGGTACCAGTAGCGGTTTCTGTATAAAATCGCTATAGCTGCCTGTAATAGTAGTAGCGCGTTTTCTCAAAACGCGCTACTGCTACGTCCACTTAACCCAAAATCCTCACTCTCTCTGCTTCATCCCGCCTCTTTTCCCCCCAAATCCCCACTCTCTCTTCCCTCACCGCGCCCCGGCGCTCGCCCCCGACCCCGGCGCTCACCCCGACCCCGACCCCGGCCTCGGCTCCGACCCCGGCGCTCGCCCGACCCCGGCGCTCGCCCCCGACCCCGATGCGCGACGCCTCCCTCCTCTGCTTCCTCTCCTCCCAACCTCGGCCGTCGTCGGGACTGCCTCCTCGCCCCTGCACCCTCTATAACCCCCCCCCCCAGCGCTCCTCCTCTCTCTGCTAGCTAGGGTTCTTCGGTTAATTTACTTAGGTTTTAGTTAGGGCAGTAGGTTAATTTGGTTATCTATTTAGTTATGAATTTAGCTAGGTTTATTTAGTTTTGGACATGTCATATTTGGAAAATGATGATTATGTGCAGGGTAAATGATCCGAGTGGCCTATGTTACGCCGGAATGTTGATTCATTTCCGTTCCGGTGAATTTCAGGCGCTCGATATGTCCATTTTTTAGCAAAGGTCATGCCGAAATTTTCCGTGAATTTTGGCATGATCCGAGTGCTGAGAGTTGCTGGGAAACGACATTCCGGCAAACATAGATTTCTTTTTTATGTCATTTTTCATTTTTTCATACTTTTAGAATTAAACGAGGAGACTTAATCATAGGAAACATGTCGAACAACGAAGAAACTGGGCCTTCTGACCAAGATGCAGACGAGATGGATTATGAGGGTGAACAAGAGTACCTCGACTATTTGACTGCTAAGCAAGGTTTGCAGGCCGGCCTCGATGATGGTACTGACGCCGACATCGACACCGACGGCGCCGGCACCGATGGTGGCACCGAGACCGATGGCGGCGCTGAGACCGGCGGGGAAGGTACCGGCGGGGAAGATACCGGCAGGGAAGGTACCGACGCCGATGCCGCTACCGAAAAGAACAAGCCGAAGAAGCAGAGGATACGAAAACCTAACAAACTAGGGATTGGACGACTAGTGATCACAAAGATGGCACCTGGCAAGTTTGAGCCATTAGAGCCGGAAGAACCTCGCAAGTGCTATGGGAACCAAGTAGGATGCATCCTACGGGAATGCGCGAGCATCAACGACGATGACTTAAGGAGTAAAGAACATTTGATGCAGTTGCTCCTGACGAAGTTGCACAAGAGATTCAAGTTTCCCGACCGGGATGATAACATAGAAGAACCGTGGGATGATCCGAAGATGAAAAAGATTAACAATCACGCCATGGGCATGTTCAGCAATGATTTGGCCTCCTGGAAAGGGAGGGTGAAATGAGCTATTGAGGCTGAGGAACCCCTGTCCAAGATTCTGGAGGAAAATCCGACACTTACGGAAGAGGAGTTTGAAAAGTTCAAGGACACTTGCGCTACCGAGGCAGGCAAGGCTAAGGCTGCGAAATTCAAGAGCCTTCAGCAAAGGAACACGGGGAACCATTGCCTCGGAAGCCATGGCTACCTTGGTAAAAGGCCCATATGGGATAAGTAGGACGCGGAACGTGAAGCCGCGGGTATCCCAGACCCCTTCGCGAAGTTCACCAACCCCTTGGAGCGTGACTTCATCAAGGCCCGCTACAAGTGGGACAACGAAAAGAAGGTTTTTTACACGGACAAGATCACGAGGAAATTGATTAGACTACTGGTAATTACTCTTTTACCACCTTACATTTAGCTCCATATCTAGTCGACTACACATTCCTAAACGGTTCACGCTCCTTCTGCAGGAGAAGCAACACCAGCTTGCAGCCGAAAGCCCTACTTCTCTGATGAGGCCCAAGTGGGACACCCCTCTCAACCGGGCCTTGAACGAACTTAAGGGACTCCCTTTAGGCCAGCGGCCGCAATATGGTCGTGTGCACGGCGCTGGAGACGGCGCCACGTGGAAGGTGTTTTACAACGAGGGCCCGGAGGCCAAGAAGCAGAAAAAGAAGTTTAGTCAGGCGAACATCGACGCGAAGGTGAAGCTTGCGGTCGAGAAAAAAGCAGCTGAGGACACGAAAAAAACAGCCGATGAGAAAAATGAGTTGCTACAGCAGGCAGTCAATGCAGTTGTAACTGCCTGCAGAAATGATTTTGCTACTAACTTGGTTCCTGCTATCATCAACTGGACAAAGGAAAATCCAGACAAGACGGTACATGATTTCCCGTTGCCTAGTTTCGCTGGGAGCAACTCCATGAACAACGACACCATCGCACCATCACTTGCTCACGCAACCGGGCCTCCTCTCGCAGCCGCTCCCACTCATAGCAGCCCGTCCTCAGTCTCTGGCGTGCTAGGTGGGCCTTCGTCTTTGGCTGAGCTCGACGCTTTCACGGTAATTACATGTCGCACCAACATATATATATAGAATATTCCATTTTCATTGCCTTTCGGATGTTTTACGCCACAGATATATGTGTTTGCGGGCCAAAGAAACCCCGTGCACCATACTCTACTTGATCAAAGGCCAGAAGATGGACGTGGGAAAGGGGATGATAATGGACCCCTTGCAACCCACGTTCCACAACCAGCCGATCCCCGCTGGGCACTTCAGGGTTAGCTTGTCCAGTGTGAAATCGGGGCACAAGGATTTGCCTCCTCCAGTACAACATGTGGGAGAGGACGACGAGACCCCGCCGCGGATTGGAAGCTGCAGGGGTTGGGTGCTGCTATGGCCGAAGAATCTTATTCGTCTGGAGCCGGCCGAGAGCACACCAATAACCACACATCAACAAGCATGTGCGGAGACCACCACCCCGCCTACGCAATTACCAGCTCCTGTAGTGCCGGGTGAGAGCGGCGGACGACATGATGAAGGGGGTGCAATAGTATTGGCTGATGTAATTTGTCCTGTAGAACAGAGAATGGATGATGAGACGGAGGTCGACCCTATGGGTTTCCTCAATACAAACGTGTATGGCTGTGACATAGATATGATGAGTCAACCATATGATGAATCGGGCTATCAGCATGCCAATGAGGATATGGATGATATGCCCGGGCAGGAAGGTCGTAGCAGGGATTGCAAAAAGTCTCTCTTCATGAAATTCTCATAGGACACGCCTGAAGGCCGCCTCAACACATGCTCAACTAGCCGGGTGCGAGGGTCGTACAGTACTTAGCCCGGGAACACTGGGCAGGGGTTAAGGAAGAGTATGAAAGGTGTGCCCAAGAAAAAGGAGAGGAAGAGATCGGGGAAGATAGCTGCCTCCAAACAAGCCAGGGCACATAGCAGCCGGACGATGGATTCTTAAGAGCATGTACCTGTGAAAGGTGCGTCCATGTTCCATCTCACGGGCGAGCCGATGCTACCGCCGAAACCGCTGGAGGCACTATCAGGGCATCTCAGGAGACTGCACGACCATGTGCTGTCGACTGAGAAAAGCCTACTAGCCTCAAAGGATCCAGGATATCCGACATACGCGGCTCGTGTGCCTGAGGGGAAGTGCTACGTCGACACACGGCCTGTGGAGGTGTTCTTCCTGCGGTTTGACCATATCTTTGAGATGTTTCTTACAAGGCGGCTCGATTTTACAATCATTCGCCTTTTTGTGCTACATATGAGCTCCGTCATGAAGAGAGAAGAAGTCTCGCAAATCTCTGTGCCGGATCCGTACTACATGCACGAGTCTTTCTTGAGTCTCGGCGACCTTGAGCGTGAAACTGCTAGGGACTACCTCCAAAACTTCATGGTACAGAATAAGGACCAGGAAATTGTCCTCCTGCCTTATCATCCAAAGTAAGTCAGTTCCGGACAACCCTTTCGTACATTTCAATCATTCCTTCTCGCTCATATGGAGAATTGAAAGTGCGTTATATCGACTAGAGGGGGGTGAATAGGCGATTTTTATAAATTCTTCACTGAGGAATTTGTGCGTGAGGAAATTCCTTAGCGAAGAACTACTTGCAGCGGAATAAGTACTCAAAAGTATGCATAGCAGAACACAAGCATAGTCATCATGATGAAATGAAAACAAGCACAGAGTACAGAAAGCGTGAACACAGGGTGAAGACAAATAGACTGAGGAAATTGAGAAAGTCTTCAGTCAAAGTCTTCAAACACAGATATGAACAATTGCTCAACACAGGAATGACGAAATGAAAGAGTTGAGGAAATAGAACTAGTTGGCTTGGTGAAGACAATGATTTGGTAGACCAGTTCCAACTGCTGTCTCAGTTGTACGTCTGGTTGGAGCGGCTAGGTATTTAAACCTGAGGACACCCAGTCCCGGACACACAGTCCTCACCGTATTCTCCTTGAACTAAGGTCACACAGACCTCGTCCAATCACTCGTGGTAAGTCTTCAGGTGACTTCCGAACCTTCACAAACTCGGTCACTCGGCGATCCATAATTTCCTCTTGGATGCTCTAGACCATGACGCCTAACCGTCTGGAAGAAGCACAGTCTTCAAAGGTAACAAGCGTCGGATCCACACAGGATCAATCTCTTCAGTGATGCTCAATCACTTTGGGTTTGTAGGTGTTTGGGTTTGGGGTTTTTCCTCACTTGATGATTTTCGCTCAAAGTCGGAGGATGGGATGCTCTCAAATGACAAGTGTCAGTTTCTCTCGGAGCAGCCTACCAGCTAGTGGTTGTAGGGGGCGGCTATTTATAGCCTAGGGAGCAGCCCGCATGATAAGACATAAATGCCCTTCAATGATATGACTGTTAGGTGGGTAGATATTTTGGGACAGCTGGCGCATAGCACAGCAACGGTCGGAAATTTGAGGTTCAAATTCCTCAGGGCTATCATGTTCCTCACTGTGTAGGCAATCCGCACTGGCGAATTCCTAACTCCTCGGTCAGAACAAATTCCTCAGAGACCAGAAGAACTTCGTCTCTGTCACTGAAGAATATGACTGAACTGTATGAGATTTCCAATGGCTTCACTCGAAGGGATTGGTAGGTGTAGGATTTTGAGTTGAGCATCACATGGAAAATTTTCCTTAGTATTTCCTCGACCCCCTTTAACAGTATGGTGTTTCCTATGACTCAAGAAAGAGAAAATGAAACTACGAAAACAAAAGTCTTCACGCTTCATATTCTTCAAATGAATACCAAGTCTTCAAGGTCACACCAATTTCTTCACTTTCAAAGTCTTCAGAAAGTCTTCAGAAATCCAAAGTCTTCAGTCGAAGAACTTCATTTTTAGGGGTCGACTTTCACTGTAATTATCAAACTCCTCATAGACTTATAGATCTGTGTACACTCACAAACGCATTAGTCCCTTAACCTATAAGTCTTCAATACACCAAAATCACTAAGGGGCACTAGATGCACTTACAATCTCCCCCTTTTTGGTGATTGATGACAATATAGGTTAAGTTTTCAATGGGGGTAAACATATGAAGTGTAAATACTGATATTGAGGAATTTGATTGCAAGATATAGAAGAACTCCCCCTGAAATGTGCATAGTGAGGAATTTGCTTTTGAAGCAATGCACACTTGAAGAGTTGAATCATGGAGATCTCCCCCTATATCTTGTAATTCATACACGCATTTGACATAATATATGAAGAATTTGAAATGCATGATGAAATATGGTGACTGATGTAATTCAGCATGCGTGCAATAACATTAACGAGGAATGCAGAAGAAATAGCAAAAGTATCAGGTCACCATAGAGTTTAAGTTTACAACTCGATCCAGCAAAGTCTTCGAAAGAACGAGAGTTGCAACTTAAAAAAACGCCCATTTAAGATAGACCAACTTGAAGACTAACTCAAATTTCTCCCCCTTTGTCATCAAATGACCAAAAGGGTCGAAAATGAGGACTAACGCCCCTGAAGAATATCAAGGTGATGAAGGAGCGTCAGCGTTGTTGGGGTCGGTTGTTGGAGTAGGGCCTGCCGCAGTGTCGTCCAAATCTTCATGTTCATCAGTGTCACGTGATGAAGAATAGGAGCTGGCCACCAAGGAAGGAACCTTGACCTTCTTGTACTTCTTCGGAGGAGGTGCAGCCCAGTCAAGATCGTCCTTGAGACCCATTGTCTTCAGATCTTCTTCACTATAGACTTGAGACAGAACAGCCTAGGTGCGGTTGAGGATTTCATGAAGGTAGTAGTGGTTTTTCTTCACTGCATTGTGGGTAGCAGTCATGTTGTGAAGAATTGAACCAAACTGACGCTTGACCCATTTATGATTGCGATCAACCTTCTGGTGAAGACTGAGGAGAAGCTCACGGTCAGTCATCACCCTGGGTGTTGTGCCTTGAGGATTTTGCTTGGGTGCGTTGGCGGCAGAGTCATGAGTGGCAGAGTCATCATTGGTGGAGTAGGATGCAGCCTTGCGAAATTGTCCATCTAATGGACGAGTGCCTTCATCAATTACAGCAGTAGGCTTGCCCTTTTCATCAGCTGAGGAAAATGTCCGTTTGAGGACTTCAATTGGGGGCAAGTAGCTGCAATGGTTCAGTGTATCAGCTTTATAGTTGAGTGAAGACCTTGTCCGGATGAATCTCATAAGCCAAGGTGCATAAGGCTTCAACTCAAATGGTGACATGGCGACATTAGCCAGAGTCCTCATGAAGAAATCATGGAAGTTGATGGGAATGCCATGAATGATATTGAAAAGCATATTCTTCATGATGCCAACGACTTCTTCTTCATTTGAGTCGTGGCCCTTGATTGGACTCAATGTCTTCGTCAGAATGCGATAGACAGTCTGAGGCACATACAACAATTCCTTCACAAGGAATTTTGTTCTTGAGGTCTGACCTGGCTTCAAAGGCTTCATCAGCACTTGCATGTAGTGATCGGTTAGCTCAGGTTCATTATAGACGCAACAAGCACCTTCAAGGGGCGGACTGAGAGGTAAGGAACGAAGCAATTCAGTAGTTGGTGCCTTGTAGTGAGTGTCTTCAGACATCCAGTCCAGCACCCATGAATTCACATCTTCAGAATTTCCTGTGATGTGCAGCGTTGCATAGAATTGAAGAATAAGTTCTTCATTCCAATCACAGATGTCAGTGCAGAAATTTAACAGTCCAGCATCGTGAAGAACACTGAGGACTGGCACGAAGCATGACAGAGATTCCATATCCACGTGAGGAATGTGCTCATGATCGAAGACTTTGTCTTTGTCGAACAACACTGAGGAATAGAAATTTTCCTGGCTGGCAGTCCAGAAACGCCTCTTCCTTATGCGAGCAAAGTCATAAGGGTTTTAATCAGTGAAGAATACACGCTCGCCAAAGAAGGCATCAGTCTTGAATTTTTGCTTCCTGGAGAATGGATCCTTTGGTTTGGGCAAAGGAGTGTCAGTGAGTTGCATCACAACCTCAGGAATCGCAATCTCAGGTTCTTCAGGCTGAGGAATTTCTGGTTCCTCTTTAGTGGCAGCCTGGTTCTTGAATTCTTTATTTTCAGTTTCTTCAGCACTAGCGGCTGGAATGTCTTCATGAGCTTCATCAGATCCCATTTGAACTGTAGTGACTGGGGACTGAGGAATTTGCTGTAGTGGAGTGAAGAGTGGAGAATTGGGGTGCTGACTTTCCCAAAAGTCATTATTCATCACAGGTGTGGTACAGCCAATGTCCACATCTTCATCTACAATTTCTTCAACGTCGGCCTCTTCAGCAGTAAACTGAGGCACAGGCGAGGAAACAACTGGGGTTGAAGGGATTTCATCCACTTCAATTTCTTCATCCATCTGCTCTGACGTAGCAGCAGAAGGAGTTTCTTCATCAGATCCGCTAGGGATCACATATTCTTCACCAAAAGGAACAAGGTCCTTTGATGGCATGGTTGAGATTGGAACAACATCAATTGGGTTTGCAAAAGAGTTGGTCATAGGCTTCATTTTCTTCTGAGCAGAAGAATCTGAAGAAGCTGATGCTTTCCTTTTCTTCACTGTTGCACGCTTTGCAGCCTTGGTCTTCTTCACATCTGATGCAGATGGAAGGATTGGAGTTGGAGTAGGCACAGGTGGAGAAGAGGAATTTGGTGCAGTTTCTTCAGGCACAACTGATGCAGTTGCCCTGACCTCTTCATTTTCTTCAGGCGCACCACAAGTAGGTGCCCTGGGAATTTCATCAGCGGCTGGAATGCAGTCATCAGCCCTGGAACTCACATTATCTTCAGCAGCCTGATTGTCATCAGCGGTACTGGCATGTTCTTCAGTTTGCTGAGCAGATGCTTCAGCCGGAGTGACTTCAATATGCACAGGGGCAGTGGCACTTGAAGTGAGTGTCTTCGTCAGATTGACGAACCTGACCTTGGCTCCTTTCCAATCAGCATAGTAAGCGTTAAAATCATCGCTGAGGACTTTGATTTCAGACTGGAGCTTTACGAGTTCATCAGTTGTCATAGAGACAACGTTGTTCTTCAGAAACTTCTCCTTCCTGTACTGTGCTTTCTTGAGTTGCCTGGCCTTCTCATATTTCCATTTTTCTTCACTGATGAAATGGGTCAGGAGGTGAGTTTGGCCAGGTGTCAACTTGAAATCAGGCATAGGAGTGTTTGGGTCCTTGTGCCAGAGATCAATATAGTCGAGGATCAGCTTTGGATCCAAAAGCAGTGGCACTTCTGTGCCCTTGGCTCTAGCGGCCCTGACTTGCCTGTCTCTGATGATTTCAGCAAGTTCTTCATCATCAGCTTCGTCTTCATCAGACGGTACTTGGAAGGCGACCTGCTTCTTCTGAGGACTTGGGCGAGAGCCTCGTCCAGCAGTTGTCTTTGTCTTCAGCAGAGAGGGTCCTATTGAAGACTTTGGTGCAGCTGAGGAACTAGCTGAAGCTCCTGAGGCAATAGAGATGCCTGTAGTCCTTTAGCACGTGGCGAGATGCACAGGTGCTGAGGATTTTGTCGGAGCAGCTGAGGACTTTGGAGGAGCAGGAGCGGCTTGAGGAATTTGCCGTGAGGGCTGAGCTGAGGAAATTGGCCGTGAGGGCATTGAAGAAGAGGCACTTGGCTTGTGTGCAGGCTTCTTTGCCATGGATTTCTTCGGCCGTACAGAGGCCTCAGCAGCAGCAGCAGTGGAATCTTCGTTGAATTTCCTCACTGCATCTTTTGCCTGTTTGGCCAACTTGGCCTGGCGCTTGGCCCATTCTTCAGGAAAATCCTCACCGCCCTTTATGCTAGTGGGATCTGCCTCTTGGCCAGGTGCCAATGGAGGTCTTGAGCATGGAGGAGTAATAGCGAATTTCTTCATGTATTTTGGAGTCACATACCTGTACTCCCTCCACTCTTTTGCCCATCTCCTTTCTATCCTCTGAATGCGCACCTTGCGCTGATTTTTATCTTCCTCAGGGGGTGTGCAGTACCCAGCATAAATGTCCTCAGGGATTTCAAAGGCAGTATTGACCTCAGGCCTCTTTCCTCCTTTCTGTGGCCTCTTTTCATTAGCCATTTTCTTTAGTTGAGGAATTTGAACAATTGAACTCTCTGAAGAAGTATGCAACTTTTCTTCAAGGAACGCTGCAAATGAGTTAAGTTGATGAGAACCTAGTGATTCAGCAGCGGACATGAGTACCTGTGAACAGAGTATAGTTGCGAGGAATTTGGAGAGGTCATATGCGTTCTCAGAAGGTTTTTCAATAAGAACAAGTTTGAGGAATTTGACCAGATGAGTCTTGAAGAATTTCACTAAGCGTTCTTTGTCTTAGGTTCCAGAGTTGTATAGATCGAAGATCCACACAATTGAGGAATCTTGAAGAAAAGTGATGCTTAGAGAAACGAATCAAGAGCAGATGACATGTGAGGTGTTTAGTGTGTGAGGATTTGAAGAAAAAAACACCTTTGAAGATTTTGTAGTAAACATTTGAATCAAAGTGGGCAGTAAAAGTAACTTTTAATTACCCTGAACGAAGAACACGACGAACTGGGATGTGGAGAAGTGAAGCTCGTCTGTGCAGATCTTCCACGCCCTAACTTGGCAGAGGAAGACGGCTACGGCGGCGGCTGAGTGAAGATTTCCGCGGCCGGCGTGAGTACGGCGGCGACGATGTCGAGGCAGTGAAGCTCTTCCTCACCGGCGACGATGATGTAGCGGCGGCGCTAGGGTTTGAGAAGCTCGAGCTTGGAGAGAGGTCGAGCGGAGTAAAAGAAGTGAGGAAGGGGAGATGGGGTATTTATAGCCACGGTGAAAAACGGTTCGCCCGAAGAAATTGGACGAACGTGCCCCTGACCCTTCTCATTCGCATGACATGTGTCACCCATGTACTGAGAAGTGGAGATCGTGTTAGATCATGGGTAAATAGATAAGTATATCGTGGGAAGCGGAACGGTTTGAGTGGCAAAGCCGAAAATTTGGATAAGATAAGTTAAAAGTTCCGTTCGCAAATTCTTCAGCTGACAAGGACACAGTGAAGATTTTGAACGAGTTTCAAATAGAACGCACATGAAGAATTTGTGAATAGATTGGGTTGAGTATAGCATAGAGGGGGAAGGGTCCGATCACATTCACTTAGCAGAAAAACCAACTTGAAGAATTATCCATAAGTGAATGCTGTAGAGGACATAAACTCATATATATATATATAGCCAATGAAGAAAAACGATGGAAACAGTGAAGATTTTGCAAAGTTGAAGAATATGAACAACTGAGGAATTTCAAAACTGAGGAAAACTCAAATTGAAGATTTTCAACTTTTGTGGTGGCGTGACCCACTGTATAAGAATGATGATTTCAGACACCGCGTACAATTGTCGTAGGGTTCTGAGAATCAAATTCTTCATTAATTTCTTCACACTTGGAGTGTTATTCTTCATTGATTGAAGAAAAACGTTTCTTCATGTGTTGCACATCTAAGTCATCAATTTTGCATAAGTGTTAGGATGAGTGTCCTTTTCAAAGAACATTCGAAGATTCTAAGATATTTAGCTCACACCGCAACTTGCTAAATCTCTTCTCATCCAAGGGCTTTGTGAAGATATCGGCTAGCTGTTCTTCAGTCTTCACATGCTCAATAGAAATGTCGCCCTTCAACACATGATCGCGATGAAAATGATGACGAATCTGAATGTGCTTTATCTTTGAGTGCTAAACTGGGTTGTGAGCAATCTTGATGGCACTCTCATTGTCACAGAAGAGAGGCACATTCTTCACGTTGACGCCGTAGTCCTTGAGAGTTTGCTTCATCCACAGCAATTGAGCACAGCAAGAACCAGCAGCAATGTACTCAGCTTCAGCAGTAGACAGTGATACGCAGTTCTGTTTCTTCGAGGACCAACAGACCAAAGATCGTCCGAGGAAATGACATGTACCAGATGTTGACTTGCGATCCACACGATCACCAGCATAGTCAGAGTCAGAATATCCAACGAGATCAAAAGCCGAGCCCTTGGGGTACCATAATCCTAGTGTTGGTGTGTGAGCTAGATATCGAAGAATATGCTTCACAGCCTTATGGTGTGATTCCTTCGGTGTAGCTTGAAATCGGGCACACATGCAAACACTAAGCATAATATCTGGCCTAGATGCACATAAGTACAATAAAGAACCAATCATGGAGCGGTATACCTTTTGATCGAAGTCAATACCATTTTCATCAGTGCACAGATGGCCATTTGTGGGCATAGGAATTTTGACGCCTTTGCAATCTTGCATGCCGAATTTCCTCAGTACATCCTTGAGGTATTTCTCCTGAGATATGAATATGCCATTGCGCTGTTGACGAATTTGAAGACCTAAGAAGAATTTCAACTCTCCCATCATAGACATTTGATATTCTTCACTCATCATATAGGCAAATTCATCACTATAACGTTGGTCAGTACAGCCAAAGATGATGTCATCAACATATATTTGGCATACAAACAATTCTTCATCATATGATTTAGTGAAAAGAGTAGGGTCGAGTGAACCGGGTTTGAAGCCTTTCTTCATGAGGAATTCCTTCAAAGTATCATACCACGCCCGAGGGGCCTGCTTGAGGCCATAGAGGGCCTTATTTAGTCTGAAGACTTTGTCAGGATGCTTAGGATCTTCAAAACCTGGGGGTGAGCAACGTATACTTCTTCCTCAAGCTTACCATTGGGGAATGCACTTTTCACATCCATTTGATATAAAGTGATATCATGATGGTTAGCATAAGCAAGTAATATGCGAATAGCTTCAAGTCTAGCAACAGGTGCAAAAGTTTCATCGAAATCAATTCCTTCAACCTGTGTGTAGCCTTGAGCTACTAGCCGTGCCTTATTCCTAACCACAAGGCCATTTTCATCTTGCTTGTTGCGGTAGATCCACTTTGTGCCAATGATATTGTGTTTGCGAGGATCTGGACGATTGACCAGTTCCCAAACGTTGTTGAGCTCGAACTGATGTAATTCTTCTTGCATGGCCTGAATCCACTCAGGCTCCAGAAATGCTTCATCTACCTTAGTGGGCTCTGAGATAGAGACAAAAGCATAGTGCCCACAAAATTTAGATAAATGTGAAGCTTTTGAGCGTGTGAGAGGACCTGGTGCTTCAATGTCATCGATGATCTTCTCAACTTGCACTTCTTTTGCAACGCGAGGATGAGTAGGTTGTCGTCGAGGAATTTGATCAGCATTTTCTTCAGCAATTTCTTCAGGTGCATTAGCTCGACGTTCTTCACGTTCTGGAATGAATTCTTCAGCAGATTCTTCGGTAGGAATGACATCCTCAGTAGCCTTGAACTTGATAGTTTCCTCAGGTGCTGGTTCATCTATCACAGAGGGTAGGTGCTCTCTTTGCGAGCCATTAGTTTCATCGAACCGCACATCTACAGTTTCAACAACCTTGTGAAAAACGGTGTTGAAGACTCTGTAGGTGTGCGAGTCCTTTCCGTAACCAAGCATAAAACCTTCATGTGCTTTCGGTGCAAATTTAGCATTGTGATGAGGATCTCTAATCCAACATTTAGCACCGAGGACTTTGAAATAACTCACATTGGGTTTCTTGTCAGTGAGGAGTTCATAGGCAGTCTTCTTGAAGAATTTGTGAAGATATACCCTGTTGATGATGTGGCACGCAGTATAAATTGCCTCAATCCAGAAGTGACGAGGCGTCTTGTACTCATCAAGCATAGCGCGAGCCATCTCAACAAGAGTTCTGTTCTTGCGCTCCACGACGCCATTTTGCTGAGGAGTGTAAGGAGCAGATAACTCATGAGTAATACCAAGTTCATCAAGATAGTCATCAAGACCAGTATTCTTGAACTCAGTTCCATTGTCACTTCTGATGTGCTTGATCTTCACACCAAAGTTGGTTGAAGCCCTCGAGGAAAATCGTTTGAAGACTTCCTGCACTTCATGTTTGTAAGTAACAATGTGTACCCATGTGTAACGAGAGTAATCATCAACAATAACAAGCCCATAGAGAGATGTGTCATTTGTGACAGCTGAGTAATGGTTAGGACCAAAGAGGTCCATGTGAAGCAATTCGAATGGTCGAGTAGTGGTCATGATAGTCTTTGCTGGATGCTTAGCCTTGGTCATCTTTCCAGCTTCACAAGCTCCACATAGGTGATCCTTGAGGAATTTGACATTCTCAATGCCAATGACATGCTTCTTCTTCGCAAGCGTGTGCAAATTCCTCATGCCTGCATGACCAAGTGGTCGATGCCATAGCCATCCTTCTGAAGCTTTTGCAAGTAGGCACACGGCTGGTTGCGGTCCTGTAGAGAAATCAACAATATACAAGTCTCCTCTCCTAAAGCCTTCGAAGACTTTGGAATTGTCAGCTTCCATAACCACAACACAACGATACTTGCCAAAGACAACTACCATATCAAGATCACAAAGCATTGAGACAGACATGAGGTTGTATCCTAAGGACTCGACAAGCATGACTTTGTCCATGTGTCGATCCTTTGTGATCGCAACCTTACCTAGACCCAATACCTGACTTTTGCCTTTGTCAGCGAAGATGATATGCTTCAGATGCGATGGTGATAAGGGAGCATCAATCAATAGATTCTTGTCACCAGTCATGTGATTTGTACATCCACTATCGAGGACCCACTCAGTGGCTTTGGGTTGATCATCCTGCAGATGAATTAGTGCAGCTTACGAACTTCATATACTTCATCAGTGAAGAATATGACATCAATTCATCAGATCAATTTCCTCAAGCAATAGAACAGATAAAGCAGTATGAGGACGTGAGAAATGAAAGTTCATTTCATCATGATTAGCCTGCGTCCTTTCAGGCATACTTCAGGTCTCCAGCAAATTCTTCAGACGTTCAAGTACGTCTGGAGACCTGACCCTGCAGAAGAGATTAGTTCTTTTTCCTCACCACCCACATCTGAAGGGGTGGCAAAGAGTTCATCACTCTGCGAGCTCCATAAGAGAAAGGTGGCATAGAAGCCAATCCATTTCGTTTCACATAAGAGGAGTTAGAGTAAGCATATGAATAAGCAGAGAAATTCTTCGAGGACTTATGAACATAATGATTAGAAGAATAATGCTCGTATTCATAGCCCTTGGCTCTTCCCTGCGAAACAGAGTTGTTAGCACGATGATGTTCATATGAGGACTTTGATCCTCTTAAGGAATTTGATCCATGTGAGGAATGTGGTCCGTATGAGGACTTGGATCCATATGAAGAATTTGGTCCATATGAAGAATTTGATCTGGGGTTCCTATTCCTCACAGGTGGTGTCATGAGGACATTCACCTGAAGACTTTCAAGGCATCTTTTGGGAACCCAGATTTTCTTCATAGGAGAACCGTTCCTGCAGTTAGTGCCAACATATCTAGCAAATACTTCACCATTCTGATTTTTGAACAGTTTATAGTTGGAGTCAAATGACTCATCAGAAGAATGAGAAAATTCACATGTAACGCCAGATAAATTAGATGGATCAACTGGAGGTCCCTTTGCAGCAACCCATGAGGTTTTGGGGTACTGCTCAGGCTTCCAATATGTACCATCAGCATTGAGTTTCCTCTCAAAGGCAATACCCTCTTTCCTAGGGTTCCTATTGAGGATCTGCTTTTTAAGCACATCACAAAGAGTCTGATGCCCTTTGAGGCTTTTGTACATGCCTGTCATGTACAATTCCTTCAGCCCTGTATCGTCAGTGATACTAGCAATGTCCTCAGATGAGGAATTAGTGATAGCAGAGACAGTTGAAGAATTTGTAGCATTAGGAGCATTTGAACATTCAGGTGAAGAATTAGCAGATTCACGTTCAATGCATTTCAAACATGGAGGAACAAATTCTTCCTGAGCAGCGCTGATTTGTTGAGCAAGTAATGAATCGCGCTCCTTCTGAAGATCTTCATAACTCACTTTTAGCTTCTCTAGATCTTGCTTTCTTTGAAGAGATTCATAAGAAAGCTTCTCATGATCAGACAAAAGAGTGTTATGATGACCTTGAAGGTTGTCATACCTAGTCTGAAGTCTCTGAAGATTTTCAGTCAAGGTTTTAGTGCGATCCATTTCTTCACCCAACATATCATCACTCTTGTCTAGCATGTTTTGAACCTTTTCAAGGGCCCTTTGTTGTGTCACAGCAATCTTAGCAAGTTTAGAATAGCTAGGCTTAAGGTTTTCATCAGATTCATTTTCACTTGATTCAGATGAGGCATATTTGAGTACCTTGGCACCCTTTGCCATGAAGCAATAGGTGGGAGCGTAGTCATCATTGCCTTCATCGGCCTTGTTGGTGAGGTCATTTTCTTCAGAGTTGAAGATAGACTTGCTGACGAATGCAGTAGCGAGGGCTAGGCTCGACACACCGGATTCGGAATCCTCAGATGCCTCCTCTTCCTCATTTTCTTCAGATTCAGCCTCAGAGTCCATTTCCTTGCCAATGAATGCCCGAGCCTTCTTGGAGCTACTCTTCTTGTGAGACGAAGAGTTTGAGGATTTTGATGATGAAGATTTTGAGAATTTCTTCTTTTTCTTCGTATCATCAGAACTGTAATCCTTGTATTTCTTCTTCTTTGATTCCTTTTCCCACTGAGGACAATCTTGAATGTAGTGTCCTGGTTTCTTGCATTTGTGACAAAGCCTCTTCTTGTAGTCACTGGATGAGGAATCATTGCTCCTTGAGGGTCTTCCAAAGCGACCACGTCTTGAGAGCTTCTGGAATTTCTTCACAAGCAGTGCTAGATCATGGCTCAGTTCTTCAGGATCACCAAGACTGCTTTTAGAGTCTTCATCTTCAGACTCAGAAACTGCCTTGGCCTTCAGTGCACGTGATCTGCCATAGCTCGAACCATAGAGATCTCTCTTTTCAGCAAGCTGGAACTCATGAGTGTTTAGCCTTTCGAGGATATCAGCGGGATCAAGTGACTTGTAATCAACATGCTCTTGTATTATCAAGGCCAGAGTATCAAATGAGGAATCAAGCGATCTCAGCAGTTTCTTCACCACCTCATGGTCGGTGATGTCAGTGGCACCAAGTTCTTGAAGCTCATTTGAGATGTTAGTGAGGCGATCGAAGGTTTGTTGAACATTCTCATTGTCGAGTCTTTTGAAGCGGTTGAAGAGATTGCGAAAAACATCAACTCGAGAGTCACGCTGTGTTGAGACTCCTTCATTTACTTTGGATAGCCTATCCCAGATAAGCTTAGCAGTTTCCAAAGCACTCACTCTTCCATACTGTCCTTTGCTCAGATGGCCACATATGATATTCTTCGCTTGAGAATCGAGTTGCTTGAATCTCTTCACATCGGCAGCGTTCAGTGAGGGTGAGACAGAGGGAACACCCTGTTCCACAACATACCAGAGATCGTTATCAATTGCCTCAAGATGCATTCGCATCTTATTCTTCCAGTAGGGGTAGTCCGTCCCATCGAAGGTAGGACACCCAGCAGAGACCTTGATCATACCTGCGGTCGACATAACTAAAACTCCAGGCGGTTAAACCAAAATCACACAGAACAAGGGAGTACCTTGCTCTGATACCAATTGAAAGTGTGTTATATCGACTAGAGGGGGTGAATAGGCGATTTTTATAAATTCTTCACTGAGGAATTTGTGGGTGAGGAAATTCCTTAGCGAAGAACTACTTGCAGCGGAATAAGTACTCAAAAGTATGAATAGCAGAACACAAGCATAGTCATCATGATGAAATGAAAACAAGCACAGAGTACAGAAAGCGTGAACACAGGATGAAGACAAAGTGACTGAGGAAATTGAACTGAGGAAATTGAGAAAGTCTCCAGTCAAATTTTTCAAACACAGATATGAATAATTGCACAACACAGGAATGAGGAAATGAAAGAGTTGAGGAAATAGAACCAGTTGGCTTGGTGAAGACAATGATTTGGTAGACCAGTTCCAACTGTTGTCTCAGTTGTACGTCTGGTTGGAGCGGCTAGGTATTTAAACCTGAGGACACCCAGTCCCGGACACACAGTCCTCACCGTATTCTCCTTGAACTAAGGTCACACAGACCTCATCCAATCACTCGTGGTAAGTCTTCAGGTGACTTCCGAACCTTCACAAACTCGGTCACTCGGCGATCCACAATTTCCTCTTGGATGCTCTAGACCATGACGCCTAACCATCTGGAAGAAGCACAGTCTTCAAAGGTAACAAGCGTCGGATCCACGCAGGATCAATCTCTTCAGTGATGCTCAATCACTTTGGGTGTGTAGGTGTTTGGGTTTGGGGTTTTTCCTCACTTGATGATTTTCGCTCAAAGTCCTCGGAGGATGGGATGCTCTCAAATGACAAGTGTCAGTTTCTCTCGGAGCAGCCTACCAGCTAGTGGTTGTAGGGGGCGGCTATTTATAGCCTAGGGAGCAGCCCGCATGATAAGACATAAATGCCCTTCAATGATATGACCGTTAGGTGGGTAGATATTTTGGGATAGCTGGCGCATAGCACAGCAACGGTCAGAAATTTGAGGTTCAAATTCCTCAGGGCTATCATGTTCCTCACTGTGTAGGCAATCCGCACTGGCGAATTCCTAACTCCTCAGTCAGAACAAATTCCTCAGAGACCAGAAGAACTTCGTCTCTGTCACTGAAGAATATGACTGAACTGTATGAGATTTCCAATGGCTTCACTCGAAGGGATTGGTAGGTGTAGGATTTTGAGTTGAGCATCACATGGAAAATTTTCCTTAGTATTTCCTCGACCCCTTTTAACAGTACGGTGTTTCCTATGACTCAAGAAGGAGAAAATGAAACTACGAAAACAAAAGTCTTCACACTTCATATTCCTCAAATGAGTACCAAGTCTTCAAGGTCACACCAATTTCTTCACTTTCAAAGTCTTCAGAAAGTCTTCAGAAATCCAAAGTCTTCAGTCGAAGAACTTCATTTTTAGGGGTCGACTTTCACTGTAATTATCAAACTCCTCATAGACTTATAGATATCTGTACACTCACAAACGCATTAGTCCCTTAACCTATAAGTCTTCAATACACCAAAATCACTAAGGGGCACTAGATGCACTTACAAGAATAATTTGAGGTGTCTTTTCCCCGCAGCAACGGGCGCACCGTCCTTATCGTTCTTTACCCGCGAGTCTCCCACGCCGTGTATTTCGACCCTTCCAGAGACTACGAGAAAAAGGACTACACCCACATAATGAATATTCTAGATGATGCTCTCCAAGGCTTCAGCATTAGAGGTGGCCACATGCAGATCAAGAAACAAAGGAACAAGAAGATGGGTTTCGCACATAAAACTAACTTCTCCTGCATCCATGTCCCAAAACCAACCAAGAAGGATGGATTCTACATCATCCATCTCATGATTGAGTTCAGCACGAATCACCAAAAGCTTCGCGTGACAAGCAGAAATGATGATCATATCCACAAGTGGCTAGAATCTCATGGAGAAGCGGATTATAAACTTAGTTCTTTCACATCCAAAGGGACATTGCGACGATCATCATGAAAGAAGTCGTCGATGAGAAGGGGATCTTCCACAACGGCCCTATATCGCGAGCTGATGTCCGAACTCGCATAGGCATGCAACGTCTAGACCTCACGCCGTTCAAGAAGCTAGGGTCCATCCTCGATGATACGGAAGGATGGAACTTCTAGTGATTTACGATGCCGATGATGATGATATGTGTCGGTTGAACTTGTATACTTTTTGTAGCGATGAAACTTTGTGATGTCCACGGTCCCTGGCGAACTTGCGTAACGCTACTTTGTTAGTTTGCCTACGATGACCTGCGTACCTCTACTTAATTAGTTTGCGTACTGTATGTTGCATCTAGTTGCTAACCCTTTCTTTTTCGTGTTGCTCTAGTATATTTTGTTGCATATGATTGTACATCCTCTTGATGAAGATGCATCTCTAACAGGTACCTAGTTTCTTGATGGCGAAGTGCTATGTCGTGTACGAAGGGAAGGTTCCGGGAGTGTATGACGAGTGGCATGAGTGTCAGGCGCAAGTGCAGGGGGTCTCAGGTGCCAGCCATAAAGGCTTCAAAAGCAGACAAGAAGCACAAGCTAGTTACTTAAGGTTCAGGCGAGCGCGAGAGAGGACTCATGACCGCCGCCTCATGTACTGCATAGTTCCACTATCACTCATAGTGATAGCACTTCTCGCGTATATCATTGTTTAGATGGATGACGTTGTAGTTGCAAGTATTCGAGACTTGCATGTATCGCTATTTTTGAGATGATGAGACTATTTGTATGTATATTCTATGATTACATTTGTGGTCTCGCAGCGATTTGTATGTGCATGATGATGACATTTGTATGTGCTAAAGATTCGTGTATAAAGCCTGTTCAAATACAAAACAAATATGCAGAAAAAAAAACAAAAGCTACTAAAATTAGCAGTAGCGAGTGGAGGAAAGTTAGCAGCAGCGTGACAATAGCAGTAGCGCGTTCGGCCAAAGAGCGCTAGAGCTATTAGCAGTAGCGAGCTTCCACGCAGCACGCTGCTGCTACACTTGTATAGCAGTAGCGCGGCGCGCACGCGCTGCTGCTATGGGTTAGCTGTAGCGCCCTATTAGTAGCGCCGGCGCCCGCGCTACTGGTAGGCTAAAAACCCGCGCTGCTGCTAGGCTTTTCCCTAGTAGTGTCCCCATATGGAAGTATCTAGCAAGTGCCCTCAATGAGAAAGCAAGATATCAATACATGGAGATACAAGTGTTTCAATAGTTGGATGCCCTTTAACACAAATAAAATTCTCTTGTGTTGCCAACAATCCTAACAAGGGTGTGAATCCTTGCTAGTCTTGCTAGTTGAAGAAGCCTATCAAAAGACAATGTGTGTTAAATATTTTTTCGTATTTTCGGAATAAAATAAAAATGAAAATAAAATAGTGTGGAAATGTCGTGGGAAGGTGATTCCTATGGTGGAAATTAGACCGGAGTTCATAGGTTCACCAAGTGTAACTCTCGCATGCATATAAATGTGAATGGTCACTTTCTCATGTGTAAAACTGCAATATGAAACACTCATGTTCATGCCAGACAAGTGCAAGTTGTGAGAATTTATATAGGCAGCACGTCCATAATACTAAAGATCGAGACATTCTCATGCATCTTTATCAAAATAACCCGTCCATAGACCGAGATAATCTGCATCATTTGGGCATATAAACATGGGTGAAAGGACGTGGATGTCTCCTAGAGAAGGGGGGTTGAATAGACTGTTTAAAAATAATTATGGTTTAGGCTTGAACAAATGCGGAATAAAACTAACGTTTAATTTGTCAAGCACAAAATCTAAATATACTTGGCTCAACTATGTGCACCAACAACTTATTCTAAGTAAGATAAACAATTATGTGATAGCAAGATATATAACATGAAGCACTATGACTATCACAAAGTAAGTGCATACACTACAAAAAAACACTTCTGTGATGATAGGCGTTTGTCACAGTAGGTCACATTTTCTGTCATGCATGTACATCCATGACAATTTTATGACAGAATCAAGATAATTATACATGTGCTGTCCTGGAAGTGTTTCATGACAATACTCCATTTATTGTCACGGAAGTGTTCACTTTAATGATGATAGATGGCGCGTCATGAAAGTGTTTTCGTCAAGAGTAACTGACACGTGGCATCCACCGTAAAGGGCCGTCATTAAGCTATCGGGTGATGGTTTTTGATCTGATACCCGTTAATAGCCACGATCAATGACGATTTTCCACTTGTCAAATTCTCATTCGCCAAACGGAACCACGTGCCAGCTCTGCGTTGCGACAGATGTCATCCATCCAATGGACAAGGTGCACCTATGAAACACCGACACGTGGCATGGCCCAATAGTGGCCCATTTAAGTTAAACAGGCCGGCCCACTTGACTTGGTCAAAAGTTAGTGGGACGACCCATTGAAAGCATGTTAACGACATGTTTCCATATGGCCCTTTTACAACCTGGGTACACACGACCCGTTGTGGCCTGTCTGAATTCAACCCATTAGGGTCATGTGAGTCGTTCAATATGATTCCAGCCCGTTGACACTTTTGGCCCGTCTGTGGCCCGTAACATCTTTCGGCGCATATTAGGTCTTTTGTATCTCTTGACTCATTAATGGCCCGTGGTGATTCTGACCCATAAATATGACTAAATCAGTAAATGGCTATGGACCCATTAACGACCCATGATCCAGTTGGTCCGTTCCCAGCCCATGCGATCTTTCGGCCTGTTAAGGGCCCATAATTCCTTGGGCTCATTTTCGGCCCTCGGTTACTTTTGGTACGTTGCCGACCAGTTTTGCTACCGGGCCAAATCCGGCTTGTGGTTACATTCGGCCCATTTGTGGCACATCAATCCATTGGACTATTTCTCCCTCGTAGTGTATTTTGGTCCATTAACGGCTTGTTCTGCCTGTTGATAGTATTAAGCATGTGATGTCTTCCGGCCTGTTAACGATCTGTTTTGTTCTGGGCCCATAAACGGATTGTTCCGCTTTTAGCCTGTTTATGGCTCATATTGAGGTCCGGGTGTGGCCCATGTATAAGACGACCCATGTGTGGCCCATGGATCCTACGTCCCGTAGCAGGACCATGGTTGCAACGGTCTGTATGTGGGCCATGGTTATTGCAGCCACTAGCAAACCGAGAAAAAGAACACTAGTGGCTATAAGCAAATAAATAGACAAGACTATAAGGAAATAAATAAGCACGCAACTAATGCTAGGCTATTACGGCTATTGCAGATATTACAGGCATCAAAGTTCTCCACCAGTGTAAATATAGGCAACAACAAAGGAGCATATTACATACGTGGGTGTCATGGCCACCAGTGCAAATAAACGCAGCAATAAAACAAGTGAATTGAAAGCACTTTAGAAGAGCTCAAGAAACATTATCATGGGTACCCATCCGCTGGCAATAAGTTTAGCATAGTAACAACATGAAATGAACATATATCAATATACTAATGGTCACTGTATTGTCTATATCATCCTCTTATATTTTATCAAATCAAGATAGAGACACAGTTTAAATTATATTTGTCTAAGACAAAGCAGTATAGATAAAATATAAGTGTGGAAAACTACACAACACAAGCAACACTTCTAATGTGCATGATATGAGAAGATAACTGTTTATACAATTGAAACTGAAATCAACATCGACCAAGAAATTACAACAGGAGAGAAATACTCCCTCCATCCTATAATATAAGACATTTTTGCAGTACAATTTGATCTGAAAAAGGTTTTATATTATGGAACAGATGTAGTAGAAATTTTGCTTGGTCATGATCATCCTCGATGAAAAATTCCCAAAACTAAAGCCCTAGTCATATCAATCCCCAGCCCAGATAGGTTATTTAGAAAGCAATCTTATCGGGACATGGAGTACGTGCTCCCGAGCTCAAAATGCACCCTGATGAACTATAAAGTCAAAAAAAAAGAATTCAAAAAATTCTAAACTTTTTGTGGTAAATTTTGCAAATATTTTGTATTGTTGCAAAATTTCAGCATTTGATGACATTCGTGGAAATCGTGTCAAAAAAATCACGACTTCCATGGATGTCACCTCGTGCTGACATTTTGCAAGCATACAAAAGATTTGTTAAAGTTTACCAAAAAAATTCAAAATTTTTACTATTTTTTTATTTTACTGTTTATCAGGGTGCATTTGGGCTCACGATTAGAATAGAACTTTCGATCTTTCCAAAGGAATTGTCGAAGGAGAGGAAGGGGCCAAGCCTGCCCCTCGCTCGTCGTCCAGCCATGAGCCTTCGCTCGCCGCCACACCTATATGGCTGCAACTCCCTGCGCCGCGCACTTGCGAGAAACGAAGAGAGTTCGATCTTATTTTCTCGGGAGCGACGAACTGGAGGGTACCCCTTTGCTGGGCCCTCCAACTGTCACTCGGGAGCTCCTCCTGCGCTGACATGTGGTTCGCCCGGCCGCCGCTATGTGTAACGCGCAGGTGCATGCACCCATGGAATCTCATTTTTTTTAATGTATGCACGTGTTTTGGGGGTTTTCGCTTTTGGGGGGTTTTCTGGGATTTAAAATTTTGCTTAGTTTTTCCTAAGTTGTTGTGATTTTTTTTATTTTTTTACCATAAAGCACATATGTGCTTTATCCTGAGGCATATCTATGCTTTTTCGTGAAGCACGCGTGTGCTTCTCAAAAGTAAAAAAAGCATAGTTGTGCTTCATGGAAAAGCACAACTATGCGAAGCACAACTATGCTTTGGCCTTTCCATGACTGTGCTTTTTAAAAAGTGAAAAGAATGGGTGTGTTTTCACGAGAAGTGCTTCTCGAAAGTGAAAAGTACAGTTGTGCTTCTGGTAAAATCACAGTTGTGCTTTTCAGGTGGCACAACTATGCTTGCCGGTAAGTGAAAAACACAACCGTACTTAAGGTGAAGCACAACTGTGCTTCTCAAAAAATGAAAAGCATAGTTGTGCTTTAAAAAGAAAGGTGAAAAACACAATTTTGCTTCCGTTGTTTGGTTTTCCTGTTTTTCCTGATTATATTTTTGTTTTTTTGTTCTTAGTTTTATTGATTACCTTTTTTGGAAAGAAAAAGTTTGTCAAAACTTATCAACATATTGTCTAGTTTTGAATCTCGACACAGGAAACCGAACAGTGGAAATGGTTCATGATTTGGACATAAGTTCAAGAGGTAAAACATTTCGAATAAAATGAATCTAACAAAAAATCCCAAAACTCTTAGTTGTGACAAGTGTCACCCATGCTGCACGCCAATTGTCACCGCGAGAGAAGGTGTGAGTGACCTTTGCACTCTAATTAGTGATCTCAAATTTTCTCTTGTGTACAACTTTTTTAGGCTAAATTCAGTCCACTTTATTCATTTAGAGAAATGTGGCCACTTTAGGCTAAATACAATCTTGACCGGGTAATCAACGTGAATGCTATATCTCGCTTATAGCGAGAATAGCATCCATCTGCCCCAAAGGCGCGTGAATATAGGGCCGGCCCATTAGCTTAGGTCGTCCACTCGCGCTCAGGTCGCTCCCTCACTCAGTTCCACAGACTAGCATTTTTCTGTTTTTTTAATTTTTTTATTGGGGTTTCTTTTGTTTCTTCACCTTTTTTCTTTGATTTTCTGTTCTTATTGTTTTTGATTGGGTTTCTTTGTTTCTGTCATGACTTTCATTGGGTTTTTTCTGCTTTCTTTGTTTCTTTCATGGCTTTCACTTTTCAATGATGTTTTACTTTTATTTTTTAATGCCACTTTTTTCATACACATTCAATGTTTTTCGTATACATCAGGAACATTTTTTGTATACATGTTTGCATTTTTCAAATACGTGATTAATATTTTTTATAACTACTTTTTTCTATACATAGTGAATATTTTTTGTACAGATCAGGAACTTTTTTATATAGATGGAAACATTTTTCGAATACATGATTAATATTTTTTTATGTCTACTTGTTCCATAAACGTACCTCCGACCCATTTTAGTTCTCCCTGAAATGGATGTATCTAGACGTATTTCAGTGCTAGATACATCCGTTTGAGTGACAACTAATTTGGATCGGAGGGCGTATATTTTTTGTATACACCAGGAACATTTTAGATATACATGTTAATTTGTTTTCATATAAATAACTAACATTTTTTAAACCTATATTTTTATGTCTACCTTTTCCATACATATTCTGCATTTTTCGTACATATACCATGAATATTTTTATATAGATGTTTCACATTTTTACAGTATAACATTTTAAAAACTTATATTTTTTATGTCTACTTTTTTCATACAAATCATACATTTTTTATATAGATTAGGCACATTTTATATATACTCCCTCCGTACCAAAATATAAGACGTTTGTGCAGTTTGATTTGTACTGCAAATACGTCGTATATTTTGGTACAGAGAGGTAGTACATGTTTAATTCTTTTTCAAATATATGATTATTATGATTCATTTGTGTATACACGTTTAACATTTTTCTAATGCGCGATTGCTTTTTCAGGTTTTGTATATAAAGTGATGATAGATATATTCAACCGAAACACAAGCAAAGCTAAAATGATAAAAACAAACGCCGAATGCAAAAATGTGAACAAAAAAAAACATTGAAGGCTTGTCCATCGATCAAATCCCCTCCTCGCCAGGATAATCTATCTACACACATGGAAGCTAGTGTTGTCCTATTCTAACTGGGATCCGAAGGCGACGCACACAATACTCATACAATACACCCGGTCCATACATCACACCTGGTCTTTGGTCTCTTGTGTCGCCGAAATTCTCGCGTCTTTTAGCGCCGCGTTAGGTGGTGGCGCCCGACGGCGACAGTCGGGGCTCCTTTTTCTTTTTGTCCGTTGGGCAGACCACCTCCCGCGCCCCGCTCTCGGGGCCTCCAAATGGCGACCCGCCCTGCATTGCGGCCTGAGCACGTAAGCAAAACAACTCCAAGAATGTGCCGCGCCATAGACAATTCCCCTGCCCCGAATGTTTTATAGGCGCCCTAGAGAGCGAGTCCAGTCCAAGGCCGCCATTGTTTCTGGATCCTCCCCTGAATCCCAGGTCCCAGGTCGGTCGTCTCTCCCTCCAAAGCGACGAGCTAGCTGCGGCGCCGACTGGACAAGAATACTATGAGAGACTGAGAGGTATATAGTCCGACGGCCATATCCCGGTGAGGCAGAGACGTAGAGAGAGGGAGCGGTGGTAGGAGATAGTCGGAGGGATGGCTGCGGGGACGCTGCAGATCAGGCCGAAGGCGAAGAGCCTGTGGCTGCTGGTGCGCCGGCTGCTCTGCCGCGGCAACAAGCTGCACAGACCGCCCGCGGGCGCCGGGGACCAGCAGGGAGACGGCTGCGGGGAGAAGAGGAGCCTCCTCGGCCGGAGCGGCTCGCTGGAGGAGCTCCTGGGGCCAGACGTCGCCGGCGCCGTCCGCCGCAGCGCCAGGAAGGACGTCCAGGTCGTCCAGCACGCGCTGCTGCCGCCTGAGCGGCAACGGCAGGATCATGCGGACGCGGCGGAGGCTCGCCCGGCGGACGAGCCGCTGGCCGCCAGCGCCGCGGCCGTGCAGCAGTACCGGAGGTTCATGTTCGGCGGGTTCCGGCGGCGGCTGATGATGCGGAGACAGTGGCGGCCCATGCTCGTCGCCATCCCGGAGTGACCCGCCGTACGTCCATCGTTCGTATCGACGTCGCGTCCCGTCCGGTGGTGGAATCCGGCTGCCATGTTCGTGCGGATATGTGGGTGTAGCTTTTCGTGCTGTCGAGTTGTTCCGGCCCTGCCTTTGTTCGTTTCTTGCTGCGATCGCGTAGAGGTTGATGCTACTGCTGTGGTGGTCCATGTGTTAGCGATGTTGGCACATAACTTTCGACATTGTTATTCTTGGAAGCATCTTGAACAAATCTCTGCTCAGCAGCCATGGAATAAGTTTGAGAGCGACTACACGACGACATGGATTGGTCTTTTTTTCTTTGAGCTCGGTCGCTTTGCTGTCCGCCTACCGATCTTGATCCTAGGGCTCCGCAGCCTTCTCCCTCCTCTTCCATACCTTGCTTCTCCTCCGCATGCGCCGGCGATGGCTCGTCGGTCCCCATGCCGCGGGCTCGCCGGGGACGGCGCCACGGCCGGCCGCGTTTGTATGTGCCTCATCTGTACAAGTTTTGCAGGTTTGTATGTGAGCAAATCACAAGTAGTGCATCAGCTAGCGGTGAGAGCAGGCCAACGGTAATGTGATGTGCAGCTCGCTCGGCCTTTGATAAAGGAGAAAAGAAATCCGGTGATTCGCCTTGGCTTTCAATGGGCTCGAGGGATTTCAAACCGCGGATTTGAAAAACGATGTGACTTGCTTGGCTCCTTGTTGGCAACCTCTGCCTATAGTCCTCGTGCTTTAAAGCTACCACACCAAAAGTTTGCCATCGGCTATGCTTTTTAGCACGGGAACGGACGAACAAGCTAGAAGTATGGGTAGCGTCTGTTTGGATTTGGTTCCGAATTGGTAGAGCTTCGACTGCCCTTCTCCCTGAACGAGACAATTACGATTTCGGACAATTACGTCTGTCTGGATCTCATTTTTGTTTCTCAAAAACAAAAAGACATGGACTTCTCTTTTTTTTTTAGGGCTAGACATGGACTTCTCTTGCTCGCTTGTTTTAGAGCCAGGAGCGGGAATATTCCTCATCAAAGCCCAAAAGTAAAAAATATAATCTTGAATTACAGAAAGAAACACGACAAATAAAACAACAAAAAATATAAAATATTCTTGAATTACAGAAAGAAAAACGAAAAATAAAACAACAACAAAATTCTGAAACCCAAAAGTAAAAAAAATGAGGAATGAAAATAAAAAATACCGCATGCAGAACCTTCTAGAAGGTCCCAAAAGCGGAATACTCACCTACAGTGCAGTCTCAAATTGGATATACGGGCGCTGATGGCATTTCCTATTCGGTGCTTAAGGCGAGGATCGCCTCAAGAGCTGGTACCAACTGGCCAACCTTTAAGCTGTACTTAGTAGCATTCTTTCTTCTTCAAATACAATACTAATCAGCGTGAACCTGTTTTTGTTCTTTTTGGCCTGTTTTCTTCTTTTGTTTCTTCTTCATTTCAAAAACTCGTTAACATTTTATTAAATTCGATATTTTTAAAATATATAGATATATATATATATATATATATATATATATATATATATATGAACTATTTTTAAATTCGGTGAACTTGCCTTTGAAAACCAATGCATTGTTCAGTTTTTGAACTTTTTTATCTAAAATCGATGATATCTTTTCAAAACAATTTTTTTTCAGAATCGATGAACTTTTTTACAAAATTTGATGTATTTTTGTTCAAAGTCGGTAAAATTTTATTCCAAAATCAATGAACTTTTTTTTTTCCTAAATCGATAATTTTTTTCACAATTTGATGAACTTTTTATCCAAATCAATGAAATTTTTCCAAATCTGTGAAGTTTTTTTCAGTTTCCTGAAATTCATGAACTTTTTCAAATCCATATACGTTTTTAAAATCATGGGATTTTTTAGATTTGCCGAACCTTTTTTAAACTCATGGGCTTCAAATCACTAGCTCACCTAGCACGGATCGCTAGCTTCACTGTCTACTACAATTTCTGTTTTTTTTTTTTGCTCTTTTTAGGGCCTCTTTTGCCTTTTATGACTACACACAGAATGTTTGTAAAGTACAAAAATTGTTAGCAGGCACATAAAATGTGTTCACTGGAAAAATGGCCACAAAACGAAACAACTGCCATTTTTTTAAAAGTCACGGTACTCAACATTTCTTTACGGATTCTAAAAATGCTTGTAGGTTTGAATAAATGTTCATGAATTTTTGAAATCTCTACATTCAAAAATTGTTTGTGGATTCAAAACATGTTATTGAACCCTACAAAATGATGTTATCTGATTCAAATTATGTTCACGAATTGAAAAAAATGTACGCAGATTCAAAACATGTTCAAATATTTAAAAATGTTCATGAATTCAACAAATATTCCTGGAATCAAAAAACGTTTAAGGTTGCAAAAATTGCTTGTGACTGCAAAAACTTTCATGAACTGAGATTCTTCTCATTTATTTAAAAACTGTTTACTGTTTAAAAAAGTTTATAAATCCAAATAAATGTTTGAAGTTTAAAAAAACCACGAGTGAAAACACTTTCATTTTCTTAATTTTTTCATGGATTTATCAAATCATTAACTGATTCAATGTTCATTAATTCAAAAAAATGTTCTTGAATTTATAAAATTTCTGCTTCAAAAAATCATTATTTTTTATAAAAGGTTCACAAATTCAGAAAACTATTCGGGAACTAGAAATTATTCATGAATTTTAAAAATGTTCACAAAATTAAATCAAATTCACCAATTCAAAAATTGTTAATGGATTGAAACATTGTTCAAGAATACCAAAAATGTGCTAAAAATATTAGCATATTCAAAAAGTGTTCAAGAATTAAAAAAATCACAAATTCATAGTTTACTGGAAAACAATCTTTGAATTAATAATTGTTAAGTATTTAAAAAAAGGTCGTGTAAATCCAGAAAATAGAAGAAAGAAATAAAACTAAAAACCAATGAAAATGTCAACAAAAGTATAAATAAAACGAAAAATAAGCGGAAAACACAAAAAAAATGGAAATCACAAAGAAACAAAAAAACAAAAGATAAAAACTAGTGGAAAACACAAGGAAAAGGAAAAAACAGTAGAAAAAACATATCGAAGCTTTCGAAAACCAATGTGGAAAGTTTCCGAAATCATTGTAAATCCAGAAAAAACAAAAAACCAATGAAAATGTGAACAAAAGGATAAAGAAAAACAAAGAATTAGTGAAAAAGACAAAGAAGAAACTGAAGAAAACAGAAAAACAAATGGAAATCACAAAGAAACAAAAAAAACAGAAAAAGAAACTAGTGGAAAACACACAAAAAAAGTAAAAATGAAATAGTAGAAAAAACATATGGAAGCTTTCCAAAACAGATGTGGAAAGTTTCCAAAATCGTTCCCACCTAGAATGAACGATTTGTCGTCTCAAACAATGGATTCGCGGTTTCAAGATGGACTTCTCATTTCTCTTGCCTAGCAAGTGAGAGCAATGATACGTACCCCTAAAAGCGATACATATCATACGCAGGACGCCATTAGAGGGTATATGCATGCATGCGCCGGAACTTTTGGAACCATTCTGTGGATCCACATAATGACCTCAAATTCAAAGCTAAAAAGAGGACTCTGGTTTTTTTTTTGGTTTTGTTCAGCTGGTTTTTACTAGGTTTAATATTTTCTGTTTTCTTTTTCTTCCACTTCCTCTTTTTCCTTTTTCCTGTTTTTCCTATTAAAATGCGTGATTTTTTTAAAAAATCACAATTTTTTCAAATCTGCATTTTTTTCTAACTTTCTAGTGAACTTTTTTTCTAACCCACGAACAAATTTCAATATTTTGCCACTTTTTTCTGAAATCCATCATTTTTCAAAATCGATGAACTTTGTTAAATCAGTGAACTTTTTATACAATCAATGAACTCTTTTTAAACCCGAGTTTTATTTTAAAAATTGATGAACTTTTGAAAAATCTTTTTTTAATCCGTGAACTTTTCCAAATTCATGATTGTTTTGCAAAATATGTGAACTTTTTGAATATTTTGAAAAGTCGGTGGCCAACTGCGAGCGGTGAAAGATTCAATGGTCAACTGATATCCGAGCAAGGAGAGTTGAACAAGCGAGCGATTTTTTTTGTCGGTGATCGAGCGAAGCGATTGGTTGTGCTAAATGGGTCGTCCCGAATAACCTTGCACGTGAGCGTCGCCTGGCAAAACTGGAACATAAGGCACCAATTAGGAGCTCTCAAGAGATACATAGCGGTAACCCCTTTAGAGGTAGCGATGGCTACACGGCAGTAGGTCAGGGCAACCAACCAAGCCCAGGTGGAGCTTAGCGGCTAAGGATGTAAATAATACAAATAATTTCTGCTCTGAGTCTGCACGAGAAGCAAATCTATGTCTTCACGAGAAGCAAATTTGTGCCTCTCGAAAAAAACATTTTTTTCCTTTTTCGAGAGGCGCGGCTATGCCTCTTGCGGAAGCAAATATGTGCCTCTCATGAAAAAATGGCGTGTTTTTTCTTTTTCCGAGAGGCCCAACAAATTGTGCCTCTCACGGTAGCAAAAAAACGTGTTTTTTTTTCCTTTTTACGAGTGATTCCACGAAAAGTAATTTGTGCCCCTCGGAGCAAAAAAAATTTCACACAAAATATTTGCTTTGAATTTTTTTGTCCAAAACCTAATTAAAACTGGGAGAAAATCGAAATGCCGAAAAAATTCATCTAAGAGCCAAAAACACATAAATAAAAATAAAAAATAAAATAAAATCCAGAGGGAGAACCCAACATGTGACACGTGGCCGTGAATGAGAGCGCACCAAATGGCGCTTCGGGCCCATAAAAGTGACCCTTGCAGGGCTCCCAAGGAGTACTCGTTGATTAGTTGCTCTCGGAAGAGAGTTTGCGCTATTTTATAAGGGATTCTCTTCTACATACTATTGAAACTTGAGAAGAGGAGTACGTAGTACACGTGCTGTCACACCCCTACAATACTATAGTGTAGTTAGTTGTAAATAGTTGCATTAGAAGCATCCATGCAACATGTTTAAATTCAAAAAAACTGAATTGAAGGAAATTAAAAGCCTCAAACTTTAATAAAAAGGGCAAAACCCCAAAAGTATCATTCAATGTTTCCAAAATATTCTTATTAAATCTTTGATATTTCTGGCAAGAGTTATGACTCCAACCAAATTTTGTAAGCATTTTTAAGAATTGTATTTGGACCTTGAATTTAAATCACTATTGTATTTGGATCTTTCCTCTAGCATTATATGGAGATTTCCGAAGAAAAAATGGCGATGCGAGCGCCACACGGCCACGCCGAGGCCTGCACATCAGCACAACTTTGATGAAAACCATTTTGAGAGACCAAAACCACACAGTATTTAGAATTGAAGGGCATAGTTACACGATTCAAGTGTTTCGAGACCAACTTTTCTGCTAGGAACAACTCTCCGCCGAGGATGACATTTGCGGAGTGAGAGTGCAAGTTGCTTCTGCGTGCGACCAAAGTCGCTACAATAACGCTCTATTTCGGTAGTGAAAATTATATTGGTTTTACAATTTTAGCTATCATCGCTTTTAATCAAGCGGTCTGTACACACTACTATTGCTTTAGTTAACCCTGGACAAAAGATTTGACTGTATCTTATATCAGGTTCATCAAGAAGTCATGTAATTGGATCGTAATTTTGGTCTGTGATTGACGTTCTTCTCGGTTGTCTCAAGCTCAGTCGTATGCTCGGTGCGCTCCTGAGGCATCTCGAGTTCTCCATGTCGTATCCTAGAAAAGGCTCCATCACATTCCAGAGTACTCGCTGAGGTGCTGCTGGAGTTGTACAGAGAAAGATACTCCTTCTCTAGATAATGCTAGAGTACTGGATAAGGCCCACTAACAGCAAAGGAGGAGAGTGCTCTAGAACACGGTAGCACCTTCATGGGCCGAAAATAGAAACAAGGAGAAGCTCGTGGAGCCAAACGCTCATCAATTGCAGAGTGCTCGAGATGCTTCAAGAGCAGCACCTGCGACGCTATAAGTACCTCGCCTCCCGTCGCCCTCCATCCTAACTCAGATCAGTTTCAAGCAAAAGCAGACAGCATCCTATTCCTACCTACGATCCACAGAATTTTCCGAGCGCACAAGCCGAAGCAATCAACACCGACGATGTCGATCGTGCGGCGGAGCAACGTGTTCGACCCCTTCGCCGACCTCTGGGCGGACCCCTTCGACGCCTTCCGCTCCATCGTCCCGGCGATCTCAGGCGGCAGCAGCAGCGAGACGGCCGCGTTCGCCAGTGCTCGCGTGGACTGGAAGGAGACCCCCGAGGCGCACGTCTTCAAGGCCGACCTCCCCGGCGTGAAGAAGGAGGAGGTCAAGGTGGAGGTGGAGGACGGCAACGTGCTCGTCGTCAGCGGCGAGCGGAGCAGGGAGAAGGAGGACAAGAACGACAAGTGGCACCGCGTGGAGCGCAGCAGCGGCAAGTTCGCGAGGCGCTTCCGGCTGCCGGAGGACGCCAAGGTGGAGGAGGTGAAGGCCGGGCTGGAGAACGGCGTGCTCACCGTCACCGTGCCAAAGGCCCACGTCAAGAAGCCCGAGGTGAAGGCCATCGAGATATCCGGCTGAGCATTGGAGCCAGTTTGATTGACGTGTATGCTACAGTGTGTCTTGTTCTTGCCGATCGAGTCTGGCGAGACAACTATGTATTGTGTTTCTTTTGCCAGTCGTTTATGTACTTGAGTAATCACCTACAGATTTGGTGATGAATAAGTGAGAAATAAACAAAATTTGACCTTTTTTGCTTCCAGTTCGGATGGGCAGGATCAAGAGAAAAATGGCTTTCCCGCTCTTTTCATTTTCTCAAGCAGCTGGAAAGATACATTGTTCTGAAAGAAAAATTCATTGGGGTATCTGAAAATGGCAAGCGGGAACTGGTCACCACTGAAAACTTGGTCACGGCCTGTCCTTTTCTACAGAAACTGTGCACAGATTATGAAGAAATATAGTGTTTATCAGATTTTGACACGGTCAAGAACTTATTTAAGATGACCTTAAATGGAGAAGTGACCTACATCAAAGAGTTCTGTATTGTTGATTTGAACATCTTTGAAGTTTGGGTCATCGCCACCTGATCTTATCTCAAAGGCCGAAGTTGTATTCGAAACACTATTTGGCTCATTACGCCTCCAAGACTGCCACTTATGGAAAAATGCTCTAAGACTGCCACGTATGGAAAAATGAATTGTCCTCGTCCCGTCGGAAAAATGAATTGTCCTCGTCCCGTCGAAACGATCAATTTTGATATAAAAATCGTTCCAATCCAAGTTCGTATGCAAAAGTTAGAGCAGCTTTGTCAGGAGGCAGAAAATGGCGCGTCCCACCAGATACCTTGTATGATGGGTAGCGCGAATAATAGCCTGTTTTACGCGAGGTAGCGCGAATAATAGCCTGTTTTGTGCGAGCGACTTGACCCTCAAGATGACCTCTAATCAAAAAACATTCAACATGAAAGTTGTTCGCCTCGTCGAAACATTCTTTTGGATTCGTTTTCATCCGAGGTCGTTTACTACCACAAAAAGGACTCGCAAGGTGCAGCAATTTTAAGCCGAACAGTTTTGAAAAGTTCGGACAAAACCAATCCGAATTTGACTAGGGTTTTGGACGTGAATCCAAGCCTTTTCCTTGTACGGGAAGTCCAGCCACCTCTTATATACCTAAGGGGTGACGGCCGATTGAACAACACACAAGCGACAAAACCATCTACCACTTTTTACCTTTACTTTTATCCTCTTCCTTGTTCTTCTTCTTCCTCGTTATTCGTTCGTTCTTCTTCATTGTAGGGCGGCGAACCTCGAGGCCCTAGGGCGGCCAGGCCGACCTAGGGTAGCCCATAGCCGCCGCGCGCCCTGGTGGGGTCCCTCCCGGGCGTGTGGGGTCTCGGGTGTACAAAAGCGCCCGCCGGATTGCTTGCGTACCGCGCTTTCGGACGGGTCTCCTTCGTCGTGAGCTGCGGTGCATCACCCCCGGCGTCGAGGGTACCCGGTGACGTGTTCGTGTGTGTGAACACACTTTTTGGCGACTCCCCTGAGGATGAAGCTTTGAACGGTCTCCAGCCCGTTCTTGCTACGAAGAGATCGTTATCTAGGTTTTGCAATCTACAAAGGTAATATGAATACCCAATTCCCTATTATAGATGCAAATAATTCATATGGTGTTACTAGATCGTTCAATGAGTATACTCTATCGGCCAGCCCTAGTTTGTTCAATCATGCATCTAATTATGTGCATAGGCCGATTCAAAGTAATTTACATGCTTCAACTTCTTATGATACTAGTAACATGCACCATATGTATCCCAACTCTCATGCATTGGCAACCACACAAATCGTTATGCCGATGAACAACATGGTGAGTTTGGTTAATAAATTTGAAACACCTCATGTTAGAATTTCCAATGCCATGCAAGAAAGTGTTTCACCCTTTTATTCATCGGCAAGTAATGTGCAATATACTAATCCAACCATACCGATGAACGAGAGAATTGGCCATACTACTACTAGCTATTCAGTCAGTTACTCTCAACCATCATATGCTACACCTAATGACAATAATTTTTCAGCATCATACACAACTGTAGATGTTCATAATTCGGCTTCCGACCTTCCTGGTCATAGCCGAATAAATGTAAATTTACAGGAGCGGTTGTGCCCAATATTGTAGAAGATGAGGTAGTAGTGGCTTCATTGAAGAGTTTAGCCCAAAAATAAGAGGATTAGTGCTCTTTGCCTTGAACAACATGAAAAGGGGTTATTTCCTGATTAGGCCGCAATAAAAGCTAGAGTTTTGCAAGAAGATGAATCTTTGCCAATTGATAAAATCGGCGAGCAAAAATATGGTTTTACAACAATGCATATGCCTTCACCTAGTACTACATCATATTATACACCCCTACACTATTGCAAAATTTTGGCAACACCCATGTGTCATTTTCGAAAGAATCTAAAAGCATTGAGGGGCAATCATATCCGGAGTGGGCTGAAATTGAGAAAAAGCTTAAAGCCAACTTTGCCGCTCGCTGCCAGAAACAAATAGAAAAAGAATTGGCTCAGATAAAAGAAGCATTGCCAATTGGTAGTATCAATGAAAAGAAGAATGATTCGGAACTTGAAAGTGCTTCGGTTGAAAAAGCCGAATCAAGTAGTATATATATTCTGAATCCATCAAATCCAAAGAGGCAAGCATTATTGAGAAAGGGCATGGCAAGCATAGCAAAACAACCATGCTTGATTTTTCTGAAGTTAATGGAACCTACTTCCTGCCCTATGAGCTCCGTGCCGTAGAAATTGACAAGCCTCAAGGACAAGAGCAAGTAGCCAAACAAAGTTCGGCTGATAAGGATCTTCAAGGTAATGATGCACAGAATAAAGAAAATGATGATGAAAAGGCATTGGAGAGTCATCCAAAGACGAAGCTAGATATTGTTCAAGTCACACCACCATCATGCTCTCCCAACGTATTTGAAGAGGTATGCATAGCGAGTAATTTACCTATTTTCAGATTTGGTCGCAACTTCATTATTGATGCATATATAAGAAATATTCTCATAAGTAATTTCGAAAGACCAATGAAGAAGGGTAATTTACTTGTTAGCAATAAAATTGTTATGGAACATATCGGTCAACCCATTGCGCCATTTATAAAGACCGATAATGACTTATTGTTACAGCCAAAGCTTTCCCCGTTGCTTTATCTAAAGTTCATATCTAGTTGGGTAGCTTTTCTTATTTCGTACTTGGCTTGCACTTGGTCTCAACTGAGACATGTATGTTCTAAATATCTTCATTTCAGAAATTTAAAGGCAATGTTAAATTCTATTGAGAAAATCGATGCTAATATAATATCTTATCCAAAGACATCGGAGATAGAGTGGAAAACACAATGCATAGCCGAATGGGGAGATTCCAAATCTGAACCATTCGTTTGCTTATCTCCAAAGCCGTTCACACAGCAAGATCGGCTAGAAAACAAGAAGTATACCTTCAATTCAAGCATGTGTGATCAAATATTTGATTTGTTGCTGAAAAATAATTACATTACAATTCTTGATCACCATGTTAAGCCATCAATGCAAGGACGAATGTATTGTAAGTTGCATGATTCGTCCAAGCATAATTTTGAGGATTGCAACATGTTTCGTCAAATAGTTAAATCGGCTATTGAAAAAGGACGATTGAAGTTTGTTGAAACACCAAGAGATGACCAGTCTATTCCGATTGGTCCCGATGGCAAAAAGTTTTTGCATCGGCTGCTTCAAGCCGATCTATTTAAAGAGAAGGTAAAAACTGCAGGCGATGGGATCAAGCTTTCAAGTAAAGAAGTTGTTGAAGAGCATAATGAACATAATCTTGAGGGCGAGAATTCCATCGAAGCTACAATGGAGACGCCAAGGACAGGGGGGCAGCAAGCATATCCAATGATTGACGAAAGCAAACCAGAAGAAAACAAAGGCCGAAATAAGCGCAAGTGTAAGAGATCAAAAATCACCTTCGCTGAACTATTGGATAAATATCAAAAGAAGAGTGAAGGGAAGGATACTTATCGGCCAAATCATGCAAAGAAACCAAGATCACCCCCAAAGCGCAAATATGAGGATTGGTATTGGCAAACTGAGAATTTTAACGCAACATATTCATATCCTTATTTTGGGATGCCAATGCCAATGCCGTGGATGCCTCCTTATGCTCATGTAAATCCATATCCATCATGGGACAAGTATGATACAAGGGCACATTCTCCATCTTATTTTAGACCATCTCACCAATACTATGCAGCTCCAAGAAGATCAACATTTGAAAAATCACACGTCAAAGACCGTTTCAATCATAAGGAATCGGTCCAAAGCTCATGGAAGAAGAAAGAGGTGGTCAAGCAAGTTTACCGCGTGAAAAGAGATGGTCGTAAGTGTGCTACTTCAGATTTGATCTCAGATAACAAAGAGCCAATTAAAGTGTTGACATTGGCTACTAAAGGCAATGAGGCAAGTCAATCAAGTGTCAAATCTAAAGAGAAGAAGTTGAGAGTGGGCAAGGTAAAAGAAGAATTGCCATTACTTCAAACAAAATCACAGCTGGGGTGCTCACTCGGCTTATCATATTGGCAAAAGAAGAAATTACAAAAACTTAGTGCACAAGAACTTGAAGAAAGAAACATGGCATGGGTTCCTAAAGGAAGTACTCAAAATAAGAATTATGTGAAAGAATCCATTACACAACGTGCGGCAAAGATGAAGAAGGAAAAGAGTGAAAACTATGAAGGACCAAGCCGAAGGTTTCAACATCTTCGGTCCACACATTATCCATATTCTTCAACTATGCCGTTGATACCTATGCCATGGAATTCGTCATCAGGTATGATTGGTTACCCTCAATGGGCTTATTTTAATTCATGGATGCAATATAATTTCTTACATCATGAAAGGGTATTGCCAAATCACTATACATTTGATTAGCTACAAGTTTGTTGCTGATCCAAAGGGCCGAAATACTTGATTTGTCATTTTATTTGTTTACATTATTTTCTCCAGGCCTGCTTTGGCTAAATCGACGGAGGCTTAGCTTATTATGTTTCGGGCGTTTAGCTAGCTTAGAGAATAAAGAAATCTATCTCTAAAGGGGGAGCGGTACGACTATTTTAGGTGGTCTGTCTGTATTTCGGTTTTGGGATGGTGCGAATCCATCTATCCACCATTCTTTTATCTTTCAGTAGTGTCAACCGGCTAGGTAGTTTGCGCGCAGGCAAAACTTCTTCATGAAAGGTCAAAAATAGACTTGGATTTCAAGTTTACATGGTAATGGCCGATATTTATCTATCGTCCTAAGATTATGTCAATGCATGGCCGGTGTAGTACTCTAACATCATCCTTAGTTCGAATGGAGAGCGAGATAAGGTACGTGCTCATGGAAATTTATATTTATATTTGAATGGAGTTAAGACATCATGACTGATGTCATTGAATACATGATGCATAGACCAATTCATAGTTATAGAATTGGCTGGGGGCTTATACTTTGTTTGGATATGATTTGGCTTATGCGTCTTTGAGATCTATAAGAGGCCAAACCATAGCTGATTTTATTATTGAACATCGGATTAATGACATGCATAGTATTGATATTATATATCCTTGTCTCTCTAGTACTATGGAGATTATGTTTTGACGGTTCAACTCGTAGCAATGGCCAAAGTGTTGGTGTTGTTTATATATCTCCTTATGGTACTATTTGTGAAGCCTCATGCCTCTTAGAATATTTTTATGCACGATTAATCAAGGCCGAATATGCATTGTTATTCGGATTGACTCTTTTACTTGCTATAGGTACTATACATATTGAGGCTTTCGGTGATTCGTTATGAGTAGTGCAACAAATACCCAAGGGTTATCAATGTTTTGACGAATCACTTATAGTTTATTTTGGGGTATGTCTAGATGCAAAATTTACCTCGGGTTGCATTAGAATTGTTCATATATTTAGACATGACAATTGGAGAGAGCTGGCATAGCAAGCATCCGGCTACCATGTCCGTCATGGTGTATTGCACATCTATCAATGGCCGATGCTTATTCTTGCCAACATAGGTAAGGCCGAATTGGAGATCACCACCTCGGCCACTAATGAAACTTTTATGCAGGTAAAGTAAGGATTGGAGGAAGTTCATTCTTGATTATCTGCAAAATCTTAGCGAAAGGGTGAATAATATGGTTCGAATGATGGCTTTGAGATACATATCTATGGAACCTTATCATCGAATTGTTATATAAGTTGAGAAGTTTTCACCCAAGTTGCATCAAGAGGTTCAAACAAGCAACGACCCACATATGACTAAGCAAAGACATGGCCGATAAATAACTATCGCCCTTAGCATAAACATGGCCGATACATAATTATCGCCCTGAGAAATATAAATGGCCGATGGAGTGTTGGCATCTTATTTTATGCCGTTGATACCTATGCCATGGAATTCGTCATCAGGTATGATTGGTTACCCTCAATGGGCTTATTTTAATTCATGGATGCAATATAATTTCTTACATCATGAAAGGGTATTGCCAAATCACTATACATTTGATTAGCTACAAGTTTGTTGCTGATCCAAAGGGCCGAAATACTTGATTTGTCATTTTATTTGTTTACATTATTTTCTCCAGGCCTGCTTTGGCTAAATCGACGGAGGCTTAGCTTATTATGTTTCGGGCGTTTAGCTAGCTTAGAGAATAAAGAAATCTATCTCTAAAGGGGGAGCGGTACGACTATTTTAGGTGGTCTGTCTGTATTTCGGTTTTGGGATGGTGCGAATCCATCTATCCACCATTCTTTTATCTTTCAGTAGTGTCAACCGGCTAGGTAGTTTGCGCGCAGGCAAAACTTCTTCATGAAAGGTCAAAAATAGACTTGGATTTCAAGTTTACATGGTAATGGCCGATATTTATCTATCGTCCTAAGATTATGTCAATGCATGGCCGGTGTAGTACTCTAACATCATCCTTAGTTCGAATGGAGAGCGAGATAAGGTACGTGCTCATGGAAATTTATATTTATATTTGAATGGAGTTAAGACATCATGACTGATGTCATTGAATACATGATGCATAGACCAATTCATAGTTATAGAATTGGCTGGGGGCTTATACTTTGTTTGGATATGATTTGGCTTATGCGTCTTTGAGATCTATAAGAGGCCAAACCATAGCTGATTTTATTATTGAACATCGGATTAATGACATGCATAGTATTGATATTATATATCCTTGTCTCTCTAGTACTATGGAGATTATGTTTTGACGGTTCAACTCGTAGCAATGGCCAAAGTGTTGGTGTTGTTTATATATCTCCTTATGGTACTATTTGTGAAGCCTCATGCCTCTTAGAATATTTTTATGCACGATTAATCAAGGCCGAATATGCATTGTTATTCGGATTGACTCTTTTACTTGCTATAGGTACTATACATATTGAGGCTTTCGGTGATTCGTTATGAGTAGTGCAACAAATACCCAAGGGTTATCAATGTTTTGACGAATCACTTATAGTTTATTTTGGGGTATGTCTAGATGCAAAATTTACCTCGGGTTGCATTAGAATTGTTCATATATTTAGACATGACAATTGGAGAGAGCTGGCATAGCAAGCATCCGGCTACCATGTCCGTCATGGTGTATTGCACATCTATCAATGGCCGATGCTTATTCTTGCCAACATAGGTAAGGCCGAATTGGAGATCACCACCTCGGCCACTAATGAAACTTTTATGCAGGTAAAGTAAGGATTGGAGGAAGTTCATTCTTGATTATCTGCAAAATCTTAGCGAAAGGGTGAATAATATGGTTCGAATGATGGCTTTGAGATACATATCTATGGAACCTTATCATCGAATTGTTATATAAGTTGAGAAGTTTTCACCCAAGTTGCATCAAGAGGTTCAAACAAGCAACGACCCACATATGACTAAGCAAAGACATGGCCGATAAATAACTATCGCCCTTAGCATAAACATGGCCGATACATAATTATCGCCCTGAGAAATATAAATGGCCGATGGAGTGTTGGCATCTTATTTTATGCCGTTGATACCTATGCCATGGAATTCGTCATCAGGTATGATTGGTTACCCTCAATGGGCTTATTTTAATTCATGGATGCAATATAATTTCTTACATCATGAAAGGGTATTGCCAAATCACTATACATTTGATTAGCTACAAGTTTGTTGCTGATCCAAAGGGCCGAAATACTTGATTTGTCATTTTATTTGTTTACATTATTTTCTCCAGGCCTGCTTTGGCTAAATCGACGGAGGCTTAGCTTATTATGTTTCGGGCGTTTAGCTAGCTTAGAGAATAAAGAAATCTATCTCTAAAGGGGGAGCGGTACGACTATTTTAGGTGGTCTGTCTGTATTTCGGTTTTGGGATGGTGCGAATCCATCTATCCACCATTCTTTTATCTTTCAGTAGTGTCAACCGGCTAGGTAGTTTGCGCGCAGGCAAAACTTCTTCATGAAAGGTCAAAAATAGACTTGGATTTCAAGTTTACATGGTAATGGCCGATATTTATCTATCGTCCTAAGATTATGTCAATGCATGGCCGGTGTAGTACTCTAACATCATCCTTAGTTCGAATGGAGAGCGAGATAAGGTACGTGCTCATGGAAATTTATATTTATATTTGAATGGAGTTAAGACATCATGACTGATGTCATTGAATACATGATGCATAGACCAATTCATAGTTATAGAATTGGCTGGGGGCTTATACTTTGTTTGGATATGATTTGGCTTATGCGTCTTTGAGATCTATAAGAGGCCAAACCATAGCTGATTTTATTATTGAACATCGGATTAATGACATGCATAGTATTGATATTATATATCCTTGTCTCTCTAGTACTATGGAGATTATGTTTTGACGGTTCAACTCGTAGCAATGGCCAAAGTGTTGGTGTTGTTTATATATCTCCTTATGGTACTATTTGTGAAGCCTCATGCCTCTTAGAATATTTTTATGCACGATTAATCAAGGCCGAATATGCATTGTTATTCGGATTGACTCTTTTACTTGCTATAGGTACTATACATATTGAGGCTTTCGGTGATTCGTTATGAGTAGTGCAACAAATACCCAAGGGTTATCAATGTTTTGACGAATCACTTATAGTTTATTTTGGGGTATGTCTAGATGCAAAATTTACCTCGGGTTGCATTAGAATTGTTCATATATTTAGACATGACAATTGGAGAGAGCTGGCATAGCAAGCATCCGGCTACCATGTCCGTCATGGTGTATTGCACATCTATCAATGGCCGATGCTTATTCTTGCCAACATAGGTAAGGCCGAATTGGAGATCACCACCTCGGCCACTAATGAAACTTTTATGCAGGTAAAGTAAGGATTGGAGGAAGTTCATTCTTGATTATCTGCAAAATCTTAGCGAAAGGGTGAATAATATGGTTCGAATGATGGCTTTGAGATACATATCTATGGAACCTTATCATCGAATTGTTATATAAGTTGAGAAGTTTTCACCCAAGTTGCATCAAGAGGTTCAAACAAGCAACGACCCACATATGACTAAGCAAAGACATGGCCGATAAATAACTATCGCCCTTAGCATAAACATGGCCGATACATAATTATCGCCCTGAGAAATATAAATGGCCGATGGAGTGTTGGCATCGTCCTTAGAACAAATACATTGCAAATTATTTTTTGGCACGCAAGTTTTGCCGAAAAACAGGGGGGCATGTGTTGACAACAGATTTTGGCACGATCAAGAACTTATTTAAGATGACCTCAAATATAGAAGTGATCTACATCAAAGATTTCCGTATTGTTGATATTAACATCTTTGAAGTTTGGGTCATCGCCATCCGATCTCATCTCAAAGGCCGAAGTTGTGTTCGAAATACTGAGATTTTGTATACAGAACACTATTCGGCTCATTACGCCCTCAAAACTGCCTCGTATGGAAAATGATCTACATGGATTGTCTTCGCCTCGTCGAAACGATCAATTTTGATATAAAAATCGTTCCAATTCAAGTTCGTATGCAAAAGTTAGAGTCATCGGAATGCAGCTCTGTAAGTAGGTAGAAAATGGCACGCCCCACCAGACACCCTGTCTGATGGGTAGTGCGAATAATAGTCTGTTTTGCGCGAGGTAGCGTGAATAATAGCCTGTTTTGCGCGAGCGATTTGACCCTCAAGATGACCTCTGATCAAAAAACGTTCAACATGAAAGTTGTTCGCCTCGTCAAAACGGTCGAGATTGCTTTTGGTTTCGTTTTCATCCGAGGTCGTTTACTACCACAAAAAGGACCCGTAAGGTGCAGACGGTTTCGAACAGTTTTGGAAAGTTCGGACAAAACCAATCCGAATTTGACTAGGGTTTTGGACGTGAATCCAAGCATTTTCCTTGCATGGGAAGTCCAGCCGCCTCTTACATACCTAAGGGGTGACGGCCCATTGAACAACACACAATCGACAAAATCATCTACCACTTTTTACCTTTACTTTTATCCTCTTCCTTGTTCTTGTTCTTCTTTGTTCTTCGTTCGTTCTTCTTCATTGTAGGGCGGCGAACCTTGAGGCCCTAGGGGCGGTCAGGCCGACCTAGGGCAGCTCATAGCCGCCGCACGCCCTGACGTTGTCCCTTCCGGGTATGTGGGGTTTCAGGTCTACAAAAGCGCCCGCCGGATTGCTTGCGTACCGCGCTTCCGGACGGGTCTCCTTCGACTGAGTTGCGGTGCATCACCCTCGGCGTTGGAGGTACACCGTGATGTGTTCGTGTGCGAACAGGTGATCGATATGTTGAATGTTACTTCTGTCTTACCTTCAACTTTCATTAATTGTGGCTCTACATTGATCAATACCCTGAATGTGGATCCAACATGTTTGGCACGGTGTGGTCAGTTTCAACACAGATTCTACGATTTGGACTTTGCTGCTGCAGGCGGAACGAGAGACCTAAGTACACCTCCCAACGACTCTGTGTTTTTCTTTGTTAAAGAAATAAATCAGGCATGAGACAGATGGACCAATAGTTGACTTTAAATTTGCCAAAAGAACTCTTAACTATGTTTTCTTTTCAGAGCTCTCTGATATTGCCTAGTTTTGCCAATAACTTTTTTTAGGATGCCAATAGCATATTATCCAAGCATGAAAAAGCCAACAATCAGATAATTTTTATGTTTTCTTGATTTATTAGATATTCTCTCTAGTATTTTATATATGCTTTAAAAAGAACCGGTGAGATTTATGAAGAAAAAATAGCAATGTTGGAGCCATGAGATAGGACTAAACATCGATAAAACTTTTGTCAAAACCACTCCAAGACCACCAAAGCCACACAGTATTTAGAATTGAAGGGCATAATTACATGATTCAAGTATCTGTGAGACCAACTTTTCTTTTAGGATCCCCGAAAAAAACCTTTTCTTCTAGAATGATTCGGTCGAAGATGGCATGCGCAGAGTGAGGGTGCAAGTTGCTTCCACGTGCGACCCATGTCGCTATAGTTCTACTTTATTTTGACAGTGCAGACAGATATTATTGATTTATTTTGGTTTACTTTCTAAATCCTTTTTAAAGAACTATTGCTCTTGTTGCTTTGCTATGAACCACGAATCATCGTAGTGGAGCAGATTGTGAGGATGGGTTACTTGATACCTCCCATGTGGTGTGTGTTCTTAACCTGGATCATCTTAATCCAGGTTAATTAATATAAACTCTCGCCCCCTCCCACGCAAAAAAGGTGTAGTTTGTGCATATTTGAAGACATTGAAGGGCTCGGCGAAAGGGTTGAACAAGTTGCTCCACCTAGTGTTTACTATTTGAGGCTCAAAGTGTTGTAGAAATGAACAACGCACTCACACGGCGATTACTATTAGGCCGGCCTAGCACATGTCTAGATCACCCGGTTCTCGACCGGCCTTTTCCTTTTTCTCTACCATTTTTATCGTTTTCCTTTTATTTATTTTCAAAATATGTTCATGGTTTTGAAAAAAATCGTTTTTATCATCTTAATCCTTTATTTTTTTCACAATTTCAAACAACCTTCGTGTAGTATAAACAATTTGAAAATTTTGCACAATTTTAAATGTCCATGTTTAAAACGAATATTCAAAAATTGTTCACATTTTCTTAAATCACTTTTTCCAAAAAAGTGTCCACAAAACATTTTTAATTTTTCCAACAAATGTTCACTTTTTAAAATGATTGCTTTTCATATTTTTTGAAACCGACAGAAAAATAAGACTATAACCGATTCACAATAGTTCCACACAAATGGGTTGGCCCAATGAGGAACGCCCGTATGCGAACCAGTGACACCTTGCGACCATAGGAGCTATGTCTTTATTGCAAGGTTGTCAGAATCACAATTCTGTTTTACGATTCTACGACTTTACGATCCAAAGTAACCCTTTGATTCTACGATTTTAGTCTTTAGAATCTACGTTTCTACGATCCTGATAGTGAAGATTCTACGATTTGCGATCCTACCATCAGAGCTCTGATCCGATTCAGAATCACGATTCTGACAACCTTGCTTTATTGCGAGACCAACCTTCATCTCAACTAAACACACATGGCGATGTGCTCGCCTTAGCAGGTCAGCCTAGTAGATCATGCTATAGAACCATCTTGTCCGACTTGTTTTTTTCTGTGTTTTTATTTATCTATTTTCTTCGGTTTTTCTTATTTTGTGTATTATGTGTCATGTTGTGGGCCTCAGAGAAACGCAAAGTGTAAGTGCATCTAGTGCCACCGCTAATTGGTTTTGTAGTATTGACGACAAACATGGTTGAGGGACTAATGTGTTTGTTAGAATTGCAGGATAACACAGGTAGTAGTCCCTCATTGATTCGGTTTACCTACCAGAGATCACCCCTAAAATGTATGAAGACATTGAAGACAAGGGTGGTTCGTGACACGTTGAAGATAATGACATGTGAAGACATTCACTTGAAGACTATGGAGTGCGAAGACATAGTTTCCTTCGTAGTTTCATTTTCTTCTTTATTGAGTCATAGGAATCACCGTACTGTTAAGTGGGGTCCAAGTGAACAAAGCCACATGACTGAAGTGATGCTCAACCAAAATCCTATGTCCTCGAGCGAAGACAATAAGAGCAAATCTTATTCAGAGTTGGATGAGTCAGCCTTGCTTGTAGTCCAAGCCAAGCTACCCATGTGTTTGAAGACCGTTGGACACGTGTCTGTTCCTTAGTGACCCAGGGTCATTTCGGTCATATCATGTCGGGTTGCCTCCTAGCTATAAGTAGCCCACCCCTACATCAAAATTGGTGGTTGCTCAGAGTTAGTGCACGGCTTTTGTCATTTGAGAGCAACCCACCTCCGAAGCCTTTGAGAGAGAGAGATCCTTGCGAGGACAAAGCCCAAAACATCCAGTCAAAAGAGTGTTAGGCATCACTCAAGTCTTTCTGTCTGCGTGCCCTGAAGACTTGTTATACTTGAGGACTGTGCATCCCCCAACCGGTTAGGCATCACGTTCTGAGGATCCAAGAGTCATTGTGGATCGCCAGTGAATGGAGTCTGTGAAGGTTTGGAATCCTACCTTGAAGACTTACCAGAGTGATTGGGCGAGGATTGGGTGTCCTTAGCTCAAGGGGAATAAGGTGAAGACACGGTCTTCTGAGTTCAATCTCAGCCTCCCTAACTAGACGTACAGTTGTCACAGCAACTGGAACTGATCTACCAAATCCTTGTCTTCACCAAGATACTGGTTCTATCCTCTACTTTCTTTACATTTCAGTTTGTCTTCGTGAAGTTATTGCCTGCCTGCCTGATCTGTTTGACTTCACTGTGCAAAGACTATTACCTGTTTGGCTTCATACTGTCTTCCATTCTAATCCATACTACCTAGCTGCTGTTAGTCTTCGTGTTTTCACTATATTGCTTACTTGACTATGGCTTGTCTAGTGTAGTTCATCTTCCGCTGCATATCATATATGTTCATTCCAACAGTTTGTCTTCAAAGACCTCGTGTTTTGAAGACTTTCATAAAACTCGCCTATTCACCCCCTCCCCCTCTAGTCGATAACTAGCACTTTCACAAAGTTTCAACAAAGTACACTACCCTTATCAAGGACATGTACAATATTGTTATGAAAAGTGCTCGAACAAGTGATGGCAACACTGATGACTTCCCAATTAAAATAGGACCGCACCAAGGGTCAGCTTTGAGCCTTTATCTTTTTTGCTTTGGTGACATCTGACGTTACAAGGGATATAAAAGGAGATATCTAATGGTGTATGCTATTTTGCGGATGATGTGGTGCTAGTCCATCATGGTCGGATGAGGGTTAAATAGAAAGTTAGAGCTATGGAGGCAAACCCTAGAATCGAAAGGTTTAGCCTCAGTAGAACTAAAACTGAGTACATGAGGTGCGGTTTCAGTACTACTAGGCACGGAGAGGAGGAAGTAAGCCTTGATGTGCAGGCGGTACCTTAGAAGGACACCTTTTAATATTTGGGGTCAATGCTGCAGAATGATGGTGATATTGATGAAAGCGTGTGCCATCAAATCAAAATTAGATGGATGAAGTGGCGCAAGCTTCTGGCGTTCTCTGTGACAAGAGAGTGTCACAGGTAAAAGTTAAGTTCTACAGGACGATGATTCGACTCGCAATATTGTATGGCGCTGAGTGTTGGACGACTAAGAGGCTATATGTTCAACAATTAGGTGTAGCGGAGATGCATGTGTGAACACACAAGAAAGGATCGGATCCGGAATGATGACATACGCAATAGAGTTGGGGTAGCATTGACTGAAGAGAAACTTGTCCAACATCGTCTGAGATGGTTTGCGTAAATTTAGCATAGGCCTTCAGAAACTTCAGTGCATAGTGGACGGCTAATGCGTGCTAGAAATATCAAAAGAGGTCGGGCTAGACTAAAGTTGACATGGAAGTAGTTCGTAAATAAGATGTAAAAGACTAGAATTTCACTAAAGAACTACCATTGTGGAAATTAGCTATCCACATACCAGAACCATGAGTTGGCTTCGAGATATTATGAGGTCTTATGGTTTTCAGCTCCAGCCTACCCAACTTATTTAGGGCTAAAGACGTTCTTGTATGTGTGTTTCTCTATGGGTTTAAATTGATTTTTAATTCAGTTTTCTTTTGGATTGTTTCTATTCATTCCCCCTTTTCTTTTATTGGGTTCTTAGGTTATTTCATATTTTTCAAATACACATTAACTTTTATTTAAATACATGTTGAACATTTTTCATATGCAGGTTTAACATTTCCAGATGCACATTGAAAACGCAAAATTGAGTGCATCATTCAGAATTTTTTGAATACACATTGAACTTTTTAGCTTTTAAAGATACATGTTCAACATTTTCTGAACACATGTGAACACGTTTTGAATACACAGTGAATATCGTTTAACAAACATAATACAATCATAAATGTCCTGATTTTTTTTAAAACATGCAAAATATTTCTTAAGCGTTGGAACATTTTTGAAATGTCATGAACCATCTTTTGAATGGGACCATTGTCTTATATTGTATGCACATTTTCTACAAATATCACAAACATATTTATGAAACGATGAAATATGTTTATATATCACGAACATTGTATTTGAATGCTATATCACGGACAGTTTTTTTACAATGCATGATTTTTTTAAATGCCCGATCAACACTTTTCATAATTCAACTATTTATTTGAAATATATGTATTTAAAATATTTTAAAATACAAAAAAGTGAAAAAAATAACTTACCTGCCTACTTGCGTGGTTGAGACACATTCTTCCGTGCGCACATACTTATGAGCCCGGACCATTTAAGAAGCGTAGCTGCCAGCGGACCTACCATCTACCCGCGGATGAGAGGTAGCCACACACCCCTTGCCGCAGTTTGCGGCAAAATAGGAGATCTGGCTTGGGACCCAAAATCCTATTCGGCGCTTTCTGCGCGCAGTTTACGTGCATTTTGTTAACTTGCGCAAAGGCGTTCGGAAATGGTCCAGGCTCCAGAAGCTTCCTGGCAATTTTTGATGTTTTAGTTTTTTCTGGATCATTTTTCTACTTATTTTCTTTTTTCCTTTTCTATGTTTCAAATGCATGGAACTTGTCTCAGTTTGATTTTTTTTCCATTTGGAAAACTTCTTTTAAATTCGTGAACTTCTTTTTCAAATATCAATGAACTTTTTCTCAAATTCATGAACCTTTTCAAATTCATTAACCTTCTCAAAAATTTGTTTTTTTGTGTGAACTTTTCTTTCGTAAATTGCTGAACTTTTATCGATGATGATTCTTTTAACAGTATTATAACTAACCGGTTTTTCCCTACCAGACCAACTGTAGACAAAACGAAAAAAAAAACTATTGGCAAAGCGAGAAAGCGGCTAGCGCGAAGTTGGGCCACGTCCCGCTTGGGCTTAAGGCGGTGAAGATGAGGACTCACTCGGGAGGCTAGCATACACGTACTTCCTAGCACTTTGGGTAGGCCTAGTGCGGAAGTGTGTGCACTTGTGTATTCATTCGGTTAGGATTCCTTTTTAAAACCAAATTCAGGAAAAATATATAATCATGAATTTCAAAATATATTCATGATTCAGAAAAATTGTTCGCCAATTTGTAAATAATATGATTTTGAAAATTGTTTGTGAATTTGAGAACTTATTTGTGAATTTTCAAAAGGTTTGATAACCCATTAAATTTTCAGAAACTTTTAGAATTTTTTTATTTCACAAAATGTTTGCGAATTTCTAAAAAACCAAAATTAAAATTGTTCATGAACTTATAAAAATGTTCATGAATATTTCATGTTGTTCAAGGATATCAAAAGAAATGCGAACTGTGACTAAAAAGATATGAAATAAAATACTATTCATGAATTTGAATAATATTTATGATTTAAAAATTGTAAAATACTGAAAATATATTTGCAAAAAAATGTTGCTGAGTTCATAAAATATTCGTGAATTGTAGAAAATGCTATTAATTTTAAAATAAAAAATGAAAAAAATATGAAAATGAAACTGAATAAAAAATAGAAGAAAGAAAAATAGGTAAAGAGAAAAACTATGGAAAAATGGCTGGCCCATATAACGTCGCGTTTACCCGCTAGGATTGGCCCTCTGGCTCCTCCTTAACGTGTACCCCTTGCACTCTCGCCTCCCCTGGTAGCGATAAGTGGCGACTGCATGTGTGAGACTTGTCGCAACCAGACATTTTTGGTAAAAAAAAATTGACAGTACGGGAGCCACCGGTGGGTTTGTGTTCTTTTTTCATATATAGATTTTTTTCAAAGAGTTTTATCTACTGAATCTACGTCCAAATCATGAACCATTTTCAAGATTGTGTTTCTTACGTCAAGATCTTCAAAATTAGATCCCATGTTAATATGTTTTGATAAGAACTTTTTGGGCAAATTTGTGCTTCTAACTAGTAGTAACTTGTGCTTCCAAATCGTACTGAACTATAGTTGCAACTTGCAAGTGAACTAGCTTGTGCTTCCGCAAGGTGAAACATAACCGTGCTCATTTTGAAGAAGCACACGCTCTTGCCAGACGTAAAACCCAAAAATAATGAAACAGGAAAAAATGAGAATGGAGAAAAGAAATCCAAATAAATAATAAAAATTAATAACATGAAAAACAAAAAACTGGAAAAATAAAAAGTACTCCCCCCCATCCCGAAATTCATGTCGCGCGCGCAGTACAGTGGTTGCTTTGCAAAAAAACACCTTGTAATTTGAAAGCAGTAGCAAATAGGTCCTTGAATCCTTCTGCTTCCTCCGTCCGGCGCCTGCGCGTCGCCAAGGGCCAGCGCCGTGGGATTCCGTCGCCGTGCTGGAGATTTCGGCGCTCGCAGCCCACCCACCTCCACCTACCCGCCACCAGTTGCCCGCCGATTCCGCCGTCCACCGCGCCGCGACCACCAGGCGAGCTGATCCTCGATCCGCAAGGACCTGCCGGCGCCCAGCTGCGCAATTCCGCCACTTCGCTGAGTTTCCGCCCACCTGCGCGACCAGCCACTGCGGCGCCGCCCAGCTGCACCGCCGCCAACCTCCGTGATTCCGCCGCGATCCTTCCCCGCGCCCCGTCTCTCCTGCTGGGAGACTACAATCGCCGACCTAGTCTCTCCTTCCCCGCCGGCTCCTTCCTTGCCGACGACGCCTACTACTGCTGCTGCCCCCGCCACCACCGGCGCCTATTTTTGCTGCTGCTTCGACCACCTACAGCTGGTACTCCTGCAAAATTGGTAATGTTACCTTTGGAAACATTCAATCAGTAAATGACAAGATTTTGTTAACTTGGAAACATTCAATCATGTTAATTATGGAAACATTCAATCAGGAAATGGGATTTTGTTAATTTTGGAAACATTTAATCATGTTAATTCTGGAAACATTAAACCATGTTAATTTAACATTCAATCAATCAAGACTTTGGCAACTGGAATTATTACGGCATGGATTATGGACTCTCACATTTTTTTGAGGGAATTATGGACTCTCACCTGATCATCATCTATGGTCCTCCAGCTGAAATGTTCAGGTTTGGACTTGTAGCTGTACTTTGCAATTTAGGACATGGAAATGATCAACAATAGAAAAATAGAACAACACAGAGCTCTAGACCAATATGTGTACCAACTTTTTTGGCAATAATTTTGTTGATCAACAAGGTCTGAAGAACTTGTACAGTACTGTTCCTAATTTTATTCACACATGATAAGTCCAGGTCATAAAAATTTCATGATGTTCCTTACTGCTCCACAATCAGGACAATTAACAAGATTACTCCATGATGTGAACAATTAGACAATTAGACTGACAGTACATAGGGACAATTATCAGGATTACTCCATGATGTTCCTTAGTGCTCCACAATCTGGAGATCAATTAACAGTAAGGGAAATTCAGTTAAACCGAGGCCTTGAGTAAAATCAGTTAAAGATGCATTAACAACAAGGCCTTGAGTAAATTTAGACTTCCTCACAGCATGTTCTGATCCACTAACAGCAAGTCTAAACTTGGTAAATCTGGTCAACAAGATTACTCTAGAATTGATGGAGCTATGGTTTACTCATAATTTTCTCGTTTATGTACAATAACAACAGAAGCTATGGCGTAGTCATACTTTTGGCACTTGGGAGGATGAGGGCCTCAGAATTCAATCAGAGAGACAGGAAAGGAGGGCAACCGGATAAGGAGGAAAGACTCACACTACACCATGCACACACACACAACACAGGATGTCAAGATGACCCAACTTTTTTTATGTCATGGCTTTGATGAATGATGCCCCCACAATTCATGATCAAAAAAGAGAAAGCATGGAACTTACAAAATGAACAAGCACTGAACATTTCTGAACCTGCAATCCCACTGAACGTTTCTGAACCACTGAGCACGAGGAGGAGCCGTCATCATCGATGGGCCAGACCTGCAGAGCCACAATGTACTCCATGATTCAGTAACCTCGTTAACTGAACTGCAACTAAATGAAGGCTTATCTAGGGAAAGGGGGAGGAATTCTCATCTTGTCATCATGAACCTATCCAGTACCTACAATGACTTGCAGTCAAGATTGAATGTTTTACAATCATAATTTTCTTAATATCATTGCTCTTGATTGCATGTTTCAAAAACAGAATTCAGAGTAGTTCAAACAAGATCCACTCCACTGTCAAAATTTAGTTAACTGTTTCAAGCTGAGACTAGTTCACTGAAACCTGTTCACACCATTTAAAATGATTTGTCAATTAAACAATTTAAAATAAAAAAACTACAGTAGATCAGGACTCAAGCTGAGACTAGTTCACTGAAAGAAAAAGAAAATGCACAAGATCAATACTCAAGCTGAGACTAGTTTCTGATTTACTCATGATTGACATGTCAAAGTGCTTTGGTTTGCAACCAATGAGGAAGCCCACACTACTATCCTGGAAGATGCAGCTATTACTCATTTCACAGTAGGTTGACAATATGCAAATGATTTCCTAGGGGTTTCAGACCTGCTATGTGCTTATGTATTGAAATGCAATGGCATGATGGAACGCCAGGCACACCACATGAGCTGAAATCAGTGCATAGCAATGGAACTTGAATTGAGTTTCAAAACAAAACAAAGCTTTAGTCTGAATCTCTGGAGCTGCGGCGTGGCGGGGCCGCCGGCCCAAGATGACGCGGAAGGGACGGGGTGGGGCTGCGGGGGAAGGGATGAGGTCGACGGAGGCTGGTCGGCGAGGAGGTGATCCACGACGCGCAAGGGAACCAGGTAGTGGCAAAAATCGAACCTTGCCGCTTGCTCTGTTTTGGCAGGGGAACGAGGCGCTGGCGTGGGGGGACGAGGCGGCGACGTGGTGCGGCGGAGAGGTGGGTAAGGGAGCATGGTGGCATTGGGCGTGGGACGGATGGGGAGGCAGCGCCGTCGCCGGCGTGGGGGAGCGATGGAGAAAGCGAGGAAGGAGACGGGTGGACTGCGGGTTTGGTCGGGAAAATTCGAAGGACTAAAATGCAAAAAACGCCCTTGCGACAAGAATTACGAACGGAGGGAGTAAAAACAAACCCGAAAGAAACCGTTTCAATGAAAAAAAAAAGCCCAACACGAGTCGCGTAGCGACTTTGGAACGCTCCACGCTAGAAAAGTGCCCTCGGCGGAGGTTGTCGTTAGTTGCTCACCGAAGTTGTCTGGTTTCCATGTCGTCTTCTAGAATAGTGGCCCAGGTGCTGGTACAATTATTAACAAGAAATAGAGAGAAGGCCCACTAACGGCAAGTAGGAGACTCTAGAAGACGGTAGGCCCTTCAAGGGCTGATAACCGAAGGAAGAAAGCAAACTCTTGCCCATTGGAGAGTTCTCGAGATGCTTCAAGACCAGCAGCCGACGACGCTATAAGTACCTGGCCTCAGCCCTATCGCCCTCCATCCAACTCAAATCAGTGTCAAGCAAAAGCACACAACATCCTAGTCCTACCTACGATCTACAGAATTTTCCGAGCGCACAAGCCGAAGCAATCAACACCGACGATGTCGATCGTGCGGTGGAGCAACGTGTTCGACCCCTTCGCCGACCTCTGGGCGGACCCCTTCGACACCTTCCGCTCCATCGTCCCGGCGATCTCTGGCGGCAGCAGCGAGACGGCCGCGTTCGCCAATGCTCGCGTGGACTGGAAGGAGACCCCCGAGGCGCACGTCTTCAAGGCCGACCTCCCCGGCGTGAAGAAGGAGGAGGTCAAGGTGGAGGTGGAGGACGGCAACGTGCTCGTCGTCAGCGGCGAGCGCACCAAGGAGAAGGAGGACAAGAACGACAAGTGGCACCGTGTGGAGCGCAGCAGCGGCAAGTTCGTGAGGCGGTTCCGCCTGCCGGAGGACGCCAAGGTGGAGGAGGTGAAGGCCGGGCTGGAGAACGGCGTGCTCACCGTCACCGTGCCCAAGGCCGAGGTCAAGAAGCCCGAGGTGAAAGCCATCGAGATCTCCGGCTGAGCATTGGAGCCAGTTTGGTTGATGTGTGTGCGAGGTCTGCAACCTGAAAGTATGCTACAGTTCTTGCTGATCGAGTCTGGCGAGGCAACTATGAACAATGTATTGCGTTTCTTTCCCCAGTCGTTTATATACTTGTGTAATCACCTACAGATTTGGTGATGAATAAACCGGTCGGCTTTTGAGTGCAGTGCGCATTTTGCACACACAAAATTTGACCTTTTCGCTTCTTGTTCGGATGGACAAGATCAAGAGAAAAATGGCTTTCCTGCTCTTTTCCTTTTCTCAAGCAGCTGAAAAGTATCATTTGTTCTGAAGGGAAAATTCATTGGCTGTCCGAAAACTTGGTCACGGACAGGCTTTGTTTTCTATAGAAACTTATGCTTAAGAATTGAGTAAGAAAACTGTGCACAGGAATAATCGTGGCTCTACAATGATCAACACCATGAATGCGGATCCAACATGTTTGGCGCTGTGTGGCCGGTTTCTAGTTTCAACAGAAATTCTATTTCGATTGGGACTTTCCTGCTGCAGGCGGAAGGAGAGACCTAAGTAGACCTACCAACGATTATTGTGTTTTTCCTTCTTTGTTAAAGAAACAATTTTTCCTTCTTTGTTAAAGAAACAAATCAGGCCTTGATGAATAGATTGAAAATTTTCTCGCAAAAAAAAAACAAATCAGGCATGGAACCGATGGACCAATAGTTGACTTTAAATTTGCCAAAAGAACTCTTAACTATGTTTATTTTTCAGAGCTCTCTGATATTGTCTAGTTTTGCCAATAACATTTTTTTTTCAGGATGCCAATATCATATCATCCAAGCATGAAAAAGCCAACAATCAGATAATTTTTATTTAATTTTTACGTCTTCTTGATTTATTAGATATTCTCTCTAGTATTTTATATGCTTTAAAAAGAACAAGTGGAGATTTCTGAAGAAAAAATAGCAGTGTTGGAGCCATGCGATCGAGTTGAACATCGACAAAACTTTTGTTAAAACCACTCCAAGACCACCAAAACCACACGGTATTTAAAATTGAAGGGCATAATTACATGATTCAAGTGTTTGTGAGACCAACTTTTCTTCTAGGATCCCCGAAAAAAGCTTTTCTTCTAGATCGATTTGGTCGAAGATGGCATGCGCAAAATGAGGGTGCAAGTTGCTTCGGCATGCGACCCATGTCACTATAGTTCTACTTTATTTTGATGGTGCGGACAGATATTATTGGTTTATTTTGGTTTACTTTCTAAATCCTTTCTAAAGAACTGTTGCTCTTTTTCCTTTGCCAGGAACCACGAAATCATCGTAGTGGAGCAGATTGTGAGGATGGGTTGCTAGATACCTCCAATGTGGTGCGTGTTCTTAACCTGGATCATCTTAATACAGGTTAATTGATATAAAACCCTCGCCCCCTCCCGTGTAGAAAAGGTGTAGTTTGTGCATATTTGAAGACATTGAAGGGCTCGGCGAAGGGGTTGAACAAGTTGCTCCACCTAGTGTTGTTTTCCTTTTATTTATTTTCGAAAAATGTTCATGGTTTTTAGAAAATTTAAAAAAAATTATATTTTTGAAAATATATTATTTACTTTTATAAATATCGGTCACGTTCTTTAAATACATTTTTTTGCACAATTTTAAACAACCTTCGCGTAGTAAAACAAAATTTGGAAAAATTTCACAAGTTTAAAATGTCCATGTTTAAAAAGAATACTTGAAAATTGTTCACATTTTCTTAAATCATTTTTTACCAAAAAAGTGTACACAAAACATTTTTAGGTATTCAACAAATGTCCACATTTACAATAATTGTTTTTCAATTTTTTAAACCGACAGAAAAACCATACTGGAACCGATTCACTATAGTTTCACGCAAATGGGTTGGCCCAATGAGGAACGCCCCTATGCGAAACAGTGACACCTTGCGATCATAGGAGCCATGTCTTTATTGCGAGACTAAGCTTTATTGTCCGAATTTTTTCTGTGTCTATCTATTTTCTCTGGTTTTTCTTATTTTTGTGTAGTCATGTTGTGGGCCTCGGAGAAACATAAAGTTCCAACAAAATACATTACCTTCATCAAGGACATGTACAATAAATGCTATGAAAAGTGTTCGAACAAGTGATGATAACACTGATGACTTCCCAATTGATATAGGACTGCACCAAAGGCCAGTTTTGAGCCTTTATCTTTTTTGCTTTGGTAACGTATGAGGTTACAAGGGATATACAAGAAGATATCTCATGGTGTATGCTATTTTGCGGATGATGTGATGCTAGTCCATGATAGTCGGACGAGGGTTAAATAGAAAGTTAGACCTATGGAGGCAAACCTTGGAATCGAAAGGTTGAGCCTCAGTAGAAATAAACCGAGTACATGAGGTGCGATTTCAGTACTACTAGAACGAGGAGGAGGATGTAAACCTTGATAGGCAGGTGGTACCTCAGAAGGACATCTTTTAATATTTGGGGTCAATCCTGCAAAAGGATGGTGATATTGATAAAAATGTGTGCCATCAAATCAAAGTCAGATGAATGAACTGGCGCAAGCTTCTGACGTTCTCTGTGACAAGAGAGTGTCACAGGTAAAAGTTAGGTTCTATAGGGCGACGATTCAACAAGCAATGTTGTATGACGCTGAGTGTTGGACGACTAAAAGGCTACATGTTCAACAGTTAGGTGTAGCGGAGATACACATGTGAACACATAAGAAAGAATCGGATCCAGAATGATGACACATGCAATAGAGTTGGGATAGCACCGACAGAAGAGAAACTTGTCCAATATCGTCTTAGATGATTTGCGCAAATTTAACATACGCCTTCAAAAGATCCAGTGCACAGTAGACAGCTAAAGCGTGCTGGAAATATCAAAAGAGGTCGGGCTAGAAAAAACCTGACATGAAAGTAGTCCGCAAATAGAGATTTAAAAGACTAGAATATCACTAAACGACTACCCATGTGAAAATTAGCTATCCACATATCAGAACCATGAGTTGATTTCGAGATATTATAGGGTGTTATGGTTTTCAGCTCTAGCCTACCCAATTTACTTAGGACTAAAGACGTCCTTGTATGTGTGTTTCTCTATAGGTTTACTTCGATTTTTCTTTCAATTTTCTTTTGGACTTTTTTCAATTCATTCCCCCTTTTCTTTTGTAGGGTTCCTAGTTTTCTTTCTTATTTTTCAAATACACATTAACTTTTATTTAAATACATGTTGAACATTTTTCATATGCAGGCTTAACATTTCCAGATGCACATTGAAAAAACAAAATCGAGTACATCATTAAGAATTTTTTGAATAGACATTAAACTTTTTAGTTTTTAAAGATACATGTTCAACATTTTCTGAACACATGTGAACACTTTTTGAATACACAGTGAATATTGTTTAACAAACATTATAAAATCATAAATGTCCTAATTTTTTTCTAAAACATGAAAAATATTTCTTAAGCATTAGAACATTTTTTAAATGTCATGAACGTTTTTTTCAATAGGGACCATTATCTTATATTGTATGCACATTTTCTAAAATATCACAAATATAAATTTTGAAACGATGAAATATGTTTAGAAATCACGAACATTTATTCGAAAGCTATCACGGACTTTTTTTACAATGCATGATTTTTTTAAATGCGCTATCAACACTTTTTGTAATTCAAGTAAATTTTTTAATATATGTATTTAAAATACTTCAAAATACAAAAAAGTGAAAAAATAGCTTACCTGCCTACGTGTGTGGTTGACACACATTCTTACATGCGCGCGTAATTATGAGCCTGGACCATTTAAGAAGCAGACGTTAGAATAGTCCAGGCTCCAGAAGCTTCCCGGGCGTTTTTTGATGTTTTAGTTTTTTCCGGATCATTTTTTCATTCTTTTTGTATTTATTTCCTTTTTCTTTTTCCATTTTTCAAATGCATGGAACTTTTCTCAATTTGATTTTCTTTCATTTTGAAAACTTCTTTTAAACTCGTGAACTTCTTTTGAAATATCAATGAACTTTTTTCAAATTCGTGAACCTTTTCAAATTCATCAACCTTTTCAAAATTTGGAATTTTTTCTTTTTTGTGCACTTTTCTTTAGTAAATCTGTGAACTTATATCGATGATGAGTTTTTTCAACAGTATTATGACCAATCGGTTTTTATCTACCAGACCAACTGTAGAAAAAACGAAAAAAGATCTACTGGGCAAAGCGAGCGAGCAGCTAGCGCGAAGTTGGGACACGTTCGGCTTGGGCTTAAGGCGGTGAAGATGAGGACTCACTCGGGACCGCCTAGTCAAACGTGTACCTCCAAGCGCTTTGGGTCGGCCTAGTGCGGAAGTGTGTGCACTTGTGTATTAATTCTCTTAGGATTCCTTTTTAAACAAAATTATGGAAAAATATATAATCATGAATTTCAAAATATATTCATGATTCAGAATAATTGTTCGTGAATTTGTAAAAAATATGATTTCGATTTTTGTTTTGTGAATTTGAGAAATTATTTGTGAATTTTCAAAAGATTTGACAACTCATTAAATTTTCCTAAATTTCAAAAAAATGTTTTCAATTGCAGAAAATGTGTTCGGATTTTTAAAAATACAAATTTAAAAATGTTCATGTACTTATAAAAGTGTTCATGAATATTTCAAGTTTTTCAAGGATATCAAAAGAAATGTGAACCGTGACTAAGAAAAGTGAACTAAAATACTATTCATGAATTTGAATAACATTTATGACTTAAAAAATGGTAAAATACTTAAAATATATTTCTGAAACAATGATGCAGAGTTCATAAAATATTCGTGAATTCTAGAAAATATTATTGATTTTAAAATAAAAAAATGAAAAATATATGAAACTGAAACTGAATGAAAAAACAAAAGAAAGAAAAAGGTAAAGAGAAGAACTATGGAAAAATGGCTGGCCCATATAACATCGCGTTTGCCCGCTAGGATTGGCCCTCCGACTCCTCCTTACACGGCACCTCTAGTTCTCCAAAATCAGTAGTTAACGGGTAACCCTTGCACTATCGCCTCCCCTGGTGGCGATAAGTGGTGACTGCACGTGCGAGACTTGTCGCAACCAGACAGTTTTGGTCAGAATTTTTTGTGACAGTATGGAGGCGCCGGTGGGTTTGTGTTCTTCTTTTATAGATATTTTTTCAAAGAGTTTTATCTGCTGAATCTACGTCCAAAACATGAACCATTTTCAACATTGTATTTCTCACGTCAAGATCTTCGAAATTAGATCTCATGTTGATATGTTTCGACAAGAACTTTTTGGGCAAATTTGTGCTTCTAACTAGTAGTAACTTGTGCTTCCAAATTGTACTAAACTGTAGTTTCAACTTGCAAGTGCTTGTGCGTCCGCAAGGTGAAACACAACCGTGCTCATTTTGAAGAAGCACACGCGCTTGCCAGACATAAAACCCCAAAAAAATGAAACAAGAAAAAATGAGAACAGTGAAAAGAATTCAAAATAAAAAATAAGTAAATAATAAAAAACGCAAACCAAAAACAGAAAAGTTTTATAGGAAACCCGAAGAAAAACCATTTCAATGAGAAAACGCCCAACACGGTTCACGTAGCGACTTTGAAACGCTCCACGCTAGAAAAGTGCCGTCGGCGGAGGTTACCCTTAGTTTCTCTGGTTTCCATGTCCTCTTCTAGAGACGGCCCCGCAACACATTCTAGAATAGTGGCCCAGGTGCTGGTACAATTATTAACAAGAAATAGAGAGAAGGCCCACTAACGGCAAGTAGGAGACTCTAGAAGACGGTAGGCCCTTCAAGGGCTGATAACCGAAGGAAGAAAGAATGGCTCACAGCCTGGCTGGAAACCGAAGGAGAACCAAACTCCCGTCGATTTGAGAGTTCTCGAGATGCTTCAAGACCAGCAGCCGACGACGCTATAAGTAGCTGGCCTCAGTCCCATCGCCCGCCATCCCAAACTCAAGCCAGCGTCAAGCAAAATCCTACGTACGATCCGATACAGAATTTCCCCCCGAGCTACAAACCGAAGCAACACCGAGAATGTCGATCGTGAGGCGGAGCAACGTGTTCGACCCCTTGGCGGACCTCTGGGCGGACCCCTTCGACACCTTCCGCTCCATCGTCCCGGCGATCTCAGGCGGCAACAGCGAGACGGCCGCGTTCGCCAACGCCCGGATGGATTGGAAGGAGACCCCCGAGGCGCACGTCTTCAAGGCCGACCTCCCCGGCGTGAAGAAGGAGGAGGTCAAGGTGGAGGTGGAGGACGGCAACGTGCTGGTCGTCAGCGGCGAGCGCACAAAGGAGAAGGAGGACAAGAACGACAAGTGGCACCGCGTGGAGCGCAGCAGCGGCAAGTTCGTCAGGCGCTTCCGCCTCCCCGAGGACGCCAAGGTGGAGGACGTGAAGGCCGGGCTGGAGAACGGGGTGCTCACCGTCACCGTGCCCAAGGCCCAGGTCAAGAAGCCCGAGGTGAAGGCCATCCAGATCTCCGGCTGAGTGCATGCGTCTCGACGTATGGTCATCAAGGATGGAGCCAGTTTGGTTGATGCGTGTGCGAGGTCTGCAACCTGAATGTATGCTACAGTTGTGTCTTTGTTCTTGCCGATCGAGTCTGGCGAGGCATCTCTGTACTGCGTTTCTTTCGCTGGTCGTTTCTGTTCTTGTGTAATCGCCAACAGATTTGATGATGAATAAATGAGAAATAAGCCGTTCCGATTTTGGGTGCAGTGCAGATTTTGCATACACAAATTTGACCTTTCTTTGCTTGTACTAGTTCGGATGGACAGTTTTCTCAAGTAGCTGAAAAGATTCATTGTACACAAGGAAAGATTCACTGAAAATGGCAGCCTGGCAAGCAGGTACTAGGTCTGCTTAAAGAATAATCGATACACGAATCCGTCTCACATTCAGCTTTCATTAATCGTGGGTCTACACTGATCAATACCCTGAATGCCCTGATTGTTGATTGTGTGACTTCTATCTCACCTTCAGTTTTCTTCTTTCTTGAGACATACTTTCAGTTTTCTTTTATCTTTTTTCTTTGAAAAGTACATCTTTTTTTAGTACACACCCATATCATCACACATGTTTAACTCAAACGTGACATATCATCTAATGAAGTTCAAACTTAAGACTTATTTGCCAAGAGCTACGCTCGGCAAAGATTAAGCAAACTTTAGTCCCACCTCGCCCAGGGATAGGCAACAAGACGTGTTTAAATAGTCCCACCTTCCCTGAGACCGCTTGTAAACCGCACCATCTCCGAGCTAGTCTCTGGGTATCGAGAGGGAAGATGTCCGATTAGTGCACTAAGGGCAGGTCATGTTGCTCCGTTGACCTTGAAACTTCTCGCGCTCTCAAAGGAGGCCATCGCATGACACATGCCACACCCTCGCATTTTTCGATCCGCGTGCAATATTCGAGAAATTTATTACTCTGCTAGAGTTTCATGCCGGAAGTTGCAGGTCTGCAAAGGCGGCACATGAAATCATGCCCAGAAGCGGCATTGAAAATCCTTTGTGATCTCCTTGCGGCATGCGTAGGCCTTGTGCAGACGAGGTAGGGGCAATGCCCTGCCACCAGGGGCGAAAGTACCTTGGTGGCATGTCCAGTCCAACCGTTTAAATCCTCGGAAAATCGTACGATGCCGGAATTCCTCGAGAGCTGGCATGCTACCATCACATGGCCCAGGGTGGTAAAAGTTTAGGCGCATTTCGGATATGCCTCCCCTGGTGCCGCTTGTAAACCCACCATTTGCGATCTAGTCTCAGGGTATCGAGAGGTAATGTGTTTGGTTTGTGCAGGAAGTGTGGGTCATGTTGCTCCATTGGCCTCGGAACTTCTCGTGCTCTCAAATGAAGCCATCGCATGACATGTGCCAGTCCCCAGCATTTTTCCTACCCGCGTGCAATATTTGAGACATTTATTGCTCTGCTAGGGTTTCATCACCGGTATTTGCAGACCTGCAAGGTGGCACATGAAATCATGCCCGGAAGCGGTATGGAAAATTCTTTGTGATGTCCTTGCGGCATGCGCAAGGTTAGATGAAAGAGGCACAAGTGATGCTAACTAATCATATTACCGAGAGTAGCACTCGGTACAGATGTCATTTCCGAGATTTGCCCTAGGCAAAAAGGAAAACCTAGATCTAGTTGCGGACCTTTTTCGAGAGTACCTCTCGGTAACAGAAAACCTAGATCTAGGTTTGACTTCCTTTTTCGAGTGCCCCACCGACAGGCTCTCTGTAAAGGTAGCGTGGAGAAACTTAAATTAATTCCCCGTTGGTTTCATTTTACTTTGTGCCTCTCTCTTCTCGCTGCTCCCCCTCACCGACCGGCGCCCCCGCACCCCGCGGCCGTCCCCCGACCGGCCGGCGCCCCCCACTCCGTGGCCGCCTCCCTCCCCCCCGACTGACCGACGCCCCCCACCCTGCGGCCGTCCCCCGACCGGTCGGCGCCCCCCACACCGATCTCCTCCCTCCGGTCTACTTGGTGAGCTCCCCCTCTCCATGTGTGGATGTATGTATAGACTATAGATGGATATTTGGATGCATACATAGATGCATAAATAGATGGATAGATGGATGCATAGATAGATGGATGACTAGATGTATGGATTGATAGATGTATGGATGCTATGTAGATAATTTTTGATGTTGTTGTATGCATGGATGTTATGTGTGGATGTATGTATGGATTTTGTTGTTGTTTATGTCTATTAGTTTTTGTAGTAGCTTTTTGCATTAGTTTTTATGTAGTAGTTTTATCTAGTAGTGGTACTAGTAGTTTTGGTAGTAGTTCCCCGTAGTAGTTTCTTATAGTAGTTTTTATGTACTAGTGTTTATCTTGAGCGAGTGACGACCATATTTGACAGATGCGAGATATTTTCAGAGGAATGGTACCGATTGTTCTCGTAGGGGGTCACGCTTCCTCTGTTCCTCCTCTGTGATATTTTCAAAGCAGGAGGAACAGAGGAAGAGCGACCATCACCGACAGTCGATGAGAGTCATTCTTAGAGGAAGAAAATTGACTTTTGATGATGACGGTCGATCTTGGTGAGCTCTTCCTGTTATATCTTGATAACGCACGATGGACTCCCCCAGCTCGACCATCATCGAAAGTCAAAATATCCGTGAGAGAGTGTCCACCATATATACAACCACCAGAGAGAGTGTCGATGAGAGTTGTTCTTGGAGGAAGAAAATTGACTTTTGCCGATGGCGGTCAATTTGGGCGAGTTCTTCCTGTGATATACATTTGTCATGCACGATGGACTTGCCCAGCTTGACCATCACCGAAAATCGAAATACCCGTGAGAGAGTGTTCACCATAGATACCACCACCAGAGAGAGTGTCCACCATATATACGTGAGAGGGATAAGAGTTGTTCTTGGAGGAAAAAAATCGAATTTTGCCGATGGCGGTCGAACTGTGCGAGTTCGTCCTGTGATATACATATGTCACGCACGACGGACTCGCCCAGCTCAACCATCACCGAAAGTCGAAATATCTGTGAGAGAGTGTACATCATGATTAATTTGCTTAGAAGTAATCTTTGATATTTTAATCTTATGTTATTTTTCATTGTGTGATGAAAGGTGCTAGCACCGATCGATTTTGCTGCTATGGCTTCGTCTGAAGACGCAGCTTTAATATAGGGTCGACTCCGCGTTCAAGGAGAAGCGCGCCGAGGACCACTTGGAGGCACTCATTGAGAAGAACCCACAACTGATCGTAATAAAGTAATTTGCGGATCTCGCCAAGAAGAATCCGCCAGCTAAGGAGAGGAGGGCCCCACCACGTAAGGAGTGTGACCATCTGGTTCCATTGAGTCCACCGACCATCATTCCCGACGACGCTTGGTCCTCCACTATGGTGAATGTCCCCGCGTGCTCTGACTCCACGATAATTGGTTTCACAGACTACACCTCGGAGTAGTCAACCTAGATAGTTTGACGTTGATTTAGTGATATAGTCATGTAGCTGCTGATATGGACTTGGATTGCCACTTGCTATGGTTTTGATTGTATGAGTGATGAATGCTTACGTGGATTATGTATGATGTGATATTTTAACCTTGCATTCCTTCTCTGCCTCTTTTCTCTTTCTTTGTAGACGATGTGGTGTGCGGTGTACAGATGTAGGTGTCCAGGAATCTACGATTCATTGTTTGAATGCAATGAACAAGTGCTTCACTATGAAGGCAGCTCCCATGACTCGTTCAATAGCAGAGAGAAGGCAGAGTATCATTACAAACAGTATATGCTTAACCAGAAGAGAAAATCTGAAGTAGGCAATGGTGCAAGCCAGAAACGGTTTATTGGGTTCAGTGGATGGAAGAACTTGACAATTCTCCTTCAGCTCGTCATAATTTTGGTGTTGCTTTTATCATGTGGTCGCATGTAGACATGCATTGACCACTTTGTTGTTTAGTAAGTAGGCACTTGTACCAAAGAGCTACTTTGTGATTTGACATGAAGCTTGTGTGAATTATTGATATAATGTTTATGTGAGTTTTGTTGTTAGACTTTGTGGCTTCAAATGCAAGTTTTTTGTATTGTATATCTATTTTTGCTGCAGTGGTTCGAGGGAAAAGCGGAAGAAACGGAACTAGGAACGAATCTTTACTGAGTGCAGCTCTCGGCAAAATGGCATGCACTGGGAGCATCTAGCAGTTGGCTGTGACAGTTATGCCGAGCATGGCTCTCGGCAAAGAAATGACGGAACCAGCAACCGTGAAGTCACTTTATTTTGCCGAGAGGCACAATTTGGCTCTCGGCAAACTCTTTGCCGAGTGCCCGTTTTCTGGCTCTCGGCAAATTTCTGTTTGCCTGAGAGGTGTACGCCTGGTAGGCTTTGCCGAGTACAACTCTCGACAAAGCCTTTGCCGAGGGTTTAGGCTGTTTGCCGAGTGTTTCTGGCACTCGATGTAGGTGGCGATTCCAGTAGTGCCCCCCCCCCCCGAGTCACGGTTGGCGGCTGGGCGTGACGCGAGGAGGTGTTGGATTGCCGTGGGGCCCGGTGGCACAATGTCCACCGTGCTCGATGGTGGTGGCTCTACCTGGCAGCCATGTGGCGGCTGCAGAGCGGCGGCCTCTTTAGGCGGTGACGTGCGAGACAACCCCGACCAGATCAGGCGGATCTCGCGTCGGCGGCCCGTCGTCATGCAGCAGGGGTTGCGTGCGGCTTGGGTCACGGGCGACCAGCTCTGCCGTGGCTGGCGGTGGTTTATATGCGCGTCCAGGTGGGCTATTGGCGAGTGGCGATGGCTTGCTCTGCCAGGCGGCGCGAGTTGTGGGCGGCTTAGGTCACAGGCGGCAACCCTATAGTGCTAGGTGGTGGCATCGGCGTGGTGGGGGACAACCATGATCTTCTCCTATGTTCGTCCGATGACTCGATCTGGCAGTGGGAGGCGAGCTCAGTCGGTGGGTGGCAGTGGCTAATGCTCTGGGCATCTTCGGCGGCCCGATGGTGGGGGCAAATCGGCGAGGGAGGGTGGGGGCCCCCTGGCCATCTTGTTGCTAAAATTGGAAAAAACCAGGTTGGTCGTGGCAGAGGTTCGGGTCTTCGGTGGTTGGGGTGGCTGCAGTTGGTGGTCGTGTCCACTTCCCCTGCCCTGTAAGGACCGGTTGAGCCCTGACCTCACCAAGGAGCTGACTTTGGGGCTCTTGGTGATGCCTTCTGCCACTTCATCGCTTGTTGGTGTCCGGGTGCGATGTTAGCACGCGGAGGAGAGATATGGGATGTCGGGGCGGCGACCCTAGTGGTGGGAGCCATGGTGCTCGCAGGCGGGGAGCTCGCAGCTTAGGTGTGGACCAACAATCATGGCCATGTAGGCGGCGTGGTGGTCGGTATTTTAGGCGATCGTTCGTGGTCTTGGGGGCTGGGAGGCGGGCCGGGGACTAATTCCTGTCTAGCTTGGACCGGACTGACGGCGGCGGCATTCGAGGATGTCCATTAAGACAGCATCATGGCTACTCTCCTTCTTTCGTTGTGATCCTTTGGATTGAGGGACAGCGGCGCTCTGGTGCTGTTACCTTACTGAAGGCATCGTTTTGGAGTCCACGGCTCGTCTTACACAGCTCCATTTGTAGCTATTTTTGGCACCATGCACCCTCCATGCAAGCTACATCTACTTGTGAACTGCGTTGGGATTTTCGCGAAGAGGAGAGAATGATGCAGTACAGTAGAGATAAGTATTTCCCTTAGTTAAGAACCAAGGTTATCAATCAAGTAGGAGAACCAAGCAACACCTCGTTAGCAGCACCTGCACACAAACAATAAATCCTTGCAACCCGAACAAGGGGTTGTCAATCTCTCGACGGTTACGAGCAAGATTAAATTGCATGGTATTTGATAAATAGATCAGATAAAATTACAAAATAAAATAAATAAAGCAAAAACACAGCAAGGTATTTTTGGTTTTAATATATGATAAAAGATAGACCCGGGGGCCATTTCACTAGAGGCTTCTCTCTTGAAAATAGCATACAGTGGGTAAACAAATTACTATTGGGCAATTGATAGAAAAGCAAATAATTATGACGATATCCAAGGCAATAATCATGTATATAGGCATCACGTCCGAGACAAGTAGACCGACTCCTGCCTGCATGTACTACTATTAATCCACACGTCGACCGCTATCCAGCATGCATCTAGAGTATTAAGTTCATAAAGAACGGGGTAAAGACTTAAGCAAGATAACATGATGTAGATAAGATAAACTCACGTATGAATAGACCCCATCTTTTTACCCTTAATAGCAATGATACAATATGTGTAATGTCTCCTTCTGTCACTAGGATTGAGCACCGCAAGATCAAACCCATTACAAAGCACGTCTCGCATTGCAAGAAAAATCAATCTAGTTGGCGAAACTAAATCAATAGATCAGAGAGAAATATGATGCTATAACAATCATGCATAAAAGAATTCAGAGAAAAGTTAAATAATATTCATGGATAGATCTGATCATAAACTTACAATTCGTTGGATCCCAAAAAACACATCGCAAAAAGTGATTACACCGGATAGAACTCCAAGAACATCGAGCGGAACATTATGTTGAAGATTAAATAGAGAGAAGAAGTCATCTAGCTACTAACTATGGACCCGTAGGTCTGTGGTAAACTACTCACGCATCATCGGAAGGGCAGCAAGGATGATGTAGAGCCCCTCCATAATCGAATCCCCCTCCGGCAGAGTGCCGTAAAAGGCCTTTAGATGGAGTCTCGTGGTTCTGGAACTTGCGGCGGCGAAAAAAGTATTTCTTGGACTCCTTTGTTGGTTTCACGATTTTAGAGAATTTATAGAGGCGAAGTTGGGTCAAACGGAGCCACGAGGGCTCCACAAGCCACCAGGGAGCGCCCTACCCCCGTGGGCGCGCCCTGGTGCCTTGTGGGCCACTGCTCCATCTCTTCGTCCCCTCCGAAGCTTTCAGGGTCTCTTATGTCCAGAAAAAAATCTCTAAAATGTTTCATGGCATTTGGACTTCGTTTGGTACTGATATTCTAAAAAACAAAAAACAAGCAAAAAACAACAACTGACACTAGGCACTAAGTTCATAGGTTAGTCCCTAAAAATGATATATAATTGCTTGAAAGTGTATATAAAACATCTAAGGTTAATACTATAATAGCATGGAATAATAAAAAATTATAGATACGTTGGAGACATATCAGCTAACAAACACACCCTAAGGAAAGTCAGAAAGGAAGAAAGTCTCGCATCAACTAGGCGGATCAACGAGCAATGTAGAGGACCATCAATCGATATCAATGCAAGGAGTAGTGATTTCCATGCAATGGATGCACTAAGAGCTATAAAGTGTATGAAACCTCAACGGAAACATAATGGGTGTGCATCCAACTTGCTTGCTTATGAAGACCTCGGGCATTTGAGGAAGCCCATCATCGAAATATACAAGCTAAGTTCTACAATAAAAAATTCGCACTACTATATGAAAGTGATAGCTCAGAAGACTCTCTATATAAAGAACATGATGCTATTCTGAAGCAGAAGTGTGGTAAAAGGTTATTAACATTGCTCGTTTTCTCTTTTCTCGCATTTTTTTCTTGTTCTTGTTCTTTTTATTTTTTTCTCTTTTTCTTTCTTCTTTTTTTATCCAGAGTCTCATCCCGACTTGTGGGGGAATCATAGTCCCCATCATCCTTTCCTCATTGGGACAATGCTCTAATAATGATGATCATCACACTTTTATTTACTTACAACTCGATATTATAACTTGATAACTGAAACAACATGACTCTATATGAATGTCTCTGGCAGTGTACCAGGATGTGCAATGATATAGCGTAATATGTATAACAATGATGAACGATGGCTATGCCACAAATATCATCTCAGCTCTATATGATCATGCAAAGCAATATGATGATGAACAGACAAGTCATGTGATGGAACGGTGGAAGTTGCATGGCAATATATCTCTGATGGCTATGCAAATGCATAATAGGTAGGTATGGTGGATGTTTTGAGGCAGATATAAGGAGGCATATGTGTGATAGAGCGTATCATATCACTGTATACTAGTATAACACAACAATTATCACCAAGTTAGAATGCCGCATCAAGACTTTGGAACCTCCCTGGCCGACACCGGCAATACTTTCATTTTTCTCATCTAAAACTCCAAGAGAAACTTGATAATTGGCAAACAATATTTCAACAAATTGATAAGCAAAGTGAGACATGCGAGTCTTTGCATTCAAAATATGATTAAGGCCCTGTTTGTTTGGACTTTTGCTTCTGCTTTTGTAGGCTTTCTACTTTGGCAAAAAGCCAAAAAAAAACTCCTAAATAAGTGATTTTTTTGCTTATACCATCATATAAGAATATTGATTCATAAGACAAAAGCTGAAGCAAAAAACCCCTATTTAAGAGCTTTTTTGTGATTTTTTTGTCAAAGTGGAAAAGCTGGAAAAGTAGTAGCAAAAGTCCAAATAAATAGGCTCTAAGAAGAAAGCTCTTAAATTAGGATCATACGAGGAGACCATATACAAAAGCATCATATGCAAGTTCCATAGCAGACAAGATCTTCACATGGAAAAACTACCTCCACATCACCAGTTCACCATATCAGGCATGTTTCCCACATAATATAAGACGACGCCGGACACCGCTCTCCGCCCGCTAGAGGCTGTCGTGCCCCGCTGGACACCGTACACCACCGATTTCCTCCTTGTGACTTAGGTTTGCATGCAACTGATTCCCTTCCAACAAAACACCTTTTTTAGGGGTTTTCAACAAAACACCTATGGACTTACCTTATCAGTTTACCAGGCCTAAAGGTCCAAGGCCCAAATAACCGATCGCCCTTCCTTCTGTCATTTTCCTCCCCCACAATGCAAGGTAGAGCAGGAGCTTTCATTCATGGTGGCGGCTGCGACTTCCAGTAGATAGATTCAAATACACAGAGTACAAATGAAAAAATGAAAGCAGAATGGTCGCCCTACCTCTCCCTATAAGTTCTGACACAGACTAAAACCAAAGAGACGTAGAACGGATAGAGGATTTGGGCCTCCCTATTTTTTGGGGGCCCTGTTTGGTCGCCCACCTCGCACACCCATGTCGACGGCCATGCGTAGTATGTGGTTGACACACATTCTTACGCGTGTGCCTGCTTATGAGTCTGGACCATTTAAGAAGCACAGATGCCAGCAGACCTCGCATCTAGCTGCGGATGAGAGGTAGCCACGCCCCGTTGTTGCAGCGTGCGGCAAAATAGGAGATCCCACTCGGGACCTAAAATCCTATTTGACGCCTTATGTGCATTTCGTTAACTCGCGCGGTGGTGCCAGAAGCGTTTTGAAATGGTCCAAATTCCAAAAGCTTCCCAGCCATTTTTTAATGTTTTAGGTTTTTTGATCATTCTTTTTCTATTTATTTTCTTTTTTATTATTCTTTATTTTTTCAAATGCATGGAACTTTTCTCAATTCGGAAAACCTTTCGTCAATTGGAAAACTTCTTTTAAATTCATGAACTTCTTTTTCCAATATCAATGGTTTTTTCAAATTCATGAACCTTTCTCAAATTATCATGAACCTTTTCAAATTCGTCAACCTTTTCAAAATAATGAATTTTTTCTTTTTTCATGAACTTTCTTTTGCAAATCTATGAACTTTTTATCGATGAAATTTTTTCAATTGTATTATAACGACCTGTTTTTCCCTACCAGACCAACGGTAGAAAATAACGGAAAACTAGTAGGCGAAGCGAGCGAGAGGCTAGCGCAAAGTTGGGCCACGGCCCGCTTCCATGCGTGCGAGCGCCAGCTTTGCTAGCTGGTGCTTAAGGCGGTGAAGACGAGGACTTACACGGGACCTCCTAGTTACCACATATAGTGACCGAAGGCTAGCAAACGCGTACCTCCAAGCACTTTGGGTTGGCCTAGTGCAGAAGTGTGTGCACTTGTGTTTTCATCCTTTATGATTCATCTTTAAAAAAAAATCAGTAATATATTCATAAATTTTAAAAATATATTCGTGAATTCAAAAAAATTGTTCACGAATTTGTAACAAAAAACAATTTTGAAAATTGTTTGTGAATTATAGAAATTATTAATGGATTTTAAAAAAGGTTTGCTAATTCATGAAATTTTTACAAATTTTATTTGTTTCTTTATTTTCATAAAATGAGTGCAAATTAAAAAAGAAAATTTAAAAAGGTTCATGTTCTTGGAAAATGTTCGTGAAATAAAAATGTCCATGAATTTTAAAAATTGTTCAAGGATATCAAAAAATGTTGAGAACTAAAATACTGTTCATGGATTTGAATAATATATTTGATTTAAGAAATGGTAACATATTGAAAGCATATTTGTGAATTTGAAATGTTGTCGAGTTCATAAAATATTGGTGAATTCAAGAATTGTTTTGTTATTTCTATAGAAAAAATTGAAAAAAGCAAAAATTGAACTGAATGGAAAAACAGAAAAAAGGAAAAACGGCAAGGGAAAATTATGGAAAAAATACGGAGCCCATAATGGGCTGGCCCATATAACGTCGCGTTTGCCCTCTAGGATTGGCCCTCCGGCTCCTCACATGATCGACACCTCAAGTTCTCCGGAATCAGTGGTTTAGGGGTACCCCTTGCACTCTCACCTCCCCCGGTGATGTGATAAGTGGCAACTGCATGTGTGAGAATTGTCGCAACCAGAGAGTTTTGGTCGGATTTCACTCCTCGTACGGGAGGCGCCGGTGGGTTTGTGTTCTTTTTTCATAGATTGGTTTTTTAAAGAGTTTTATCTATTGAACCGCACGTCTAAATCGCGAACCATTTTCACCATTGTGTTTCTTGCGTCAAGATCTTCAAAATTAGATTTCATGTCAGTTGGTTTCGATGAGAATTTTTTGGGCAAATTTGTGCTTTCAACTAGTAGTAACTTGTGCTTTCAAATTGTACTAAACTGTGCTTCCAAGTGAACTTGCTTGTGCTTTCGCAAGGTGAAACACAACCGTGTTCATTTTTTAAGAAGCATAAACTATTGGAGACGTAAAACCAAAAAACAAAGAAACAGAAAAAAAAGAAAATAGAGAAAACATGTAGAACCGAAAACAGAAAACCCAAAAAAGGGAAAACCAAAAACAGAAAAGTTTTACAAAAAAAGCCGAAGAAAAATCATTTCAATGGAAAAACGCCCAACACTTTGAAACTCTTCTAGAAACGGCCCCACAACACATTCTAGACTAGTCGCCCTCGCCCAGGTGCCAGTACAATTATTAACAAGAAATAGAGAGAAGGCCCACTAACGGCAAGTAGGAGACTCTAGAAGACGGTAGGCCCTTCAAGGGCTGATAACCGAAGGAAGAAAGCAAACTCTTGCCCATTGGAGAGTTCTCGAGATGCTTCAAGACCAGCAGCCGACGACGCTATAAGGCCCACTAATTTTTTTCTTTTATCCATCTTTTTTTGAAAATCGATGAGCTTTTTCACAATCAATGAACTTTTTTTAAACCCAAGATTTTATTTAACAAATCCGTGAAGATTTTTCAAATTTGTGAACTTTTGTAAAAAAAATGATGAACTCTTTTAAAATCTGTTTTTCAATGCATGAACCTTTTCAAGTTCGTGATGTTTTTTGCAAAATCTGTGAACTTTTTTAAAATTTTGAAAAGTCAGGGGTAAGCGGTTTTTCTTTGTCGCCGATCGATCGAAGCAATCGGTTTTTCTAAATGGGTCGGCACGTGAGCATCGCCTGGCAAAACTGGCACATAAGGCCCCAATGAGGAGCTCTCAAGAGATACATAGAGGTACCCTTTCGAGGTAGCGATGGCTACACGGCAGTAGGTCGGGGCAACCGACCAAGCCCAGGTGGAGATTGGCGGCTAGGGATGTAAATGAGAAAAATAATTTTCTGCTTTGAGTCTGCACCAGAAGCAAATATATGTCTCCACCAGAAGCAAATTTGCGCCTCTTGCGGAATATATATTTTTTCCTTTCCCGAGAGGCACAACTGTGCCTCCCGTGGAAGCATATATGTGCCTCTTGCGGAAAAAAAGAAAACAGGTTATTTTTCCTTTTCCAAGAGGCACAGCAAATCAGTGTCTCAAGGAGAAGTATTATCTGTGCCTCTCACTGAAGAAAAAAGACACGTTTTTTTTTCGAGAGGCACAACCGCGCCTCTCGCGGAAGCAAATCTGTGCCTCCACGTGAAGTAAATCCGTGTCTCTCGTGGTAGCAAAAAAATGTGTTTTTTTCGAGTGCCTCCACGAAAAGTAAATATGTGCCTCTTGCAGGAAAAAAACACATTTTTCGCGCAAAATATTGGTTTTTTGATTTATTTTTTGTCCAAAACCTAAGGAAAGAAGGGAAAATCGAAAAGCCAAAAAACCCGGAAAATGCCAACTACAAGCCGAAAATGCGTACAAAAAATAATGAAATAATAAATAATAAAACCCAGAGGGACCACCCAGTATGCGACATGTGGCGGTGACTGAGAGCACGCCAAGTGGCGCTTCCAGCCCCCCAAAAATGTCCATTGCAGGGCTCCCCAAGGAGTACTCGTTGATTAGTTGCTCTCGAAAGGGAGTTCAGACCATTTTATAAGGGATTCTCTTCTACATGCCATTGAAGCTTGAGAAAAGGAGTAGTACACGTGCTATCACGGCCCTACAATATTATAGTGTAGTTAGTTGTAAATTGTTGCATTAGAAGCATCCATGCATCATGTTTAAATTTAGAAAAATTGAATTGAAGGAAATTAAAAGCCTCAAACTTTAATAAAAGGGAAAAAACCCAAAAATCTAATTCAATGTTTCCAAAATGTCTTATTAAATGTTTGATATTTCTGGCAAGAGTTATGACTCCAACCAAATTTTGTGAACGTTTTAAAGAATTGTATTTGGACCTTGAATTTAAATCACAATTGTATTTGGATCTTTTCTTTAGCATTATATGGATATTTCAGAAGAAAATATGGCGATGCAAGAGGCACGCGACCGCGACGAGGACTGCACATCAGCACAACTTTGATCAAAACCACTTCAAGAGACCAAAACCACATTTATTTAGAATTGAAGGGCACAGTTACACGATTCAAGTGTTTTGGGACCAAGTTTTCTGCTAGGAACAACTCTCCGTCGAGGATGACATTTGCGGAGTGAGAGTGGAAGTTGCTTCCGCATGTGATCCCAGTCGCTACAATTCCGCTTTATTTCGGTAGTGAAAATAATATTGGTTTTACATTTTGACTATCATCGCTTTTAATCAAGCGGTCTGTACATATTACTATTGCTTAAGTTAAACCTGGACAAAAGATTTGACTCTATCTTATACCTGTAAGTTATACTCCATCCATTTCATAATGTAGTGCATATAGATTTCTTTGAAAAGTCAAACTTTGCATACTTTGACCAAATTTGTAGAGAAAATTATTTATATCTACAGTAGCTAATATATAAAATATGAAACTACATCTTATGATGAATCTAACGATATATGTTGGGAATTATAGATGTAAATATTTTTCTCCACAAACTTGATCAAAATTTGTGAGGTTTGACTTTTCAAAAAAACTATACATACTACATTATGGAACGGAGGAAGTACGTGCTATGTACGTGGCAGCTCAGATAATCAAACTACAACCAAAGATAGGCATATTGTTATTGTATTAATTATAACATGCAAATGGAATTGGGAGGCATATCCATGACGTATAAGATGCAAAAATAAAATAAAAAATCACTTCAAAAATATATTGAGCGTGTTTGGTCTAGATATCTTTTCTGGCTATCATAAAGCTATTGTTCTATCTGCAAAGATAAATATGATTTATGGAAGTACATAGCCTTGAATACAAAGTAAAAGTGAATGATAGTTTCGATAGAAAAAAGAAATTAGGAGAGAATGAGCATGGAAGAGTCTAGAATAAAGTAGAAGCCTACTACAAGTTTTGTGCGAAATGTTCATGTGGCTTAAGGCCAACCATAGAATCTTCTAAATAGTACACGTACAGAATCTAGTGAAGCAATGAAAAGATCCAACAGGTCAGCAACACTCGAATTTGCCATGTTTTTACCGTCGTATCGGCTTCATCGAATCCAATGATTGTTATTCCAAGTTATTCGTACATTATATAATGGAATAGATATAGATATCAGGTTTATAAAAAAAAACTCGTGTAATTGGATCATAGCTTTGGTCTGTGATTGGCGCTCTTCTCGGTTGGTCTCACCGTCTCTGTTCCGGTGTGAGTCGCTTGCTGGGTGCGCTCCTGAGGCATCTCGAGTTCTCCATGTCGTTTTCTAGAAAAGGCCCCATCACATTCCGGAGTACTCGCCGGGGTGCTGGATCTGTACAAAGAAAAATAATGGAGAAGGCCCACTAACACCAAAGCAGGAGACTACTCTAGAACACGGTGGCACCTTCATGGGCCGAAAATAGAAACAAGGAGAAGCTCGTGGAGCCGAGCTGGAAAGCCGAACAGAACCAAACGCTCGTCGATTGCAGAGTGCTCGAGATGCTTCAAGAGCAGCACCTGCGACGCTATAAGTACCTGGCCTCCCGTTGCCCTCCATGCCAACTCGAATCAGTGTAAAGCAAAAGCACACAGCATCCTAGTCCTACCTACGATCTACAGAATTTTCCGAGCGCACAAGCCGAAGCAATCAACACCGACGATGTCGATCGTGCGGCGGAGCAACGTGTTCGACCCCTTCGCCGACCTCTGGGCGGACCCCTTCGACACCTTCCGCTCCATCGTCCCGGCGATCTCTGGCGGCAGCAGCGAGACGGCCGCGTTCGCCAACGCCCGGATGGACTGGAAGGAGACCCCCGAGGCGCACGTCTTCAAGGCCGACCTCCCCGGCGTGAAGAAGGAGGAGGTCAAGGTGGAGGTGGAGGACGGCAACGTGCTCGTCGTCAGCGGCGAGCGCACAAAGGAGAAGGAGGACAAGAACGACAAGTGGCACCGCGTGGAGCGCAGCAGCGGCAAGTTTGTCAGGCGGTTCCGGCTGCCGGAGGACGCCAAGGTGGAGGAGGTGAAGGCCGGGCTGGAGAACGGCGTGCTCACCGTCACCGTGCCCAAGGCCGAGGTCAAGAAGCCCGAGGTCAAGGCCATCGAGATATCCGGCTGAGTATTTGGGTCAGAGCCAGTCTGGTTCATGTGTGTGCAAGTTCTGCAGCCTAAAAGTATGCTACAGTTGTGTCTTTGTTCTCGCCGAGTCTGGTGAGGCATTTGGTCTCTGTATTGCGTTTCTTTTCCCTGTTGCGTCTGTACTTGTGTAATCGCCAACAGATTTGGCGATGAATAAATGAGAAATAAATTGTTCTGATTTTGAGTGCAGTGCAGACTTTGCATACGCAAAATTTGACCATCGTTTTCGCTTGTGTTTCGGATGGACAGGATCAAGAGAAAAACATGGCAAACTTGGCCACTGACAGGCTTTCTTCTACAGAAATATCTGCTTACAGAATGGTCGATACACTGGATGTCTTCTGTCTCACATTCAGCTTTCCTTAAAAGTGTGTCTACACTGATCACTACCCTGAATGCCCTGAATGTTGATTGTGTGACTTCTATCTCACCTTCAGTTTTCTTTCTCCTTTCTTGAGAAATACCTTCAGTTTTCTTTGATCTTTTTCCTTTGAAAAATACTTTTTTTTTGGTACACACACCCATATCATCACACATATTAACTCAAACGTGGCATATCATCTAATGAAGTCCAAACTTAGACTTATCCCGGCCAATGGGTTGGAAATCTACTACTCCCTTCGTATATTTGCTTTAGTCAAAGTCAACCTTTATAAACTTCAAGAAAATTTATAAACAAAAATATTAACATATACAATAACAAATCAATGCCATTAGATATATTATTGAATGTACTTTCACATAATATAGATTTATTATAGTAAATATTTACTTTTTTTCATAAACTTGGTCAAACTTTACTAAGTTTGACTTCAGTCAACTCTAAGTATATAGAGTAAATAAGAACGGAGGGAGTATCCAGTAAATTTTTTAAGACAAACCTGCCCCCTCCCGCAAGCGTACTCGGGGGAAACCCTAGCGCGCCACCACTCGAGTGCCCCGGCCTTTCTCCCCCATCATCACCGCGACAAAGCCCGACCGACGTTGGTGGCAGCAGGGATCTAAGCCCTCTATTCGCGGTTGACGGCTGGCGCGGGACGCCGCAGTGCGAGGAGGCGTTGGACTGCGACAGGGCCTGGCGGCACAACGTCCATCGTCACTAGTAGAAAATGGAGTTTTATCACCGGTTTGTAAGGGCCTTTAGTGCCGGTTCTGCAACCGGCACTAAAGAGTGGGGACTAAAGGTCCCCCTTTAGTACCGGTTCGGCATGAACCGGCGCTAACGTGCCACCACGTGGTACGAGCCAGGCCCGGGTGCGTGGACATTAGTACCGGTTGGTAACACCAACCGGTACTAAATGTTTGGGTGTGTTTTGGTTTTAATTTTTATTTTTCCTTTAGTTTTGTGTTTTCAATTTAATTTAGTGATTGTTTTACATTATAATGAGTTGTTAAATTATTAGGTGAAAGTACCGCAGATTAGTTTCGACTGGATGCATGTGGATCCTAGCTAAGTGATCAAGTATATGCCATATCCATATTACTTAGATCACTAGTATCTAAGTAATATGGATATGGCATATACTTGATCACTTAGCTAGGATCCATCCAGTTGAAACTAATATGCGGTTTCTTTCATAAATGATATAATAACTCATCATCATCATCATCATATTAATATAAAAACTCTTGCATCATATCATCACCAACAACAGTATATACTAGCTAGCAAAGATATCATCGAGTTCAACATGGTCATGATATTATAAGCGTTGATAACACCACAAAAGCAAATCACTCTTTGAGATTAAGTTCAGGACGAAGAACACGGACACGCATGAGAGGACAACAAGTACTAAGAGCATGATAACTAGCTAAATCACTCCTGCTGCTCTCTCTCAGGTAAAATAGCATAGAACATGTATAGCTCTCCTGATTCATCATATTGGAGCATGCAGATGAACCTGTCTCCTAATCGTGCGTGCGCTTCTCATTGCTGCCCCCTAGTACTTCTCTGCGATCGTTAACAATTTTGCTCCAATCTTTCACTATTAAGCATTCATCGCTTTCAGAAATCCTGAATGCACTCATGTGCACTGTAGGATATCTTGGCCGTAAGCTAACAATTGACATGCGACCTTTAGTCTCGATCCACTGAGGCACAACTGTCATCGGGAGTCCCTGTTGAAGAACATCGTATAGTAATTAATATACTTAGCAATGAAAGTTTAACTTGAAAAATAATGTATATATGGAAAAATGCACTGAGGACTAATAGTAAAAATCTTACCATCTTTCCTAAATACATGTGACCGTAGTTCAATACGATCACTATTGGTCGCACGTTTTGAGTACTAAGATTTTCAAATTCAGGAAAATGATTTCTCTTGACAGCATCAAGATCCTCAAGCCATGAAACATAATGACTTATCTCCTCGCAGTTTAGTTCAGCCCCGGGACAGTGGATGGTCCTGTCTACCAAGCGCCGAACATGTTTGCTTGAATCAAAATAAGCTGTCAATAGAAATTACTTGTCAACTATTTTTGAATAAACAATATCGAAGACATAAATATGGTTGAGAAACTCACATAATGGTAGAACTGGAGGCGTCTGCACATCGACCCAGATGTCTCTATTACCTTCAATATCATCTTCCGGACGAATATCAAAGGTGATAACCATATCAGGCTCAAATGCATAAGTCTTGCATAGTGCTTGCCAAGTTTTGCATTCAAAATAAGTGTATGTGTCTGCATTGTATAATTTGACGTTGAAAGTATAACCATGCTCGGTCTTCAGGTAAACTCTCTTTACCTCCATAGTTTCCATAGCACTGAAACCTATCTTATCCAAGACAAAAATTCTTGCATGGCAGGGGATGCGCTAGTACAATAGTGAAAATTAAAAATTATAAGTTGAAGCAAATGAAGCATAAGTCATGCTTAATTACGAAAAAAGACTTGTCGTTGTGACTTACTATATCCACTTCGAAGGTCTCATCCAGCTTGATGCTGAAGCGCCTATCATCAACAAGGAAATTTCTATCGCACAGGCCGCGCTGGTCTTCACAATATTCGCACTTAATGAAATCTTTTTCGTCGTCAGACGACATTTCCTATGTTCATATAGGTGAAACATTAAGCACTTACTAGTTCTATTAATTCAACTAATTCAACTACTTCTATTAATTCAACTAATTCTATCAATTCAACTAGTTCTATTAATTCAACTAATTCAACTACTTCTATTAATTCAACTAATTCTATCAATTCAACTAGTTCTATTAATTCAACTAATTCAACTAAGCATTTACTAAAAATAAACTAGTTCTATTAATTTTGTTACTAAAATAAGGTAGCTAGTTCTATATATATAGTAATATTTTAATTAGATCATCAAATCTCAAATACCTAAATTTTCTTACTAAAAATAAACTAGTTCTATTAATTCAACAAATTTAACTAAGAATTTACTAAAAATGAACTAGTTATATTAATTTTCTTACTAAAATATATAAAGTAGCTATATATAGTAATATTTTAATTAGATCATCAAATCTCATATACCTAAATTTTCTTACTAAAAATAAACTAGTTCTATTAATTCAACTAGTTCAACTAAGCATTTACTAAAAATAAACTAGTTATATTAATTCAACAAAAAATTTGACATGCATTAATCTAAACAACAGAAAACAGAAAATAAGTAAAAAAATGTGTCTGTGTGTGTGTCTCTGTGTGTGTGTGTGTATGTGTGTGTGTGTGTACGAGCGGGGCGGCGGCGTACGGGCGGCGGGGACGGCGCGACGGCGCAAGACGGCGACACGTACGGGGCGGCGGGGACAGGGAAGACGGGCGGCGGGCTGGGGCGACGGCGCGAGACGGCGACGACGGGGGCCGGCTGGGCGACGACGACGACGACAGGGACGGGCTGGGGCGCGACAGGGGGGCGACGGGGGCGAAGAACAAACTGAAACGAACTGAAAATATTCGTAAGTGGTGCTTATATAGCGGTGGCCATTAGTACCGGTTTGATCCACCAACCGGTACTAAAGGCCTATTTTGGCTAGGCCAAGAGGCGTGAAGAGCAGGCCTTTAGTATCGGTTGGTGGCTCCAACCGGTACTAAAGACCCACCTTTAGTACCGGGTTGGGCTACCAACCGGTACTAAAGGGGGTGCGCTGCCACCCGCGGTGTAGAAAGTTTAGTCCCACCTCCCCGGGCGAAGGCAGCCGCACTGGTTTATAAACCCAGCCGCGGCTGCTACTTTGAACTCCCTTGTAAAGCAGGCTTCTGGCCCAACTATGGCGCGCTGCCCTGTGAGCCTGCTGGCCCTTGTGGGCCTGAATTTCCACGCCCGTGGTCTAGCAGGCCCACTGGGCAGCGCCGCAATAATTTTTTATATAATTTTTTTCTTTTTTTCTTTATTTATTTTCTTCTATTTATTTCTGAGTAGTTTTTATATACTTTTTTCTTTTCTGCTTTTTTTATTTTCTTCTATTTATTTCTGATTAGTTTCTTATATAGTTTTTTTCTTTTCCCCAAATCGGTAAATGACTGAAAAATAGCAAATGCTGTCAGAAAGTGTTGAAAAATTTTTATATAGTTTTTTTTCTTCTTTATTTATTTTCTTCTATTTATTTCTGAGTAGTTTTTTATATATTTTTTTTTCTTTTTTTCTATTTTTATTTTCTTCTATTTATTTCTGATTAGTTTTTTATATAGTTTTTTTCTTTTCCCCAAATCGTTAAATGACTGAAAAATAGCAAATGCTATCAGAAAGTGTTGAAAATTGATGACATCGCTTTGAATGGTGTGTACGGAACGCAAAAAAGTCTGGAGTTGTAATAAATTTAAAAAAATGAAGTGCCCATGTAACAGATGAGTTCTCGTCAGAAACCTTGATACTTCGAAAGAGATTGTCCAGTTTGTACACGAAGTGCGTCCAGTTTTTGCCGTAACCCTCTCTACTCTTTGCACATGCTATGTGGGTGAAATGATGATACCATGCCAAGTTTCGACATTTTCAGAGTTCATTTTGTAGTGATTTTCAATTTCACGGTCATTTAGCTCTCTAAACAAATCGGTAAATGACTGAAAAATAGCAAATGATGTCAGAAAGTTTTGAAAATTGATGACGTCGCTTTGAATGGTGCGTACGGAACGCAAAAAAGTCTGGAGTTGTAATAAGTTTAAAAAAATGAAGTGCCAGTGTAACAGATGAGTTCTCGTCCGAAACCCTGATACTCCGAAAGAGATTGTCCAGTTTGTACACGAAGTGCGTCCAGTTTTTGCCGTAACCCTCTCTACTCTTTTGCACATGCTATGTGGTGAAATGATACCATGCCAAGTTTCGACATTTTCAGAGTTCATTTTGTAGTGATTTTCAATTTCACGGTCATTTAGCTCTCTAAACAAATCGGTAAATGACTAAAAAATAGCAAATGATGTCAGAAAGTGTTGAAAATTGATGACGTCGCTTTGAATGGTGTGTACGGAACGCAAAAAAGTCTGGAGTTGTAATAAGTTTAAAAAAATGAAGTGCCCATGTAACAGATGAGTTCTCGTCAGAAACCCTGATACTTCGAAAGAGATTGTCCAGTTTGTACACGAAGTGCGTCCAGTTTTTGCCGTAACCCTCTCTACTCTTTTGCACATGCTATGTGGGTGAAATGATGATACCATGCCAAGTTTCGACATTTTCAGAGTTCATTTTGTAGTGATTTTCAATTTCACGGTCATTTAGCTCTCTAAACAAATCGGTAAATGACTGAAAAATAGCAAATGATGTCAGAAAGTGTTGAAAATTGATGACGTCGCTTTGAATGGTGCGTACGGAACGCAAAAAAGTCTGGAGTTGTAATAAGTTTAAAAAAATGAAGTGCCCATGTAACAGATGAGTTCTCGTCCGAAACCCTGATACTCCGAAAGAGATTGTCCAGTTTGTACACGAAGTGCGTCCAGTTTTTGCCGTAACCCTCTCTACTCTTTTGCACATGCTATGTGGGTGAAATGATGATACCATGCCAAGTTTCGACATTTTCAGAGTTCATTTTGTAGTGATTTTCAATTTCACGGTCATTTAGCTCTCTAAACAAATCGGTAAATGACTGAAAAATAGCAAATGATGTCAGAAAGTGTTGAAAATTGATGACGTCGCTTTGAATGGTGCGTACGGAACGCAAAAAAAGTCTGGAGTTGTAATAAGTTTAAAAAAATGAAGTGCCAGTGTAACAGATGAGTTCTCGTCCGAAACCCTGATACTCCGAAAGAGATTGTCCAGTTTGTACACGAAGTGCGTCCAGTTTTTGCCGTAACCCTCTTTACTCTTTTGCACATGCTATGTGGGTGAAATGATGATACCATGCCAAGTTTCGACATTTTCAGAGTTCATTTTGTAGTGATTTTCAATTTCACGGTCATTTAGCTCTCTAAACAAATCGGTAAATGACTGAAAAATAGCAAATGATGTCAGAAAGTTTTGAAAATTGATGACGTCGCTTTGAATGGTGTGTACGGAACGCAAAAAGTCTGGAGTTGTAATAAGTTTAAAAAAATGAAGTGCCCATGTAACAGATGAGTTCTCGTCAGAAACCCTGATACTTCGAAAGAGATTGTCCAGTTTGTACACGAAGTGCGTCCAGTTTTTCCCGTAACCCTCTCTACTCTTTTGCACATGCTATGTGGGTGAAATGATGATACCATGCCAAGTTTCGACATTTTCAGAGTTCATTTTGTAGTGATTTTCAATTTCACGGTCATTTAGCTCTCTAAACAAATCGGTAAATGACTGAAAAATAGCAAATGATGTCAGAAAGTGTTGAAAATTGATGACGTCGCTTTGAATGGTGCGTACGGAACGCAAAAAAGTCTAGATTTGTAATAAGTTTAAAAAATGAAGTGCCAGTGTAACAGATGAGTTCTCGTCCGAAACCCTGATACTCCGAAAGAGATTGTCCAGTTTGTACACGAAGTGCGTCCAGTTTTTGCCGTAACCCTCTCTACTCTTTTGCACATACTATGTGGGTGAAATGATGATACCATGCCAAGTTTCGACATTTTCAGAGTTCATTTTGTAGTGATTTTCAATTTCACGGTCATTTAGCTCTCTAAACAAATCGGTAAATGACTAAAAATAGCAAATGATGTCAGAAAGTTTTGAAAATTGATGACGTCGCTTTGAATGGTGTGTACGGAACGCAAAAAAGTCTGGAGTTGTAATAAGTTTAAAAAAATGAAGTGCCCATGTAACAGATGAGTTCTCGTCAGAAACCCTGATACTTCGAAAGAGATTGTCCAGTTTGTACACGAAGTGCGTCCAGTTTTTGCCGTAACACAAGAAGTCCGGAGTTGTAATAAGTTATTAAAGATAAAAAGAGGCACAATGCTCGTTAATTAGCTTCAAGCCTTTCGGAATAGTGCAAACTGCACTGCACATAGCTCCGTGCAGTCTACACTATTCCTCAAGGCTTAAAGCTAAGCAACGTGCAGATGAGCATTGCGCCTCTCCTTCATCGCCTCTGCACTCAGGGCTTATAAACCGCTCCTAGTGCCCCTCTCTTCGCGAGGTGGGACTAAAAAACAGCTTACTAAGAAACTATAGTACCGGTTCATGGCACGAACCGGTACTAAAGGTGGCCGTGGGGCCCCAGCCTGAACACAGCCTGACGCAGCCTCATTAGTACCGGTTCGTGACACGAACCGATACTAAAGGTTGCTCACGAACTGGTACTAATGATCTCCGCCCGCCTAGCCGTTGAAACCGGCACTAATGGACACATTAGTGCCGGCTCAAAATCAAACCGGCACTAATGTGCTTCACATTTGACCCTTTTTCTACTAGTGTGTGTTGGGTGGCGGCGGCTCTACCTGGCGGCGGCGAGCTGGCCCTTGGCGGCGATGCGGGGGCGAATTGGGCCCCTAACGACATGCGGCGGCTGGGGAGTGGTGGCCTCTTCAGGCGGTGACATGTCGGACGGACCAGACCAGATCAAGTGGATCTCACATCGGCGGCCTGTCATGTCGCGGGGACTGCTTGCGACCTGGGTCACGGGTGACCTGCTTTGTCATGGCCGGGTGGCGGTGGATGGTGCGCGTCCAGGTGGGCGAGTGGTGGCGGCTTGCTTTGTTGTGCGTCGGCACGGGCTGTGGGCGGCTTTGGCCGCGGACGGCCACCTTGTAGTGGTAGGTGGTGGCAGCGGCACGGTGGGGACGATCGTGATCTTCCTCTCCGTTCGTCTGGTGGCTTGACCCAGCGCCTGGAGGCGAGCTCTGCGGTCGGTGGCAGTGGTTGATGGTCTAGGCATCTTTAACGGCCAGTGGTGGTGGGCGCGAATCCGAGAGGGAGGCAGGGGGCCCTGGCAGTCCCGTTGCTAAAATATGGAGAAACTAGATAGGTTGTGGCAGAGGTCCGGGTCTCCGGTGGTTTGGGTGGCTGCAGTTGGCGGCCGTCGTCCACTTCCCCTACCCTGTACAGACCGACTGGGCCCTGTCCTCACCAAGGAGCAAGCTGTAGGGCTCTTGGTGATGCCTTTTGCCGCTTCACTGGTTGTTGGCATCCGGGTGCAATGGCAGTGACGGAGGGGAGATCTGGGATGCCGGGGCGGCGACCCTTGGTGGTGGGAGCCACGGTGCTCGCGGGCGGAGCTCACGGCTTAGGTGTGGACACAACAATCATGGCAGTCTGAGCGACGTGGTGGTCGGTGTTTTAGGCAATCGTTCGTGGTCTTGGAGGCCAGGAGGCGTGCTGGGTACTGATTCCTATCTGGCTTGTCTAGACCGATGGCGACGGCATTCGAGGATGTCCATGAAGGCATCGTCATGGCTACTCTCTTCAAATCGCTCCGGGTGAAAACCATGATCATTTGGATCGAGCGGCGGCGGCGCTTCGGTGTCATTACCTTACTAAAGGCTCCGGATGAAAACCATGATACACTTTACATACGCACCTCATTCCAAATTTTAAGAAAATACAAACTGGTTCGACGTCCTGTACCATATCTTATATGTTGTCATTTCAACATATTCAGTGGTGTTCTTTTCAGTACAAAAGCCGCGGTCACTAAAGCGTAACTCAAAAATATAATTACCCAAAAAGGCTTTCACCCCGCTTTATATATAAAGTAAAGATCAACAACAACCCGGTACAACGCACGCCACCGAAACACATGCACACACCCAAGGCAGGATACTGGATACATAGGCGCTGAGCGCAGCAACACCACCCCTAGCACTACATGAGCCACCGGGGGGCCTCAGCCGTAAACACGTCACCGCGAAGAGAAGAAGCCACATATGACGCACCGTGGGCTCCAAGGCGGTGCCTACAGGAAGGTTACGACACCAAAGCGCTGCCACCGCCCGACCCAAGGATCAGAGTTTCTCTCGGAGCAACACGACGGGCAGTGAGAGCCGCGGCGACGCCTTCAAGAAGGGAACAAGCTTCGCCGCCGCTGGTCCGTCCGAAGATAGAACAGATTTTCACCCCGGCCAATATTCACCGCCATCGAACGCCACACCCTGGCTACCACGCCGCCCACACGGCCATGGCCACCAGGCAGCACCAAGCCATGGGCTTTGCCCAGGAGCACCGCGACACCACCACCAGGGCCGCCGCCCCGGCATCCAGGACCTTGACGCCACCTCACTCGCCACCCACCGCTAGCCCAACCAAAGAGACGAGTGGAAAGGAACCGCCTTTCGCACCCATGAATTGTCCCCGGCGCCGAGACCCAATAGGCCGGCCAAAATTGGCCACCATCGACCCGTCCTGCTGCCGGGAGCGGGACGAGCTCGGTCCTATCGCCGGGCGCGAGACGAGTCTGGTCCTGCTGCCGGGCGCGGGACGAGCTCGGTCCCGCTACCGGGCGCGAGACGGGCGATGGGCCGCAGCTAGGAGAGGGCCAACCCTCTGATGAAAGTAGCGCCTGGACGACGGGGAGAGGAATCGAAGGTCGTCAAGGGCGCTCACCGACAGGCTGACGCCGAAGAAGTCCAGCCGCCGCTGTGAAACGGCCCATACCACCACCATGGGCAACCACCACGCCGTGGCAGCCCACATCCACATCGGGACCCCGAGGGGCAGCCCCGAGCCAGCGTCACCACCCTCGCCGCCAACGGCCGCCGCACGCAAGGTCGACCGAAGCCCACACCACCGCCAGCGCCACCACCAGCACGAACCACCACCACCACCACCATCTGGATCACACCGCCGCCCAGCCAAGCAGCCATACCGCCCCAACACCTGCCAGCCAACGCCGAACACGGCCCGCGCCCCCTGCCAGCGTCAGATCTAGCCAGGCATGGTTGGACCAGACCGGAGGATGGCAGGCATGCCACCACGGATGACCGAGCAGAGGAGAGCTCGGACCCAGCTACCACCCTCGACCCAACCCAACCGAGCCGCCGCATGGAGCCGAGCCACCCGTGTCGACAGCCAGATCGAGGCTGGCCTGACTCAACCAAGGACACGAGTGCCGTCCTGCCATCCACAACCCCTCCACGCCGCTGCCGTCAACCAGCGCCTCCGCCGCCAGCTGCAGCCGCCGCGCCGCCACGCCCTGTACCTGCGCAGCGCCGCTGCAAGAATCCGTCGGCCCGCGCCGCTCGGCCCCATGCGGCTGGAGGAAAAGCACCCCGTCGCCGTCGATGCTGGCAGGGCTTTGCCCGTCAGCGCGCCGCGGCGGCGGCGGGGGGAGGAGGGAGGAAAGGGGGGCCTGGGTCGGCAGCTAGGGTTGCCCTCCCCGGCGCTCGCGGGAGCGTCGCAGGAGGGAGAGGGGGGGTCGGTCTAAACTGGTATGTTCCGTTTCTCAAAAATATAATTGCAAATTAGTCTGGTGTAGATGCTTGGCTGCCTTCGGCGACGTGCGGCCGCAGACTCCATCTGCACCTCCTGCCCCTTGCCTTGGAGTCGAGCGAAGCGCTCAGGTTTGGCCAGTCCCGCTCGGAGAAGTTGGTTGCTAAGACAGCATCCACGGTGATTGGGGGTGGCTTGGAGGATGCCTTGAAGAAGGGCTCTTCCTTATTCACGGTGATTGGGCGCCACTGGCTGCCCGACTGCCAACACGTCGGAGACGCCGACGTTTGCTCCTTGTGGTGACCCGTGATATGGACCGCGTGACTGCCCAACGGAGATGTCGTCTCCTCCTTCATGAGGCATCCAATTTGAACGCCACGTTGGGCCTCGGGAGATGGCGGCACTGGACCGCGATCGATGATCGACCATGCCAGCACCATCTCGATCTGCCCGCGCAAACTCATCGTCCCTCGCAGCGGCCTCGACGAGGAGGGGCGCCTGCGCCTGCTGCTCCTCCGTGTATGAGGAGAATGGTTCCGCCATGATGTCTGATGGAGCCGTGGACGCCTATGAGCCTGTGGGCAGCAACACCGCGATTCGAAGCTCCCCCCCCCCCACACACACACGCACACACCCGAATCCATAAAAATACTCTTATTAAATTTTTGGGCGACACTAGGCGCCGGTGCGCCGGCGCTAGTTTTGGGCCGGTCCAGCCACAGTCGTTCGATCTGACCTCTGTCTGTCATCCGATCTGGCTCTCTCCCCTCTTCTTGACTCGTCTTCTACCTCCCACCGAATCTCAGGAAAAAAAACCCCACCTCTGCCCACACGCCATAGCCTCCCGTGTGCAGCTCCGCGAGGGAAAAACGGCCGCTGGCTGCTCGCACTCCGACGCCCCATAGCCCTCCGCTGCTCGTCGAAGAAACTTCCCCGCTCTTCAATTTCGGTTGCAGCTCCGCCCCGACTGGTTGCAACTCCCGTTGTTGATGCTCCATTGATGCGACACCACGATGCACCACCGCCGCCACTCGCCGTCGACGCTCGCTGCACGGGATTCCAGACGGCCACCAGTAAACGACATTTTGAATGGATGTAGCAAAATCCTTCGCTGGTGGTAGCAAAATCTGACGACTGTTGCAGCAAAAAGGTCGCCGCCGTCGCGGGGTTGCAGCTCCACCAGGACGGATGTAGCTAAATCCTTCGCCGCTGGTAGCAAAATCCGATGACTGTTGCAGCAAAAAACCCCACCTCACCATTGCAGGTTGCTACCTTGCTGTCGTCGGGTAGCAGCCTCGCCGTTGGAGCTTGCAACCTCACCATCGTAGCCTCGTTGTCGCCGGCAGCAGCCTCGCCGTTGCAGCTTGCAACCTTCTCGCCGTAGCCTCGCCGTTGCAACCTCGCCATCGCAGCCTCACCGTCGTCGCCGTTGAAGCTCCAGTAGTAGCAAATGACACCTCCGCTAGTAGCAAACTCCGAAACGGTTGCAGCAAAACAAAACGTCGCCGCCGCCGCGACCAACACCACCATGGTGGATTGTAGCAAAAGTTGTCTCTGGTTCCAGCTAAATTCAAACACGGTTGCAGCAAAAAAAACAACATCACCGTCGTCTCGACCAACACCGCGTGGTGGATGTAGCAAAAGTTGACTGCGGTTCCAGCAAAAAGCAACACGGATGCAGCTCGCATTCCCAACTATTCCAGCTTTTTTGGCGCCGCCGGTTGTAGCAAATGGAGACCACCGTTCCAGCAACGGTGGGTGCCAATTGTAGCACCATGGGAGTTTGAGGGTGCCTCTTCTCCAGCGCCGACGGGTGTCGGTCGCAGCTTTCCAGCATCTCACATCGAGGTTGCAGGTTTTTCCGGTAAGGCTCGTCTGCATCGCCCGTCAGCTCCACCACGTTGAGACAAGGTTGATCGAAGGAGGGGGTCGCTGATGGAGGCCCACGGCGGTGGCGCTCGGTGAGAGACCGCCGACGAGGAGAATGCCTGAGACCATGTCCACGGTGGGAGAGAGAAAGGTACCGATAAAGAGAGATGGGTGCGTGAGAGAGAGAGAGAGAAAAGAACAGAGAAAGATAGGTGGACGTGTGAGAGAGAGGACAGAAGATAAGGTGGCCCCCCACCCTTACGTGTCAGACCTTGAATGGCTGGGAGTGCACGCGCGTGGACGCGACCGGCAGAGCGTTCGGCCGGCGTGCCGATTGTAAACGTTTCCCTAAATTTTTTACAACATAACAAGATTCATTCTCCTTGTCAGGTTAGCTCTGTACCCATCAGGAAAGAACAAGTTGCTCAAGACCCATGAGAATATTTCCTTCCTTTGAGGCCTTGTAGGGCAGAACGGGCCCTTGGTTTCGACCATGATTTTTTGACATTGGGAGACTTCTTTTTTAGGTTTGGTGTTGCGTATTCTCGTTTATTTAGGATCAACTAATTATAATCCTTACTTTCCTAATGCATCAAACAAGAGATCATAACAATATAATTTTTTTGATTAAAAGGGTATCTTCTAATCTTCATCTTTAATCCATCGAAATCTATTAAAAAAATTGGGAACTTTGTTTTGTCATTGTCAAAGAGTGCCAAAAAGGGCCTCGGCAATATTCTTTTCAGCATTTGACGCTACCGAGTGGCTAGTTGACTGGTTATGGAATCTATGGATGACCAAGTCAGGCGAAAACTGCAGGCCATCGGTGAACAAGTGCGCGTCCTCTTTCTAATAACTGTACATTGCTCCTATATATAAGTACAGTGTGATTACTTATAATATGAATGTTGATCAGTTCAACTTCTGAATTCAATCCTTTGGTCAACTTGAACCGACTATATGTATATTACAGTGCTTACCCTGGAATTTGCTCCTAGTACATACACCTACCATTTGAATCATTGCCAAGCTCAAAAATGCAGAGTTACTGCAACCGTGAGCCTGTACTTATTAGTAAGATGAATCACCTCATTAGCAACTCTATGCTATATACAACTCATCCGATCGACAGGGCGGCCTTATTTCTTCAGAATCAATACAAAGCGCATCATAACCCGCTAGCATTCGACGCTACCGAGTGGTTAGTTGACCGGCTATCGAATCTATGGATGACCGTGTCAGGCGAAAACTGCAGGCCCTCCGTGAGCAAGTGCGCGTCCTCTTTCTGAGACGCCTTCTTCTTCATGCTCTTAGCCCGACAGTCTCCGTCCCTGACGCAAGTCAGGATCTCCACCACCTCCTTGATCGACGGCCGCAGATCCCTCTCCATCTGCAGGCACTGGAAGGCCACCTCGGCCACGCGGTCGATCGTCCTCTTCGTTTCGGGATCGGTGTCGTAGCCGAGCTCCGGATCAACCAACTGAACAACTTCATGGTTCTGAATCCTGTTGAGAGCCATGTTGGCCAGGTTGATCTCACTATGGCTCCTGCTCATGTCCACAGCAGGCTTTGAGGATATCAGCTCCACCAGCACGACGCCGAAGCTGTAGACGTCGCTCTTGTCGGTCAGCTTGTAGCACTGGTGGTACACGGGGTCGACGTAGCCCGGTGTGCCCTGTGGAACAGTCGACACATGGGTGACCTCGAGCGGGAACAGGCGCGACAGCCCAAAGTCTGCAACTTTGACATGGAAGCTGTTGTCCAGCAATATGTTGGTTGTCTTCACATCCCGGTGTATGATCTCGACGGCATGGAGGTAGGCCAGTGCTTCAGCTGTTTCTATGGCAATGTTCAGTCTTAGAGGCCACGTGAGGCCTCGTTCCGCTGAGCGTGATCCGTGAAGATGGTCCGCAACCGTCCCATTTGCGATGAACTCGTACACCAGGAGAAGGTCACGGCTCATCCTCGACGTGCAGCCATATAGGATGACAAGGTTCTGATGGAGCAGGCGGGACAGGATGTCTACCTCGTTGAGGAACTGCTCAACCCGTCTGTAGTTGTTCTTGTAAAGGCGTTTCACCGCTACTACTCTCCCATCCTTGAGTTTTCCTGAATGACAAAAATGTCAAAGTTGTCATTGTCTAAGTTGATAATTTTATCAAAGATGACACTTGAGACTTGAGAACAGAGCTCTAAACTGTTCCAAAGTTAAGATTTACAAGCGAGTTTGGCAAACATGTGTTTTACCTTTATAAACAGTTCCAAAGCCACCATCACCGAGCTCCCTTGAAGCACTAAATCCATCAGTAGCTACTTCAAGTTCCTCGAAAGTGAAGATATGAGGCGAACCACCCAGCTCAAGGTCTTTACTGTATGACGTCATTGAAGATCCACTTCGCATCAACTCGTCTGAAGCTACAGCTCGTTTCCTCTTTCGTTGGTGCAAGAGATAGAAGACGAACACCGTTAATGCAGCAAGACCGCCTAATGATCCAACTGTTCACAACAAATATAACGCATTAGCAACATGAAGCAACCAAGGGATCTGATTAATTCTTCATCATGAGATTTTGCCCCCTTATTCTCCATATTATGCTATAATTTGGAGCAAGGAATTAAGAACCGAAGGACTAGATGGGCCGAGCAGCTTGATAGTTGATTGGACTCACATATTATGAACATTCTTGTCGTCTTTTTACTGCCCCCTGCATAAGAAGAGTCTGTCAATATTTTCACGGTTTATGAAGTAGCAAACAAGAAGTATGAGTAATCAATCACTTGACAAATGAGAAGAACTTTATGTAGGATGAGTTGGTTTTTTCATGATAACTATGCCAGCTTCTACATAAGTTGAACTCCCTTTTGTGACTGGTTAATGAGGAAAATCCAGCAACAGCTGAATTTCAGATTCTCTAGTGAAGGTGGCAACATATATGGAGGAAAAAAAATTCAAAGAAGCCACAATCATGACACTTAGATCCTAAAAGTGACACCAAAAATAACAGATTCATACATTTGCAGTAAGTCAAAACGTAACAAAACTGCAACTGTGCCATCATAGTTTTCCAGAAAACGAGCAGAGTTTTTTAGATAGTTCCATTGAAGCTAGCTTGGTGCCTTGGTACAGAGAAATATTAAATGGAATGCTGTAAGCTGCCATAATTATTGGCATCACGCCACTCTTCTGCACTGCTTAAGCAGTGCAACACTCAGTTACCATGTGCATCAGCATCTCTAAGTAGCCACTTAAGCAAATCACAGTGTCCAATTCAACGTTACACCCCTAACCTAACTAATTCAACAACAAACAGCTGCAATAACATTGACTTCCACATGTTTGAAACACGGACCAGGGCACAGAAAAGTAAGCGCATCGATCGGGCAATTACGGGAATAGTCTGTTTGGAACCGTCAGTACGGCATCTTTGTTGAATAGCATTGCTGACTAATTCAACAAACGCATTTGACTAGGAATCCATAGGCTCCAATCATCCAACGTCTCAATCAATGGGCTAACTTCATCACTAACTACCAGAAACAAAATAATAGTCTGCAGGAGCTCCAAGAAACCAAGCAAGCACTCAAGAGTTGAAAAAACAACAACAATCAGCATTCTATGTTCCTCCTAGCAACAGCGACGTAAAACGCAGTAAATCTGTTTTTGACAGCGATTCAATGTCAGATGGCAATGTCAAAATTTCTACCTACGTCAGGCATTTTTGGAGTCACTGAATCGGTCGCTAGCACTTGAAATTTTGAGGGGGTTAGCTTGATCAAAGAACTAGTTACTGACTAGGGAAATTCATGGTGGCGCTGTCAGTTAATTTTCCTCAACTCACCGCACTTCTCAGGGTACACGCCGCCGGAGCAATGGCAGGAAAACCCGGTGCCGTCGTTGGCATACCTGCACTGCCCGCCGCTTGCCTCGCACTTGGGGCAATTGTCTGACGGCACCGCCCACTCAAGCAGGAACCCTTGCTTCATGCTCCGGACGTAGTCGCCCCCGCCCGGAAAACCAAGAACCGGCACGACGGAGAGACGGCAGGCCGGTGGGACAACGCCCGGTTCGCGGTGACCGCCGTACTCCCCGCCAAGGCGGATGAAAGACTCGCTGGCGCAACGGGTGCGGTTGAATCCCGGCGGCGTCGCCTCCTTGGTGCATTTGTCGAGGACGAGCAGCTCCTTGTTTTTCTTGCTGATGACGAACGGACCCAGCCCGAGACCCAGCGAGATGTTGAACCAAAACTTGGGGCAGCCGTCGTCGAGCGGGAGGTTCTTGTCGACGGCGAGGAAGGAGGAGTTCTCGGCGAAGACTTGAACGACCTGGTAGGCCCCGAACATGGAGCGAGTGAGGAGAGCTTGGCTGCCGTTGCAGTTCAGCTGGAACGACGGGGACCCGCAGGGCGGCCTGCCGGGCTCCTCCAGCCAGAACGGGTAACTGATCTTCAGGTCACCGCATTTCTTGGGCGAGCAGGCCGCAGTGGCCGGCACCGGCAGCCGGAGAAAGGAAGCGACGAGCAGGAGCAGGAGGAGGAGAGGGGGCTGGAGCGGCGGCATGGGTTGGGGTGGGGATGGCTGACTGAACGGACCTGGCGAGGACTAGTTAACGGGACAGAATGGAGGGTGGGATGTGCGACTTGGGGAACAAGGACGGTGGCCAGAGCGGCTTGACTAGTCAGAGTCAACGCGCTATTTTGTTTCGCATTTCCAATTTTTAATTAGTGTCCCTTAGATTTCGGGGATGCCGTTGGACAGCGGCAATGCCGTGGGCGGCGGCGGCGGCGGCGGCGAGGAGCGCCCGCCATGGCCCGCCACGGCGACGGCGACGGTGACGGCTTGCCAACCCGCCATTAATTTTGCATGGCCCCATAGATAATTGAAGCTGAGGCCAGATTGTTTGTTTCCTAGGAACTCGATAGAAAATGATTAATTCAACGACTGAACTCACCACTACCGGCACTCGGCGTCAGCGGCTGCCATGTGAGGAGGAATCCATCGCTGATGAGCTCCTGGTAGTCGCCGGCATTCACCTCGCCGGACGCCCCCAGCACCGGCACGGCGGTGGCGTTGCAGCCCGGCAAGGCGTACCCTCTATCGATCCTGCCGGACGCGTTGTAGCGCCCTCCCGCGCGGACAAACGTGTTGTTCCGGCACACCGTGTCCACCAGCCCCGCTCGGCGCGCCGTCCTCGGCTTCCTGGCGCAGTTGTAGAAGATGAGGTTCCGGTTGAGGAGGCTCATGTAGAACGGAGGCCCGATTTTGCTAGCGGTGTTGGCCGTGGGGACATGGCAGCTGGAACCATTGGAGAAGTCGCCGAGCTTGTGGACGTCGGAGACGAGCAGGGAGCCGTTGCCGTAGAAGATGTCGAGGATCTGGAGCCCGTACTTGCGCTCATAGTACCCAAGGTAGGGGACGTCGTCGTTGCAGTGGACCTGGAACCCCATCTGGGCGCATCGGTTCTCCTCGGAGCCCGAGAGGATCGCAAACGGGGCTGAGACGCTCACGTTGCCGCATCGCTCCGGCTCGCAGGCCGCCGCCGCGGCGAGCATCCGTGCCGGCATCGTGGAAGCGACGATAACGACGACGGCGACGGAGACGAAGAGGCAAGGCCCCAGGCGCCATGGGAACATGCGGGAGAGGATGATTCCGGTAGATGGCTAAGGCGAGTACGTAGCAGGATAATTCTTTGGCACAAAGTGGAGTGGATATGGAGGAGGATATAGAATTGTATCAGCTGTGATATTCATCGTACCTACTACGTATATGGACACCCATCAGGGAAGGGGCTCAGTGAGTGATCAGCCGGAACATTTGACCGGTGCAGCCAACGTCCACACACGCGCATTTCAGCCATCCCCGGTCGTGGTCGAGCAGTGATGCGACTGGACCGGATAAGATGCGAGCCCGGGCTCGTCGTGTCGATCGGCTGCGGCTGGTGCACGCTCCTGTCGGCCATGGACCCATGGGTGTGAGCTAGCTGGGTACTTGTGTGAGGACTGGTAACAGTGGTCGTACACGTGAACCGGTGAAACGTAAGCGCGGACTAGTAAACCTTTGACAGTACTCCAATTAGCTGATCATACGTATTGGCACGAATTTTCCACACAATGGCGTGTGCTCGTTACCGGCTTACAGCATATACTAAGTCTAATGTTTAGCATGTTTTCCAAAATCCGAAATTTTTACTAGAAGACTGATGAATCGCTTTTGAACCTTTTTCGAAACTACTGTCAGCCAGTGCCGACTTGAGAGTTGAGAGTTCAAATTGGGCTGATCGATCCAGTCTTGGTCCGTACGCTAGGTCTAGCAGCAACTTTCTTTCCACTTGTGCTAGTGTACGAGCATCTACTGATGCAAACTAGCACCCACGTACTTGTGCTAACGAGCACCTACTAGGCTACTAATGCAAGCTGGTACTACCCACTTGGGAGTAGTTTACTTTACCAAACTACTTTACGCACGACAGTTTGCTAGCCGATCCTTGCACGACAACTAATCCAAGGGTGCTACACTGGTAGAAAATGGGCCTTTAGTCCCGGTTCGCAAAGGCCTTTAGTCCCGGCTGTGCAACCGGGACTAAATATGCGCGACTAAAAACCCCCCCTAGTCGCGCCTCTTACGAACCGCGACTAAAGGCTTTAGTCCCGGTTCTCGTGGCTAACCGGGACTAAAGGCCCGTCCACGTGGGCGCCAGGGGTCCGTCGGGGCGGAGGACCTTTAGTCCCGGTTCTCGTGGCTAACCGGGACTAAAGGCCTCCTCCGCAGGTTTAGGGTTTTAGCCCCCCTAAACCTGGTTTTTTTGCGAATTTTTTTATTTTTTTTATTTTCAAATTTCTGAATTATTTTAACCTCTAATCTCTAATCACCACCCCTCATCACTGCTCAATTTATCCTCTAATCTCTAATCACCCCTCATCATTCCAAATCATCTAACTTCCCGGACGGTCACCCATCCTCTCACTACTCCAGCCTGAGCATGCTTAACTTCCGGGTTCTATTCTCCCTCGTTTCCAAGTCTGCACTTGTTGTTTTCCTGACAATAGTAGGATGTCAATTCTATTAACCCTCAGGAATTTAGCTTGAGCATGAAGTGACACATTTCACTGTTTGAGTTTGAAACTATTGTTTTAAAAAACAATAATTATTTAGTAACACTAATATTTCTGGAATAATTAGTTTGACCATTGTTTGACCACAGTTTGACCAGATTTGACCAAAATTTAAAAAAAATAAAATAATTATTTAGTAACATTAATATTGTAGAATAATTAGTTTGACCACAGTTTGACCACAATTTGAATTTTTTTGAATTTTTTTGCCTCTCCAGATCTTAAAAGCCCCGTATCTTTTTTCTGTTAGGTTTTTGAGGATTTTGAAAATGTTTTCGAGTAGATGATTTTTCATATAAAAAACTTTTTCATCCGAGTTCGTATGCAAAAGTTATGCCCATTTTAAGAAATTCCAGAGAGATTTTGCAAATAAAGTCGAAATTCATATTTGTTAATTTTCCCAACAACTAGACCACATATCACATGAGAAACTTATTTTATTTTATTTTTTTGACATTTGCATCATTTTCTTTTGGTTTTTCTAAAACTGAAAAGGCGGTCCAGGGGGGTAGAGTTTGATGGGCCCTTTAGTACCGGTTGGTCTGGCCAACCGCGACTAAAGGGCTAACCTTTAGTCCCGGTTGGTCTGGCCAACCGCGACTAAAGGACTTCGGGCCAGCCTGAGGACCTTTAGTCCCGGTTGGCCAGGCCAACCGGGACTAAAGCCCCTCCCGTCCGCCAGCTGTCGACCGAGCGCGCTGGGCCCAGATAGTTGGTCGCGGGTCTCCTCCCGAACCGCGACTAAAGACCCCTTTGGTCGCGGTTCGATTATTTTGGGGACTAATGGGGGCGTATGGAAGCCTTTTTTTCTACTAGTGCTAGTCCATGAATCAGACATGATGAAAGGCCCAGCTGCCTCATCGTGCACAAATCGTGCAAGCAGTGTCGTCGAAAAGCACCCGGCCGGGCTGTGAACTGAAAGCGAGAAAAATCGATCTAGGTAGTACATGGGCAGGCGCAGACGAATGCTACAAAGATCACCCAGGTAAAAAGGTAGCCGGGCCCTTTTCTTTGTGAAATCCACGCGTCACACTAAAACAAGTGGATGTCAGCCGGCTAGAGCACACAAGGATGAAATGCATCTACCCGACAGCCTACGGAAGATAAAAAGGGTACTGGCACTAACTTGCGCAATGCCAACATGCCTGCCGCCCAAGATGCAGTGGCTATGGTCAAGTGGGCGCACGCACAGTACTCAGCGACCAGGAAGGTGGAAGTGCCCGCCACAACTGGGCACGACGACTACTACGGGTCCACGGCCTTACCCTCAAACAAGAGATCGAGTGGCACGATGGATCGCTTGCTTGATCGGGTAAGGGAAATCCAAGCAAAGGCAAGGCACGTACTGGGCGTACGTCCGTCCTAGCTTAGCCACACACTGGATCGATCAAGAGATGATTTGACGGGCCAACTTACGCGGGGGCTTCCATGTCAGGAGGAAGCCATAGTTGATGAGCCGCTCGTAGTCGCTCGCGTTCGCCTTGCCGTGCGCGCCCAGCACCGGCGTGACGGCAGCGTCGCAGCCCTCGTAGCCGCCGTAGCCGCCCGTCTCGCCGTACCGCCCTCCCGCGCGGACCAACACCTCGCTGCCGTCACCGCACTTCATCCTCGTCCGAACCAGCTCCCTGTCACGCCGCGCCACGGCCACGGCCGACGCGGCCTCCGTGCAACGGTACAGGACGAGGTTCAGGTTGTCGGGGGCGATCATGAAGCTGGCGCCGACCTTGGCCGAGGTGTTCCAGACCGGCAGGCAGTCGTTGGACAACAGCTCCAGCTTGCCTGCGTCAGCGACTCGCAGGCTGCGTTGCCCGTAATCGATATCGATGATAGAGAGGCCGTAGCCGATGGGCACAGAGCTCCGTAGAACTGGAGTAGTGTTGTGAAAGCACGTGACCTCGAAATCTGGGACACCACACGCTCGCTCCAACTCGTTATGCCTGAGCCAGAACGGGTGGGAGATGGTCACGTTGCTGCATCTCTTGGCCGAATCCGAGCATCCTTCCCCTTGCTGCTCCTTGGCCGCCGCGACCGCGAGCATCATAGGTAGCCACAGCGCCCAGAAGAACCAGCAGCTCGGAGCCATGGGAGTGGAAGATTTAGCAAAGGAGCTCCGTGGATGGAAGGGTGGTCATAGGCTAGAGAGGGTGCCGCGGTCTGAAGAACTGAAGAACCAAAGATATATATATGGGAGGGCAGAGTGAGCGACGAACATTTGACTGGAAAACTGGGGCAAATGATCATCGTCCACATATACTGAAACGCCCCCAGTGAACACTTGGACTAGTAGAGCCATGACATATTAAATTTCTGGGTTACCCTTTGACGGGGTAATTTTTTTTTCTTTGCGGAGAAAAAATAGACGGGGTAATTAATCCATGACCATGACCTCTCTGACCATGTGATGTGATTTGAACAAGCTGCTTAGGCTGGGTTTTTTCGGTTGCGGCAACTTTGTGCTCTTTGTCTGCTATCTGGCCAGACTCTAATCTTGGTACAACCTTCACACTTGGCAGGTTACTTGTTTTCTTAAGGGATGACAGGTTACTGATTACTGTATCCAATAGAAAAGAAGGTTCTATAGCCCGATCAGTCACTGGGTTGCGTTTCACTGAAATTGCATGCAAATTTCTTTTTTGCAAGGGAAAATTCCTGTTCAAACCTAGAGTACACAAAATTTATTCAGATCTTTTTGACGGAACACATTTTATTCAGATAGGTATGTAGTCTAGATTTGCCGGTGTTTGAAAATCCTTTTTATTTCAGAGGCATTGTAAGGCCACGACAAGGGGTGGTTTTATTTTTTAGATAGCCACGGCCTAGGGCTAAGGTTCAAGACACGGTTCGTGGGCTGCGCAAACCAAACTCCACCATCGTGAGAATTCTAATTCATGACTTGTTGTCACAGATTGTAGCTAAATTGCAAGGGAGAATTCCAATTCAAACCTAGAGTAAACACATTTTATTCAGATAGATATGCTATTTAGATTTGCCAGTGTTTGGAAAATCTTTTTATTAAGAGGCATCAGAAGGCCACGACCAAGGGATTTTCTAAGATAGCCATGGCCTAGGGCTAAGGTTCAAAACACAGTTCATGGGCTACGCAGACCGGACTCCACCATTGTGGGGAATTCATATTGAGCAATGGTTGTGACAAATTGTCTCTAAATCGCACGGGAGCGAGCATGATGGTCCGGTCTCAACTTCGGCGCGAGTGGCAACTACTTCTCGGTGGTTTTTCCCTGTCTTTTACTTTTCTACTTTTTCTAAGGGTTATAATAGGTTTTCTTCCAAAAAAAACTCTTTCCTTTCTTTCATTCTGGTTTCTAGTTATTATTTATTGTTTTACTACATGAACATTTTAAAATGATGGACATTTAAAAAATCATAAATATGTTTTAAATCCATGATTATAATAAAAAGTATGAGCATTTGTTTCATTCGCATCTTTTTCCAAACAATAAGATTTTAAAATTCGTGAACACTTTTAAACTTTCGTGAGCATGTTAAATTAATAAAATATTTTATAAATTTTGAGAACATTTAAAAAATTCAAAATTAAGTTTTAAAGCAATTCATGTTAATCGAGTTTTAACAGAGCAAGAAGTAGCTGGGAGCGTGCCAGTTTTTCTTTTGATGGGACCGGTCCTCGCACATCAGCACTATATGGGCTGAGCCCATAGCACTTTATTAAACTATGAATAGGAGCACCCAGCATTCTGGGGTCGACGCGCTGCAATTCGGCCGAAAGTTGCAAAAAATAAACACAAGCCTATAGAAGTCCACATGTCTGAGGTCTATTTCTGACTGGGCTCTTACTTGATTATACACCTGAACAAGTGAACGAAGCCAATTTTGGCCATAGTGCAGACTTCAGAAGTTCAGAGTTCAGACTAAGCAAAAGACACTTATGGTGGACCCACTTCCACTTGTTAGTAGACGTCTAATGATGCACAGGTCTACTGGACACCTGTAAATAGCACAAGGATTCCAGGCCACCATGCCGGCAAGATATACTAGTATACAGTGATCCGGTAAATTCTAACTAAAACAAGCATGGCAATTTGGCTAGTGCAGGCAGGTCGCCCCACGTCAAGGGCAAGCGGAACATCCGCTGGTCCGCCACAATCAACTCAACATTATCATCGTTTGGTGACTAACATGATTTTTAGCTTTGGTTCCATACGGGAAATCCAAGCAAATTAGCTCACGTACGAACTTGATTAAATGATGATTTGACGAGTGAACTTACGTGGCGGATTCCATGTCAAGAGGAAGCCATCGTTCATGAGCTGCTCGTAGTCGCTCGCGTTTGCCCCTGCCGACGAGGCCGGCACCGGCACGACGACGGCACGGCAGCCATCCAAAGCGTAGCTGCTGTAGCTCCCGGTCACGTCATGAGACACTCCCACGCGGACAAGCACCTCCCACTCGTTTTCGCACCTCACTGTCGTTTGCGCCAGGCCTGTGTCCTGACGTGCCGCGGCCGCTGCTCCGTCCTCCTCTGTGCAGTTGTACAGGATGAGGTTCCGGTTGACGGGGGCGATCCTGAACGGGCGGTTCAGTTTGACCGAGGTGTTATAGAACACGGCACTGCATTTGTCGGTGGATTTCAACACGTCCAGCTTGCCCAGATCAATGGCATAGAAGCTGCGTTCCTCATAAGAGATGTTGAGGATTCTAAAGCCATTGTTCAGGGGTATAGAGCTCCGTAGAGCTGGAATACTCTTGTTGTTACAAGCGACATCGAAGTCCGGGTAGGGATCAGGACCGCATGATCTTCCCGTCTCTCTGTCGGTGAGGGAAAACGGATGAAGGATGCTGACGTTGCCGCACTTCATGGTCGAGCAGTCTCCCCCCTGCTGGTCCTCGGCCAACACGAGCATCGGCGGCAGCCACCACACACCGATGAAGAATAAGAACCAACAGCAGCTGGGAGACATCCGAGCAAAAGATTTGGGGAGATTGCAGTGGATAGCAAAGGGTGGTACCTGGATTCACTGGTCATGGGCTATGGCTGTGGGAAGGTAGATTACGCATAAGAGATAGTGCCGTGCTCGAAGCACGAACCACATATACATGACTGGAAATTTGGGCCAAGCGATCATCATCCAGGAAGTTTCCCAGTAGACTAGTAAGCCATGACTTATCAAATCTGCAAGTAAGGTATGCCATGACCTCCGGGCGCCCATGATGTCACCGGAACCAGGGCCAGGATATTTTGTGCTCTTTTTTAGACATTTATCTAATCTAATAAAAGAAACTTCTAACCTCTGTTTGCACATTTCTACGTCTAGACATGAAGTGCACCTTTTTTTTTTTGGCAACGCTAGCCTTTGTGATGTGTGACCTGGCCAGCGTACGGAAACCAACTTCTCAGCCAACTTAGAGATAGCAAAACTGTAGAACGATTATGGTCTTCTTGATCCAAATCACTTAAAGTGGATTTTGTTTTCATATTAATCATTTTTACTTACCTTTTGTTTTCATATTTATAATTTTACTTTTTTGGCCTTTTTGTTTTGATTTTTTGTTATTGTCTAATTTCTTCACTTTTTTAGTTCCATTTTTTTTCAAATTACTGGCTTATGATGTGAATTTATTTATAATTATATTTATTTGAATTTTTACTATACTTTTGTCGTAAATATATATTATATTTACACTTATTTTCAAAGTCTTGAACTTTTTTTCAACATGAATATTTGTTCTGAAATACAGGAACATCGCTTTTGACATACATGACCATTTTTCTTGTAGTTATTTTCAAATATATGGACTTTCTTTAATTATTATAAAATTAGTTTTACTATGAAACAAAAATATTTTACATGAACATTCAACATATTCTCTTGACGTATTAAAATCACTTTTTATAAGTCACTGAAGTCATTGCATTAAAATGACATTTTTTTTAAAGTATAGAAGTGTACCACATAGGCGCAGTTGCTAAAAAACCATAGGCCCCACTAACGAGCATTCGTAAAAAAAAAAAAACTAATGACGTACCTAGTGAGAGCACTAAGCTAACATGATTGATTGCTTGGTTCGGTTAGGGAAATTCAAGCAAATTAGGGACTGCGGCTAGCCGAACTAGAATAAAAGATGATTTGACTGGGTGAACTTACCTGGAGGGGGCAGTTCCCATTTCAGGAGGAAGCCACTTTGGATGAGCCGCTCGTAGTGGCTCGCGTTCGTCTCGCCGGACGGCAACACCGGCAAGACGATTGGAGCGCAGTCCTCCAAAGCATAACCGGAGTAGTTCCCGGTGGGGTCGTATGGCACTCCCGCACGAACAAACGTGTTGCTCGTGTTCACGCACCTCATCGTCTTTGTCTGCACCAGTTCTTTTTCCCGGCGTGCCGCTGCCGCAGCCTTCTCCGTGCAGTTGTACAAGATGAGTTCCAGGTTGACGGGGGAGATCTTAAACGAGGGGCCCAGTTTGACAGAGGTGTTCCAGATCGGAAGGCAGCGGTTGAAGATCTCGGGCTGGTCATGTAATAGTTGCAGCTTGCCCAGATCAACGACGCGCAAGCTGCGTTCCCCATAAGATATGTTCATGATTGCAAAGCCAGGGCTGTCGGGCACAAAGCTCGGTAGAAATGGAAAATAGCTGTTGTTGAAGCATGTAAGCTGGAAGCCCGGGGAACCAGGCGAACCACATGATCTTCCGGTCTCGAAGTCAGTGAACCAGAATGGATTTGAGATCCTAACATCGCCGCACTTGGCCGAGCAGACTTCTCCTTGCTGCTCCTCGGCCTCCACGAGCATCAGTGGCAGACACCACACCCAGATTAAGGTGAGGAACCAGGAGCTCGGCGGCATCGGAGTAGAAGGGATTTGGAAAGATTGCAGCGAGCGGTGCCAAAGGGGGTTGTGGTGGTCGGCTACACATAAGAGAGAAAATACCGTGGTCGAAGCATGGACCATATAAGGGGACGGCAAGCGAGCGGAGTACTATTAGCCGGAACATTTGACTGGAAAGTTTCTTCAGGCGATCGTCCTCCACGAAATTCCCCAATTGACTGACCCCTTAGACCGGAAAGCCATGACCTTTAAAACCTGAGGCCTTGAGAGCTACCCATTTTGTCCCTAAGCCATGACCATGACCTGACCCCGTGATGTGACTTGAACCAGGATGCTTATTAGGTACGCTGGTTCTGTCGGTTCCGGATACTCCATGCGCTTGTTCTACGGCATTCACACTTGACAGCGGTAACTATCAGTAGGAAGGAAGATCCTTGCACTGATTGGCTATTGGGGCTGCGCATTTTAGAAATTGAGTGCAATTTTCCGGTCTTTGCAGGGGAGACGTCTGTTCAAAGCTTGAGTTCACACATTTTACTTTGCGTCATTTTAGCTTTTGTAACGTGCAACTTGGCAAAGTTCTAAATAGTGGTTTCTCCAAGGACTTGAAAGCATCAAATGAATTTCCAAACTGATTCTTTACAGCGTCTTTTTAATTTAGCCTTCTCAACGATTTTCATTATGGAAACAACCACTAACTTTTTAAACCTGATAAGAAACCAACTATCCAGTGCAACGCGCCTCAAATAAGAGTCAAAGATGACACTCGGATAAAAGTACGAGCGAGGTTGCGGGTTTATGTATTTGCCCAGGTGGCCCGCCACTAAGGGGCTAAGACCCAAAACAAGGTTTGCCGGCTACGCTGACAAACCCTATTTGACGCCCACTAAAATGTCGGCATAACACAAACGAGGACGCATAATTGGGCCTAGCACATCTCCTGGGTCAGTCATTTCTATGTTTTGTTCTTCTTCTTTTTTTGGAATCTTCTCTAGTTTTCTGTTTTTTGTTTCCCATGTTTTTTAGGTGGTTTTTTTATTTTTCTAATTTTCCTTTTGGTATCAGTTTTATATTTATTTTTATACATCTTTCCTCTTTTGATTATTTTTCTTTGGTTCATTAAAAACTATGTAAATTCTTTAAACATCTGAATATAATTCTCTGTACATGTGAAAAAATAAAATATCTGATGAACATTTTATTTCACATATACGATTTTAAAAAGTCCATGGATTTTTTTATACATGAATATAATTGTTTGTACAAATGAACATGTCTTTCATTTCACGCAGTCTCTTGTGCACTTTTTCAAACTGATATTTTGACAACATTTTAAAATATTATTAAGCAAAATACATTTTTCACAAAAACAAAGACACGGGCTAACATGGGTTGTGGCAACAGCTGGCCCAAATAGCTGCACATGGTCGTTTGTCCACCTATTTGACGCTTAAGGACTCCGCTACGCCAGACAGAATTCCACTGTTGGGGGCCAACGCACCGTAATCCAACCCATATTAGCTACATGTCAGTCGGCTGAATTTCGAATCCGGGTCAGTCAATTCTGAGTGAAGGAAGGGCCTCCCTGGAGAGAAGGAAGGGGCTCGCCGTCATCACCCCCATTATCTATCTTAGGTGGGGGCGGAGGTGGACGGCGGTGGTGGGGCTTCTCCGGAGAAAAAACTGGACGGGGCGAGGCTAGAGGGATGACCGGGGCGGCAGCAAGACCGGCAGTGGGGCGGTTCAGGGGAGGACGGCGCGGTGAGGCGATCGCTGGAGCGCCGCCGGCCGCGGGGGGCAGGTGGCAGTGGTTAGGCTGGTGGTAGCTGGCGGCTTGGGGTCAGATTTGAGGTTGAAGAGAAACAGTGCATGCTCACAGGTTGAAGATGAAGTTGTGGACGTTGGATCTTGATCCAACGGTTGAAATAGAATGTTAGAAATCGACTGACCCTTTAAATTTTCTTCAGTCCACTGTCTTGTAGCCACTCCCAATCCAACAATCCAAAAGTTCCAAATAACTAATATGTTGTCTGAAGCTGAAAGTGTGACTTTGTCTAAAAAAAAAGAACTGAAAGTGTGACTGGACTCTGATTGGATTACCGAACAAGTGCGTGATGCCAATTTAGGCTGTATATATGGCCAACTTCAGGAGTTCAATTCAGACTAACTAGGGCCTGTTTGATTCACTGGATTTCTAAAATGTAGGAATAAGAAGAAGAAAACTAACAACTTCATCATAATCCTCGGTTAGTGAGTAGTAACATGTTTGATTGTTCCAACGATTATGGGAATCCATGAAAGTTACTTAGGCACCCCACGTCCTAGCTTAGGTACGAACTTGATTAAAAGATGATTCGACAGGTGAACTTACGTGCAGGGGGTGGATCCCATGTCAGGAGGAAGCCATCGCTGATGAGCTGTTCGAAGTTGCTTGCATTCGCCGAGCCCATCACCGGCACGACGATAGCATCACAGCCCTCCAAGGCGTAGCCGCCATAGTTCCCAGTCTCATCGAAACGCACTCCCGTGCGAACAAACACGTTGCTCGCGTTCGCGCATCTCACCTCCACCAGCGCCACCCTCTTTGTGCACTTGTACAAGATGATGTTCAGGTTGGCGGGGTTGACCTTAAACGGCACTGCCAGCTTGCTGGAGGTGTTCCAACTCGGGAAATTGCAGGTGCCGTTGGTGACGTTGAAGGCTTCCTCTTTGTGTACATCAACGATACGCAGATTGCGATCATCGTACGAGATGTTCATGATCGCAAAGCCAGTGGACCCAGTGAATCCAGAGCTCCGGAGAAATGAAATGTTGTTGTTTGAGCAACCGACCTGGAAGTCCAAGGGACCACACGATCTTCCCGCCTCCCTGCTGGCGATCCAAAACGGGCGGGAGATAGTGAGGTTGCCGCACGTCTTGGCCAAGCTCGAGCAGCCTTCTCCTTGCTGCTCCTCAGGCCCGGCGAGCGTCGGTGGCAGCCACCATACTACCCAGACGAACACCAAAAACCAGCAGCTGGCAGTAGCCATAGGAATAGAAGAAGATTTGGCCGTGGGGTGGTGGAGAAATGTGTATGAGAGGATATCATGGTTAAAGAAGGATATATGTGGACGAATCCTACGGTGGTACGAACAAATGACTGGAAAATCGGGGCTAAGCAATCGTCATCCACGAATTCCCTCAACCACCGCTTGGACTTGTAGGCCATGGTTTCTGAATCTCTAATCCTAACACCATTGACGGGTAAGCCATCAACATGACCTCTGTGTGCCCGCGATGTGACATGAACCTGGATGCTTATAGGCTGTTTGTTTCCATACCGGATACTCCATCCTTTTGTCAGCTATCTAAATACAAGATTCCTTCATCGAGAAAGTTTTAGATGCCAGATTCTAATATTTATACAACATTCAGACTTGACAGGTAATACTATGTCAGTATCCGACGAAAAAGATGATCATTTGTCAGGTTACTGGGTTGTGCATTTTGAAAACTCCGTGTAAATTTTAGTCCAGACGGAGATTTATCGTCGACCAAACATACATATTCACGTACTTGTCTTTCAAGTACGTCTTGTTCATGGATTCTTGGGTCGGGATAGGTTTGTACAGAGATCACATTTTACAGGGAAAAGAAAAACGATTCTCCATCTCAGGCAAGGTCATGCACGGAGTGCACCTGTTATGGGCTGGCAACGTCGCAGCCTTTCCAGAGTTAAGGGGAGTAAACCGAGGGTGCGTCTCACGGTGGTGTTACCAATGAAAAAAATAGCGCGCTACTCCCTCCGTCCCAGTTGTTTGACGCTAGTGTAGTGTACAAGACGCTCTTATATTGTGGGATGGAGAGAATATATTCCAACTAGACGCGATGATCATTAGATCAATAATCAATATCACCGGGCTTGAGTTGGGCTGTAATGCGAGGGATATTATCATTTCTTCGAGTTGAAGGACCCGTTTCCGTGGATCCCTTGGTTTGAACTTGAAAAGAAGATGTTATTGTCAAAAATTACTAAATATCTAAATCGGTTTCCATATTTATGCTGGAAAGGGGGAAGCACTAAGAATTAAATTGTCATCATCATTCATCAAACAGAGGCATCTAGCAAGAAATATTGAGATTTGAAAGGGCTGAGATGGCAGTTTTGTGGGATGACCGGATGGAGGAATAATATCTCCGTGCAACGGCGGAGCTGGGCCGCTGAGGCAGAAGTACCAAGGGACCGAGGTGGGTTGCTCCTGGCCTCCTACGGTCCTGCCGCCGGGCAGCCTGCCGCCTCGCTGAACATGGCCGCAGCCAAGGAGAAAGGGATCGAAGGGGAGCACGACGGCGGGCGGCGGCGGCCTGGCCGGCAGGGTAGGGTTGGCAAACGATAGCCTCTCGATCGCTAGGTGGTATTGGGCCAGCCTTCACAGACCTGAGGCCCAGCAAGAGGATTAAGAGTGGGCTGTGGCCCAGGCCAATCTTATTTTTTAGAATATGGGCTTGAAATTTTTCTGATGACCAAGGCCATTGCCTGGGCTGCCTGGGGCCCAGCTCCGCGGGTGGCTCACCAACGGGATTCCCCCCTCAAAAAAAAACGGCATTCATCGGCAGGCTAGACTGCCTCTTCCACAGCAACGACGGCGAGCCCCACTGGCTCCCTCTCCTCCAACGCGACGTCGGCACCGCATCTCCTCCGCGGTCCACGGCGGCGAGAGTGCGGCTCTTCTACACAGCAGCATGACGCTAGCTTTCTTCCCCCTCGGCGGGATAATTAAGCGCCGGCGACTGCACTTAAAGCGGGATGTATTCTCCTCTCTTTTGTTCCTCCTAGGGGAAATAGATATATCCCATATTCCGGTGCTGGTTTGTATATCGACCGGCGTAGGAATACCATGATCGGACAAACACAACGTGATCTTAATTGACGGCCTTTTTAAAAAAATGCGGGGGACAGCCCACTAAAAATCTCTTTTTTAGATGGGCTACTAAGAAAACTACTAATTGGTAGGAAAAACAAAATTATCCTTTTTAAATTTTAACTCCACGCAAATTTCTGTCTTTATAGGGGAAAAGTCCATTTCAAACCTAGAGTTCACACATTTATTGGGCATTATTATAGCATTTGCAACGTGGGACTTGGCTTAGTTAGACATTACGGTTTTTCCAAGAACATGTATTTTAAGGCTTAAATCCTTTTATTCAAACGGCAATCTAAAAATGCGTAGAATCTAAATCTTTAATATATTTTATTCAATAAAAATTAAATATATTAAGGATTGAGTTTTTCTTTTTTTTAGTAGCTACTATTCTTAAGCTATAGGCGGAAGCTAGTTTTGGTCCTTTTCTTTTGTGCGTGCTTGTTTCAGTGTCCTTGTAAACTTGAACATGCCGGTCGTTTGACCGGCTGAACCCTCTCTTGTTGTTAATATATTACATGCAGTTCTTCTGCATGGATCAAAAAAGAAGTATGATTGCTTTATAATCTAAAGCGGAGGAAAACCCTTTTTCGTTAAAGAAGTATGGAGCTAATGTCAAGGATAATATTCTGACCTGATAGCCAATAGCTCAATACCTATCATTGTGGGCCGAAGAGATGTAATTCAACCGAAAGTCCTATAAGTATATAGATATAGGCTTAACAGGCCGTGCGTCTGAAAGTGTATGGAGGACTGGGCTCTGTCTGGACTGAACAAGTGCAGCATGCCAATTTCGGCCGCAATGCCGACCTTACAAGATTCATAGGTTTTTTTTTCATTCCCAAAATATAAGGCGCCGGTTGACTTTTCTGGTCTTCGTTGCATAACTTTGACTAAGATTTTCACCTATTGTATCTCTATAAAACTAGTATGTAGGTATATGAAACAAAATTGTTTTGTAAGAAAAATACGACGATGCCATTTATATCCACGTGCTTTGATTGTATATATCAGTGGTCAAAGTCATGCATCAAAGACTGTGCAAAGTCAATCGCACCTTACATTTTGGGAAGGATGGTTAGGCCTTGTACAATGAAAGATGCTTAGGGTGGTGCTTAGAAAAATAAACCGGATTTTTCTGAAGCACCGGTGCCTATTTCTATAGGAGAGACGCTTAGTTAAGCGTCTATCCTGTACAAATAAGCACCGGTGCTTAAGAAATCCTGATTTATTTATCTAAACACCTCTCCTAAGCACCTCCCATTGTACAAGGCCTTAAGAAACCACTTGTTATATACCCACCAGTTCCACTTGTCCAATGATGCGTTGCTAAAATAAAACTTGTCCAGTGATACACGGGTCTACGTACCTACTTTTTTCTAAGATAAGTATACACGTACCTACTTTTTTTTGCGGGCAATATACACGTACCTACTGACCGCACTGGTCTACATGCCCACCACAAACCGAATCTTACGTACGTACCACACCTAATACTCTATTCCGTCTTCAAATTTCAATGGACAAAGTACGGTAATAACTAGTGCTGTCACCCCTGTGCTCCCAACGAGCTCGAGTAAATCTTGAACGAATTGCGTAAAAGTTGGGTAAAACCTTGGAACGGAGAAAGCAGGAGACGAACGTACGCGTTTACCGGCCAATCTCTCGTGCCGGCGCCGAGGTCAATCAGGCGCAGCAATCCACCAGTCAACCGTCAATGCCACCACCAACGATGTACTCAGCGTGTTAGCCGGTCAGCTAGCCGCCTGAATATCTACCGGGGAGAAGAAGAAAAGCCAAAGGTGAAATCTCCATGGGCCTACGCAAGATCGGGATGGCACCATGCGGCGGAAATGCAACGAACCAGGGAGGAAGATGAGACTAATAATCAAACGCGCATGTGCCGATATGGCCGTCCACGTCGGCACGCGCTGGTACAGTAGAGTAGAGGCAAGTGGCGGCGTGGGCGAACTCACCGGCGCATGTCGGGCCGCGAAGCTTCCCGCCGGGGCAGAGGCAGGCGAACGCCCCGAGCGCGTTCCTGTAGCGACACTGGCCCCCGCTCGCGACGCAGGCGGGGCAGTCGCCGATGCCGCCGGTGCCCGCCCAGTCCAGCAGGAAACCGGCCTTCAGCATCCGGCTGTAGTTGGCCGCGGTGGACACCGCCGCCTCCGTCCCAAGCACCGGGAGGTACGTGTAGGTGCAGTTCCCCGTCCGGATCGACGGCGGCTTGTCCCGGTCGTACCTCCCGCCGAGGTACGCGAAGACGGGTCTATCGCAGGTGGCGGTGGCGTTGGCGTACTCGCGCCCGCCCGGCTCCGTCCCGTTGCAGTCGAAGAGAAGGCACAGGGCCATGTTGGTCGGGCTTATGTTGAAAGGGCTGAGGGCCAGGCTGGAGGACATGTTGAAGTCGGCGCGGCACACGCCGTTCACCCGCCCGGAGAATCTGCTGTGGGAGGCGACGAGGGAGCTTGCGGCGTAGTCGATGCTGAGGACCTGGATGGCGGAGCCACGCATGGTCGCCGAGGTGCTGCTGATGCCGCACCAGAGCTCGAAGGCCGGGTGGCCGCAGGAGGGCTCCGGCGGGGTGTGGCTGGGCGCGCCGAGCCAGAACGGGTACTTGATGGTGAAGTTCCCGCACGCCACCGGCTCGCACTCGGCGTCCACCCCATGGTGAAGGAAGAGGATGAGGAACGATGCCAAGAACGGCAGGCTGGTCGCGGCCGTAGTCATCTACAGTAGATTCTAGAGTGGATTATGTGTCTCTGGTTGGGATGTGCGAAACAATGGAGTCTTTGGTGGGAGGATGTAGAAGCTGGCTAGGTGGACGAAAGGGGAAATGCCAATGGTGTGTGGCTTTGTTTGACTGCTCTTTTTCTATACCTTGGACTTTCTTTTATCAGCACGAGTGGGAAACCGGTGCTGCCTCTTGACTTTTGAGGGCTGAGAGGGCAAAAGAAAGCTCCACCTTGTGTGGTTCTAACAGTATTACTTATTTTTTGAGAACAACAGTATTATTTTTTAGCTACATATGTGGTTCCAAATTCATGATTGCGATGTGTATGTTGCCGGTAATTTAATTCCGGGCTCATGTCATATGTGCCGGCCTGCCGCATATGTGGACAACTCCTGGATCATGTGACTGTGTGATGAGTTATTACTACTAAAAGGTTGGTGATGTTTGTGATCAGGAGGAAGCAGGCAGAAGAAAGTCATGGATTAGTTTGTAGGTGGATGGAACTACCTTATCCCAACAGCATCACATCAGTAGAAATATGGGCCCGACAAGCTGGATAATCCCAAATTGAAAGTGTCTTTTTGTGATAATCGTAGTTAAAGTTTGTTGTTTTGGTAGCATCTAAAGCTTATTGATCTACCAAATGACAAGCGATTATGTTTTGTCCAATTTCGGTTGATTTCACGAATTTCGGTGAGATCTTGGTGAAATTTCCAAGAATTTCGTCATTCAGGGTTGAAGCCAAATATGTAAATAGTTTTCCGAATTTGGGAACATCCTTTGGGTTCCAAAGTTTCACCCGAAAACAAAATAATAAATATTGACAAATAGTTGACAGTGCTGGACACCTAGCTTTCTTGTTAGCAACATTTTGACTGGTTATATTTGAACACTTTGCTGAATAAAGCTCTCTGACTTTGACGCAAAATTAGTATTATGCCTTAGAAGGGACAAGGGAGAAAAGGGATGACCCCCACACAGTGATGGAACTGGGTCGTCGTCGGGTCCCGGGATACTTGTAAGGATTGCAACTATAGTACCCCAATATATCAATCAGTCGAAGGATTTCAGGGTCATGATCTGGAGCATGGCTCGGCCTAGTACTATCCTCGCCTCTAGCCTCGCACACTTGCCGGACAATCTATTGTATCGGTGTCGATGTGAATGACCATTACCGTCTACCCAATGCCAACACAACAATGTGTTTAGCGTCTTACGAAAATATCACCCGAGGCACAATACTGGCTTGTTATAGTGTGTTTGCTATGTACCGCTCATAGCGAACGATATAGTGTATTTGCTACAAATTGCGTGCTCCCACACTTCTCTGCGCTTAGATTTTCCTTGCCCAGTACAATACTGTTAGGAGCGATTTTGTTTGATTTCTTTCCTGGTTTTCGGTGAGAGCCTACATGGCAGTAGCCGCTCCTAGTTTTCTCATTGTGGTCCTTTTTTTCTTCATTGGTTCCCTTTTTTCTTCATTAGTAGCAACTAAAGCTTATTGATCTACCAAATGACGGGCATTATGTGTTGTTCCAGTTTCGGCCGATTTCACGAATTTCGGTGAGATCTTGGTAAAAATGTTGCATGGAATTTCGTCATTGAGGGTTGAAGACACATTTCTAAATAGTTTTTCCAAATTTCAAAACATCCTTGGGTTTCAAAATTCCACCCAAACCAAAATAATAAACCTTGGGAAAACAGCAAACTGTACCCGACAACTAACTTTCTTGCTAGCAACATTTTGACTGATTGTACTTGAAACCTTTGATGTATAAAGCTCTCTAAGTTCAACGCAAAATAAGTACTCCGGCTTAGAAGGGACAAGGGAGAAAAGGGACGACCCTCACACAATGGTGGAACTGGGGCGCCGTTGGGTCCCGAGCTACTTGTAAGGATTGCTGCTATAGTACTCCAATGTAACAATCAATCAAACGATTTCAGGGGCGGCGGGGAGGCAACCTATTATTGTGATCGCCTCTAACCTCGCATTCTCTTGTATTGATGTCGATGTCAATGACCATAATAGACTACTCAATGCCACCCCAACGATGTATTTAGTGTCTTAGGAGAATAACGCCCGCATGTGAATATGGGGACAACACTAGTTGGCTATAATGTGTTTGCTATGTATCGCCTGCAGCGAAGGATATAGAGTATTTGTTACAAATTGCGTGCTCTTGCACTTCTTTGCGCTTAGATTTTCCTGGCCTAGTTAGGTGCAATTTTGTTTGATTTCTTATCAGGTTTTCTATAGGAGAGCGTACATAGCAGTAGCTACTCATGGTTTCCCCACTTGGTCCTTTTTTCTCCACCGGTTTCTTCCATTTTATTTTGTTCTTTTTCCTTTTTATATTTTTAAATAAAAGTCAAAATCACTTCTTAATTCCTAAAGATTTACGTTCTTGAACAATTTTCTAATTCATAATTTCTAACAAAAAATTCTTTTTTTAATTTCTATTTTTAAAAATCATGAACGTTTTTTTAAAATTCATGATTTTTTTCTTCTATGGACCTTAATCGAAACATATGAAACTTATAAGATTTGTGTATATTATTTAAATTTAGTTATTATTTTAAAATTATAAACATTTTTTAGTCTAGGTTTTCTTCAAAAGCGTTAACATTTAAAAAAATATCTATTTGTTTTCTAAAAATTCGTGAACATTTTGTTTCAAAATCCATGAACATGTTTTTAAATCCATACATAGTTCATAAATTCACGAATATTTTCTGAATATTTTGGAAAAACGATAGACTTTATTATTTCTCTAAGCCACATCTGCAGTGTTTTTTCGAACGTCGAGGTGAAAAAACCACCTGTATACACGTGCTAGCTGAGCGACCTAGATAGGGCTATTGGGCCGCAGCCCATCTGCGTGGGCGATTTGCCCTCTATTTAACGCTAGACCTCCCGACTAGTGCAACGCTGGTATGCCACTGCAACCATACCGCGAAAGTGCAGTGAACAAATGAAAATCTAACAAAGCATGTACGTGCCGATATATAGGCAAAGTGGCAGCGTTGCATGTCGTACTTACCGGCGCATGTGGAGCCGCGCAGCGTCCCGTCGCCGGGGCAGAGGCACCCGAACGCCGCGGTGGCGTTGCTGTACCGGCACCGCCCGCCGCTCGCAGCGCAGGCCGCGCAGTCGCCGAAGCCGACGCCCGCCCACTGCAGCTGGAACCCGGCCTTTAGAAGCCGGGTGTAGTCTCCAGCCGTCGTGGCCGGCCGCGCCGCCGCCTCCTTCACGAGCACCGGCAGGTAGGAGTACGTGCATGTCGCCGGGATCGGCGGCAGCGTGTCCTGGTCGTAGACCCCGCCGAGGCACGCATAGGCGGGTCTACCGCAGCCGGCGGTGGCGTTCACGAAGCCGCGCCCGATCGGCTCCGTCCCGTTGCAGTCGTGCAGGAAGTAGAGGGCGCGGCTGCCTGGGCTGACCCTGAAGGGGCTGAGGGCTAGGCTGGAGGAGACGTTGAAGTCGGCGCGGCACACGGCGGCGTCGCCGGCGGCGGCCAGCCTGCCGTCGGTGGCCACCAAGGTGTTGCGGGCGTAGTCGATGCTGAGGACCTGGATGGCGGAGCTCCTCATGGAGGCCGTGAATGTGCTGCCGTGGCCCTGGCCGCTGCACCAGAGCTGGAGAGCTGGGTGGCCGCAGGAGGGCTCCGGCGTGGGGCGGTCGGGGGCGCCCAGCCAAAAGGGGTACTTGATGGTGAGGTTCCCGCACGCCGCCGGCTCGCACTCGGCGTCCACCACCGCATGGTCAAGGAGCAGGAAGGAGGACAACAGTAGCGGGAGGATGAGCACGGCCGGAGGCATCATGCAAGCGCGCATCTAGCTAGCTTGTCAATGCCGGATGTGTGCTGTCTGGTTGCGAGTGTGAAAGAACGGAGTCATGGGAGGGAAGATGTAGAAGCCAGGGAGGAGCTGCGAGAATGACGAAAGGGGAATGCGAATGGTGTGGTTTGTTTGACTAGTATTTCATGCATATTTGACTTTCTTTTTAAAAATTGTGTTCTTATTCTGGCAAAAATCAACGTGAAATTTTAAGTGTCCAATAAAAGGGCACAGCTAGGCTACTACCCAGGAGGCTGCTAACCCTCCTTCTTTAGATTTGACTCTGTTTTCAAGAGCCACGTTTCAGTCAGTTTAGGAATTTGATTCGTTCTATTTTTGACAATCCATTTGATTGGGGTTTAATATATTATCAAGATAGAATGTTCTTCATAATGTATGATGTTTGTGTATATAGGGTAATAAAGCAAAAACGACTGACCCGTCACTAATGCATTTTTTTTTGTTCCTTGTGCAGGGGACTAAAAGCATCCATATCCAGTAGTTCTCTCAAAAACCTCCCCCTATAAGCGTGTTTAGGGACTCTTCTAATGAATTTATTGGCTGTCAAAGGCGTAAGAGCGACGGCGAGTCGGGTGGCAGCCGGTGGCGAGGCAGGGCAATGTCGAGGCATGAAAATTCAGATGGGCGACAGCCGGTGGCGAGGCAGGGCAACGTCGAGCATGAGAATTCAGACGGGTGGCTCCCGCCAACATGAATTGTGTTGTAGGGAAGATGAGGCGTTTTTAAGTAGAGATCCTAGAAAATTTGGGGTTTAGGGAAACTGTTGGAGCAGGCCGAAGCAGGAGTCAGAGTCATTAAACGAAAGATTGATCAGTTCTGGTCCCCTCGTCCCCCTCACTGGACGCCCCGGCATCGTCCTCGCCGGTAGCCATCTCTTGTACATCTAGAGCCACCAACGCTCCTTGGCGATGAGCTCCGGATGCATCCGGCGGAGCTCGGTCATGTACTTCTCATAAACGCGTCCCGCCTCGAGCCCTCAAAGGCCTCCCGATTCTCCCGCAACTTGCAGCAGGGGGCCATTTAGGGATCGATGTCGACGGGCCCTGGGACCTTGCAATTGCCGTTGGGAAAGTTGATCTCTGCCTTGCTGCTTTAAAGGCTCGCCTCCTTCCTGTCGTATGCCCTCGCTGCCGACTCGAAGGAGCCAAGTTGGTACTGACGACCGATGTCCGCTTCCTTGATTTTTGACAACCACGCCCCCGCGACCACTGTCGCACGCTGTGATACTTCTTCTTCTTTCGCGGCGGCATCAATACGTCGGTGGTGAAAAGAGCGAGAGGGGAGGGGGTGCCGCGTGCTGCACGGGTCGGTTGTGCGACGCGACATGGATCCGTGCTCCAACTCGGTGGGGGCGACCTTGTACGGATAGATCCCGCCATTTCGGGGTGGCACCGACCGATTGAAAGCGTCAGCGGGTGTGTGGGAATGACTGCGGGTTAAGGCGGGAGAGCCGGTGGGTGGTGCGATATGGATTTGAGCCGCGTCAACATCGATGTGGTGCGAGCAAGGGGGGCGCGCGGCACGGGGGAGGAATTTTTTTCGGAAAGTGGCGCCGCAGGAGTAAATATAAGCGGCAGCTGAAGCGATGAGTAAATTTTTTGAAGGGCTAAAGCCGATAAGGTGTTGGTTAAATTCGGTTTAATCTTTTGAAACAAATATTTTTTACTCTAACCGGTTTTAAGGGACCAACTAGAGATGATCAACCGATGGACATTCCTTACAAAGAAAATGTCTCCGTGTTGGAAATCGCGACGCTGACTTTGCTGGTCAAAATTATGCACTATCCTACACCCCCAGAATTTTTTATACCCATTTCGGCTGCTATGGAGTACTGGAATAAAACAGATCACTCAGTCAATTGCTAATACTGGTCCGTTCAAGCTAATCCTATTTATCACCGCAGGTGACGCTGAAGGTCGGGTAGCCGCAGTTCGGTTCGTGGTGGCCGCGCAGCCAGAACGGGCACGTGATGGTCAGGCCGCCGCACGCCGCCGGCGCGCAGCTCGCGTCCAGCGGCTGCGCGCGGGCGCCGAGCAGCAGAGGCATGGACAGCAGTAGTAGCAGGAGCAACATCTCGGATCGAATGGCGAAACAGGAGGATATTTTTGGGGTATTTTATGATTGGGTGAATGAGACTGGATCGTACTAGTAGTAACTTGTAAGCGGCCGGGGGATGGTCCTCCATGGACGAGGAGGTAGCGGGTGAAGGGAGCGGCCGATTTGCGTGACATTTTGGGTGCTTGATTACGGAGGCTACAGAGTATGGTCAATGTTAGAACTTGGGAAGATGGTCTTGTTCGATCCTCGCGGCGTATTTTGCTATATTTCGGATGACTTTCGTGCATGCGTGCGAAAAGAGGTGGAACGTGTCTCAGATACTAACTGCAAAGACCTTTTTGAAGCATCGAGCGGGGGGAAAGGTTTCCCAAGAGCTGGGAAAGAGGGTTTTTTCTTGATTCAGAATATTAGGAGTGATTGACAAAAAACTATCATTTTAAGGGTTTGCGTCCACGGAACTATCATTTAAAAAAAATGACCGAAAACTACCAAAATTTTATAATTTTGTGACTAAAAACTACCACTTTCAAATAAAGACCAGCTTAGACGATTTAAACGTGTTTATGACAGGCGAGGCCCACGTGTCAGCGTGAACCTCCTCCTTCTTCCTCCTCTCTCCGTGACATTTTTCCAAACACTTTGCGTGCACCGGCGCGCCACCTCCGCCGTCGTCCACCGGGCTCAGCAGGGAGGGCCCGGCGTCGCTTCCACGCGCAGCAGCTAAACCTGCCGCCCTCCACCGGGCTCAGCAGGGAGGGCCCGGCGTCGCGCCCGCGCAGCCGCTTCCTCGCACCGGCCCCGACGCAGCCGCCCCTGCCGGACGCCGGCATGGGACCGTGGAGGCGTAGAACCCCACCAGCGCGGCCTTGGCGGGCAAGCGGCCGGCCAAGTCGAGCGGCGCGTCGAGGAGGAGGAGGGCTGTGTCGTTGATGGGCGGGTCGCCGACGGCCGTGTCGTGGGCGTAGACCGAGAGGCGGTGCGCGGGGTCGTCGTACTCGATCCGCACGGTGAGGTGACTAGTGTCGGCGCCGGGCGACGACCGGTTGGGCGTGATGGTGACGTTCAGGCCGACGCCCGGCGGCGGCCGCGGCCCATACGAGCTCAACGAGCCGACCTCAACGTCAACGAGGCCGTTGGTGGCGTTCAGCACGGAGGCAACGAGCACGACTGAGCCGCTAGTGTTGACAGATGACCCACGTTAGCGTTGACTTTGACAACACGCTTAAATCGTCTAAACTGGTCTTTATCTGAAAGTGGTAGTTTTTAGTCATAAAATTATAAAATCTTGGTAGTTTTCGGTCACTTTTTTAAAATGGTAGTTCTGTGGGACGCAAATCCTCAATCACTCGAATATTCGAGTCCATCCAGGAATTTCCATAAGATCAATTGCAAACTATTTTGGATCAAAATTTCTATCAATCAAAGCGGACAGAAAAATTTGAAGAGGCTTTATTTTTTACACTATCTCTGGCATCATGGCTCGTCTCGCTATTCCTACATATGGCGAAGTCATTCCCTGCCTTGACCCATGACATCATGGCTCGCCGCGCCATTCCTACCTCCAGCTGCGAGATCATTCCTTGCCTTCACCCGCGACATCATGCCTCGCCGCACCATTCCTACCTTTGGCGAAGTCATTCCTTGCCTTCCCCCGTGACATCATGGCTCACCGCGCCATTCCTACCTCTTGCCAGGTTGCTATCTAATGCGGGACCTTGGATCTCCACAGCGTATTGTCAATGGAAATCGAGAATCAACTGATCCGAAATTTATTTTCAGTTGCATGAGAAATAACAAATGTGTTCCTTTAAACGTTGGTTTAACCACATGGCATGGCTGGGGCTACATACATATAGCCTGTCCGTTGGCTCTCGCAGTCACTTAGACATTTGCAAACACGTTTGAGGTAATACTGATACTAATAATGGCATGCGAGATAATTTCCGAAGCTTGAGATCTAATTAGCAGGTCTACGGAGATTAAAAAGAGGTAAAACCGAGATGAATTGACACTGACCGCCGCAGATGATGAAGTCGGACACGCCGTCGGGGCAGTGACACTCCAAGGAGTCGTAGACGGTGTTAACCCGGCAAAGCCCTCCGCTGTCCACGCACCCCGCACAGTCGTCGACCGTGTATTCCAGAAGAAAGCCGTCCTTCATCAGCCGCCGGTAGTCCTTTCCGGCCGCCCGTGGGTAGCCCAGCACTGGCATCATCGACACCGTGCAGTTTCCCGGCAGCGGCCCCCATTTGTCTTCGGGCTTGTACCCGCCGGCGAGCAACGCGAACGAGTCATTGCGCGAGCCGTTGGCGCAGTTCACGTGCGCCCACGTTGGCGGCGGCTGCCGCGCCTGCTGGTCGGTGCAGTTGTAGAGGAAGAAGAGCTGCCGGTTAGCCGCGCTGATGCTGAACGGCGCGAGGCCGAGGTCGGCGGAGGCGTTCACGCGCAGCTCGATGTCGCAGGTGCCGTCGGTGAGCTGGGCGTTGGTGATCCGGAAGGTGCCGTTGTCGTCCCCGTAATTGATCTCCCGGATCTGGTACGTCCAGAGGGAGTTCTTGAGGGAGGCCGTGCCGTTGCCGTCGCAGCTGACCTGGTAGGCCCGGTAGCCGCACTCCGGCAGGTGCGTGCCGTCGAGCCAGAACGGGTAGGCGATGCGCAGGCCCCCGCACGCCGCCGGGTCGCAGGACGACGGCGCGGTGGTGTTTATGGCGTCGGTGGCAAGGACGGTTGTTAGCAGCAGCGTGGCTGAGCAGAGCACGGCGGCGGCGGCGGACGCCGGGACGCGAAACGGATGCATCGCGTCGATCTTGTTGTTGCAACGAAAGGGAGAGGCCGCCGGCTACGGGATGCTCTGGAAGGCGTAGGAGATTTGGGTAACGTTGAGAGGAAAGGATGCTGAGGATGAGAAGAAGGAAAGCACCGGGACATTCATGGATGCATGGTTGCCGGATGTGTTGACCGTTCGTCGTCAGGGAGTTTGACTGACTGAAGTGGACACCACCGGCGAGTGGGAGTGGGAGCTCACCCGCCATGTGGGTCCTCACGGCGGCGCGGGCCCGCATGTCATTGACCGGAGAAGGGAGGTCGTCGGTCCGGGTCTGGGTTTGAACGCATCCTTACCTACTGCACGGAAAAACAACCTTTCCGCCTCTACCATTTTCCGCGAGCGAGTAAAGTAAAACGGCCGCGTGCTCTGGTCGTTACCGTATCCTTGTCCTGTGGCTGTGGGCTGTAATAATTTGTTGCAAACTAAACGAGTGCTTGCATGCTAAGCTAGCCTCTGTATCGATGCAAAAAAGAGAGAGAGAGCAAGTTGAGCCTCTGTATGCGTACGTAGACTTGACCAAGACGCGTTACACTGCATGCATGCATGCATCGACGTGGGGCCTACCCACCCAAATCAGCGCATGGTTCTATTTCTATCTAGAGCGCCGCCACACGGGGCGGCGCCACGGCGTTCCAGCCGCCGCCGCGGGCACGGCAAGGTTGACTACGAGTGAACGAACGAAGATGATAAAGCAAGGAGCTAGCCTTTGTCTTCACAAAACATCCCAAAGGCTCCTTCACCTTCGCTCCTTTTTTTACAACCCACCCCATCACTCGTGCTCACTACCAACTATTCCGTAACTGATGTGTGGTATATTTCATCTCATTATATATTTTCTCTCTACCAAATTAACTAATCTACAAACCTATGAGCTCTTTCTCGTATTTCTCCACACGTCGATGGTCAAGACGTCTTTCTAATTTAGTATCTTGTTGTGCGCCAGTGCCGGCGCTCTCCTCGAGTATGCTAGCTAGTAGCTGGTCAGTGTGCGTGCGGTGTCGTTTCCTTCCCCTTTTCTTCTCCGCCTTCAGGATCTAGATGTATCGCTACGGTCACCATGGTTCAACGCCATCACCGAGGGAGGTTGGGATCAATGGGGTTCGATCTAGGGTTTTTGCATTTCTTTAATTTTTTAGGTCAAAGCTTGTAAAATTTTATTCAAAGGCTCGTTTAGATAGTTGAAAGCTTTAGTGTTTTTGGTGGAGAGCTCCTGCAGCAACAATAGAAAGCTTGGTTATTTGTTCCTTAAAATGCTTATAAGAAATAGTTGTGCTTTGCGGATTGTTTGTTGAAAGTTTCATGAATGTTGGTGTTGGACTAAAGCCAGTTAATTAATAATGGTTCAAACTCGCTTTTCTTTTGTAATGGTTGTTTTTTTCCTATAGCTTCAAAAAACAAGGCTACAGTTGCAAAATAGTGTCACAACCAAGGTTTTGGATCCTGAGTGGACCTTTTTTCTCGAAGGATACCGAAATTTGCGATTACCACGGTAACCCCGAAATACCAAAAAAAAAATCAGACCAAATTTATTATCAAATTTTGAACTCGAATTTTTTGAGGTCGATATAGATATGTATTCAAAGAGCGAGCGACCAGATTTGAACCCGAGACTGGGTGCTGCGGAGAGAACTTCTTTGCCACTACGCCATCACCAGTAGTGTTCTCATAGAGAGATGCCTTATATTTAACTAGAAGGTGAGCGTTTGAATTCAAAATTTTGAATTTTTTTTGCTCGGTATGAGTGTATTTCGTGGGGGGACAATAATCGTGGTAACTGCTCGCGATCTCGAAATTTCGAGCGGTAACCAAAACGCTGGCCACAACTGGCTGTGGAAGTACATGTCGGAAAAATGAGAAGTTCAAAAAGGAACGCTTGGGCTTGTCGAAAGTAGTGATTGATTCTATGGTTGACCACGAATTACCAGTCACCTTTTTCCGATGGCGAACATCGGGCGGTGCTAGCACGAGTACATTCATAGCAGCGTGTTTGTTTGAGTTTAGTCTAATGTTGGTGTCGATTGGCTTCAGCCACCAGCACTACTGCGTAAGTATATACTACTCCCGCTGTCCCATAATATAAAAACATTTTTGACACTGGTGTAGTGTAAAAAATGCTCTTATATCATAAGACGGAGGGAGTATGGTCTAAACTTAAACTCTTTTGGGTGCGTACCTGCTAGTTTGAACTAAAGTGGCAGAATTTGAAAATAAAAATGCTTTGGCTCTAAAAAAAATGCTTTAGTACTGGAAATGGGACTGCCAAACAATAATATAGGCTAACAGAAAGTTGCAGAGAACTTTCTGATTGAAGGCGACACAGTGTTGCGTACCTGAAGATTTGGGTGCGCCCCATGCAGATGTCGTCGTTCCCGTCCTAAAGCACGTGAACGTCCATGCATCTCGCGCCGCCTGCCGACGGTGACCGCACAGGCCGCCGGATTTCTCGCAGCCGCCGCACTCCCCGCTCGCCTCCGGCCTCCAGCTAAGCTCGAACCCCATGTTGAGCGCCGGCACGACGGCGTCCAGCGGACCGCTGGCTGCCGCGCCCGTCTTGCCCAGCAGGGACCTCCTGAGCACCGGCATCCCCACCACGTCCTGGCACAGCCCGGCGTAGCCGTACGGCGTGAGGTCGTCGCCGTCCCTGAAGACGTACGAGTGGTGCCGGCCGTCGCCCTCCAGGCACGCCACCTGGTGCGCCGGGATGCCCATGAAGGAGCAGTGGATGAAGAAGGTGAGGTTGGCGTCCCGCGCCGTCAGCGACAGCGGCGAGCCGTCCGGGAGCGTGAGGTTGCGGCCGACGAGCGGGCACGTGTTGGACCGGGAGAAGACGCCCAGGTCGAACAGGGACACCGTGCGGTCGCCGTACAGGATGTGCGTCACCGCGTAGTCGCCCGACGGGAGCCGCAGGACCGGCGTGTCGCGCCGGCACTCCAGCCGGAGGCTCGGGTACCCGCAGTGGTAGGAGCCGTTCAAACTGCCGTTCCCGCCGTCGATCCAGAACGGGTACCGGATGTCCACCGCGTGGCCGCAGCGGTACGACGGGCAGGCGGACGTGGTGCCGGTGGTGTTGTTGTTTGGATTTGGGACTCTCTCCGTTGCCGCGACGCCGGCGACGACGACGATGCCAGAGAGGAAGAGGAAAAAGTTGAGGTGACTGGCTCGGAGCGTCGCCATCGCCATTGTTGCACTCCACTCACAAATGGCTTTGCCTTCGCGAGAGGAGGAGATTCCATCAATTCTTGTTCAACCAGCAGCCGGGACTGAGATCATGCGTAGTTGATTGGTACCATTTCGCGCGGGTAACTCCATGTATCCAGGACGTACGGTTCATCCAAGATGTGTGAAGGAAGATACTGATGTGTGAACAAAGTTAGAAATCGTGCAAACTGCAAAGGTACCAGTTCCACAACACATTGGATTGTGTACAATTCTCCTGACGTGCCAACAGCTTCAACGAACCACACCAAAAAAAAAAAAATCTGCTGCTAAGGGCAGGCGCAAGTCTATGTAAGAGCATCTCTAGCAGATCCGCTAAAATCCGGTATTGCAAAATCATTTTAGGGTTCCCTCGAAAACAGTTTTGCGAGAACGCAAAGGCTCCAATGAAACAGATCCCGTAGATCTTGTACTGTAAATTTAAGAAACAACTTCACGCTAGAAAATAATTCATCATAGCCATAGTGTATACATAGGAAATGCAAACTTCATGCTACAAATTAAACCTAAATCGACTGTCTCACTCGTCGACGCCAAGGTAAAACCTTCGTGGCGGACTTGCGGAGCACGTGGGCGAGGGTGTGCGCCTCCTTGGCGGCGGCGAGACGGTTGGCGGCGCCTTCTTCTCCGGCCGCCTTCGCTCGCCCCATGAGGCCGAGCTCCGCATCGGCCTCCCAGCACCTCTGGAAGTGCGGAACGAGGTTGGCGTCGTGGTTCAGCGGCGTGGATCTGGTTGTCACGCTTCGGCACGTGGCGCATAGAGGTGGTGCCTTCCTCTCCAGGGTAGGGGCATCAGCAGGAGGTGACTTCGACCTTAGGCTTGCGCTCGCGCTCGGGTGGACCAGATATGAGCCCGAGGCATGTCCGAGCTGGCGCTTTGGGTAGAAGTGATTGGGCGTGGGTCCGGGTGATGTTCGCGGGTGGTGAGGGTCCTTTCATCACGGGCACCATGGTCGATAGTGGAGGTTGGGACATCGCTATGCCTGCAGACAGATCAACGTCTTTGGCCACGAGTGTGGCATCGTGCAAGCTTGCCTTGGCCAAGGCCATAGAGCGATCGGGGCTTGCCTGGTGTCGACTATTGGTAGTCAAAGAGTCGTGTCCTCCTCGGTCCACAAGGATTGGCTGGGGATGCATTCGTGCGCGCCTCCTACCGTTGAGGCGTTGACCCGGACTCGGTGGCACGCTGGTAAACACGCTCGAGTCGTTGGAGGCTCGGGGAGTGGCTGCTCCCGGGGACCCTCGGTGTGTCCCCGGGCATTGGCCATTTGGCCTTTAGTGACGAGCCGATCGTGTCCTTTGCTTCAGTGAGGGTGACGATCTGCACGTCCTCCCATAGCCTGACGAATTGTGTTAGCTGATCCTTATTGCTCATCCTTTGCAAACCTTGCATCCAGCGACCATTCGTCAACACCTTCCTGGCCGCAATTTTCTCGAAACGGAGGCAGCTTAAAGATCTGCGGGGCAACAGAACATAGGAGGATTTTCACGATTTATTTTATAACGAGAAAATATAAGTACTGAAGTACTCTGCATTCAGAAATCTATGAGCTGGGATACTGATCCTGGAGATACATATCGTTGAAAAGATGAATTTAGTGCTCAAATTCACCTCGTGAGCAGAGTCAAAGCTCAAAAAGAAATACTCCCTCTGCAAACTAATATAAAAGCGTTTAGATGACTACTACACTAGAGCAACGCGACAACCTAAACTTAATTCAGTGCTCAGAAACTGCAAGCATTAGAAGTCTTATGATAAACTTGAGTAAACTCTCGATTCCACTCACACACACAATCATTATGGGAACACAGTTCGAAGCCGCACCAGCTACGCTCTAACAACAATTCATCGAACAAAAACTAACTACAGAATCACAGAGTTGCCACGTTCAGAGAAGAGGGAACACCAAAACTTGTTACTTTAATCCACTATGCAGCTATCCCCTTTGCTGAATCCTGACCGTGAGTGAAGAACAGACACGTACATCATGCCAAGGTAGCTCATATCAAAAGAAAAATCCAACTGCTACATGCACACATCTAATCTAGCTGACGGATGCATGGACTAGCAGGAAATGCAAAACAACACCATATTTTAAAAGAAGGTCAATTTGATAATCTAAGCACGCCACTAGCAGGTTTGCTTCCCTGTGTGATTGCTACACTGCACCGGTGCTTAACGTTATTGCAGGGCCCAGGGCCAGTCGATGCTTCTCAATCATTGCAGATGCAGAGGCTCCACCACACAAATCACAAACAACCATCGATCCAAGCTTCATTCAAGCCATCAACGCATGGAGAAGACGGTCGTTCTGTACCCCGGCCTCGCCGTGAGCCACTGCGTCCCCATGATGCAGCTCGCCGCGCCCCTCCTCGAGCACGGCTACGCCGTCTCCGTCGCGCTCATCGACCCCGCCGTCAAGGACGACATCGCCTTCGGCGCCGTCGTGTCCCGCGTCGCCGCCTCCATGCCGTCCGTCCGCTTCCACACGCTCCCGACCGTGGAGGACGTGCCCGATCTAACCCAGGACACGCAGTTCCCCGCCGGCTACCTCGAGCTCATACGCCGCTACAACGAGCGCCTCCACGACTTCCTCTGCTCCATGCGCCCCCGGAGCGTCCATGCCGTGGTCGTCGACTCGCTGTCCAGCGAGGCGCTCGGCGTGGTAAAGAGGCTCGGGATCCCCGGCTACAACTTGTTCACCTCCAGCGCCTCCGTCCTCGCCGCCTTCGCCCAGCTTCCGACACTTCTCGCAGAGGGCGGGACGAGCTTCAAGGAGCTAGGAGACACCCCTCTCCAGCTCTTCGGCCTTCCACCCATGCCGGCTTCACACCTAATGGCCGAACTGCTTGAGGACCCGGAGAGCGACAAGTATAAGGCGATGATGGCCTCGCTGCCCCGGATCCTGGAGGCCGACGGCACGCTGGTGAACACGCTCGAGTCATTGGAGGCTCGGGGGGTGGCTGCTCTCAGGGACCCTCGGTGTGTCCTCGGCCGGGTATTGCCTCCGGTGTACTGCGTCGGGCCATTTGTCGGCAGCATCGCCGTCGCCGAGGCAAAAGAGCGGCACGAGTGCCTCCCTTGGCTAGACGGCCAACCTGACCGGAGCGTCGTGTTCCTCTGCTTCGGGAGCATCGGCATAGGAAACCACTCCGAGGAGCAGCTCAGGGAGATCGCCGTCGGGCTAGACAAGTCCGGCCACCGCTTCCTGTGGGTTGTGCGAGCCCCAGTCAGCGACGACCCGGAGAAGCCGCTCGACCCCTGTGCCGACCCGGACATCGACGCGCTCCTACCGGACGGGTTCATGGAGCGCACCAATGGCCGTGGCCTCGTCGTCAAGCTGTGGGCACCGCAGGCGGACGTTCTCCGCCACAAGGCCACCGGGGCGTTCGTGACGCACTGCGGATGGAACTCGGTGCTGGAGGGCGTCACGGCGGGAGTGCCGATGCTGTGCTGGCCGCTGTACGCGGAGCAGAAGATGAACAAGCTGTTCATGGTGGGGGACATGGGGATCGCCGTAGAGATGGTCGGGTGGCAGCACGGGCTGGTCAAGGCCGGCGAGGTGGAGGCCAAGGTAAGGCTTGTCATGGATTCCGAGGAGGGCAGAGAGCTCAGGGCGCGGGTCGCGGCGAATAAGGAAGACGCCATGGCAGCTTGGAACGACGGCGGGTCGTCGCGGGTGGCGTTTGCCCATTTTTTGGCGGACGTGGCCAGCCAACAGGATCGGGCTTGCACTCGGGAAGGAATGGGACTCAGTGATGCGTGATGTTTTTGCTGTTCCAGAGACAAGATGACAAAATTCATGGACTATTTTCTTTGATTTTAGTAGTCCAACTTTATTCTTTTCTACATACTGCAAAAAATTCAGCATTGGTAAGAATTCAGTTGAGAGTGTAAATAGTTAAGTATATAAATTCAGTTAAGGAAATTGACAATTTTGACAGTAAACTTTTGTCTGAATCTGTAAATCAAACTAGAAATGCCCAAATCATGTTTGCCAGTACGTACTCCTATAAGAAAATGCACAAGATCAGGACTCAAGCATACGCACACTAAATCTGAGACTAGTTAACAGCAAACTTGAGTTGCTCCATACACACAGAAAAATGCAAACTTGTGTGTATTGCTCCATTTGAGAAATACACACAGAACACAACAATGTTGGCGTCCCTCGCCGCCAGCGACAGCGGCGAGCCGTCCGGGAGTGTGAGGTTGCGGCCGACGAGCGGGCACGTGTTGGACCGGGAGAACACGCCCAGGTCGAACAGGGACACCGTGCGTCACCGCGTAGTCGCCCGACGGGAGCCGCAGGACCGGCGTGTCGCGCCGGCACTCCAGCCGGAGGCTCGGGTACCCGCAGTGGGAGCCGTTCGAACATCCTTTCCCGCCGTCGATCCAAAACGGGTACCGGATGTCCACGGCGTGGCCGCAGCGGTACGACGGGCAGGCGGACGTGGTGCCAGTGGTGTTGTTGTTTGGATTTGGGACTCTCTCCGTGGCCGCGACCACTCCACCCACTCCGTGCGACGACGATGCTAGAGAGGAAGAGGAAAAAGTGGAGGTGACAGGTAATTGGGAGCGTCGCCATCGCCATTGTCGCACTCCACCCACTCACCGATGGCTTTGCCTTTGTGACAGGAGATTCCATCGACTGTTGAACCGTCCTGGACGGAGATCATGCGGAATTGATTGTTACCATTTCGCGCGGGCAACTCCATTTCATCCAAGATGTGTGACGACGAACTGAAGAGAGAGATGTGTGAAGGTGTATTTACTGAAATCCTGCCAAGATACCAATTCCATAATGGCGACTTATAGGCACTGGCGCGCCGGCCCAAAGTTTGGGCCGGTCGCGCCCCAGCCGTCAGATTGGGCCACCTCGAGCCGTTAGATCCTCTTATCCATCCAGGTCGCCTTCTTCCTTCCCCCGTTCTGCTATTCCTGTCCGCTCGATGGTCCCCCATGGTGGCCGCCCCTCTCCCCCGCGCCCCACAGCGGGTCCTCAGGGTCGTCCCTCTCCTCTCGCAAACTCGTTCATGGTCACATTATTATTGCCTCTAGGGGGTCCTCATGATATAAGGAAATATAAATAACAACTTTATTATTGCCTCTAGGGCATATTTCCTTCAGTCTCCCACTTGCACTAGAGTCAATAATCTAGATTACATAGTAATGATTCAAACACCCATGGAGTCTTGGTGCTGATCATGTTTTGCTCGTGAGAGAGGCTTAGTCAACGGGTCTGCTGAAGGAAATATGCCCTAGAGGCAATAATAAAGTTGTTATTTATATTTCCTTGTATCATGATAAATGTTTATTATTCATGCTAGAATTGTATTAACCGGAAACTTAGTACATGTGTGAATACATAGACAAACAGAGTGTCCCTAGTATGCCTCTACTTGACTAGCTCGTTAATCAAAGATGATTAAGTTTCCTAACCATAGACATGTGTTGTCATTTGATGAACGGGATCACATCATTAGAGAATGATGTGATGGACAAGACCCATCCGTTAGCTTAGCATAATGATCGTTTAGTTTTATTGCTATTGCTTTCTTCATGACTCATACATATTCCTCTGGCTATGAGATTATGCAACTCCCGAATACCGGAGGAACACTTTGTGTGTTATCAAACATCACAACGTAACTGGGTGATTATAAAGATGCTCTATAGGTGTCTCCGAAGGTGTTTATTGAGTTGGCATAGATCAAGATTAGGATTTGTCACTCAGTGTATCGGAGAGGTGTCTCTGCCCCCCCCGGTAATGCACATCACTATAAGCCTTGCAAGCAATGTGACTAATGAGTTAGTTACGGGATGATGCATTACGGAACGAGTAAAGAGACTTGCCGGTAACGAGATTGAACTAGGTATGATGATACCGACGATCGAATCTTGGGCAAGTAACATACCGATGACAAAGAAAATGACGTATGTTGTTATGCGGTTTGACCGATAAAGATCTTCGTAGAATATGTAGGAGCCAATATGAGCATCCAGGTTCCGCTATTGGTTATTGACCGGAGATGTGTCTTGGTCATGTCTACATAGTTCTCGAACCCGTAGGGTCCGCACGCTTAACGTTTGATGACGATTTGTATTATGAGTTATGTGATTTGATGACCGAAGTTTGTTCGGAGTCCCGGATGAGATCAAGGACATGACGAGGAGTCTCGAAATGGTCGAGAGGTAAAGATTCATATATTGGAAGGTTGCATTTGGACATCGAAATGGTTCCGAGTGGTTCGGGCATTTTTCTGGAGTACCGGAAACCCCCGAGAGAAGTATTGGGCCTATTGGGCCTTATTGGAGGAGAGGAGAAAGGCCACATGAGAGGGGCGCGCCCTCCCTTGCCCAAACCGAATTGGACTAGGGGAGGGGGCCGGCCCCCCTCTTTCCTTCTCCCTCTCTCTCCCTTCCCCTTTTCCCTCTGCGGTGGAAGGAAGGAGGGGGCGGGGGTGGGGGTGGGGGTGGGGGGGGGGGGCGAATCCTATTTGGACTAGGAGTCCAAGTAGGACTCCCCCCTTATGGCGCGCCCCCTTAGGCCGGCCACCTCCTCATCCCCCCTTTATATACGGAGGCAGAGGGTACCCCAAAGGCACAACAGACATCTCTTAGCCGTGTGCGGTGCCCCCCTCCACAGTTTACCACCTCGGTCATATCGTCGTAGTGCTTAGGCAAAGCCCTGTGCCGGTAACTTCATCATCACCATCGTCACGCCGTCGTACTGACGGAACTCTCCCTCGTCCTCAACTGGATCAAGAGCTCGAGGGACATCATCGCGCTGAACGTGTGCTGAACACAGAGGTGCCGTACGTTCGGTACTTGGATCGGTTGGACCGTGAAGACATTCGACTACATCAACCGCGTTACTAAACGCTTCTGCTTTCGGTCTACGAGGGTACGTGGACACACTCTCCCGTCTCGTTGCTATGCATCTCCTAGATAGATCTTGCGTGATCGTAGGTAAATTTTTTGAAATACCGCGTTCCCCAACATCTGCAACATTCAGATCCGTATGTATCTTGCAAATCTCTATGTCCCTCTCCTTGACTTGATCGCGGATGGAATTGAAGCGTCTCTTGATGTGTTTGGTTCCCTTGTGAAATCTAGATTCATTCGCCAAGGCAATTGCTCCAGTATTGTCATAAAAGATTTTCATTGGACGCGATGCACTAGGTATTACACCTAGGTCGGATATGAACTCCTTCATCCAGACTCCTTCATTTGCTGCTTCCGAAGCAGCTATGTACTCCGCTTCACACGTAGATCCCGCCACGACGCTCTGCTTGGAACTGCACCAACTGACATCTCCACCATTCAATATAAATACGTATCCAGTCTGTGACTTAGAGTCATCTGGATCAGTGTCAAAGCTTGCATCGACGTAACCATTTATGACGAGATCTTTGTCACCTCCATAAACGAGAAACATATCCTTAGTCCTTTTCAGGTATTTCAGGATGTTCTTGACCGCTGTCTAGTGATCCACTCCTGGATTACTTTGGTACCTCCATGTTAAACTTATAGCAAGGCACACATCAGGTCTGGTACACAGCATTGCATACATGATAGAACTTATGGCTGAGGCATAGGGAACGACTTTCATTTTCTCTCTATCTTCTGCAGTGGTCGGGCATTGAGTCTGACTCAACTTCACACCTTGTAACACAGGAAAGAACCCTTTCTTTAACTGATCCATTTTGAACTTCTTCAAAACTTTATCAAGGTATGTGCTTTGTGAAAGTCCAATTAAGCGTCTTGATCTATCTCTATAGATCTTGATGCCCAATATATAAGCAGCTTCACCGAGGTCTTTCATTGAAAAATTCTTATTCAAGTATCCTTTTATGCCATTCAGAAATTCAGTATCATTTCCGATCAACAATATGTCATCCATATATAATATCAGAAATGCTACAGAGCTCCCACTCACTTTCTTGTAAATACATGGTTCTCCAAAAATCTGTATAAAACCACATGCTTTGATCACACTATCAAAGCGTATATTCCAACTCCGAGAGGCTTGCACCAGTCCATAAATGGATCCCTGGAGCTTGCACACTTTGTTAGCACCTTTTGGATCGACAAAACCTTCTGGTCGCATCATATACAACTCTTCTTTAAGATATCCATTAAGGAATGCAGTTTTGACATCCATTTGCCAAATTTCATAATCATAAAATGCGGCAATTGCTAACATGATTCGGACAGACTTAAGCATCGCTACGGGTGATAAGGTCTAATCGTAGTCAACTCCTTGAACTTGTCGAAAACCTTTCGCAACAAGTCGAGCTTTGTAGACAGTAACATTACCGTCAGCGTCAATCTTCTTCTTGAAGATCCATTTATTCTCTATGGCTTGCCGATCATCGGGCAAGTCAAACAAAGTCCACACTTTGTTCTCATACATGGATCCCATCTCAGATTTCATGGCCTCAAGCCATTTCGCGGAATCTGGGCTCATCATCGCTTCCTCATAGTTCATAGGTTCGTCATGGTCAAGTAACATGAACTCCAGAATAGGATTACCATACCACTCTGGTGCGGATTGTACTCTGGTTGACCTATGAGGTTCGGTAGTAACTTGATCTGAAGTTTCATGATCATGATCATTAGCTTCCTCACTAATTGGTGTAGAAATCACTGGAACTAATTTCTGTGATGAACTACTTTCCAAATCGGGAGAAGGTACAATTACCTCATCAAGTTCTACTTTCCTCCCACTCACTTCTTTTGAGAGAAACTCCTTCTCTAGAAAGGATCCATTCTTAGCAACGAATATCTTGCCTTCGGATCTATGATAGAAGGTGTACCCAACAGTCTCCTTTGGGTATCCTATGAAGACACATTTCTCCAATTTGGGTTCGAGCTTATCAGGTTGAAGCTTTTTCACATAAGCATTGCAGCCCCAAACTTTAAGAAACGAAAGCTTAGGTTTCTTGCCAAACCACAGTTCATATGGTGTCATCTCAACGGATTTAGATGGTGCCCTATTTAACGTGAATGCAGCCGTCTCTAAAGCATAACTCCAAAACGATAGTGGTAAATCGGTAAGAGACATCATAGATCGCACCATATCTAATAAAGTACGGTTACAACATTCGGACACACCATTACGCTGTGGTGTTCCAGGTGGCGTGAGTTCCGAAACTATTCTACATTGTTTCAAATGAAGACCAAACTCATAACTCAAATATTCACCTCCACGATCAGATCGTAAAAACTTTATTTTCTTGTTACGAAGATTTTCCACTTCACTCTGAAATTCTTTGAACTTTTCAAATGTTTCAGACTTATGTTTCATTAAGTAGATATACCCATATCTGCTCAAATCATCTGTGAAGGTCAGAAAATAACAATACCTGCCGCGAGCCTCAACACTCATCGGACCGCATACATCAGTATGTATTATTTCCAGTAAGTCAGTGGCTCGCTTCATTTTTCCCGAGAACAGAGTCTTAGTCATCTTACCCATGAGGCATCGCAAGCATCAAGTGATTCCAAAAGCCCATCAACATGGAGTTTCTTCATGCGCTTTACACCAATATGAGCTAAATGACAGTGCCACAAATAAGTTGCACTATCATTATTAACTTTGCATCTTTTGGCTTCAATATTATGAATATGTGTATCACTACAATCGAGATTCAACAAAAATAGACCATTCATCAAGGGTGCATGACCATAAAAGATATTACTCATATAAATAGAACAACCATTATTCTCTGATTTAAATGAATAACCGTCTTGCATCAAACAAGATCCAGATATAATGTTCATGCTCAACTCTGGCACCAAATAACAATTATTTAGGTCTAAAACTAATCCCGACGGTAGATGTAGAGGTAGCGTACCGACGGCGATCACATCGACTTTGGAACCATTTCCCACGCGCATCGTCACCTCGTCCTTAGCCAATCTTCGCTTAATCCGTAGCCCCTGTTTCAAGTTGCAAATATGAGCAACAGAACCAATATCAAATACCCAGGCGCTACTACGAGCATTAATAAGGTACACATCAATAACATGTATATCAAATATACCTTTCACTTTACCATCCTTCTTATCCGCCAAATACTTGGGGCAGTTCCGCTTCCAGTGACCAGTCCCTTTGTAGTAGAAGCACTCAGTCTCAGGCTTAGGTCCAGACTTGGGTTTCTTCCCTTGAGCAGCAACTGGCTTGCTATTCTTCTTGAAGTTCCCCTTCTTCCCTTTGCCTTTTTTCTTGAAACTAGTGGTCTTGTTAACCATCAACACTTGATGCTCCTTCTTGGTTTCTACCTCCGCAGCCTTTAGCATCGCGAAGAGCTCGGGAATTGTCTTTTCCATCCCTTGCATATTATAGTTCATCACGAAGCCTATATAGCTTGGTGGCAGTGATTGAAGAACTCTGTCAATGACACTATCATCAGGAAGATTAACTCCCAGCTGAGTCAAGTGGTTGTGGTACCCAGGCATTCTGAGTATGTGTTCACTGACAGAACTATTCTCCTCCATTTTGCAGCTGTAGAACTTGTTGGAGACTTCATATCCCTCAACTCGGGCATTTGCTTGAAATATTAACTTCAACTCCTGGAACATCTCATATGCTCGGTGACGTTCAAAACGTCTTTGAAGTCCCGATTCTAAGCCATAAAGCATGGAACACTAAACTATCGAGTAGTCATCAGCTTTGCTCTACCAGACGTTCATAACGTCTGGAGTTGCTCCTGCAGCGGGTCTTGCACCTAGCGGTGCTTCCAGGACGTAATTCTTCTGTGCAGCAATGAGGATAATCCTCAAGTTACGGACCCAGTGCATGTAGTTGTTACCATCATCTTTCAAATTAGCTTTCTCTAGGAACGCATTAAAATTCAAGGGAACGGTAGCACGGGCCAATGATCTACAAAAAAATAGATATGCAAATACTATCACGTACTAAGTTCATGATAAATTAAAGTTCAGTTAATCATATTACTAAAGAACTCCCACTTAGATAGACATCCCTCTAGTCATCTAAATGATCACGTGATCCATATCAACTAAACCATGTCCGATCATCACGTGAGATGGAGTAGTTTTCAATGGTGAACATCACTATGTTGAGCATATCTACTATATGATTCACGTTCGACCTTTCAGTCTCAGTGTTCCGAGGCCATATCTGCATATGCTAGGCTCGTCAAGTTTAACCCGAGTATTCTGCACGTGCGAAACTGGCTTGCACCCGTTGTATGTGAACGTAGAGCTTATCACACCCGATCATCACGTGGTGTCTCGGCACGACGAACTGTAGCAACGGTGCATACTCAAGGAGAACACTTATACCTTAAAATTTAGTGAGGGATCATCTTATAATGCTACCGACGTACTAAGCAAAATAAGATGCATAAAGGATAAACATCACATGCAATCAAAATATGTGACATGATATGGCCATCATCATCTTGTGCCTTTGATCTCCATCTCCAAAGCACCGTCATGATCTCCATCGTCACCGGCTTGACACCTTGATCTCCATCGTAGCATCGTTGTCGTCTCGCCAACTATTGCTTCTACGACTATCGCTACCGCTTAGTGATAAAGTAAAGCAATTACATGGCGATTGCATTTCATACAATAAAGCGACAACCATAAGGCTCCTGCTAGTTGCCGTTAACTTTTACAAAACATGATCATCTCATACAACAAATTATATCTCATCACGTCTTGACCATATCACATCACAACATGCCCTGCAAAAACAAGTTAGACGTCCTCTACTTTGTTGTCGCAAGTTTTACGTGGCTGCTATGGGCTTCTAGCAAGAACCGTTCTAACCTACGCATCAAAACCACAATGATTTTTTGTCAAGTATGTTGTTTTAACCTTCAACAAGGACCGGCCGTAGTCAAACTCGATTCAACTAAAGTTGGAGAAACAGACACCCAACAAGCACGTCGGTAGAACCAGTCTCATGAACACGGTCATGTAATGTCGGTCCGGGCCGCTTCATCCAACAATACCGCCGAATCAAAGTAAGACGTTGCTGGTAAGCAGTATGACTATTATCACCCACAACTCTTTGTGTTCTACTCGTGCATATCATCTACGCATAGACTTGGCTCAGATGCCACTGTTGGGGAACATAATAATTCAAAAAAATTCCTACGATCACGCAAGATCTAACTAGGAGATGCATAGCAACGAGAGGAGAGAGTGTGTCCAGGTACCCTCGTAGACCAAAAGCGGAAGCGTTTAGTAACGCGGTTGATGTAGTCGAACATCTTCACGATCCAGCCGATCCAAGTACCGAACGTACGGCACCTCCGTGTTCAGCACACGTTCAGCACGATGACGTCCCTCGAGCTCTTGATCCAGTTGAGGACGAGGGAGAGATCTGTCAGCATGACGGCGTGGCGACGGTGATGATGAAGTTACGGGCGCAGGGCTTCGCCTAAGCAGTACGATGATATTACCGAGGTGTTAAACTGCGGAGGGGGGCACCGCACATGGCTAAGAGATTGTTTGTTGTGTCTTTGGGGTGCCCCCCCGCCTCCGTATATAAAGGGGCAGAGGAGGAGGTGGCCGGCCAAGGGGGGCACGCCATGGGGGGGGGGGAGTCCTACTAGGACTCCATTCCTAGTAGGATTCGGCCCCCCTTTCCTTCCAACGGAGAGGGGGAAAGGGGAAGGGAGAGAGAGGGAGAAGGAAAGAGGGGGGCTACGCCTCCTCCCCTTGTCCAATTCGGATTGGGGCAAGGGGGCGCGCCCCACCTCCTGTGGCCTTTCTCCTCTCCTCCACTAAGTCCCATTAGGCCCAATAACTTTCCCGGGGGGTCCCGGTAGCCTCATGGTACTCCGAAAATCACCGAACCTTATCGGAACCATTCAGGTGTCCGTATATAACCTTCCAATATATCAATCTTTACCTCTTGACCATTTCGAGACTCCTCGTCATGTCCGTGATCTCATTTGGGAAAAAAATTCGGTCATCAAATCACATAACTCATAATACAAATCGTCATCGAACCTTAAGCGTGCGGACCCTACGGGTTCGAGAACTATGTAGACATGACCAAGACACATCTCCGGTCAATAACCAATAGCGGAACCTGGATGCTCATATTGGCTCCTACATATTCTACGAAGATCTTTATCGGTCAAACCGCATAACAATCGTCATTCCCTTTGTCATCGGTCTGTTACTTGCCCAAGATTCGATCGTCGGTATCATCATACCTAGTTCAATCTCGTTACCGGCAAGTCTCTTTACTCGTTCCATAATGCATCATCCCGTAACTAACTCATTAGTCACATTGCTTACAAGGCTTATATTGATGTGCATTACCGAGAGGGCCCAGAGATACCTCTCCGATACTCGGAGTGAGAAATCCTAATCTTGATCTATGGCAACTCAACAAACACCATCGGAGACACCTGTAGAGCATCTTTATAATCACCCAGTTACGCTGTGACGTTTGATAGCACACAAAGTGTTCCTCCGGTATTCGGGAGTTGCATAATCTCATAGTCAGAGGAATATGTATAAGTCATTAAGAAAGCAATAGCAATAAAACTAAACGATCATAATGCTAAGCTAACGGATGGGTCTTGTCCATCACATCATTCTCTAATAATAACACATGTCTATGGTCAGGAAACTTAACCATGTTTGATTAGCGAGCTAGTCAAGTAGAGGCATACTAGGGACACTCTGTTTGTCTATGTATTCACACATGTACTAAGTTTCCGGTTAATACATTTCTAGCATGAATAATAAACATTTGTCATGATATAGGGAAATATAAATAGCAACTTTATTATTGCCTCTAGGGCATATTTCCTTCTGTTCCAGCTCTGAATTTGCTGGTTGTAGCAAACCCAGATGCTGGTTCCAGCCCTGGCTTCGCCCAGAACAAATTGTTTTGCTCAAAGAAAAACCTCCTGGTCGCTACTTCTGTGATCGCCATCGTAGCAAAAAAGCTCTCCGGTAGAAGCTTTTGCCTTCGCGACTTATAGGCACCGGCGCAACGACCCAAAGTTTGGGCCAGTCGTGCCCCAGCTGTCAAATTGGGCCACCCCGAGCCATTAGATCCTCTCATCCATCCAGGTCGCCTTCTTCCTTCCCCCGTTCTACTATTCCTGTCCGCTCGATGGCCCCCCATGGTGGCCGCCGCTCTCCCCCGCGCCCCACAGTGGGTCCTCGGGGTCGTCCCTCTCCTCTCGCAAACTCCATCACCCCAACCGCCCCGCCCCTGGTCAACCCTCCGCGGACCAGCACCTCGCATCTCCGGCAAGACATCGGAGTGCGGCGCATCATCGTCCCCTTCGGCCGCAGCACCATGCGCTCGTCCCCCCGTCCCAGTGCGGGCGGCGAAGTCCCTGCGTCTGTGGCCGCCGCATCCAGCCACCCCATGGCATCCGCCATCGCTTTTATAGCTCATCCTCACCATCAGAAGTCGTTCATGGTCACCATCGTCGGGCGTCGCTCCACCATAGCAAAAAATCTCACCGGCAGAAGCTTTTAGCTTTGTCGGTTGCAACAAATGAGGTCGTCCACCGTCGCCACCGCAGAAAACACTCGAAACAAATGCAGCAAACCTAGATGCTAGTTCCAGCTCTGAATTTGCCGTTTGTAGCAAACCCAGATGCTGGTTCCAGCCCTGGCTTCGCCCAGAACAAATTGTTTTTCTCAAAGAAAAACCTCCTGGTCGCTACTTCTGTGATCGCCATGGTAGCAAAAAGCTCTCCGGTAGAAGCTATTGCCTTTGTTGGTTGCAACAAATCATGCGCTCACCGTCGTCGTAGCAGAAAAGCACTTCGACGATGCAGCAAAAACGGTTGCGGGTTTTAGCTCTGGATTTGCCGGTTGTAGCAAAACGCAAAGCTAGTTCCAGCTCAGGCTTCGCCCGGAACAGACCGTATGCTGCAAACCGCCTCCTGATCGCTACTTGCACCGGTCGCCGTGATAGCAAAAAATCTCGCCGGTAGAAGGTTTTGCATTTGTTGGTTGTAACAAATGGGGACATCCGCCATCGTCGCCGCAGAAAACACTCAGGCAATGAAGCAAAACTACATGCTGATTCCAGCTCTGGATTTCCTGGTTGCAGCAAAACAACATGTTGGTTCCAGCACCCCTGTATGTGTCGCGGTTGTGCACCATCTTGTAAGATGCAGCTTACCGCCGTCGTTCAGTAACCATGGCAGGAGAAGGTGCTGCGAAGAGAGGGGGAAGGTGCCCAGGGGAAAAATGTCACCGGTCCGTCAAAAGATCTGTTGTAGCATCGATGGGGGTGCAGTTTGAGGTGCGTGGGCAGCAGATGCTTGCAGCGGTGGCGGTCGAAGCTACTCGCAGAAGTAGCAGGAGGTCACGCCGTTGGTGCTGACGAGCTCACCCTGCAGTGCATAAGGTGAGAGGAAGAAGCAGCGATAGGAAGAAGCAAAAGAAAAGAAAGAAAAAAGGTGCGGTGTGGAAGATATAAGGAAAGGGTGTCTTGCTGAGGCCCACCAAGCGAGATCGGCCGAGCGTCGGCCGGTCGTCAGGAGGGAAACGTTTCCCTTCCATAATAGATAATGCTCCCGACGTGCCAACAGCTTCACCGAAGCATACCAAAAGAAAAAAAATAGTGCTCAGGGAATGTGCAACACTATGCGTGCCTGTACTCTGTAAAAGATGGCATGTACTAGGAATTTAGTGACGTGGAGCAAAGGGTAAGAAATCTTAGAGAAGAAAGGGAACTACAGAATTGCAGACAACCGAGCTACGTCGCTGGGAGAAGTGGCGAGATCATGCCATGGCTAAGCGCTCACCTGCAGAAACAGAGAAAGAGAAGAACATTGTTCCGTCCAACTCAACATTATATTTACAAGCAACCCAGTAAATTGGTGTATTTAAAGAAAGTGCAAATGAGTTATGATTTCTCAAAAAATATATTAAATGAGCCACATAGACGTTGTATTATTTGTTCACCCAGCACAACAAAGGACTGTATTTTTTTTTAAAATGGGTTGTATGTGCCACATTTTTTGAGGCTGACATGTGGGCCAATATGTTGAAGCCTATGCAAGGCGTAGTCAATTTAGTCAACAAATGATTCTAACATCCACAGCCATTGGATTTACATCCAACGACCGACATGCATCTTCAATCTCTCATTTATTTCCACCAGCGCCGTCGGGAGCGCCTGCTCCCGCTTTCGGCAGCTAGCGTCTCTGCTTAGCATGCCTCGCTGCGAGGCATTACCCTACCGCCGACAAGCCATCCCTCTACACCTCCTGTTGTTCTTCACCGACTGCAGCCCCACGTCGCACCAGAACCAGTTAACCCTCGTACTCCTCTCCGTCTGCGACTCCACTGTTGCGTCTTCCCATCTCCCGTTCGTTCCCATCCGGGGACTCGCTGTCGTCCACCGCCTTGGTGCGTTCGGCGCGGCGTGGTCAACAAAGTCATCGAAAGAGGACTGTACGTGGAGAGACTGACAGTACGGATGCACCAGGTCCATGGACGGACTCATGCAACTGCTTCCTTATTACGCGGAAAAAATATCCCCCTGATAGCTGGGACCCTGATACGTCCCCAACATATCTATAATTTTTGCTTGTTCCATGCTGTTATATTATCATTCTTGGATGTTTTACAATCATTTTATAGGAACTTTATATCATTTTGGGACTAACCTATTGACATAGTGCTCAATGCCACTTGCTATTTTTTGCTTGTTTTTTACTTCGCAAAAAATCAATACCAAATGGAGTCCAAACGCAGTGAAACTTTTTGAAGAATTTTCTGAACCAGAAGACACGCGGTGGGCCAAAGAATTACCAGTGGGGGCTCTGAGGGGAGCACAACCCACCAGGGTGCGCCCAGGTGGGTTGTGCCCACCTCGGTGGCCTCCCGCACCGCCTCTTCACCCCATAAATTGCCAAATATTCCAAAAACCCTAGGGGAGTCGATAGATTAGAAGTTCCGCCGCCGCAAGCCTTTGTAGCCACGAAGAAACAATGTAAACCCCGTTCCGGCACCCTGTCGGAGGGGGAAATCATCACCGGTGGCCATCTTCATCATCCCGGCGGCCACCATGATGAGGAGGGAGTAGTCCACCCTCGGGGTTGAGGGTTTGTACCAGTAACTATGTGTTTAATCTCCCTCTCTCTCTCTCTCTCTCTCTCTCTCTCTCGTGTTCTTGAGATGGCACGATGTTCATGTATCGCGGGCTTTGTTAATATAGTTGGATCATATGGTATTTTCCCCTCTCTATCTTGTTGTGATGAATTGAGTTTTTCCTTTGAGATTTCGTTTTTATTGGATTGAATACTTTTATGGATCGGAGAACACTTGATGTATGTCTTGCTATGAATACCTATGGTGACCATGGGATATCGTATTGATTCACTTGATATGTGTTTTGGCACTCAACTCGCGGATTCCTGAGGTGACATTGGGGTAATCTATGCTTAGGGTTGATGCACGTTCTCGTCTTTGTTTCTCCGGTAGAATTCTTGGGGCACTCTTTGAGGTTATTTGTGTTGGATTGAGTATTATGAATATGAAATTGTTTGATGCATATCATATAATCAACTCATGGATACTCGCGGTGACATTGGAGTATATATCTAGGTGACATTAAAGTTGGCTGATGTGTATCATATGGTGTTATTTTAGTATGAACTCTTGGTTAGATCGATCAGAAAGAATAGCTTGGTGTTATTTTAGTATGAACTCTAGGATAGATTGATCGGAAAGAATAACTTTGAGGTGGTTTCATACCCTACAACCAATTTCTTCTTATGTTCTCAGCTAGATAAGAACTTTGGAGTGATTCTTCATCGCACGTTGAGGGATGGTTATATGATCCAATTATATTAGCATTGTTGAGAGATTGCACTAGCGAAAGTACAGACCCTAGGCCTTATTTTCAAGCATTGCAATACCGTTTGTGCTCCGTTTTATCAATTGCTACCTTGCTGTTTTTATTGTTCCTATTACAAAAATCAATATCTACTATTATTACTACACTTTTATCACAATCTCTTCGCCGAACTAGTGCACCTATATAATTTAGCATTGTATTTGGTGTGATGGGGACACAAGATACTTTTTATTATTTGGTTGTAGGGTTGTTTGAGAGAGACCATCTTCATCCTACGTCTCCCACAGATTGATAAACCTTAGGTCATCCACTTGAGGAAAAATTGTTAGTGTCCTACAAAACTTTGCGCTCGGAGGCCCAACACAAGTCGACAAGAACAACTTGTGTAGTAGACATCAAGCTCTTTTCTGGCGCCGTTGCCTGGGAGGTAAGTGCTTGAAGGTATATCTTTAGATCTTGCAATTGAATGTTTTAGTTTCTTGTTTTTTTACTAGTTTGGTTTATAAAATCAAAACTACAAAAAAAATGGAGTTGAGGTTGCATCATATTGTTCATCTTTATAATGTCTTTCGTGAAAATGATGGAAAGGAAAATTGTGCTCAATTGATAGAAGAATAATTCTATAAAATGTTTGACAAAAAATCTTTGAATGATCGGCATGATTGCAATGTTGTTGGTATGAATTCTTTGAATATCCATGATGCTAATGATATGCAAAGCCATAAGCTTGGGGATGTTATATTTGATGAAGATTATATTTTTAGTCCCCCAAGTTTTGATGAGAAAATTTATTATGATGATAGCATGCCTCCTATTTATGATGATTATATTGATGAAAGTGGGTTTGGAAGGGTGTCAGCTCTATGTACTAATGATCCCACTATTTGGGAGGGTGTTGGATCTTATTGTAATATTTATGAAAGTGGATTTGGAAAGGTCATGACCTTATTTAATGATGAATCCACTATTTAGGAAGAGGTTCTAATTGATTATGACAACAAAGTTCCTATCTATGATGATTATGGTGATGCCATGTATGCTATAAAGAGTATTGATATCCATGAAACTTGTCATCATGATTTTTATGCTCAAATTGATTATGCCAATCAAGTATCCCATGATAGTTATTTTGTTGAGTTTGCTCCTGATATGTCTCCGTCGTATCTACTTTTCCAAACTCTTTTGCCCTTCTTTTGGACTATAATTTGCATGATTTGAATGGAACTAACCCGGACTGGCGCTATTTTCAGCAGAATTGCCTTGGTGTTATTTTTGTGCAGAAATAAAAGTTCTCGAAATGACATAAAAATCCATGGAGAATATTTTTGGAATAAATAGAAATTATTGGCGAAAGAATCAACCGGAGGGGACCTACCAGCTGTCCACAAGGGTGGAGGGCGCCCCCCTAGGGCGCGCCCCTGCCTTGTGGGTCCCCTGGACCTCCACCGACCTCAACTCCAACTCCATATATTCATGTTCAGGGAGGAAAAAAACCAGAGAGAAGGAGTCATCGCGTTTTACGATACGGCGCCGCCGCCACCTCCTGTTCTTCATCGAGAGGGCATATCAGGAGTCCGTTCGGGGCTCCAGAGAGGGGAAATCGACGCCATCATCATCACCAACCTTCCTCCATCACCAATTTCATGATGCTCACCGCCGTAATTGAGTAATTCCATCGTAGGCTTGCTGGACGGTGATGGGTTGAATGAGATTTATCATGTAACCGAGTTAGTTTTGTTAGGGTTTGATCCCTAGTATCCACTATGTTCTAAGATTGATGTTGCTATGACTTTGCTATGCTTAATTTTGTCACTAGGGCCCAAGTGGCATGATTTCAGATCTGAACCTATTATGTTTTCATGAATATATTTGTGTTCTTGATCCTATCTTGCAAGTTGTAGACACCTATTACGAGTTATGATCCGCATACCCCAAGGTGACAATAATTGGGATTCTTTCCGGTGATTACCGTAGTTTGAGGAGTTCATGTATTCACTAAGTGCTATTGATTTGGTCCGGTTCTCTATTAAAAGGGGGCCTTAATATCCCTTAGTTTCCATTAGGACCCCGCTGCCACGGGAGGGTAGGACAAAAGATGTCATGCAAGTTCTTTTCCATAAGCACGTATGACTATATTCGGAATACATGCATACATTATATTGATGAATTGGAGCTAGTTCTGTGTCACCCTAGGTTATGACTGCTACATGATGAATGACATCCGACATAATTATCCATCATTGATCCATTGCCTACGAGCTTTTCAATATTGATCTTTGCTATGTTACTTTGCCGTTGCCACTGCTACAATTGCTACAAAACTGCTACTGTTACTTTTGCCACTGTTACCGTTACTTCCATACTACTTTGCTACTAAATACTTTGTTGCAGATATTAAGTCTTTCAGGGGTGGTTGAATTGACAACTCAGCTGCTAATACTTGAGAATATTCTTTGACTCCCCCTGTGTCGAATCAATAAATTTGGGTTGAATACTCTACCCTCGAAAACTATTGCGATCCCCTATACTTGTGGGTTATCAGCTCCCACGACTATTCATGAGAATAAATTTGCTTGTGTGGAGAGTAATAAAATTTCTATGTTTATGTATCATGAAAAGAATGCTTCATGTGATAGCTATATTGTTGAATTCATTCATGATGCTACTGAAAATTATTATGAGAGAGGAACATATGCTTCTAGGTATTGCACTAATATCAAGTTTCCTCTCTATGTGTTGAAAATTTGGAAGCTACGCTTGTTTTGCCTTCCTATGCTAGTTGATTCTTGTTCCCATAAGTTGTTTGCTCACAAAATCCCTATGCATAGGAAGTGGGTTAGAATTAAATGTGCTTGTCATGTGATTGATGATGCTCTCTTTATGTTTCAATTCTTATCTTTTATGCGAGCATCATTGAAATCATCATGCCTAGCTAAAAAGATATTAAAGAAAAGCGCTTGTTGAGAGACAACCCAACATTTACCCCTACTGTTTTTGTGTGTTCACATGATTAAGCCACTATAGTAATCTTGTTTTATAGCTTTCGTTTTAATAAAGTGCCAACTAAAGCCTTTGGGATAGTGTGGATGATAGTTGATTTGATTATGTGAAAAAACAGAAACTTTTGCGCTTAGTAACATAACTGATCTGCTTTCTAGAACGTGATAAATTCTTGTATTTTATACAGATGATTGATATACAAATTTCCCATGTTTTCCTAATTTTTCAGAATTTTTGGAGTAGCAAAAGTATGGTAGTTGTCTAGATCATTACAGCCTGTTCTGTTTTTGACAGATTCTGTTTTCAATACCAGCTGTTTGTACTCGCTCTATTCACAAATATGAAATGTTTTGGATATTTCAACATGGACAACAAACAGATTGAAATTTAAAACATCTATATGCACTTGATTTAGAAAAAAATAGAACATCTTATATTTTTGAATGAAAGGAGTGTTATTTTTATTTTTAGAATGTAAACAAAGGATGAAGTGTGCCAACTTTAAATTTGTATACAATTTAATATTCTTAGAATGTAAACAATCTAGAATAAATTATTTACAATAAATATCATTAATTATTTGTGTTGTTTCCTCATTTATCATGTTGCATTAATTATGTATTATTTCCTTCCTTATTTGTATGAGGAGAATATTATGTAATAAATACATTTAAACATATTTGTATAATTACTTACTGCCTTCGTTTCTAAATATTCTTTTTAGAGATTTCAATATGGACTATATACGCAGCAAAATGAATGAATCTACACTCTAAAATATGTCTATATACATCCGTTTGTAGTTTTTATTGTAATCTCTATAAAGACTTATATTTAGGATTGGAGGAACTATCAACATGCATTAAATACATATTAATTATTTTCTTATCTGTATGAGGTAAAGATTGTATAATAAATTACGTTCATTACCTTTTTTATTTACCAATTAACATGCATTAATTGCATATTAATTCTTTCCTTATTTGTATTTGGTGAATATCGTATAATAAATGTCATTAAATATCTTGCATTTTTTAAGTTATCAACATGCATTAATTACATAATATTTTCCCTTATATATATATGAGGCCGTGGGCTCCCAATTATCATTCAACATAAAATCATGTCTTCACCTCCCGCCCCTATCAACTTGGCCCCGTCCGCACTGACCCTCAAGCTGCTCATCGACAAGAAGGCCAATTGCGTCTTGTACGCGGAGGCCGGAAAGGAGGCTGTAGACTTCCTCTTTAGCCTCCTAGCGATGCCCATAGGCACTGTAGCCAAGGTACTTCAGACCCGAAGTGATGGGGTAGGCGTGGCCAACATCTATGATAGTGCCGAGAAAATGGATACCAGGTACATGCACAGCAAGATCGTGCAAGAGGCGCTCTTGAGCTCATGTAGGCCCTTGTTCCTTCAACGCCCTATCACAACACACCCAGCGGCACCTTCCATGCGGGCATCTGTTCACAGGGCGACATCTTACCCACTACAGTATGCATCAGTAACTGCACATGCGCTGGCGCCTACGGGCATGGCGGCAGATGTTGCACGTGACTCCTCTCTCTATGGGTCTATCATAGCCGGCGGCGGGCACGTGCAAGGCCTGGTTACTTACACTATCATGGATGACCTCACGATCACCCCCATGTCCAACATATCCGCGGTGGTGCTGATAACCAAGCTCAATAGGGAACAAAAGGACCTCGTGCTCGAGGAGAAGTCTGTGAAGATTGGTAACAAAGAGGTGAGACTCGCTGAATTATTCAAGCACTTATGAATTGTTTCTTATGTTGATATGTTGAATTAATCTATTTGCAGGCGCTCGATATTCTCAAGGCTTCAATGAATTCCAATACTGTCCTCACTGATGTGTTCCTGTCTAACAACAATACTGATGTCTCCCTATCCAAGAATAAAAGGGCTCGTACATCCAGTGGTGAGAAGAAACAATATAACATCCCGGATTTATATATATGAGTCAAGGTTGCACTATGTTACCATTTGGAGAATAAGCGTATGCACCGAACCATGATTGGTTATAAAGAATTTGTCATTCTTGTATTTGCGTGACCAAAGACTTGAAAGCGTATACATATATGTATATGTCCGTGGGAAAAATAATGCTAGCAACCATTACCCAAGTTGAGCCTATCAAAACCATACATGTTTCTTCGAGATCTCTAGAGCCATTCCCATTTTGCAACATAAATTCATCAAATCGTCTATGTCATGTACACCACTAGTATTCTTATCACCTGGCACTAGTACAACTGTCAGACTACCAGTAGTACTATTGTCACCCAGACGGGTACTACTGTCATCCAACTCACTTGAAATTTAAATGGTGCCTGCGACAAACATTACACTTAATAACAAAAGTTAATACATGTTTCTGAATTAACCATCATTAACTAAAATCATTGGAACCCATGTAATTATGAAAATAGTATTTTCTGAGCACACAAAATAGGAAAGTGCCATTTACAAAAGTTCCAATTACAATTCATACATGTGCAGGAGTACGCGTGGGAACTCTCTCATACACACCTCATACATAAAGTGTGTGGTTATACAACAATCACAAAGTGCCATTTATAATCACAATAATTTCATATTACAATATGCCAAATTCCAAAGTGCTTCCACAAAACAAAGTTCCAAATTACATGAAATTATGTACAATAGATGATTTAAAGTTGCAATACACAAAGTGTTTGTTCAAATGATAAAGTCTTGAGATAATACAAAGTGCCAATACATAAAGTGCTAGTACACAGATGATAAAGTGTTGAGATGATACCAAGTGCCAACACATATACAAAGGTGTTAAATAGAAGGCGCAGAATTACAAGAAAGTGTTGGATCATATACAAAGGTACTGGATCGAGAGCACCGCTTAATGCATAGCTAGAGGCGAGCTAGCTGTCATGGTTACCATATTTACTATCGTCGGCGAATCCTAATTGTAAAAACATAACCATTTACCACATATATATGATCAATAAAAGTTCACACTTTTGGACACATATAGAATATGCCAGTTAGCAAGACAGTGCCAAATTACTAGATGTATGGAATTGCATATATACACACATCATCAAAGTTCGACTAGTATCTAGGAAAGTATCAATAAAGTGCAAAATTACTTACATGGTGCTAAAACTAACAAAATCTGTAAAGCACAAGGTGCCAAATTAATTTACAAGGTGCTCGAAAGTGTTATAGAGTGCCAAAGTAATCTACAAGATCTTAAAGCACAAGGTACTAAAAAATGAAGTGAAAACAATGTTTCTTGTAGTTAAGAACACTAAAAGGTCAGTAAGAAACCATGAACATACTACAAATTTCTAAGGATGCATCAACACAAAGCTCTAAACGTTACAAATTTGAATATACATGCATCAGGAAAGGTAATATGCACATGGTAAGTGTTATGCATGATCCAGTTAAGATCTTGCCCATAATAAGAAAAGGGATCATAATGTAGCAAACGGTATACACATTCATATCACAAAATTGCTCATAGTACACACAAAAGGCACACGAGTAGAGGTACACCTTCCGTCGATGTCGTAGATCCCCAACGGTTGAGGTTGAAATAGGCGGTCGCGGTTATAGCAGATGAGGCATCGCCTCCTCCTCGGAGCTTACCAGGAGACGAGGTATGCAAACTAGCGAGTACCACCGTAGGGAAGGGAGATGAGCGGTGGCAGCAACTTGGAGCCTAGAAGGTGATGCGGGTTTCCTCGTCATTGCTGTTGTAGGAACCCATGGATAGATCCAGCCACAACGAGCCATGGAGTGCTGGGATCTGACCCCGGGGAGGAGCATATCGTTAGGATCTTGTTGATCTCCCCATTTATGACATGGCCATGATCCAGCTGACGCAGAGGACGCACAGGCTGGTCGAGACCACACATAGATCTAGGAAGGGAATGATGATTGCGGTGTTAGATCTGGTTGGGGGAGCGGGGGGAGCGGGGGAGGAAACTACGGTCGAATGGACTGGTGGGCGTTGTTGATTCTAGATCCGGTGAGGTCGCCATCAGGTCTGCCCTGGTTGATGACAACTGGGAAGTGACTCTGGCCATGGAGTACACTGCTCAGCCTACTCGCTGGCGGGGAGGTAGGTTGGTGATGGAGGATGTGGACGTGGGGGAGGGGATCTGCCCGGCAGGGAGGAGAGAGCGTCGACGAATGGGAGGGTGTGACCGCCGAGAGAAGGGCCTGCTCTGTGTAGCTCTCGGGTGAGGTGGTTGGATCTGGATCAGAAAGGTGGAGGGGAGCGTATGAGGTGCGGATGGGTATGGAGCGATGGAGTGGGGTGCGTGTTGGGTGTGTGCCCCCCTAACATAGTGACACGTGTCGTGTTTCTCTCTTCCGTTAATTTCCAGTATTAATCTCCCAAAACTTCAGAACCGGGTGGGTGGTGGAGATCAGGTTGACCTCGGTAGTTGTCAATATGATAATTTTTATCTAAGTTTGTGTTTGTGTATTGGTATTTCTAGATTATTGTTTGCTTTGAGATCTGTACCTCTCCCTAGAAAAGGTTGACTTTTCTTGCGTCGATGAATTTCACACTTTTAAGAGGGAGCGCCTTCCTTTCCATCTAGGCATGGATGTATGAGGCAATTTCCATCTTATGAAAGTGTGAAAATAGAGTAAAGCTGTGACATCTCCTTTCAATTCATGCATATCTGTATAAGGAAATTTCTTCAAAGTTCAACTCCATCGTCTCTTACTTGGATATGACCACTCCCAGGTTCCATATTAGTCTATAGCAAAGAAACTGTATAGTTGTTTATATTTACGCAAAGTTCCTTTCCTCTTGAAAGCTTTGGAAGATTTCACGCAAAGTGTGAGCAATGTAGTCATGCATCTCAACTGTTTTCACGTTATTGTGGAAATCGTGATACTTTGTTGAACAATGTACTAAGAAAAATACTAGATACTAGATGAAAACATACATCCCCACATTATTATGGATCAATTTTTCATATTAACCACAATACAAATTAGCACATCAATTTGGAACAAATAGCTCCACGAGGAGATTACAATAAGTTCTTTCTATCACTATTGCAGGATGCTGCTAGCTGCTAACGCAACACGTGAATCATAGACCCTTCGACCAAACTGTGGGTGATGCATTAACCGCAAACATTGTTGTAATAAAGCCGTCACCAATAAGACGAACTATGTGCGATGGCGGAGACATCAAGAACGATTCAGATTAGAGTTGCGTGTGTGATACATGTCATACAGTTGATCCATACGAACTGTTTGTGATGAGCCAGAAAAACAGGAACGGTCAGCCAGATCAAGGTGTGTGCAATATTGGACATACAGTTTACTTAGATGATCTGTTTGCGATTAGGGATCTGATACATCTCCAACGTAACTATAATTTATGAAGTATTCATGCCATGTTTACAACAATTTTAGATGGTTTTGGTGTGATTTGATTAGAACTAACCCGGACTGACGCTGTTTTTAGCAGAACTACCGTGGTGTCATTTTTTGTGCAGAAATAAAAGTTCTCGGAATGGGCTGAAAATTTACGGTGATTTTTTATGGACCAAAAGAGGCCCCCGAAGCACCGTAGCTGTGCCAGGAAGTGAACGAGTTGGCCAGAAGCCGTCAGGGGGCGCCCCTACGGCTTGTGGGCTCCTCGGGCACCCCCTTGACGTGAGACTGACGCCAAAAATTCTTATAAATGCCCAAACCTCCGAAAAGAACCCTAGATCAGAAGTTCAGCCGCCGCAAGCCTCTGTACCCACGAAAAATAAATCTAGTCCCTCTCTGGGACCCTGTCAGAGGGGGCCATCATCACCAGAGGCCATGGAGGAGGAATCCGGAGGGGGCCATCATCACCATGGAGGCCAAGGACCAGAGGGAGAACCTCTCCCCATCTAGGGGGGGGGGGGAGGCCATGGAGGAGGAAGCACAAGGGGGAGACCCTCTCCCCCTCTCTTTCGGTGGCGGTGGAGTGCCGTCGGGGGAACCATCGCCGCGGTGATCATCTTCATCAACATCACCTTCTTCATCACCTTCATCATCTCTTTTAAGCGGTCCACTCTCCCGCACCCCGCTGTAATCCCCTACTTGAACACGGTGCTTTATGCCACATATTATGATCCAATGATGTGTTGCCATCCTATGATGTTTTGAGTAGATTTCTTTTGTCTTTTGGGTTGATTGATGATCTAGATTGGTTTGAGTTGTATGTTTTATTTTGGTGCTGTCCTATGGTGCCTTCCGTGCCACACACACGTGAAGGATTCCCGCTATAGGGTGTTGCAATACGTTCATGATTCGCTTATAGTGGGTTGCTAGAGTGACATAAGCTTTAACCCCAGTAAGGGGGTTGTTGCGCATGGGATAAAGGGGACTTGATACTTTAATGCTATGGTTGGGTTTTACCATAATGATCTTTAGTAGTTGCGGGTGAGGGAGTCCTAGATTACGGGGTCCTCGGGCGTCCGGCCTGTTATCCATGGGCCGGACTGATGGGCTGCGAAGACATGAAGGCCGAAGAATGTAGCCGTGTCCGGATTGGACTCTACTTGGCATGGAAGGCAAGCTTGGCAACCAATTATGAAGATTCCTTCTTATGTAACTGACTCTATGTAAACCCTAGATCCTCTCGGTGTCTATATAAACCAGAGGGGATAGTCCGGAAAGGACAAAGATACACATTACCATAGTCATACAGGTTAGACTTCTAGGGTTTAGCCATTACGATCTCGTGGTAGATCAACTCTTGTAATACTCATATTCATCAAGATCAATCAAGCAGGAAGTATGGTATTACCTGCATAGAGAGGGCCCGAACCTGGGTAAACATCGTGTCCCCCATCTCCTGTTACCATTGATCCTAGACGCATAGTTCGGAACCCCCTACCCGAGATCCGCCGGTTTTGACACCGACATTGGTGCTTTCATTGAGAGTTCCATTGTGCCGTCGACGAAAGGTTCGATGGCCCCTTCAATCATCGACAATGACGCTGTCCAAGGGGGAACCTTCCTCCCTGGACAAATCTTCATATTCGGCGGCTTCGTACTTGGCCTTTTGGAGCAGATCGACAGCTACGCCCCCGGCCATCAGGTCAGATTCGGAAGCTTGAACTACGTCGCGGACATCCGTGGAGACTTGGTCTTCAAAGGATTTGAGACCGCGCCACTGCTCCCCTTCACCCCGACGAGCATGGCTTAATCCTGTCATCGGGCCCCATCCAGGAGATAGCTCCTGCAACAACTCCGGCCTTAGATCTGGAGCAGATTGAGTCATCCGAAGATGGGACACTCAACCCCATCACGGAGGCTGCTGATCCCGCGGCGTCGGAGCCGCACATAGATTTCACTTCATACGATATCGGCATCAACGGGACCCCGGACTCGTTTCCGGCGACAAGTTCCGAACCCTGCATGTCCACGGATACCGAACTCGAGCGGTTATTGATCTTCATGTTCAGCGCCGCAAACGTATTCCAACACTCGCCCATGGGCGACGTACTAAATTCACTAAAAAACCTATCCCTGGCAGGTGACTCGCCACCGAACTATATTCGGTTCAAACTTACGGCGGACGATGGGGAGTTTTGCCTCCCACCCGCCACCCACTTCATAGCCACGGTCGAAGACCCAACAACACGCCGGACACCTGCTTCGAAGACATCAATGGTATGGACGACGACGAGGGGCAAGACCAGGACTTACCATCCGCTAGACGCGGGACAGCCACTTCCTGGTATGACGTATGTATGGTAGACACACCTAACAACGATCTCGACGATGACAAGAAAGATCCAGTCAAGGATAAACCTCCCGGCACACAGTCCGAACATTGGCGCCCCCGGCACCACTCTCGGTCACGTCGCTCAAGAGAAAACAGCACCGGCACCGGAGATGATAACACTCCGGACAGCAAGGACCCTGATGAGGCAGGACCCGAACATGAGGAACAAGAAAGCGGGCAAGATAGCCCCGATGAACAGGTCATATATGGAGACTCGGAGGATAGTAATTATCCCCCACTCTCCGAGGAAAAGGAGAGCCTCGGCAACGAGGATTTCATCGTGCCCGAGGAACCTCTCGAGCAGGAGCGCTTTAAATGCCAGCTAATAGCCACGGCAAGGAGTCTAAGGAAGAAGCAGCTGCAGCTTCAAGCAAGCCAAGATTTGCTCAATGATAGATGGGCCGAGGTCCTAGCCGCCGAAGAATACGGCCTTAACGGCCTAGACAAAAGCCATCCCAAGTGCAGGTGGCTCCCTCAACACGATGGCAGGGCGCTAGAGCCCATACCACCATCGAATAATGCGGTAGGTCGACCACAGTTTGGTCCGGATAAAGCAGCAGCCCAAGCAGACCACCATACCACCCCATCCGGCCGTAAAAACAAAACAGCTCGGGGGAACACTCGCGACATCAACCAAGACCTGGAGGGTAGAGCAGTACGCACAAGATCGATGTACGGATCACGGAGATATACCCCGACCGACGATGATGGTCACCTATTCGGACACTACAGAGCCGACCATGCCCAGTCCAAGCACCGTAAATGGAGCCCGCCAGAGGTGCTTCATAGTGTGGCCCAACATTGAGGAGCCGCACACTCTCTCTGCTTCACTGACGAAGTAATGGAGCATGAATTTCCAGACGGGTTTAAACCCATCAACATCGAATCATACGATGGAACAACAGATCCCGCGGTATGGATTGAGGATTACCTCCTCCATATTCACATGGCTCGCGGAGACGACCTTCACACCATTAAATACCTACCTCTCAAGCTTAAAAGGCCAGCTCGGTAGTGGCTAAATAGTTTGCCAGAAAACTCTATTGGCAACTGGGAAGATTTGGAAGACGCCTTTCGAGACAACTTCCAAGGAACATACGTCCGGCCATTAGATGCCGATGACTTAAGGCACATTGTCCAGGAGCCCGGCGAGTCAGCCAGGGAGCTCTGGACTAGGTTCTTAGTCAAAAAGAACCAAATTGTTGACTGTCCGGACGCAGAAGCCCTTGCGGCCTTCAAACATAGCATCCAAGATGAATGGCTAGCGCGTCACCTCGGCCAGGAAGGACCCAAATCCATGACAGCCCTTACCGCTACAATGACTCGCTTTTGCGCGGGAGAAGACAACTGGCTCGCTCGTAAAAGCAACAACGCCAGTGACCCGGGCACTTCCGAAATCCGAGACGGCAATGGTAAGCCACAACGAACCGAACACAACAGTCGCAGTAATATACGCAACACAGCGGTGAACGCCGGATTTCATAATCCGAAGCCCGGTCAACGGAAGAAGCCACTAAAGGCAAACCAGGATGGACCATCCACCCTTGACAGGATATTGGACCGACCTTGTCAGATTCACGGTCACCCTGATAGGCCAGCTAATCATACCAACAGAAACTGTTGGGTCCTCAAGCAGGCAGGCAAGCTCAACGCCGATCACAAGGGGAGGAGGCCACCAGGCGATAAAGACGACGGATTGGCTCGCCAGCTGAACACCAGGGGCGAGAAACAGTTTGCCTCTGAAGTTCGACCACTCCCGGAACGGAAATAGCAGTTCGGCTTCCGCCACCCACCTACTGTACGGGCAAAATTTACACCACGCGTACATCACTACGCACTCAAGATACCATGGGCATCGGCGGAAGCACAATACGGACAACCCTGCAAGCATTCCCGTAATGTTTTTTTATCTGTTTTCCTTATTTTTCTGTATCATCTCTTAAGAACAGGTGACCAACCGGACAACATCTACAGCGGACTCTATCGGAGTTCGGATCCGTACACTCACCTAAGGGGCTATTTCCGTTAAGGATTCCCCTCCCCGAGGACGGGCGGCGCAGACGTGCAATAGGAGGTCCAAAATAACTTTTTGTAGAGCGTACTCTTTATTCCGAGCCTGTACTATGCCCTTTTTTCCTCTGATACCGACCCCGAGCATGTCAAATAGCCGGGTCTGTGGTTTCTTTATATATATATACATACATAAATTTATCATTGGCATATTGCTCCGTCCCCAGTAAAGATCATCCGAACTAATCTTTCATACTCTTTCAACAATAAGTACGGCCTCAACGACTGCTTTACAGATGCACCTCGGCATACCCTGCCAGGGGCTCGGTATGGGAACGAATGAGTTGCCAGTAAAAGTCCTAACAACTCTATAGCGTACTTCGGCGTCGCAAGTTTGGCCTTATATGCATCAGCTCCGAATCATTGTCTTGGGTCAATAGCTGGGTTGCCCGGCTCCTGTGCTTGCTACCCTACGTTTTGCTCTATCGGCTAGGGTAGTAAAGGGAGAACTACTGTGATTGTGCCCTGGACTAAACCGGATGAGCACCTCAGTAGAGAAAGCCGAAAACTGACTGTCATGATGCGGCGAGAGCTGGTCAACCACTTGACGACTTATTGGAATCTTTAGCGATTCTCCGTGTAACACGAGGGATCTTTTTCAGATCAGATATGCAAGGCACCATACGCTGCACACATACCAGGGGCTATGTCGTAGCCCCACCATAGAACTCCTATGGCTAAGTGAAAGTGTTAACGCCTTATAGTCCGATTGCCTGGTTCGCCGCATTATCACCTCCCTCATGGACCAAGACGTTGGATAAAGAGTGATTAAATGCTTTTCCAAACACCCCCGTACTTCCTACGAGGGGGCTGAAGCCGACGACTGGAAAGCTTTCAGATTATATTAAAACGGCCGCACAGGAGGAATTCAAGCTTTCGAGCAAAACATAAATAGATTAACTATAAAGTTATCTTTTACAATCATCATACACCTCACTCGAACATTATGTTTTTCGAGCATTGACCCTCTATCAAGCGGGCGGCCTCCAGGACGTCTTCAAAATAATGCTCCGGTTCCGGACGGTCCTTGCCTTTGGGCGGACCCTTCGTCGCGACGTCGATGGCCTTCATCTTTCCCCAGAATGTCTTGACTCGGGCAAAGGCTATACGTGCACCTTCAATGCACGCCGATCGCTTCGCAGCATCGATTCGCGGCACCGCGTCGACAAGCTTCTGCACCAAACCAAAATAGCTATTCGGCGCAGGCTTGGTTGGCCACAGCCGGATTATGACATCCTTCATGGCAGCGCCAGATACCCTATGAAGTTCGGCCCATTGGGACATCTGTTCATTGAGCAGCAGAGGACGATTTGACGCGCCAAACTGCGACCAAAAAAGCTTCTCCGTTGCATATCCATCTCGCGCTTGGTAATACCGCGCTGCATCGGAAGAACTCTTCGGCAAGTCCAAATACTCGTCCGGAGAACTCCACACTTGGTTAAGTTGAGCATAGTCCGGGTCACTAAACTTAGTTTGCAGCAGAAAAGGCTTCCCAACCACAATCTCCTTCGCCTGCCGAACTTCCTCACGGATTGCTCTAAATTCTGATCGCGCTTCTCTCGCCTCCTGGCGGGCCTTGTCCAGTTTAGCCGTCAAGGCTTTATTCTCCTTCTCAAGAAATTCGCAGCGGCCAGTAGCATTCTCCAGCTTGAGTGTCATCGTGGATATCTTCTCCTCGCCTTGACACCGCGCAGCTTGTTCGGCCTTTAATTCAGCCAATGCCTTTTCAGCAGCAGCATCACTAAACCGGGCCTGCTCCCTGGCCCGGACTAGCTCCGCCCGAAGAGCTTCCACGGTGGCAGCACCATCTGCATTCATGCACATTTCATATAAAATCTTTTGAGATTCAAGCACATTGGTGTAAGGAATGCTCGAAATATATACCTTGCGAGTCGTCAAGACGCCTGTTGATCAATGCAATGTCATCCTCCGCAGTATCCAGCTTTCGCTGCAGTTCGGCCACTTCCGTATTTCGAGCAGCCACAGGAGGGGAGGCAGCCTGTATTTCAAGATAAATCATTTGATCCTCCGATCGCTTCCTTCAGAAGGCAATCCGAGCCTCAGGGGCTACTGCATATACAACAGGTGCATTCTGTCAATAAAATTCAATCGACAAAATTACATCACAAACCTCAAAACCTCTTAGAAGGCTCGTGAGGCCTTGTTCAATCCACTTTTCGTGGATAGAACCTTTTTGACCACCGTAACCATCAAGGCACGGTGCTCCTCTGAAATGGACACTCGTCGTAGCATGTCTGTCAGCATTTCCGGCGCTCCTGGGTCTTCGGAAACCACCGCCGGAGTATGGCATTCCTTTGAAGGAATTCGCTTACTCGCCTCCAGGATCGTTTCCGGATGTAAACCGGATGGTTCGGGGCCGTCATTCTTGATTCTCGAACCCTGAGCGACAGAGGCACCACCTTCGGGTAACGCCTTCTCCGTTTCCCGCACTATTTGGCGATCGGGAGGAGCCCTTCGGGACGATACCTCGGTATCATCCCCCCTGTTGGGCGAAGAGGCCGGAGAAGGCGTGTCACTCTCCATCATCTCCGGAAGAAGATCTCCCGAGGAGGAGGACGATTGAGAAACAACAGAAGTTAACCTGCGTGGATGTACATATGTCGGATGATTACTTCACTAATAGGAAAGGAATGAGGTACGTTTAAAGTGCCCCAGCTTCACTTACGGTTTGCCTCGAGGTTCGTCCTCGTCATCAAGCCCTATGGCAGCATCGCTTGCCCGGCCCAAGGTGCCCGACGATGGCATTTTTCCTCTCTTGGAAGGCTTCCCCTCCTGATCTTCGGAAGCGGCCCTTTTCTTGGCATGGAGGGCTCCCTCTGCACCTTTGCCCCTGGGCAAAAGGGTTCCGGTTTCCCCGAACGCAGCGTTTAATTCATCCTCAGGGCGGTTATCACCTCTGGGCTGCCTGCTCTCGCCCCCTCTGCAGACACCTAGTATGGTGTCGGAATCAGCATTCTCGTTAGCGGGGCGGTCGCAGAGTCTTCGGGAAGGGGCGCCGGACACCAGATTAACACTGCTTTCTTTATCCAGTCCTGTATAGGGACGGATTGTTCAGTATCTTGTCAAGAGATGCTTGAATGGAAGGTGTTCGGAGATTGAATACTTACCAAAGTGTCCGGATGATTGCAGTCAAGGCCGACATCTTCGGTGGTGTCCGGCCACTGCTCTCGTTCCCCGAAATATAATTTACACATTCCTTCGTGCGTGGTGCCGAAGAAGTGCTGAAGAATCCACCACCCTTCTGGATTAAACTCCCACATACGGAGAGGCCGCCGCTGACATGGCAGGGTCCGACGGACTAGCATTACTTGAACGACGTTCACAAGATCGATGCCCTTCTCGGTAAGGCTTCGGATGCGACTTTGCAGAGTCTGCACTTCATTGACGGATCCCCAGTCCAATCCCTTATTGATCCATGAAGCAATCTGAATTGGAGGGCCGGGTTGGAACACAGGCGTAGCCGCCTACTTGGAGCCCCGTGGCTCGTTGATATAAAACCACCCCTGCTGCCATAGGTCGGAAGACTTGGCGAAAGATCCTTCAGGCCAAACCGCGCTGGCAAGCTTGCCTATTATGACACTGCCGCACTCTGCCTGCTCCTCCTCTGTCACCTGTGGCCTCTCGTCGAAGGTCTTGATCCACAAACCAAAGTGCGGAGGAGTCCGGAGGAAGGCCTCACACGTGACGATAAATGTCGAGATGAGGAGAAAAGAGTCCGGGGCCAGATCATGAAAATCTAGCCCATAGTAGAACATGAGCCCCCGGACGAAGGGGTTAAGCGCGAACCCTAGACCGTGGAGGAAGTGAGATACAAATACTACCCTCTCGCTAGATCTGGGGGTAGGTATAACCTGCCCTTGTGCAGGAAGCCGATGAAGGATTTCTGGGGTTAGATACCTCGCTGCGCGGAGCTTCGCAATATCCTCCTCTGTGACAGAAGAAGCCACCCACCGGCCTTGACGGTTGGATCCGGACATGATTTGGGCTGGTGGCGATTGGAACCCGAGGGTTGGAACTTGGGGTGGCTGGGGTTGAGGAAGGAGCAAGCGCAAAGGAAGAAGACGAGACTGGGTCTCTATATAAAGACCCCGAATACTGGGCGTCTCCCTCTGGGTCTCTAAACTTACCTATCCCCAAGGAGTTGTACCCAGGGGACGGTTGGGTTACCCACGCCTACATTAATGAAAATCCCGTAAATAAGGGGACACGATATCTGCTTTGACAAGACGTGCCAATAAAACCGCGCCCCAAGACATGGGGCGGCTCGCTAGCCGATGGTTGGAAATAGTAACCGGGCAGGCATGATACGACGTCATGAACAGTTATCAGCAAGTTGGACTCGTGGGACATTGTATTCTCTGCAATTATATACACAGGTCTGGATATACTTACTTCATCCGAAGACTATGTCTGGAGTTCAGAAGGAGGGAACCCGCCTTGCAATGCCGAAGACAAATCTGCGCGCCGGACTCCTCGTCATTGAAGCCAGGTTCAGGGGCTACTGAGGGAGTCCTGGACTAAGGGGTCCTCGGGCGTCCGGCCTGTTATCCATGGGCTGGACTGATGGGCTGCGAAGACATGAAGGCCGAAGAATGTACCCGTGTCCGGATTGGACTCTACTTGGCGTGGAAGGCAAGCTTGGCGACCAATTATGAAGATTCCTTCTTATGTAACCGACTCTATGTAAACCCTAGATCCTCTCGGTGTCTACATAAACCAGAGGGGATAGTCCGGAAAGGACAGAGATACACATTACCATAGTCATACAGGTTAGACTTCTAGGGTTTAGCCATTACGATCTCGTGGTAGATCAACTCTTGTAATACTCATATTCATCAAGATCAATCAAGCAGGAAGTAGGGTATTACCTCCATAGAGAGGGCCCGAACCTGGGTAAACATCGTGTCCCTCGTCTCCTGTTACCATCGATCCTAGACGCACAGTTGGGAACCCCCTACCCGAGATCCGCCGGTTTTGACACCGACAACGGGTGCTTGCTAGAGTTCCAATCATAAGTGCATATGATCCAAGTAGAGAAAGTATGTTAGATTATGCCTCTCCCTCGTGTACAATAGCAATAATGATTATTGATCTTGTTAACAATTGCCTAGGATAATTCCGCACATGATCCATCATTATTCCACACTCGCTATTTTATAATATATAGTAATATATTCTTACTTTATGATAACAACACCTATTTTTATATTTTAGTTCTCCGGTATCATGCAAAGCTACACTACTAGGGAAATGCTTATACACAGAGACTTATCAGTAGCGCTTGTTAAAACACGACAGTACTACTATCTAACAGTAGCGCGGTATGAAAAAGCATGCTACTGCTACATAAATAGCAGTAGTGCGTCCTTCATAAAAAGCGCTACTAGTATAACTGTTACACCATTGCTGCCAGGCTTGGTATAGTAGTAGCGCCCTTCTAAGGACAGCGCTACTGCTAACAAAATAGTAGCAGCGTGATTTAAGGCGACAGTGCTGCAACCAAGAAAAGGAAAAGAAAAGACAAAAGGAAAAGAAAAAAAAGAAAAGGAAAATTAAAGAAAAAGAAAAAAATGCAAGCAATAGCAGCAACGCGTTTTCACGAACAAGAGCTATAGCTAACTTATCTATAGAAGTAGCACGTTCCGTCAGAAAGCGCTATAGCTAAGTAGCTATAGCGCTTGTCAGGAAAAAGCGCTACTACTAAGTTTGACTTTCCCCTGCATGGGTGTTCCTCCTTCCCTCAATTCCCCATTCTTCTCGCATCACCCTATCTCTCCCTCACCGCCCCTGCTCCCTCGCCTTCCCTGCCTCCATCGTCACCACCGGAGCCGCGCGCCATCGTCGCACACCCTCGACGCCCCCGGAGTCACCCTCGTCCGCCCCTCGATGCCCCTGCCTCCCTCGCTGTCACTGGAGCCGCCGTAGACGCCACCGGAGCCACCCTCGACGCCCTCCACGCCACCCTCTTCCTCGAGCACCTCCCCGCAACCGTTCCCCCGAGCACCCTCTCTGTGAGCCCCCACCCCTCCTCTCTAGGTTAATTTACTTAGGTGAATTTAGTTCTGAACCCTATGAATTAGCTAGGTTAAGTAGGTTAACTAGGTAGGTTAAGTAACTAACTGAACTAGCTAGGTTAATTTGGTTCATTAGGTTAACTAGGTTGGCTAGGTTAGAGCTAAAAGTTAGTTTAGAGCAAAAATTTAGTTAGGGCAGTAGGGTTTAGTGAAAAAAATTAGTTAGGGAAGTAGGGTTTAATTATGGTTTTTGTTTTCATAGATGTTTTTTAAAAGAACAAAATAAAGAAAATGTTGCTGTAGTGCTGCTAGTAGTATATATAGTGTAGGGTAACGCAGCAGAAAACAAAAATTTTCCGACCTACGCACCAGCCCAGGACCACTATGGAGACTGCATACATGGTTTGATCTGTTTCGTTACCGACTCGTAGCGCAGCAGGAAGTAGATTCGATGACGATCGGTGGTGCAGATCCCCGCAGCTAGGATTTACAACCTCCCAACCGCGAGGATGTATACCCTCATCTGCTCCTCAGACAGCCCTCCGGGAGGCGGTCAAACAGCCCCCCGGACGGTGTCGCGGACAGCCCTTCGGGAGGACCTTCAAAACTCGAACGGTCACTCGGACAGCCCTTCGGGAGGACCTTCGAAACTCGGACGGTCACATGGACAGCCCTTCGGGAGGCACTCACGAACTAAGACCGAAACTACGATCTCTCTACAGAGTTGCACACATACGGTGTCATCTATCCGACAGGGCTTCGCCGTCCAGAACTAGTTCCTACCGAAACCCAGACAGCCTTTCGGCTCTACGAAACTATTTCGCGGGGAGGGAGAGAGAAGCCAGATCATTGCATGGCACTTGTATGTGAGAAGGAATGATCCTTTAGGCAGCCCCCTCCACCCCTATTTATAGGCCAAGCCCAAGGGTGTCTTCTCCAAGAAGCCAAGGGGGGAAATACCAAAAAGGCCCTCAAGGTGGCTTCTCCAAGAAGCCAAGAAAAAAAGCACTTTCACTATTCATGACGACATTTTTCAGCGTCCGTTCGAACTGAAAATATTTATGTGGGCTCGGAACATTTCCAGTACCCACTAAAATAATTTTCAACGCGTTCCGAAACAATTTCGGTTTAGTGATTTTCATCTGCGAAAAGCAAACAAGAATGCGTTTTCACTATTCGTGAAGACAATTTTTCACGTCCACTAAATCCGAAAATATTTCTGTGGGTCTTAGAATAATTCCAGTACCCACTAAAATGATTTTGGATTCGTTCTGAAGCAATTTCAGATTAGTGAATTTCATCTGCGAAAAACAGCCAAAGCGGTACTGGCAGCTCCGAAACATTTTCGGTTTTTATTTCTGAAAATTCCAAAAAGTTTCCAGAATGATTCTGGCACCCTCCAAGAATTATCAGGCATGTGCCAAAACCATTTTGACTTAATGGCATACCCCGAAACAACTTTTTCGGTTTCACCGAAACTCATCCGGTGACCTCTCTCTGCGGTACGATTCCGCTGTCCGAAACTTTTTTGGTGATTTTCTCTTAGACTCCCTGTCTAGTATTCAGCAGATAGATGACCCTTAAGCGTGTGACCCTATAGGTTCGGTGAAGTATAGACATGACCTGGAACCCCTTCCGATCAATGATCAACATCGGAGCCGTGGACACCCATATTGACCCCTATACCCACACGAATGAATATTCGAGTGAACCTCCAGTTGAGGTGAGCTATTCCTGTTGCTTCACGATATATCACAAACACCTGAGGTGAGATTTATTGCATCCCCGTGGGCCAACACTTTGTCCACTACGCAAGTTACCTCGTTACCGGTTTTGTTCTCTTTTCTCGTTTCGTGTTCCGGCATCCCCGTGATCAAATCACAAAGTGTCTGGCCAGACGATGATGGACACCATAACACCGAGTGGGCCCGAGTATATCTCTCCATCGTCGGAGGAGCAAATCCCAATTTCGAGCTATCAAGTTACTTAACATACTTTCCCATGAACCCGTAAGCCGCCGTAATAGCCATCCAGTTACGGATGACGTTTAACAAACCCCAAAGTTCATGAAGCAAGCATGAAGAAACTCGATACTCTCATGGTCTAAGGAATTATGCAAACATTAACTATCTCTGTGTTATAAACCATTAACTTGTGACGAATGAATCTCTTAGCATAACATCAATCCGGGTCGATTCAACACAAATGTTCTCTTAACATTGTGCCCTCAAAATTGCTGGCATAGACATGCCCATGATCAGGAAAACAGAACCATCATGCAACACTTGAGCTAGTCTTAGAGGCCAGACTAGGAATACTTCTTACCGTTTATTATTCCACACGTGCATATGAGTCTTCCTCCGAGCCTCGTGGATATTGCAGACTCGAGAATCATTGCAGTTATAGCATGGAACATAAACATAATTATGAACTCGGAGATAAATAATATCATTTATTATTGCCTCTAGGGCATATCTCCTACATATAGTGGTACTAGTAGATGTTAATTAGGTTAGGGTAGTAGTGGTACTAGTAGATGTTAATTAGCTGTTTTTTAGTTAGGGTAGTAGGGTTTTACTCGGTTAATTAGGTTAGTAGAGCTGCTAGTAGTAGTGGTACAGTAGGTTAATTAGGTGAAGTTAAATGAGTGACCTAAATGAATGAAATTAGTAGTTAACTCAATTTTTTTCATTTCATCATTATAGAGCACTAAAGTTAACTGAATTTTGTTCTATTAGTAGTTAACTGAATTTTCTTCTAACTTAGTTTTTGAATTAGATGTTAATTAGGGCAGTAGTGTTTAGTTTAGAGAAAAAAATTCAATATAAAAATATAAATTTCTGTTAGTGCTACAAGTCTGGTAGGTTCTTAATTTGTACTAATTTTTTATTATGACAGAAATTTAGGACATAATTTGAATTGAGTTCTAGGGTTCATAATTTGAAATTTAGGACAAAAATTGAGTTCTAGGGTTCATAATTTATATTAGGACATAGATTTTATTAGGACAGAAATATGTAAAGGTTCTAGGTTTCTAGGGTTCATCCATCTATATTTAGTTTTTGAATTGAGTTTGAGAGAGCATGATATTTGTGTAGATTTTCTTGAAGTGTCAAACACTAGTAGATGCAAATTTGAAGTGGTCAGGTTATATGCAAATTCCTTAATAGTGTTTTCTCAAGTATATCTACTGTTGTAGTTGCTCATGTACAGGTTCTTAAGTGGTCCTGTTATATGCAACATTGAAGTGGTTCGATTGTGCCCAAGTGGCCTTTTGTTGTTTGCAGGCAATGATTCCGAGTGGCCTATGTTTTGCCGGAATGTTGATTCATTTCCGTTTCGACAAATTTTAGGCGCTCTATTTGTCCAGTTTGTATCAAAGGTCATGCCAAAATTTTCCATGAATTTCGGCATGACTTGTGCTACAAACTGCTACCTCTTGAGCTTGCGTTGGTTTTTCCCTTGAAGAGGAAAGGGTGATGCAGCAAAGTAGTGTAAGTATTTCCCTCAGTTTTGAGAACCAAGTTATCAATCCAGTAGGAGATAACGCGACAAGCCACCAAATACCCGCACAAACAAAAACCAACTTGCAACCAACGCGACAAAGGGGTTGTCAATCCCTTCACGGTTATTCGCAAAGTGAGATCTGATAGAGATGGATAAATGGTAAAGTAATATTTTTGGTATTTTTGGTTTATGGAACGGAAAGTAAAAGATTGCAAAGTAAGGGAACGGCGACAGAAATTGGCAAGTTGATGGGAAACTAATATGTTGTAAAATAGACCCAGGGGCCATAGGTTTCACTAGAGGCTTCTCTCAAGAAAGAATTTATTATGGTGGGTGAACAAATTACTGCCGAGCAATTGATAGAAAAGCGCAAAGTTATGATGATATCTAATGCAATGATCATGTATATAGGCATCACGTCTGTGTCAAGTAAACAGAACATACGGCACCTCCGTGTTCAGCACACGTTCAGCACGATGACGTCCCTCGAGCTCTTGATCCAGTTGAGGACGAGGGAGATTTCCGTCAGCACGACGGTGTGGCAACAGTGATGATGAAGTTACCGGCGCAGGGCTTCGCCTAAGCAGTACGATGACATTACTGCTACCTCTTGAGCATGCGTTGGTTTTTCCCTTGAAGAGGAAAGTGTGATGTAGCAAAGTAGCATAAGTATTTCCCTCAATTTTTGAGAACCAAGGTATCAATCCAGTAGGAGGCCACACGCAAGTCCCTCATACCTACACAAACAAATAAGAACCTTGCAACCAACATGATAAAGGGGTTGTCAATCCCTTCACGGCCACTTGCAAATGTGAGATCTGATAGAGATGATAATATTTTTGGTATTTTTATGATAAACATTCTGACGTTGTTTTCAATCTCTCCCAACCTTTTAAGGTAAGGATCAACGTTTTTTGGCAGGGCCATACAGGCAACAAGAAGTAAGCGAAAAAGGGGCAAACGAAAAGAGAGGGCGAATAAAACGGCAAGGGTGAAGTGCGGGAGAGGAAAACGAGAGGCAAATGGCAAATAATGTAATGCGAGGGATAAGAGTTTGTGATGGGTACTTGGTATGTCTTGACTTGTGCGTAGACTCCCCGGCAACAGCGCTAGAAATCCTTCTTGCACCTCTTGAGCATGCGTTGGTTTTTCCCTTGAAGAGGAAAGGGTGATGCATCAAAGTAGCGTAAGTATTTCCCTCATTTTTTGAGAACCAAGGTATCAATCAAGTAGGAGGCCACACGCAAGTCCCTAATACCTACACAAACAAATAAGAACCTTGCAGCCAATGCGGTAAAGGGGTTGTCAATCCCTTCACGGCCACTTGCAAAAGTGAGATCTGATAGAGATGATAATATTTTTGGTATTTTTATGATAAAGATTGAAAGTAAAGATTTCAAAGTAAAAATAGATTGGAAACTTATATGATGGAAAGTAGACCCGGGGGCCATAGGTTTCACTAGTGGCTTCTCTCAAGATAGCATAAGTATTACGGTGGGTGAACAAATTTCTGTCGAGCAATTGATAGAAAAGTGCATAATTATGAGAATATCTAGGCATGATCATGTATATAGGCATCACGTCCGCAACAAGTAGACCGACTCCTGCCTGCATCTACTACTATTACTCCACACATCGACCGCTATCCAGCATGCATCTAGAGTATTAAGTTCATAAGAACAGAGTAACGCATTAGGCAAGATGACATGATGTAGAGGGATAAACTCAAGCAATATGATATAAACCCCATCTTTTTATCCTCGATGGCAACAATACAATACGTGTCGTTTCCCCTACTGTCGCTGGGATCAAGCAACGCAAGATTGAACCCAAAGCTAAGCACTTCTCCCATTGCAAGAAAGATCAATCTAGTAGGCCAAACCAAACTGATAATTCGAAGAGACTTACAAAGATAACAAACCATACATAAAAGAATTCAGAGAAGATTCAAAATATTGTTCATAGATAATCTTGATCATAAACCCACAATTCATCGGATCTCGACAAACACACCGCAAAAAGAGTTACATCGAATAGATCTCCAAGAAGATTGAGGAGAACTTTGTATTGAGATCCAAAGAGAGAGAAGAAGCCATCTAGCTAATAACTATGGACCCGAAGGTCTGTGGTAAACTACTCACACATCATCGGAGAGGCTATGGTGTTGATGTAGAAGCCCTCCGTGTCGATTCCCCCTCCGGCAGAGCACCGGAAAAGGCCCCAAGATGGGATCTCACGGGTACAGAAGGTTGCGGCGGTGAAATTAGGTTTTCGTGGTGCTCCTGGATGGTTTCGGGGTACGTAGGTATATATAGGAGGAAGAAGTAGGTTGGTGGAGCCACGAGGGGCCCACGAGGGTGGAGGGCGCGCCCGGGGGGTAGGCGCGCCCCCTGCCTCGTGGCCTCTTTGTTGATTACTTGATGTCCACTCCAAGTCCTCTGGATCATGTTTTTTCCAAAAATAACTCTCCCGAAGGTTTCATTCCGTTTGGACTCCGTTTGATATTCCTTTTCTGCGAAAACTGAAATAGGCAAAAAAACAGCAATTTGCACTGGGCCTTGGGTTAATAGGTTAGTCCCAAAAATAATATAAAAGTGTATAAATAATCCCATTAAACATCCAAAAAAGAATATATAATAGCACGGAGCAATAAAAAATTATAGATACGTTGGACACGTATCAAGCATCCCAAGCTTAATTCCTGCTCGTCCTCGAGTATGTAAATGATAAAAACAAATTTTTTGATGTGGAATGCTACTTAGCATATTCTTCAATGCATTTCTCTTCATTGTGGCATGAATGTTCAGATCCGAAAGATTCAAGATAAACATTTAATATTGACATGAAAATAATAATATTTCAAGCATACTAACAAAGCAATCATGTCTTCTCAAAATAACATGGCCAAAGAAAGTTATCCCTACAAAATCATATAGTCTGGCTATGCTCTAACTTCACGACACAAAGTATTTAAATCATGCACAACCCCGATGAGAAGCCAAGCAACTGTTTCGTACTTTTGATGTTCTCAAACCTTTTCAATCTTCACGCAATACATGAGCGTGAGCCATGGATATAGCACTATAGGTGGAATAGACTGGTGGTTGTGGAGAAGGCAAAAAGGAGAAGATAGTCTCACATTTACTAGGCGTATCAATGGGCTATGGAGATGCCCATCAATAGATATCAATGTGAGTGAGTAGGGATTGCCATGCAACAGATGCACTAGAGCTATAAGTGTATGAAAGCTCAACAAAAGAAACTAAGTGGGTGTGCATCCAACTCGCTTGCTCACGAATACCTAGGGCATTTTGAGGAAGCCCATCATTGGAATATACAAGCCAAGTTCTATAATGAAAGATTCCCACTAGTATATGAAAGTGACAACATAGGAGAATCTCTATCATGAAGATCATGGTGCTACTTTGAAGGACAAGTGTGGAAAAAGGATAGTAACATTGTCCCTTCTCTCTTTTTCTCTCATCATTTTTTGGGGTCCTTCCCCTCTTTTTTGGCCTCTTTTTTGTTTTGTTTTTTTTCTTCCGGAGTCTCATCCCGACTTATGGGGAATCATAGTCTCCGTCATCCTTTCCTCACATGGGACAATGTTCTAATAATGATGATCATCACACTTTTATTTACTTAGAACTCAAGAATTACAACTCGATACTTAGAACAAATATGACTCTATGTGAATGCCTCCGGCGGTGTATCGGAATATGCAATGAATCAAGAGTGACATGTATGAAGGAATTATAAAGGTGGCTTTGCCACAAATACGATGTCAACTACATGATCATGCAAAGCAATATGACAACGATGAAGCGTGTCATAATAAATGGAACAGTGGTAAGTTGCATGGCAATATATCTCGGAATGGCTATGGAAATACCATAATAGGTAGGTATGGTGGCTGTCTTGAGGAAGGTATATGGTGGGTATATTATACCGGCGAAAGGTGCGCGGTATTTAGAGAGGCTAGCAATGGTGGAAGGGTGAGAGTGCGTATGATCCATGGACTCAACATTAGTCATAAAGAACTCACATACTTATTGCAAAAATCTATTAGTTATCGAAACAAAGTACTAAGCGCATGCTCCTAGGGGGATAGATTGGTAGGAAAAGACCACCGCTCGTCCCCGACCGCCACTCATAAGGAAGACAATCAATAAATAAATCATGCTCCGACTTCATCACATAACGGTTCACCATACGTGCATGCTACGGGAATCACAAACTTTACAACAAGTATTTCTCAAATTCACAACTACTCTACTAGCATGACTCTAATATCACCATCTTCCTATCTCAAAACAATAATCAAGTATCTAACTTATCTCAGTATTCAATGCACTTAATAGTTTTTATCTTGGATGCCTATCATATTAGGACTAAATTTATAACCAACGCAAATTACCATGCTGTTCTAAAAGACTCTCAAAATAATATAAGTGAAGCATGAAATATCAATAATTTCTATAAAATATAACCACCACCGCGCTCTAAAAGATATAAGTGAAGCGCTAGAGCAAAATTGTTTAGCTCAAAAGATATAAGTGAAGCACAAAGAGTATTCTAATAAATTCCGAATAATGTGTGTCTCTCTCAAAAGGTATGTACAGCAAGGATGATTGTGGTGAACTAAAAGGCAAATACTCAAATCATACAAGACGCTCCAAGCAAAACACATATCATGTGGTGAATAAAAATATAGCTCCAAGTAAAGTTACCGATGGATGAAGACAAAAGAGGGGATGCCTTCCGGGGCATCCCCAAGCTTAGGCTTTTGGGTTGTCCTTAAATTTTACCTTGGGGTGCCTTGGACATCCCCAAGCTTAGGCTCTTGCCACTCCTTTTTCCATAATCCATCAAATCTTTACCCAAAACTTGAAGACTTCACAACACAAAACTTAACAGAAAATCTCGTGAGCTCCGTTAGCGAAAGAAAACAAAACACCACTTCAAGGTACTGTAATGAACTCATTATTTATTTATATTGGTGTTAAACCTACTGTATTCCAACTTCTCTATGGTTTATAAACTCCATTACTAGCCATAGATTAATCAAAATAAGCAAACAACACACGAAAAACAGAATCTGTCAAAAACAGAACAGTCTGTAGTAATCTGTACCTAATGCAAACTTCTGGAACTCCAAAAATTCTAAAATAAATTTCTGGCCGTGAGGAATTTATCTATTAATCATCTGCAAAAATAATCAACTAAATATCGATCTCCAGTAAAAAGTTGTAGTTAATCTCGTGAGGGCTAAAGTTTCTGTTTTTTACAGCAAGATCAAAAAACTTCACCCAAGTCTTCCCAAAGGTTGTACTTGGCACAAACACTAAATAAAACACAAAAACACATGTAACCAGAAGCTAGATGGATTATTTATTCCTAAACAAAACGAAAAAGCAAGAAACAAAAATAAAATTGGGTTGCCTCCCAACAAGCGCTATCGTTTAACGCCCTTAGCTAGGCATAAAGGCAAGGATAGATCTAGGTATTGCCATCTTTGGCAGGCAATCCATAAGTGGCTCTCATAATAGATTCATAAGGTAATTTAATTTTATTTATAGGAAAGTGTTCCATGCCTTTCCTTAACGGAAATTGGAATCTAATATTCCCTTCCTTCATATCAATAATTGCACCAATCGTTCTAAGGAAAGGTCTACCAAGAATAATAGGACATGAAGGATTGCAATCTATATCAAGAACAATGAAATCTACGGGCACATAATTCCTATTTGCAACAATAAGAACATCATTATTTCTTCCCATAGGTTTCTTAATGGTGGAATCCGCAAGGTGCAAGTTTAAAAAACAATCATCAAATTCACGGAAACCCAACAAGTCACACAAAGTTTTTGGAATAGTGGAACCACTAGCACCCAAATCACACAAAGCATAGCATTCATGATCTTTAATTTTAATTTTAATAGTAGGTTCCCACTCATCATAAAGTTTTCTAGGGATAGAAACTTCCAATTCAAGTTTTTGTTCATAAGATTGCATTAAAGCATCAACGATATGTTTAGTAAAAGCCTTATTTTGACTATAAGCATGCGGAGAATTTAGCACGGATTGCAACAAGGAAATACAATCTATTAAAGAAAAATTATCATAATTAAATTCCTTGAAATCCAAGATATTGGGTTCATTGCTGTCTAAAGTTTTGACCTCTTCAATCCCACTTTTACCAAATTTTGTATCAAGGTCTAAAAACTCCGAATCATTGGGACGCCTTTTAACTAAAGTTGACTCATCTCCAGTCCCATAATTATCAAGATTCAAATTGCAAAACAAAGATTTAATAGGGGACACATCAATCACTTTTAGATCTTCATCCTTATTACCTTCTAAATCTTCCGGTTTAGCAGCCATATTATTGACTAAGGTGGCCTGCTTATCCGAAATTTGGGCTATTAATTTTTCAAGATGAGCAAACTAAGATCTCAAGCCATAAAATTCCTTATATATATCATCAAGCTCTTTATTCATGTACTCCATAAAGCTTTTTTGTTCTCCAAGCTCATTTCTAAAGAAATTATTATGCTCAAATTGCAAAGTCATAAAGCTTCTGACGTTGTTTTCAATTTCTCCCAACCTTTTAATGTAAGGATCAAAGTTTTTAGGCAGGGCCATACATGCAACAAGAAGTAAGCGAAAAAGGGGCGAACGAAAAGAGAGGGCGAATAAAATGGCAAGGGTGAAGTGGGGGAGAGGAAAACGAGAGGCAAATGGCAAATAATGTAATGCGAGGGATAAGATTTTGTGATGGGTACTTGGTATGTCTTGGCTTGTGCGTAGACTCCCCGGCAACGACGCTAGAAATCCTTCTTGCTACCTCTTGAGCATGCGTTGGTTTTTCCCTTGAAGAGGAAAGGGTGATGCAGCAAAGTAGCGTAAGTATTTCCCTCAGTTTTTGAGAACCAAGGTATCAATCCAGTAGAAGGCCACACGCAAGTCCCTAATACCAACACAAACAAATAAGAACCTTGCAACCAACGCGATAAAGGGGTTGTCAATCCCTTCACGGCCACTTGAACCCAAAGCTAAGCACTTCTACCATTGCAAGAAAGATCAATCTAGTAGGCCAAACCAAACTGATAATACGAAGAGACTTATAAAGATAACCAATCATACATAAAAGAATTCAGAGAAGATTCAAAATATTGTTCATAGATAATCTTGATCATAAACCCACAATTCATCGGATCTCGACAAACACACCCCAAAAAGAGTTACATCGAATAGATCTCCAAGAAGATCGAGGAGAACTTTGTACTGAGATCCAAAGAGAGAGAAGAAGCCATCTAGCTAATAACTATGGACCTGAAGGTCTGTGGTAAACTACTCACACATCATCGGAGAGGCTATGGTGTTGATGTAGAAGCCCTCCCTGATCGATTCCCCCTCCGGCAGAGCGCCGGAAAAGGCCCCAAGATGGGATCTCACGGGTACAGAAGGTTGCGGCAGTGGAATTAGGTTTTCGTGTTGCTCCTGGATGGTTTCGGGGTACATAGGTATATATAGGAGGAAGAAGTAGGTCGGTGGAGCCACGAGGGGCCCACGAGGGTGGAGGGCGCGCCCAGGGGGTAGGCACGCCCTCCTTCCTCGTGGCCTCCTCGTTGATTACTTGACGTCCACTCCAAGTCCTCTGGATCACGTTTGTTCCAAAAATAACTCTCCCGAAGGTTTCATTCCGTTCGGACTCCGTTTGATATTCCTTTTCTGCGAAACACTGAAATAGGCAAAAAAACAGCAATTTGCACTGGGCCTTGGGTTAATAGGTTAGTCCCAAAAATAATATAAAGTGTATAAATAAGACCATTAAACATCCAAAACAAAATATATAATAGCATGGAGCGATCAAAAATTATAGATATGTTGGAGACGTATCAATTACCGAGGTGTTAAACTGCGGAGGGGGGCACCGCACATGGCTAAGAGATTGTCTGTTGTGTCTTTGGGGTGCCCCCCGCCTCCGTATATAAAGAGGGGGGAGGAGGAGGTGGCCGGCCAAGGGGGGTGCGCCATGGGGGGGGGGGTCCTACTAGGACTCCATTCCTAGTAGGATTCGTCCCCCCTTTCGTTCCAGCGGAGAGGAGGAAAGGGGAAGGTAGAGAGAGGGCGAAGGAAAGTGGGGGGCTACGCCTCCTTCCCTTGTCCAATTCGGATTGGGGCAAGGGGGGCACGCCCCACCTCCTGTGGCCTTTCTCCTCTACTCCACTAAGGCCCATTAGGCTCAATAACTTTCCCGGGGGGTGCCGGTAGCCTCCCGGTACTCCAAAAATCCCCGAACCTTATCGGAACCATTCCGGTGTCCATATATAACCTTCCGATATATCAATCTTTACCTCTCAACCATTTCGAGACTCCTCGTCATGTCATCGAATCACATAACTCGAACCTTAAGCGTGCGGACCCTACGGGTTCGAGAACTACGTAGACATGACTGAGACACATCTCCGGTCAATAACCAATAGCGGAACCTGAATGCTCATATTGGCTCCTACATATTCTACGAAGATCTTTATCGGTTAAACCGCATAACAACCGTCATTCCCTTTGTCATCGGTATGTTACTTGCCCGAGATTCGATCGTCGGTATCATCATACCTAGTTCAATCTCATTACCGGCAAGTCTCTTTACTCGTTCCATAATGCATCATCCCGTAACTAACTCATTAGTCACATTGCTTGCAAGGCTTATAGTGATGTGCATTACCAAGAGGGCCCAGAGATACCTCTCCGATACTCGGAGTGACAAATCCTAATCTTGATCTATGCCAACTCAACAAACACCATCGAAGACACCTGTAGAGCTTTTTTATAAACACCCAGTTACGTTGTGACGTTTGATAGCACACAAAGTGTTCCTCCGGTATTCGGGAGTTGCACAATATCATAGTGAGAGGAATATGTATAAGTCATGAAGAAAGCAATATCAATAAAACTAAACGATCATAATGCTAAGCTAACGGATGGTCTTGTCCATCACATCATTCTCTAATGATGTGATCCCGTTCATCAAATGACAACACATGTCTATGGTCAGGAAACTTAACCATCTTTGATTAACGAGCTAGTCAAGTAGAGGCATACTAGGGACACTCTGTTTGTCTATGTATTCACACATGTACTAGGGACACTCTGTTTGTCTATGTATTGACACATGTTCATCAAAGTGTTTTTCTCAAAGAAAAACCTCCTGGTCGCTACTTCTGTGATCGCCATGGTAGCAAAAAAGCTCTCCGGTAGAAGCTTTTGCCTTCGTGAGGTATAGGCACCGGCGCGCCGGCCCAAAGTTTGGGTCGGTCGCACCTCAGCCGTCAAATTTGGCCACCCCGAGCCATTAGATCCTCTCACCCATCCAGGTCGCCTTCTTCCTTCCCCCGTTCTACTATTCCTGTCCGCTCGATGCCCCCCCATGGTGGCCGCCGCTCTCCCCCGCGCCCCACAGTGGGTCCTTGGGGTCGTCCCTCTCCTCTCGCAAACTCCATCACCCCCAACAGCCCCCGCCCCTGGTCAGCCCTCCGTGGACCAGCACCTCGCGTCTCCAACAAGACACCGCAGTGCGGTGCATCATCGTCTCCTTCGGTCGCAGCACCATGCGCTCGTCCCCCCATCCCAGTGCGGGCGGCGAAGTCCCTGCGTCTATGGCCGCCGCATCCAGCCGCCCCATGGCAACCCCCATCGCTTTTATAGCTCATCCTCACCATCAGAAGTCGTTCATGGTCACCATCGTCCGGCGTCGCTCCAGCATAGCAAAAAATCTCACCGGCAGAAGCTTTTAGCTTTGGCGGTTGCAACAAATGAGGTCGTCCGCCGTCGCCACCGCAGAAAACACTAAAAACAAATGCAGCAAACTTAGATGCTGGCTCTAGCTCTGAATTTGCCGGTTGTCGCAAACCAAGATGCTGTTTCCAGCCCTGGCTTTGCCCAGAACAAATTGTTTTTCTCAAAGAAAAACCTCCTAGTTGCTACTTCTGTGATCGCCATGGTAGCAAAAAAGCTCTCCGGTAGAAGCTATTGCCTTTGCTGGTTGCAACAAATCATGCGCTCACCGTCGTCGTCGCAGAAAAGCACTCCGATGATGCCGCAAAAATGGTTGCGGGTTCTAGCTCTCGATTTGCCGGTTGTAGCAAAACGCAAAGCTAGTTCCAACTCAGGCTTCGCCCGCAACAGACCGTTTGCTGCAAACCGCCTCCTGATCGCTACTTGCGCCGGTCGCCGTGATAGCAAAAAATCTTGCCGATAAAAGGTTTTGCATTTGTTGGTTGCAAAAAATGGGGACATCCGCCATCGTCGCCGCAAAAAACACTCAGACAATGAAGCAAAACTACACGCTGATTCCAGCTCTGGATTTCCTGGTTGCAGCAAAACAACATGTTGGTTCCCAGGAGAAAACCTTCCCAACAAGCACCCCTGTATGTGTTGCGGTTGTGCACCATCTCGTAAGATGCATCTTATCGCCATCGTTCAGTAACCATGGCAGGGGAAGGTGCTGCGAGGAGAGGGGGAAGGTGCCCAGGGGAAAAATGTCAGCGATCCGTCAAAAGATCTGTTGTAGCATTGATGGGGGTGCAGTTTGAGGTGCGTGGGCAGGAGATGCTTGCAGCGGTGGCGGTCGGAGCTACTCGCAGAAGCAGGAGGAGGTCACGCCGTTGGTGCTGACGAGCTCACCCTGCAGTGCATAAGGTGAGAGGAAGAAGCAGCGATAGGAAGAAGCAAAAGAAAAGAAAGAAAAAGGTGCGGTGTGGAAGATATAAGGAAAGGGTGTCTTGCTGAGGCCCACCAAGCGAGATCGGCCGAGCGCTCGGCCGGTCGTCAGGAGGGAAATGTTTCCCTTCCATAATAGATAATGCTCCCGACGTGCCACAGCTTCACCGAAGCATACGAAAAGAAAAACAATAGTGCTAAGGGAAAGTGCAACACTATGTGTGCCTGTACTCTGTAAAAGATGGCATGTACTTGGAATTTAGTGACGTGGAGCAAAGGGTAAGAAATCTTAGAGAAGAAAGGGAACTACAGAATTGCAGACAACCGAGCTACGTCGCTGGGAGAAGTGGCGAGATCATGCCATGGCTAAGCGCTCACCTGCAGAAACAGAGAAAGAGAAGAACATTGTTCCGTCCAACTCAACATTATATTTACAAGCAACCCAGTAAATTGGTGTATTTAAAGAAAGTGCAAATGAGTTATGATTTCTCAAAAAATATATTAAATGAGCTGCATAGACGCTATATTATTTGTTCACCCAGCACATCAAAGGACTGTATTTAAAAAAAATGGGTTGAATATGTGCCACATTTTTTTAGGCTAACATGTGGGCCAATATGTTGAAGCCTACGCAAGGCGTTATCAATTTAGTCAATAAATGATTCTAACATCCACAGCCATTGGATTTACATCCAACAGCCGGCATGCATCTTCAATCTCTCATCTACTTCCACCAGCGCCGTCGGGACCACCAGCTCCCGCTTTCGGCGGCTAGCGGCTCTGCTTAGCATGCCTCGCTGCGAGGCGTTACCCTACCGCCGGCAAGCCATCCCTCTACATCCTGTTGTTCTTCACCGACTGCAGCCCCACGCCGCACCAGAACCAGTTAACCCTCGTACTCCTCTCCGTCTGTGACTCCACTGTTGCGTCTTCCCATCTCCCGTTCGTTCCCATCCGGGGACTCGCCGTCGTCCACCGCCTTGGTGCGCTCGGCGCGGCGTGGTCAACAAAGTCATCAAAAGAGGATTGTACGTGGAGAGACTGAGAGTACAGATGCACCAGGTCCATGGACGGACTCATGCAACTGCTTCCTTGTTACGCGGAAAAAATTATTCCTCCCCGTGATAGGTGGGACCCTGATACATCTCCAACATATCTATAATTTTTGCTTGTTCCATGCTGTTATATTATCATTCTTGGTTGTTTTACAATCATTTTATAGCAACTTTATATCATTTTTCAGACTAACCTATTGACATAGTGCCCAATGCCACTTGCTATTTTAGCTTGTTTTTTACTTCGCAGAAAATCAATACCAAATGGAGTCCAAACGCAGTGAAACTTTTTAAAGAATTCTCTAAACCAGAAGACACCCGGTGGGCCAAAGAATTACTAGAGGGGGCTCCGAGGGGAGCACAACCCACCAGGGCGCGCCCAAGTGGGTTGTGCCCACCTCGGTGGCCTCCCACACAGCCTCTTCACCCTATAAATTGCCAAATATTCCAAAAACCCTAGGGGAGTCGATAGATTAGAAGTTCAGCCGTCACAAGCCTCTGTAGCCACGAAGAAACAATGTAGACCCCGTTCCGGCACCCTGCCGGAGGGGGAAATCATCACCGGTGGCCATCTTCATCATCCCGGCGGCCACCATGACGAGGAGGGAGTAGTCCACCCTCGGGGCTGAGGGTTTGTACCAGTAACTACGTGTTTAATCTCCCTCTCTCTCTCTCTCTCTCTCTCTCTCTCTCTCTCGTGTTCTTGAGATGGCACGATGTTCATGTATCGCGGGCTTTGTTAATATAGTTGGATCATATGGTGTTTTCCCCTCTCTATCTTGTTGTGATGAATTGAGTTTTTCCTTTGAGATTTCGTTTTTATTGGATTGAATACTTTTATGGATTGGAGAATACTTGATGTATGTCTTGCTATGAATACCTGTGGTGACAATGGGGTATCATATTGATTCACTTGATATGTGTTTTGGCACTCAACTCACGGATTCCTGAGGTGACATTGGGGTAATCTATGCATATGGTTGATGCACGTTCTCGTCTTTGTTTCTCCGGTAGAAATCTTGGGGCACTCTTTGAGGTTCTTTGTGTTGGATTGAGTATTATGCATCTGAAATTGTCTGATGCATATCATATAATCAACTCATGGATACTCGCGGTGACATTGGAGTATATATCTAGGTGACATTAAAGTTGGCTGATGTGTATCATATGGTGTTATTTTAGTATGAACTCTTGGTTAGATCGATCGGAAAGAATGGCTTGGTGTTATTTTAGTACGAACTCTAGGATAGATTGATCGGAAAGAATAACTTTGAGGTGGTTTCGTACCCTACAACCAATTTCTTCTTATGTTCTCAGCTAGATAAGAACTTTGGAGTGATTCTTCATCGCACGTTGAGGGATGGTTATATAATCCAATCATATTAGCATTGTTGAGAGATTGCACTAGCGGAAGTACAAACCCTAGGCCTCATTTTCAAGCATTGCAATACCGTTTGTGCTCCGTTTTATCAATTGCTACCTTGTTGTTTTTATTGTTCCTATTACAAAAATCAATATCTACAATTATTACTACACTTTTATCACAATCTCTTCGCCGAACTAGTGCAGCTATACAATTTAGCATTATATTTGGTGTGTTGGGGACACGAGACTTTTTATTATTTGGTTGTAGGGTTGTTTGAGAGAGACCATCTTCATCCCATGTCTGCCACGGATTGATAAACCTTAGGTCATCCACTTGAGGAAAAATTGTTACTGTCCTACAAAACTCTGCGCTCGGAGGCCCAACACAAGTCTACAGGAACAACTTATGTAGTAGACATCAAGCTCTTTTATGGTGCGGTTACCTGGGAGGTGAGTGCTTGAAGGTATATCTTTAGATCTTGCAATTGAATGTTTTAGTTTCTTGTTTTTTTCACTAGTTTGGTTTATAAAATCAAAACTACAGAAAAATGGAATTGAGGTTGCATCATATTGTTCATCTTTATAATGTCTTTCGTGAAAATGATGGAAAGGAAAATTGTGCTCAATTGATAGAAGATTAATTCTATTAAATGTTTGACAAAAAATCTTTGAATGATGAGCATTGCAATGTTGTTGGTATGAATTCTTTGAATATCCATGATGCTAATGATATGCAAAGCCATAAGCTTGGGGATGTTATATTTGATGAAGATGATATTTTTAGTCCCCCAAGTTTTGGTGAGAAAATTTATTATGATGATAGCATGCCTCCTATTTATGATGATTATATTGATGAAAGTGGGTTTGGAAGAGTGTCAACTCAATGTACTAATGATCCCACTATTTGGGAGCGTGTTGGATCTTATTGTAATATTTATGAAAGTGGATTTGGAAAGGTCATGACCTTATTTAATGATGAATCCACTATTTTGGAAGAGGTTCTAATTGACTATGACAACAAAGTTCCTAGCTATGATGATTATGGTGATGACATGTATGCTATAAAGAGTATTGATATCCATGAAACTTGTCATCATGATTTTTATGCTCAAATTGATCATGCCAATCAAGTATCCCATAATAGTTATTTTGTTCAGTTTGCTCCTGATATGTCTCCGCCGTATCTACTTTTCCAAACTCTTTTGCCCTTGTTTTGGACTCTAATTTGCATGATTTGAATGGAACTAACCCGGACTGGCGCTATTTTCAGCAAAATTGCCTTGGTGTTATTTTTTTGCAGAAATAAAAGTTCTCGAAATGACATAAAAATCCACGGAGAATATTTTTGGAATAAATAAAAATTATTGGCAGAAGAAACAACCGGAGGGGACCCACCGGCTATCCACAAGGGTGGAGGGTGCCCCCTAGGGCGCGCCCCCTGCCTTGTGGGTCCCCTGGACCTCCACCGACCTCAACTCCAACTCCATATATTCATGTTCAGGGAGGAAAAAACCCACAGAGAAGGATTCATCGCGTTTTACGATACGGAGCCGCCGCCACCTCCTGTTCTTTATCGAGAGGGCATATCTGGAGTCCGTTCGGGGCTCCAGAGAGGGGAAATCGACGCCATCATCATCACCAACCTTCCTCCATCACCAATTTCATGATGCTCACCACCGTAATTGAGTAATTCCATCGTAGGCTTGCTGGACGGTGATGGGTTGAATGAGATTTATCATGTAATCGAGTTAGTTTTGTTAGGGTTTGATCCCTAGTATCCACTATGTTCTAAGATTGATGTTGCTATGCTTAATGCTTGTCACTAGGGCCCAAGTGCCCTGATTTCAGATCTGAACCTATTATGTTTTCATGAATATATTTGTGTTCTCGATCCTATCTTGCAAGTTGTAGACACCTATTACGAGTTATGATCCGCATACCCCAAGGTGACAATAATTGGGATTCTTTCCGGTGATTACCATAGTTTGAGGAGTTCATGTATTCACTAAGTGCTAATGATTTGGTCCGGTTCTCTATTAAAAGGGGGCCTTAATATCCCTTAGTTTCCATTAGGACCCTACTGCCACGGGAGGGTAGGACAAAAGATGTCATGCAAGTTCTTTTCCATAAGCACGTATGACTATATTCGGAATACATGCCTACGTTATATTGATGAATTGGAGCTAGTTCTGTGTCACCCTAGGTTATGACTGCTACATGATGAATGACATCCGACATAATTATCCATCATTGATCCATTGCCTATGAGCTTTTCACATATTGATCTTTGCTATGTTACTTTGCCGTTGCCACTTCTACAATTGCTATGCTTGTTTTGCCTTCCTATGCTAGTTGATTCTTGTTCCCATAAGTTGTTTGCTCACAAAATCCCTATGCATAGGAAGTGGGTTAGAATTAAATGTGCTTGTCATGTGATTCATGATGCTCTCTTTATGTTTCAATTCTTATCTTTTATGCGAGCATCATTGAAATCATCATGCCTAGCTAAAAAGATATTAAAGAAAAGCGCTTGTGAGAGACGACCCAACATTTACCCCTACTGTTTTTGTGTGTTCACATGATTAAGCCACTATAGTAATCTTGTTTTATAGCTTTTGTTTTAATAAAGTGCCAACTAAAGCCTTTGGGATAGTGTGGATGATAGTTGATTTGATTCTGTGAAAAAACAGAAACTTTTGCGCTCAGTAACACAATTGATCTGCTTTTCTAGAACGTGATAAATTCTTGTATTTTATACAGATGATTGATATACAAATTTCTTATGTTTTCCTAATTTTTCAGAATTTTTGGAGTAGCACAAGTATGTAGTTGTCTAGATCATTACAGGCTGTTCTGTTTTTGACATATTCTATTTTCAATACGAGCTGTTTGTACTCGCTCGATTCACAAATATAAGATGTTTTGGATATTTCAACATGGACAACATATAGATTGAAAATTAGAACATCTATATGCACTTGATTTAGAAAAAATAGAACATCTTATATTTTTGAATGAAGGGAGTATTGTTTTTATTTTTAGAATGTAAAAAAAGATGAAGTGTGCCAACTTTAAATTTGTATACAATTTAAATATTTTAGAATGTAAACAATCTAGAATAAATTATTTACTATAAATAACATTAGTTATTTGGGTTGTTTCCTCATTTATCATGTTGCATTAATTACGTATTATTTCCTTCCTTATTTGTATGAGGAGAATATTATGTAATAAATACATTTAATAATATTTGTATATTTACTTACTCCCTTCGTTCCTAAATATTCTTTTTAGAGATTTCAATATGGACTATATACGGAGCAAAATGAATGAATCTACACTCTAAAATATGTCTATATACATCCGTATGTAGTTTTTATTGTAATCTCTACAAAGACTTATATTTAGGATTGGAGGAACTATCAACATGCATTAAATACATATTAATTATTTTCTTATCTGTGTGAGGTAAAGATTGTATAATAAATTACGTTCATTACCTTTTTTATTTACCAATTAACATGCATTAATTGCATATTAATTCTTTCGTTATTTGTATGTGGTGAAAATCGTATAATAAATGTCATCAAATATCTTGCAATTTTTTAAGTTATCAACATGCATTAATTACATAATATTTTCCCTTATATATATGAGGCCGCGGGCTCCCAATTATCATTCAACATAAAATCATGTCTTCACCTCCCGCCCCTATCAACTTGGCCCCGTCCGCACCGACCCTTAAGCTGCTCATCGACAAGAAGGCCAATCGCGTCTTGTACGCGGAGGCCGGAAAGGAGGTTGTAGACTTCCTCTTTAGCCTCCTAGCGATACCCATAGGCACTGTAGCCAAGGTACTTCAGACCGGAAGTGATGGGGTCGGCGTGGCCAACATCTACGATAGTGTCGAGAAAATGGATACCAGGTACATGCACAGCAAGATCGTGCAAGAGGCGCTCTTGAGCTCATGTAGGCCCTTGTTCCTTCAGCGCCCTATCACAACACACCCAGCGGCACCTTCCATGCGGGCATCTGTTCATGGGGTGACATCTTACCCACTACAGTATGCATCAGTAACTGCACATGCGCTGGCGCCTACGGGCATGGCGGCAGATGTTGCACGTGACTCCTCTCTCTATGGGTCTATCATAGTCGGCGGCGGGCACGTGCAAGGCCTGGTTAGTTACACTATCATGGATGACCTCACCATCACCCCCATGTCCAACATATCCGCGGTGGTGCTGATAACCAAGCTCAATAGGGAACAAAAGGACCTCGTGCTCGAGGAGAAGTCTGTGAAGATTGGTAACAAAGAGGTGAGACTCGCTGAATTATTCAAGCACTTATGAATTGTTTCTTATGTTGATATGTTGAATTAATCTATTTGCAGGCGCTCGATATTCTCAAGGCTTCAATGAATTCCAATACCGTCCTCACCGATGTGTTCCTGTCTGACAACAGTACTGATGTCTCCCTATCCAAGAATAAAAGGGCTCGTACATCCAGTGGTGAGAAGAAACAAGATAACATCCTGGATTTTTATATATGAGTCAAGGTTGCACTATGTTACCATTTGGAGAATCAGCGTATGCACTGAACCATGATTGGTTATAAAGAATTTGTCATTCTTGTATTTGCGTGACCAAAGACTTGAAAGCGTATACATATATGTATATGTCTGTGGGAAAAATAATGCTAGCAACCATTACCCAAGTTGAGCCTATCAAAAACATACATGTTTCTTTGAGATCTCTAGAGCCATTCCCATTTTGCAACATAAATTCATCAAATCATCTATGTCATGCACAACACTAGTATTCTTTTCACCTGGCACTAGTACAACTGTCAGACTACCACTAGTACTATTGTCACCCAGACTGGTACTACTGTCATCCAGCTCATTTGAAATTTAAATGGTGCCTGCGACAAACATTACACTTAATAACAAAATTTAATACATGTTTCTGAATTAACCATTATTAAATAAACTCATTGGAACCATTTAATTTTGAAAATAGTATTTTCCGAGCACACAAAATAGGAAAGTGCCAGTTACGAAAGTTCCAATTACAATTCATACATGTGAAGGAGTACGCGTGGGAACTTTCTCATACACACAAAATACATAAAGTGCCTGGTTATACAACAATCATAGAGTACTTTTTGTAATCACAATAATTTCATATTACAATAGCCAAATTCCAAAGTGCTTCCACAAAACAAAGTGCCAAATTCCATGAAATTATCTACAATAGATGATTCAAAGTTGCAATACACAAAGTGTTAGTACAAATGATAAAGTGTTGAGATGATACAAAGTGCCAATACATAAAGTGCTAGTACACACATGATAAAGTGTTGAGATGATACAAAGTGCCAATACATATACAAAGGTGTCAAATCTGAGAGTGCGGAATTACAGGAAAGTGTTGGATCATATACAAAGGAACAAAATTACCAAAGTGCCAACTTCTTATATGATCGATAAAAGTTCACACTTTTGGACCCATATAGAAAGTGCCAGTTAGCAAGACAGTGCCAAATTACTCGGTGTATGGAATTGCATATAAACACACATCATCAAAGTTTGACTAGTATCTAGGAAAGTATCAATAAAGTGCCAAATTACTTACATGGTGCTAAACTAACAAAAATCTGTAAAGCACAAGGTGCCAAATTAATTTACAAGGTGCTAGAAAGTGTTATAGAGTGCCAAAGTAATCTACAAGATCTTAAAGCACAAGGTACTAAAAAATGAAGTGAAAACAATGTTTCCTGTAGTTAAGAACACTAAAAGGTCAGTAAGAAACCATGAACATACTACAAATTTCTAAGGATGCATCAACACAAAGCTCTAAAAGTTACAAATTTGAATATATAGGCATCAGGAAAGGTAACATGAACAAGGTAAGTGTTATGCATGATCCAGTTAAGATCTTACCCATAATAAGAAAAGGGATCATAATGTACCAAACAGTATACACATTCATATCACAAAATTGCTCATAGTACACACAAAAGGCACACGAGTAGAGGTACACCTTCCCTCGATGTCGTAGATCCCCAACGGTTGAGGTTGAAATAGGCGGTCGCGGTTATAGCAGATGAGGCATCACCTCCTCCTCGGAGCTTACCAGGAGACGAGGTATGCAAACTGGCGAGGACCACCGTAGGAAAGGGAGATGAGCGGTGGCAGGAACTTGGAGCCCGGAATGTGATGCGGGTTTCCTCGTCAATGTTGTTGTAGGAACCCATGGATAGATCCAGCCACAACGAGCCGTGGAGTGCTGGGATCTGACCCCGGGGAGGAGCATATCATTACGATCTTGTTGATCTCCCCATTTATGACATGGTCACGATCCAGCTGACGCAGAGGACGCACAGGCTGGTCGAGCCCACACATAGATCTAGGCAGGGAATGATGATTGCGGTGTTAGATCTAGTTGGGGGAGGAGCGGGGGAGGAAACTATGGTCGAATGGACTGGTGGGCGTTGTTGATTCTAGATCCGGTGAGGTCGCCATCAGCTCTGCCCTGCTTGATGACAACTGGGAGGTGACTCTGGCCATGGAGTACACTGCTCTGCCTACTCGCTGGCGGGGAGGTAGGTTGGTGATGGAGGATGTGGACGTGGGGGAGGGGATCTGCCAGGCAGGGAGAGAGAGCGTTGACGAATGGGAGGGTGTGACCGCCGAGAGAGGAGCCTGCTCTGTGTAGATCTCGGGTGAGGTGGTTGGATCTGGATCAGAAAGGTGGAGGGGAGCGTATGAGGTGCGGATGGGTATGGAGCGATGGAGTGGGGTGCGTGTTGGGTGTGTGCCCCCCTAACACAGTGACACGTGTCGTGTTTCTCTCTTCCGTTAATTTCCAGTATTAATCTCCCAAAACTTCAGAACCGGGTGGGTGGTGGAGATCAGGTTGACCTCGGTAGTTGTCAATATGATAATTTTTTATCTAAGTTTGTGTTTGTGTATTGGTATTTCTAGATTATTGTTTTCTTTGAGATCTGTACCTCTCCCTAGAAAAGGTTGACTTTTCTTGCGTCGATGAATTTCACACTTTTAAGAGGGAGCGCCTTCCTTTCCATCTAGGCATGGATGTATGAGGCAATTTCCATCTTATGAAAGTTTGAAAATAGAGTAAAGTTGTGACATCTCCTTTCAATTCATGCATATCTATATAAGGAAATTTCTTCAAAGTTCAACCCCATCGTCTCTTACTTGGATATGACCACTCCAAGGTTCCATATTAGTCTATAGCAAAGAAACTGTATAGTTGTTTATATTTACGCAAAGTTCCTTTCCTCTTGAAAGCTTTGGAAGATTTCACGCAAAAAGTGTGAGCAATGCAGTCATGCATCTCAACTGTTTTCACGTTATTGTGGAAATCGTGATACTTTGTTGAACAATGTACTAAGAAAAATACTAGATACTAGATGAAAACACAAAGATATCACATACATCCCCACATTATTATGGATCAATTTTTCATATTCACCACAATACAAATTAGCACATCAATTTAGAACAAATAGCTCCACGAGGAGATTACAATAAGTTCTTTCTATCACTATTGCAGGATGCTGCTAACGCAACGCATGAATCACAGACCCTTTGACCAAATTGTGTGTGATGCATTAATCGCAAACGTTGTTGTAATAAAGCCGTCACCAATAAGACGAACTATGTGCAATGTCGAAGACATCAAGAACGGTTCAGATTAGAGTTGCGTGTGTGATACATGGCATATAGTTGATCCATACGAACTATTTGTGATGAGCCAGAAAAACAAGAACGGTCAGCCAGATCAAGGTGTGTGCAATACAGGACATACAGTTTACTTAGATGAACTGTTTGCGATTATGGATCTGATACGTCTCCAACGTATCTATAATTTATGAAGTATTCATGCCATGTTTTCAACAATTTTAGATGGCTTTGGTATGATTTGATTAGAACTAACCCGGAGTGACGCTGTTTTTAGCAGAACTACCGTGGTGTCATTTTTTGTGCAGAAATAAAAGTTCTCGGAATGGGCTGAAAATTTACGGTGATTTTTTATGGACCAAAAGAGGCCCCCGAAGCACCGGAGCTGGGTCAGGAAGTGACCGAGGTGGCCACAAGCCGCCAGGGCGCGCTCCTACGACTTTTGGGCCCCCCGGTCACCCCCTTGACGTGAGACTGACACCAAAAATTCTTATAAATGCCCAAACCTCCAAAAAGAACCCTAGATCAGAAGTTCAGCCACCGCAAGCCTCTGTACCCATGAAAAATCAATCTAGGCCCTCTCTGGCACCCTGTCGGAGGGGGCCATCATCACTAGAGCCCATGGAGGAGGAAGCCGGAAGGGCCATCATCACCATGGAGGCCAAGGACCAGAGGGAGAACCTCTCCCCATCTAGGGGGGGGGCATGGAGGAGGAAGCACAAGTGGGAGACCCTCTCCCCCTCTCTTTAGGTGGCGCTGGAGTGCCGTCGGGGGAACCATCGCCGTGGTGATCGTCTTCATCAACATCACCTTCTTCATCACCTTCCTCATCTCTTTTAAGCGGTCCACTCTCCCGCACCCCGCTGTAATCCCCTACTTGAACATGGTGCTTTATGCCACATATTATGATCCAATGATGTTTTCCCATCCTATGATGTTTTGAGTAGATTCCTTTTGTCTTTTGGGTTGATTGATGATCTAGATTGGTTTGAGTTGTATGTTTTATTTTGGTGCTGTCCTATGGTGCCTTCCGTGCCGCGCACACATGAAGGATTCTCGCTATAGGGTGTTGCAATACATTCATGATTCTCTTATAGTGGGTTGCCAGAGTGACAGAAGCTTAAACCCCAGTAAGGGGGTTGTTGCGCATGGGATAAAGGGGACTTGATACTTTAATGCTATGGTTAGGTTTTACCTTAATGATCTTTAGTAGTTGCGGATGCTTGCTAGAGTTCCAATCATAAGTGCATATGATCCAAGTAGAGAAAGTATGTTAGCTTATGCCTCTCCCTCGTATACAATAGCAATAATGATTACCGATCTTGTTACCAATTGCCTAGGATAATTCCGCACACGATCCATCATTATTCCACACTCGCTATTTATAATATATAGTAATATATTTTTACTTTATGATAACAACATCTATTTTTACATTTTAGTTCTCCGGTATCATGCAAAGTTACACTACTAGGGAAAAGCTTATACACAGAGACTTATCAGTAGCGCTTGTTAAAACACGGCGCTACTGCTATCTAACAGTAGCGCGGTATGAAAAAACATGCTATTGCTACATATATAGCAGTAGCGCGTCCTTCATAAAAAGCACTACAACTATAACTGTTACACCGTTGCCGCCAGGCTTGGTATAGTAGTAGCGCCCTTCTAAGGACAGCGCTACCGCTAACAAAATAGTAGGAGCGTGTTTTAAGGCGACAGTGCTTTAACTAAGAAAAGGAAAAGAAAAAAAGAAAAGGAAAATTAAAGAAAAATAAAAAATGCAACCAATAGCAGCAGCGCGTTTTCACGAAAGCGCTATAGCTACTTTAGCTATAGCGCATTTTCACGAACAAGCGCTATAGCTAACTTATCTATAGCGGTAGCACGTTCCGTCAGAAAGCGCTATAGCTAAGTAGCAATAGCGCTTGTTGGGAAAAAGCGCTACTACTAAGTTTGACTTGCCCCTGCATGGGCGTTCCTCCTTCCCTCAACTCCCCATTCTTCTCGCGTCGCCCTACCTCTCCCTCACCGCCCTTGCTCCCTCGCTGTCCCTGCCTCCGTCGCCGCCACCGGAGCCGCGCGCCATCGCCGCCACCGGAGCCGCACGCCCTCGACGCCCCCGGATTCACCCTCGTCTGCCCCTCGACGCACCTGCCTTCCTCGCCGTCACTGGAGCCGCCGTAGACGCCACCGGAGCCACCCTCGACGCCCTCCGTGCCACCCTCTCCCTCGAGCACCTCCCCGTAACCGTTCCCCCGAGCACCCTCTCTGTGAGCCCCCACCCCTCCTCTCTAGGTTAATTTACTTAGGTGAATTTAGTCATGAACCCTATGAATTAGCTAGGTTAAGTAGGTTAACTAGGTAGGTTAAGTAACTAAGTGACCTAGCTAGGTTAATTTGGTTCATTAGGTTAACTAGTTAGGTAAACTAGGTTGGCTAGGTTAGAACAAAAATTTAGTTTAGAGCAAAAATTTAGTTAGGGCAGTAGGGTTTAGAGAAAAAAATTAGTTAGGGAAGTAGGGTTTAATTATGGTTTTTGTTTTCATAGATGTTTTTTAAAAGAAAAAAATAAAGAAAATGTTGTTGCAGTGCTGCTAGTAGTATATATAGTGGTACTAGTAGATGTTAATTAGGTTAGGGTAGTAGTGGTACTAGTAGATGTTAATTAGCTGTTTTTTAGTTAGGGTAGTAGGGTTTTACTAGGTTAATTTGATTAGTAGTGCTGCTAGTAGTAGTGGTACAGTAGGTTAATTAGGTGAAGTAAATGAGTGACCTAAATGAATGAAATTAGTAGTTAACTGAATTTTTGTCATTTCATCATTATGGAGCACTAAAGTTAACTGAATTTTGTTCTATTAGTAGTTAACTGAATTTCTTCTAACTTAATTTTTGAATTAGATGTTAATTAGGGCAGTAGTGTTTAGTTTAGAGAAAAAATTCAATATAAAAATATAAATTTCAGTTAGTGCTACAAGTCCAGTAGGTTCTTAATTTGTACTGATTTTTTAATATGGCAGAAATTTAGGACATAATTTGAATTGAGTTCTAGGGTTCATAATTTGAAATTTAGGACAAAAATTGAGTTCTAGGGTTGATAATTTATATTAGGACAGAAATATGTAAAGGTTCTAGGTTTCTAGGGTTCATCCATCTATATTTGGTTTTTGAATTGAGTTTGAGAGAGCATGAGATTTGTGTAGATTTTCTTGAAGTGTCAAACACTAGTATATGCAAATTTGAAGTGGTCAGGTTATATGCAAATTCCTCAATAGTGTTTTCTCATGTATATCTACTATTGTAGTTGCTCATGTACAGGTTCTTAAGTGGTCCTGTTATATGCAACATTGAAGTCGTTCGATTGTGCCCAAGTGGCCGTTTGTTGTTTGCAGGCAATGATTCCGAGTGGCCTATGTTTTGCCGGAATGTTGATTCATTTCCGTTTCGGCAAATTTTAGGCGCTCTATTTGTCCAGTTTGTAGCAAAGGTCATGCCGACATTTTCCATGAATTTCGGCATGACTTGTGCTACAAACTGCTACCTCTTAAGCTTGCGTTGGTTTTTCCCTTGAAGAGGAAAGGGTGATGCAGCAAAGTAGCGTAAGTATTTCCCTCGGTTTTGAGAACCAAGGTATCAATCAAGTAGGAGATAACGCGACAAGCCACCGAATACCTGCACAAACAAACACCAACTGGCAACCAACGCGACAAAGGGCTTGGCAATCCCTTCACGGTTATTCGCAAAGTGAGATCTGATAGAGATGCATAAACGGTAAAGTAATATTTTTGGTATTTTTGGTTTATGGAACAGAAAGTAAAAGATTGCAAAGTAAGGGAACGGCGACAGAAATTGGCAAGTTGACGGGAAACTAATATGTTGTAAAATAGACCCGGGGCCATAGGTTTCACTAGAGGCTTCTCTCAAGAAAGAAATCATTACGGTGGGTGAACAAATTACTGCCGAGCAATTGATAGAAAAGTGCAAAGTTATGACGATATCTAAGGCAATGATCATGAATATAGGCCTCACGTCAGTGTCAAGTAGACCGAACGTACGGCATCTATGTGTTCAGCACACGTTCAGCACGATGACGTCCCTCGAGCTCTTGATGCAGTTGAGGACGAGGGAGAGTTCCGTCAGCACGACGGCGTGGCGACGGTGATGATGAAGTTACTGGCGCAGGGCTTCGCCTAAGCAGTACGATGACATTACCGAGGTGTTAAACTGCGGAGGGGGGCACCGCACACGGCTAAGATATTGTCTGTTGTGTCTTTGGGGTGCCCCCCGCCTCCGTATATAAAGGGGGAGGAGGAGGTGGCCGGCCAAGGAGGGCGCGCCATGGGGGGAGTCCTACTAGGACTCCATTCCTAGTAGTATTCGGCCCCCCTTTCCTTCCAACAGAGAGGGGGAAAGGGGAAGGGAGAGAGAGGGAGAAGGAAAGAGGGGGGCTGGGCCTCCTCCCCTTGTCCAATTCAGATTGGGGCAAGGGGGGCATGCCCCACCTCCTGTGGCCTTTCTCCTCTCCTCCACTAAGGCCCATTAGGCCGAATAACATTCCCGGGGGGTTCCGTAGCCTCCCGGTACTCCGAAAATCCCCGAACCTTATCGGAACCATTCCGGTGTCCGTATATAACCTTCCAATATATCAATCTTTACCTCTCGACCATTTCGAGACTCCTCGTCATGTCCGTGATCTCATCTGGGACTCCAAACAAACTTCGGTCATCAAATCACATAACTCATAATACAAATCATCATCGAACCTTATGCGTTCTGACCCTACGGGTTCGAGAACTATGTAGACATGACCGAGACACATCTCCGGTCAATAACCAATAGCGGAACCTGGAGGCTCATATTGGCTCCTACATATTCTACGAAGATCTTTATCGGTCAAACCGCATAACAACCGTCATTCCCTTTGAAATCGGTATGTTACATGCCCGTGATTCGATCGTCGGTATCATCATACCTAGTTCAATCTCGTTACCGGCAAGGCTCTTTACTCGTTCCATAATGCATCATCCCGTAACTAACTCATTAGTCACATTACTTGCAAGGCTTATAGTGATGTGCATTACCGAGAGGGCCCAGAGATACCTCTCCGATACTCGGAGTGACAAATCCTAATCTTGATCTACGCCAAATCAACAAACACCATCGGAGACACCTGTAGAGCATCTTTATAATCACCCAGTTACGTTGTGACGTTTGATAGCACACAAAGTGTTCCTCCGGTATTCGGGAGCTGCATAATCTCATAGTCAGAGGAATATGTATAAGTCATGAAGAAAGCAATAGCAATAAAACTAAACGATCATAATGCTAAGCTAACTGATGGGTCTTGTCCATCACATCATTCTCTAATGATGTGATCCCATTCATCAAATGACAACACATGTCTATGGTCAGGAAACTTAACCATCTTTGATTAACGAGCTAGTCAAGTAGAGGCATACTAGGGACACTCTGTTTGTCAATGTATTCACACATGTACTAAGTTTCCGGTTAATACAATTCTAGCATGAATAATAAACATTTATCATGATATAAGGAAATATAAATAGCAACTTGATTATTGCCTCTAGGGCATATTTCCTTCAGTTCCAGCTCTGAATTTGCCGGTTGTAGCAAACCCAGATGCTGGTTCCAGCCCTGGCTTCGCCCAGAAAAAATTGTTTTGCTCAAAGAAAAACCTCCTGGTCGCTACTTCTGTGATCGCCATGGTAGCAAAAAAGCTCTCAGGTAGAAGCTTTTGCCTTCGTGACTTATAGGCACCGGCGCGCCCGCCCAACGTTTGGGCCGGTCGCGCCCCAGCCGTCAAATTGGGCCACCCCGAGCCATTAGATCCTCTCATCCATCCAGGACGCCTTCTTCCTTCCCCCGTTCTACTATTCCTTTCCGCTCGATGGCCCCCATGGTGGCCGCCGCTCTCCCCCGCGCCCCAGAGTGGGTCCTCGGGGCCGTTCCTCTCCTCTCGGAAACTCCATCACTCCCAGCCGCCCCCGCCCCTAGTCAGCCGTCCGCGGACCAGCACCTCGCGTCTCCGGCAAGACATCACAGTGCGGCGCATCATCGTCCCCTTCGGCCGCAGCACCATGCGCTCGTCCCCCGTCCCAGTGCGGGTGGCGAAGTCCCTGCGTCTGTGGCCGCCGCATCCAGCCACCCCATGGCATCCCCCATCGCTTTTATAGCTCATCCTCACCATCAGAAGTCGTTCATGGTCACCATCGTCGGAGGTCGCTCCACCATAGCAAAAGATCTCGCCGGGAGAAGCTTTTAGCTTTGTCGGTTGCAACGAATGAGGTCGTCCGCCGTTGCCACCGCAGAAAATACTACAAACAAATGCAGCAAACCTAGGTGCTGGTTCCAGCTCTGCATTTGCCGGTTGTAGCAAACCCAGATGCTGGTTCCAGCCCTGGCTTCGCCCAGAAGAAATTGTTTTGCTCAAAGAAAAACCTCCTGGTCGCTACTTCTGTGATCGCCATGGTAGCAAAAAAGCTCTCCGGTAGAAGCTATTGCCTTTGCTGGTTGCAACAAATCATGCGCTCACCGTCGTCATCGCAGAAAAGCACTCCGACGATGCAGCAAAAATGGTTGCGGGTTCTAGCTCTGGATTTGCCGGTTGTAGCAAAACGCAAAGCTAGTTCCAGCTCAGGCTTCGCCCGAAACAGATCGTTTGCTGCAAACCGCCTCCTGATCGCTACTTGCACCGGTCGCCGTGATAGCCAAAAATCTCGCCGGTAGAAGCTTTTGCATTTGTTGGTTGCAACAAATGGGGACATCCGCCATCATCGCTGCTGGAAACACTCAGACAATGAAGCAAAACTACATGCTGATTCCAGCTCTGGATTTCCTAGTAGCAGCAAAACAACATGTTGGTTCTAGCACCCCTATATGTGTCGCGGTTGTGCACCATCTTGTAAGATGCAGCTTACCGCCGTCGTTCAGTAACCATGGCAGGGGAAGGTGCTGCAAGGAGAGGGGGAAGGTGCCCAGGGGGAAAATGTCACCGGTCCGTCAAAAGATCTGTTGTAGCATCGATGGGGGTGCAGTTTGAGGTGCGTGGTCAGGAGATGCTTGCAGCTGTGGCGGTCGGAGCTACTCACAGAAGCAGCTGGAGGTCGCGCCGTTGGTGCTGACGAGCTCACCCTACAGTGCCTAAGGTGAGAGGAAGAAGCAGCGATAGGAAGAAGCAAAAGAAAAGAAAGAAAAAAGGTGCGATGTGGAAGATATAAGGAAAGGGTGTCTTGCTGAGGCCCACCAAGCGAGATCGGCCAACCGCTCGGCCGGTCGCCCGGAGGGAAACGTTTACCTTCCATAATAGATAATGCTCCCGACATGCCAACAGCTTCACCGAAACATACCAAAAGAAAAAAAATAGTGCTAAGGGAATGTGCAACACTATGTGTGCCTGTACCCTGTAAAAGATGGCATTTACTAGGAATTTGGTGACGTGGAGTAAAGGGTAAGAAATCTTAGATAACAAAGGGAACTATAGAATTGCAGACAGCCAAGCTACGTCGCTGGGAGAAGTGGTGAGATCATGCCATGGCTAAGCGCTCACCTGCAGAAACAGAGAGTTAGAGAAGAACATTGTTCCGTCCAACTCAACATTATATTTACAAGCAACCCAGTAAATTGGTGTATTTAAAGAAAGTGCAAATGAGTTATGATTTCTCAAAAAATATATTAAATGATCCGCATAGATGCTATATTATTTGTTCACCCAGCACAGCAATGGACTGTATTTTTTTTTAAAAATGGGTTGAATATGTGCCACATTTTTTGAGGCTGACATGTGGGTCAATATATTGAAGCCTACGCAAGGCGTTGTCAATTTAGTCAACAAATGATTCTAACATCCACAGCCATTGGATTTACATCCAACGGCCGACATGCATCTTCAATCTCTCATCTACTTCCACCAGCGCCGTCGGGACCGCCTGCTCCCGCTTTTGGTGGCTAGCGGTTCTGCTTAGCATGCCTCGCCGCGAGGCGTTACCCTACCGCCGGCAAGCCATCCCTCTACACCTCCTATTGTTCTTCACCGACTGCAGCCCCACGCCGCACCAGAACCAGTTAACCCTCATACTCCTCTCCGTCTGCGACTCCACTGCTGTGTCTTCCCATCTCCCGTTCCTTCCCATCCGGGGACTCGCCGTCGTCCACCGCCTTGGTGCGCTCGGCGTGGCGTGGTCAACAAAGTCATCGAAAGAGGACTGTACGTGGAGAGACTGACAGTACGGATGCACCAGGTCCATGGACAGACTCATGCAACTGCTTCCTTATTACGCGGAAAAAATTATTCCTCCCCATGATAGCTGGGACCCTGATACGTCTCCAACATATCTATAATTTTTGCTAGTTCCATGCTGTTGTATTATCATTCTTGGATGTTTTAAAATCATTTTATAGCAACTTTATATCAATTTTGGGACTAACCTATTGACATAGTGCCCAATGCCACTTGCTATTTTTTGCTTGTTTTGTACTTCGCAGAAAATCAATACCAAATGGAGTCCAAACGCAGTGAAACTTTTTGACGAATTTTCTGAACTAGAAGACACTCGGTGGGCCAAAGAATTACCAGAGGGGGCTCCGAGGGGAGCACAGCCCACCAGGGTGCACCTGGAGGCCTAGGCACGCCCAGGTGGGTTGTGCCCACCTCGGTGGCCTCCCGGACCGCCTCTTCACCCTATAATTTGCCAAATATTCCAAAAACCCTAGGGGAGTTGACAGATCAGAAGTTCTGCCGCCGCAAGCCTCTGTAGTCACGAAGAAACAATGTAGACCCCATTTCGGCACCCTGCCGGAGGGGGAAATCATCACCGGTGGCCATCTTCATCATCCCGGCGGCCACCATGATGAGGAGGGAGTAGTCCACCCTCGGGGCTGAGGGTTTGTACCAGTAGCTATGTGTTTAATCTCCCTCTCTCTCTCTCTCTCGTGTTCTTGAGATGGCACGATCTTCATGTATCGCGGGCTTTGTTAATATAGTTGGATCCACTACTAGGGAAAACCTTATACACAGAATCTTAGCAGCAGCGCGGCACAAAAAGAAGCACTACTGCTAATTAGCAATAGCGCGGTCAAGAAAAAACCCGCTACTGATGCAAATTTAGCAGTAGCGCGTGAGGGCTAAACCGCGCTGCTACAAAAATCGACCGACAGTAACCAACAACCTAACTTTAGCAGCAGCGCGGGGTCACGGTGCGCGCTAATGCTACAACAATAGTAGTAGCGCGCTTTTTGCTCACGTCGCTGCAGCTAATTTTGAAATTGTCCACACGGTTGGTCCCGTTTAGCAGTAGCGCGTATGAGAAAAGCGTGCTTCTGCTACGCTTATATCAGTAGCGTGTTTTTGCTCCCGCGCTACTGCTAAGTTGCAGCACCCCACCACCTTTTTCCACCTACCCATCCTCCCCTCCCCCATCTCCTCTCCTCCCTTTCCCCTACCTCCCATCCTCCCTCTCTCACTCTTATTCTTCCTCAATACTTCTCCCCCATTACTCTCCCTCTTCTACCTACCTTTCTCTCTCTACATTACTCCTAGCTAACTACACCACCTCCATTAATGCATCTCCTTTCTCTTTTTCCTCCCCCCTCCACTAGTTGAAGTTGTCTCCTCCAAAATTAGCTAGCTAGGTAGATGTAGCATTTAGTTAAGTGACCTATTTGCCCCTAACTAGATCTATCTTTGTCAAGAAGAGCTTTGTGCATTTTTGATCTCCCTACATCATCATCTCCATCGTGTGCTCGATCTCGAGATAGAGGTGATTAAAATTTTGTGCTTTTGCAAAATGGAAATATGTGTATGTGTGTGTGATATGATAATTGGGCAATATGATGGAAATTGTGTGTGTGGCATGAGTTGACGCCAAATTGTGCTTTTGAGTTGCCTATGTTTTGCCGAAATGTCGATTTATTTCTGTTTCGGCGAATTCCGGGCAAACTCTAGATCTATATTTTCTATTTTTAGGGAAGGTCATGCCGAATTTTTGTATGACTTTGATGCATGCACGCATTTTTATAATCAATTTGTTTATTATTACCGTGCAGACGTTCATGATGGTAAGTGGAACGATGGTGGATAGGTGGTTGCGGTCGGCGGTCCAGGACATGAAAGAAAATAGCCGGACAGAGGTTTTAAGTCCGTGTCGAAAATGCAAAGGAATAGTTTGGCTCGACCCCTATGACGATGGTCGTGTCGAAGCGCACCTGCTCATGACTGGTTTCATGGATGGCTATACTCGGTGGATAATTGAAGATAAGGATGACGATGTTGAGGACGCCGACGGGGCAGGCAATGACGACACGGGGCAAGACGAAGAGATGATCGATAATGGCAGTGGGGAAGAGGCCGTACATGGCGTCGGAGAAGGGGCCGGACATGGCAGAGGAGAAGGGGCCGGACATGCCGGCGGAGAGAACGTGGACTCCACGCAATAGAGTTCATCGGTACTAAGTTCAATCGTGCGGGATTCTCATGTTCAAGCACTGCTTCGCAAGGAGAAGAGTACTGAGAGAGCTGCTTCTAGAGAGGAGGCTAAGCTGGAGCAACTGGTGGTAGACTCAAACACTCCATTGTATGATGGTTGCAATCCTGAGGTGACCCGCTTGAGTTTCACGCTCCAACTCCTGAAGACGAAGGCTAAAAACAAATGGACCGACACTGGCCTCGATGAGCGTCTCAAGTACCTAAAGGATGTTCTTCCCACGGGGAATCTATGTCCTACTAGTGTTGATGAGGCCAAGAAGATCGTGTGCCCACTTGATCTGCCACATGTTAGATACCATGCATGCATCAACGATTGCATAATTTATCGGAAGGAGCATGCGGAAAAAACAAGCTATCCGGTGTGCAATGCTTCTCGATACAAGAAGGCCGGGAAGAAATGTCCCCAGAAAGTTGTATGGTACTTACCGATCACTCCCTGTCTCCAGCGGTTTCGTAGATCCCAAGGAAGCAAAGCTAATGCGCTGGCACGCGAAGAGGAAGAATCCCGACGATGGAGATGATCCGAAGCTAAGACACGTCAAGGATGGAAGCCAGTGGAGAGCGTTGAACAGCTTCTATCGGTATTTCGAATGTGATGCAAGGAACATCGTGCTCGGCGCGTGTACCGATGGCATGAATCCGTTTGGCAACCAGAACACCAACCATAGCACATGGCCCGTGTTTGTATGGATGTACAACCTCCCCCCTGGTTGTGCATGGAGTCGAAGTACATTCACATGGGCATGCTTATTCAAGGGCCGAAACAACCAGGAAATAATATTAATTTGTATCTGGGGCTACTTCAAGAGGAGTTAGACACGTTATGGAAAACACCGGCCAAGACATGGGACGCCAGCAAAGGCGAGTATTTCTACATGAGAGCCGCGCTGATCACGACGGTGCACGACTATCTCGGTTACGAATATGTTGCAGGCCAGGTGTGCCATGGATATTGCGGATGCACGCAGTGCATGGATGATACGATGTCTCAGCAGCTAACGTCAAGGAAAGATGGCGAGTCTGGGAAAATCGTGTACATGGGGCATCGAAGATGACTCAAACAGGACGACCCGTGGAGAAACCGTGGAGATCTATTCAATGGTCATGCTGAGCATCGAGGACCTCCACATAAGCGGAGCGGCGCCGAAATCGATGAGCTGTTGAAAAACTGGGAGGAGTGCCCCGCGCCGGGAAAGTCGATGAAAAAGGCACCGGAGCCACTGCTGAAGGTCTGGAAGACGAGGTATGTGTTCTGGGACTTGGAGTACTGGCACAAACTCGATACACCTCATTGCCTTGATCAAATGCATATCTGTAAGAATGTCCTTGAGAGCTTGCTCGCGACACTGATGAACATGCCAGATAAGACCAAGGATGGGCCGAAGGCAAGAAAAGACTTGCAAGATTTGAATATCAGGGAAGATTTGCACATGCTGCCCCGTAAAAAGTCAGACGAGACAGAGACGGAGATAGAGGCGCGGGAGAAGAAGGGCAAGAAAATAAAGAAATAGGATTATTGCCCCCTTCTTGCTTCACCTTAAGTCAGGCTGAGATATATCAATTCTTTAAGTGCCTTACAGGAGTCAAAGTTAGTTCCGGTTACTGTGGCAAGATAAGCAGATATCTAGACACGGACAAGAAAAGGTTCAGCGGGATGAAGTCCCATGACTATCATGTGATGATGACGCAGATACTACCTGTTGCCCTTAGAGGGATAATGGACAAGCACGTCCGTGACACGCTTATTGGTCTCTGCAACTTTTTCGACGTCATCTCTCGAAAGTCTATCAATGTGAAGCAGCTCCGAAGGCTACTGGAAGAGACCGTTGTGATACTGAATGAGCTTGAGATGTACTTCCCGCCCGCGTTCTTTGACGTGATGGTGCATCTGTGTGTCCATATTGTGGACGATATAATAGACCTGGGGCCGTCATTTTTGCACAACATGATGCCGTTTGGGAGGATGAATGGGATCATCAAAGGATTCGTTTGTAACATGTCCCGTCCGGATGGAAGCATCGTCCAGGGCTATCTGACACAAGAGTGCATCTCTTTCTGCGAGAATTTTCTATATGGCGCAGACCAGGCGCCTGGTGTTAGTGTTGGTTTGCCCGTTAACAAGCACGATGGGAGGCTCGAAGGAGAAGGTCACTCCAATGGTCGCAGGGAACTGCACGTGGCATACTCAGATCGACGCAGCGACTTTGATACAGCAAACTTGGTAGTGCTACAAAACCTAGACGAGGTAGATCCTTTCGTGGCACTGCACAAAGAAGTTATCGAAAGAAGTATCGTGACCGGGGGGTATGCAGGACAGACGCCGAAGTTACTAGAGAGCACAACTCCAGTTTATTGCATTGGTTCAAAGAGCATATTATTGCTAAACCCCTGGAGGAGGGCTCTAAGGACGGATTGATCATATCCGCCTTAGCTGTCGGTGTACAAAAGAAGGGGTGCACCTTTGTACCCCTTTACCTGTGCACGGACAGGCGGAGCCGCGCCCACGGCCGCACCAAGCAGAACATGGGAGGTGAACCGAGGTAAAACCGAAGCCCAAGACGATCAAGACAATGCCAAGGTCAAGAACACAATGAAGCAGAGGGGCGGAGCAGTTTCCCCCGGCAAGACCCTTGCCGGGGACGGCCTCAGCAGCCCCGGCACGCCCAAACACCAACAGAGCGAGCCTCCCTTGAGCCCGCGGTCTCCAACACCATAAACCATGTTGGGCCAGGGCTCAGGAGGCACCTCTGTGGTGGCATGCAGATCTTTGTCAAGACAAGGAATACTCAAGATCAGATGAGGATTAGACGGCAACGATCCTCGGCAAGATCCTTGCCGAGGGGAACCACAAGACCCCTGGCATGATCCTTGCCGGGGACAACAGCGCGCCACGGCAAGATCCTTGCCGGGCCACCCAGCAAGGCCCCCTCCAAGGGCGCCAGCAGGGCCACCTCCGGGTCCGCACCAGCCAAATCTCCACCGCCGTTCGCATGCAGCTGCCAGCCCAACCAGCTGGGCAGACACCTGCGTGGCAACATGCAGCTCCCAGGCCAAATCAGCAGGCGCCTGCGTGGCGGCATGCAGATCTTCATGAAGACCCCGCCACCACGCCACCTCAGCTGCCTGCCTGCCTACATGGCACCGCATGCACTGCTGGCCTGGGCGCGTGTCGAAGCGAGGAGGAGCGGCGACGGACGGGACGGGCTTCGTTCCCGTCCCCAATAAAGCAAGGGGACACCTCAGCGGCGCATTAAATGCGCCTTGTCCAGTAATACGAGCGATAAGCTCGTAGCACTGTACGCCTTTCCACCTCCTGTATGCCACTGTGGTAGCCCCTTTCAACTATAAAAGGAGGCCCATGGCGTACTGGAGAAGGATTCGGCTCTTTCGAACCACTCAGCTACCGTAGCTAGTTCAAGTGCTCAAGAACACTCAATACATCCACCAAAGCAGGACTAGGGTTTTACGCATCCTCGCGGCCCGAACCTGGGTAAACGATCCTTGTGCTGACTACTGATCCTGCTCTTCTTGCAACCCTGCGCCTCGGCAACCGTAGTAGGGATTCTTGTGATCCCATAGGTGTCGTTCCACACCGACATCTTTGGCGCGTCAGGTAGGGGGCACAATTGTGAGAATCTGGTCTAGTAGTTAGCCTAGCGTTTCTTCATTGCCATGGCTCCCAAGAAGAAGAAGGCCATGGCTATCGCCTCGTCGGGCGCCGAACGGCCCGTGCCAGCGCGGGCGAGCAGCGGCTCGGTCGCGGACAGAACCCGAGCCACGGTCCGCGAGCACCAAAATCGCCATGGCAGTCAGAGCCTGGCGAGCGGCGCCGTTCGCGCGCCAGGCGACGGGCCGCACACCACCGAGTCTAAAGATGGGGCTGGACCCCCCGCAGGCGGCGCGGGGCCCTCCAGGAGTGTCGTTGTGCCACCCATGGGCGGCGCAGCAACCTCCAAGACGCCCACGCAGGCGACCACTGCGCGCTCTTCCCATGGCGTGCGCGAAGAGCAGCGTCACCACGCCGGTGACCCTGGACATCGCCGTGGGAAGAGCCATGTGCGTCGTTCGCGGGATGAAGGTGTTCAGCATGCCCGCCGAAGTGCTGGCGAAAATGGCGCGCAGCGGCTGGGTCATGACGGAGCTCCTTCTAACGTGGTTAGAAGTCGAAGCGCGCCACGGTCCATGCAACTGTCGCCGCCACCCACGCCAGCAGAAGCTTTGGTGCGCGCGCAACTGCTCCTCGACTTCCCTCCTGCTGCGGAGAAGCTTGACGAGTGGAGGGCCACAATCCAGAGGCTCGTCGCCGTTGCCAACAAAGACGATCCGCGACCAGCGGGACCCTCGGTTCGGTGCTCCACCGAGCCACCACGTGCTGGCGCTGGGAGGACCGGGGGAGTTGCGGCCACGGTGCACTCTCCTCCTCCTCGCCAGCCGCCGCGAGCGTCTGCCCATTGTGACGATGCTTGTGATAACATCTCTATAGCGTCGTCCAAAGATGCTCGAAGATGCTCGAACCACTATTGAGCGCCGGTGTGATACACGCCACCAGTCGGACAAGCGGGCGTGACCCGCCATGGACCACCCAGCAGCGGGGGGCTCCAGCGGCCTACCTTACGAGGTGGGCTGCCCGGCTTTTACCCGTGAGCTGCGGTAGTTCCAGTGGCCGTCCCACCGCATGTTCAAGCCCGACGTCGGCGAGAAGTACACTGGCAAGACCCATCCGTCCGAGTTCCTCAGCATCTACACCATCGCGATGCAGGCTGCCAGAGCTCGCGACGACAAGGTGCTTGCCAATTATTTCCCACTGGCGCTAAAGCCCAACGTTATGTCTTGGTTGATGCACTTGCCGGCGGATTCCATTTCTTCTTGGTCGGTTCTGTGCCATGAGTTCGTTGGCGCCTTCACAGGAGGCCACCATGCTCATGGCCAGGCCAGTGATCTGCATATCATTCCCTAGAAGGAAGGGGAAACCCTGCGCAAGTACATCCAGATATTCAACCGGGTGCAATACAACATCCCCGACATTCATCCTACCGCTGTGATCAGCGCGTTCCATCAGAACATGCGCAACTGCAAGATGCGCGAAGAGCTGGCGATGACCAAGGTTAAGGATGTGGCCAAACTCTATGTTCTGGCCGATAGATGCGCCCGGGCTGAAGAGGGAAGGAAGTACCCCGGCGAAGACACGGGCGCGGAAACCGACTCTACCGACGAGGATGCCGCCACCCCGACAAAGAAGGGACGGCGTCGCAACAGGAAATGCAAGGGCAAGGCCGTGCTTGCCGTTGAGGGATCTGACGACACCGGCGCTGCCAAGAAGGTCAAGGCAGACGACCCCGGCAAGGAGATTGCCGGGTGCGCCGCCTGTCGGGCCTTAGTAGCTGCCGACAAGCCAGGGGGCTCCGGCAAGCAGTACTGCAAGATCCACCGCACCAAGGGCCACGACCTCCAAAACTGCCGGCAAGTCGAGCTGCTTGCTGAAAAGCAAAAGGCCGAGTATGAAAGGCGGGACAAGGAGAAAGGTCAGGACGGTGCCGAGGGATCCGGCAAGAAGCATGGCGGCCAAGGAAGCGGCCCCGGCAAGGACAACCAGCAAGAGAGGCCCGCCCGGGGCCGTGACAAGAAACAAGAAGACGATGATCACGACAAGGACAATGAGTCCGGTGAGCAAGAGTTCCAGAAGGCTACTGAGGCCATGTGCGTCGATGGTGGCGCCTCGCTGCATACTTCTCACCACCAGCTCAAGCAGTGGGCGCGTGAGATTACAGCAGCAGAGCCGTCGTTCGACGCTCAGAAGCCGCTGAAGTGGTCCGGCACGCCCCTCATCTTTGACGCCGAGGACCACCCTGACCGCACAACTGCGGTCGGGTGTTTGCCATTGTTGGTCTCACCAACGATATGCAACCTCAAGGTGAACAAGATGTTGGTTGACGGCGGGGCCGGCCTGAACTTGATCTCGCCCGTCGTGATCAAGAGGCTGCAAATTCCTGATGGAGACCTCGAGGAAATGGGCACGTTTCAAGGGGTCAATCCGGGGAGGAGCCAGCCGAAGGGGAAGGTCACACTGCCCGTGACGTTTGGAGGAGAGTTGAACTACAGGACGGAGAGGATCGTTTTTGACGTGGCCGAGATCCCCTTGCCCTACAACGGGATCCTCGGCCGCCCGACACTGGCCAAGTTCATGGCGGCGTCACACTACGCCTACAACATGCTAAAGATGCTTGGGCCGTTGACCATCATCTCCGCCCCCTCCGACAAGAAGGACGCGCTGATTTGCGCCGACCAACTCTACCGGGAAGCAGTTGCAGCAGCTACCATCAAGGCACTTGCTCCTGCCGCTGAAGGCCCGGGAGAGAAGAAGAAGTCTGGCAAGACCTCTCGTGCCCACTCCGGCAAGCACACCTCCTCGGAGTGTTGCGCTACCGTCGAGGACGTGCCAGAGAGCTCTACCGGCAAGAGCAAGAAATCCAGAGCCGAGCCGCCACAGACCAAGAAGGTGTCCGTTAGGGAGGATGGCACGGGAGGGGCCTTCACTATAGGCTCCACCCTCGACAGCAAATACGAAGGCGCGCTCGTCACCTTCCTCCAGGCGAATGTCGACGTGTTTGCGTGGCAAGCATCCGACATCCCCGGTGTTCCCAGGGAGGTGATTGAGCACCACCTAGCTGTGTGCCCTCATGCGCGGCCCGTCAAGCAGAAGGTCAGAAAGCAGGCTCTGGAGAGGCAGGAGTTCATCATAGAGGAGATCAGGAAGTTGGAAGTGGCGGGTTTGGTGAGCGGAGTGCTCCACCCAACGTGGTTGGCCAATCCGGTAGTGGTGCGCAAGGCAAATGGGAAGTGGAAGCTGTGTATTGACTACACAGATATCAATAAGGCTTGTCCTAAGGACCCCTTCCCATTGCCGCGCATCGACCAGATTGTTGACTCCACGGCCGGGTGTGATCTGTTGTCATTCCTGGACGCCTACTCGGGCTACCATCAAATCTTCATGACAAGAGAAGATGAAGAGAAGACATCATTCATCACCCCATGTGGTACGTATTGCTTTTTACGGATGCCTTTCGGGTTGAAGAGTGTTGGCTCGACGTTTGCAAGAGCGGTCCAAATTGGTTTTGAACCCCAGCTCCATAGAAATATGGAGGCATACATGGATGACATAGTGGTTAAAACCAAGGACGGGCCAGCTCTTGTGCAAGATCTGGAAGAGACATTTGCCAACCTGCGCAAGATCAACCTTAAGCTGAACCCTGAGAAGTGTGTCTTTGGCATTCCGTCCGGCAAGTTTCTCGGATTTTTTGTGTCGCAGAGCGAGATCGAAGCAAATCCAGACAAAATCAAGGCTCTTGAGCAGATTGAGGCGCCCAAGCGGATTAAAGATGTGCGTCAGCTCACCGGCTGCGTCGCCACCATGAGCCGATTCATCTCCAAGTCCGCCGAGCGTGCCCTTCCCTTCTTCAAAATCTTGAAGAAGGCAGGCCCAATGCAGTGGACCCCGGAAGCCGGGGCGGCGTTGCAGGATCTGAAGAATTACCTTTCCTCCACGCCAATACTGGTTGCGCCTAAGCCACAAGAGCCGTTGCTGCTGTATCTAGCAGCGACGAATGAAGTGGTCAGCGCCGCACTGGTGGCGCAGAGGGAGGTCGACGAGGAGGCAGTGGCGGCGGCAGACCTAGCGGATGGCGAGCCAAAGATCCCCCGACAGGGCCTGGTGCCGGCAAGGCAAGGCCCCCGGCAGGGTCTGGTGCCACCGAGGCGGTGCCCGCGCAGTCGATTGAGGTGGTGCAGAAGAAGAAGATGATGTAGCACCCGATTTACTTTGTCAGATCCCTCTTGCAGGGGGCTAGGTCGAGGTACTCCGGTGTGCAGAAATTGCTCTTCGGCCTCCTTATGGCCTCGAGGAAGCTGCGTCATTACTTCCAAGCCCACGAGATCACTGTCGTCACCCGCCTCCCATTACAACGGATACTGCCTAACCCAGATGCGACCGGAAGGATTGTGGAATGGGCCCTGGAGTTTTCAAGTTTTGGGTTGAAGTTTGAAAGTACCTCGACAATCCATAGCAGAGTCTTGGCGGAGTTCATTGCAGAATGGACCTCAACACCCGACGAGGAAATCCAGGAGACCGCTCTCCCCGGCAAGGAAGCAGACCGCGACTGGATCATGTACTTTGATGGGGCTTTCTCGCTGCAAGGCGCCGGCGCCGGTGTGCTGCTTGTCGCACCCACCGGAGAGCACCTCAAGTATGTGGTCCAGATGCACTTCCCCAGGGAGATGTCCACAAATAACACTGCAGAGTACGAGGGGCTGCTTGCCGGTCTTAGGATTGCGGCAGACCTCAGGGTGAAGAAGCTCATCGTCAGAGGTGACTCGCAGCTTGTCGTCAGGCAAGTCAACAAGGATTACCAGAGCCCATTGATGGAGGCCTACGTAGATGAGGTGAGGAAGCTGGAGGAGTGCTTTGACGGTATCCAAGCGGAGCATGTTCCCCGAGCGGAGAACGACATCGCCGATTACCTGTCGAAGAGTGCCGCATTCAAGCTACCTATGGAACCAGGTACCTTTTTGCTCCGGTTAACTCAGCCATCCGTCGAACTATCAACGGGGCAGAACAAGTGGAGGAAATCAGGTCCCGGCAAGTACTTTCCCACCGAGCCCCCTGGGACGGCCGGCAAGGATGTTGCTGTGCACACTGAGCCTGCCCAAGAGCAACTGACTCCGGCAGGGCGTCAAGCCCTGGCCGTAGAGACAGCCGCTCCCATGGCGGAAGAGATGCCTTTGGTCATTGCCGTCGAGCCCTAGGCTCCGGCATGGGCACAACATACCATCCGATTCCTCCAAACAGGGGAGCTTCCTGAGGAGGAGGAAGAAGCGGAAAAAGTAGCCCGTCGGTCTGCCCTGTACCATTTCGTCGATGACGTCCTGTACAGGAGGAGGCCGAACGGTGTGAAATTGAAGTGCATCCCCCGGGAGGAAGGACTGGAGCTGTTGGCGGAGATACATGGAGGCATATGTGGCTCCCACATAGGGTCGAGGGCCCTTGCCGGCAAGGCGTTCCGGCAAGGTTTCTTCTGGCCCACTGCCCTCCAGGATGCGACGACACTAGTAACCAAATGTGAAGCGTGTCAGTTCCATTCAAAGAAGCTTCATCAACCAGCTCAAGCCCTTCAAACAATCCCTCTCTCCTGGCCATTCTCGGTCTGGGGGCTCGATATACTGGGCCCCTTCCCCCATGCTGTCGGGGGCTTTGAATACTTGTACGTTGCGATCGACAAGTTCACAAAGTGGCCGGAAGTGGAAGCAGTGAGAAAGGTGACAGCACAGTCAGCCGTCAAATTCTTCAAGGGACTGGTCTGCCTCTTTGGTGTGCCAAGCAGAATTATCACCGACAACGGCACGCAGTTCACAAGCCACACCTTCATGCAATACATTCAAGACCTCGGCAATAAGGTCTGTTTTGCTTCCGTGGCACACCCCCGGAGCAACGGCCAAGCAGAGAGGGCGAATGCTGAAGTGTTGCGAGGCCTGAGAACGAAGACCTTTCACAGGCTGCACACGAGCGGAAGGCGATGGATTGCTGAGTTGCCGGCGGTTCTTTGGTTGATCAGGATGACGCCAAATCGAGACACCGGTCAGACACCCTTTGCCCTAGTATATGGGGCAGATGCAGTTCTCCCCACGGAACTCATATACGGGTCACCTCGAGTGCTCGCTTATGATGAGCTTGAGCAAGAGCAGTTGCGGCAAGATGACGCAATGCTCCTTGAGGAAGATCGTCTTCGGGCGGTTGTGAGAGTAGCACGCTACCAGAAAGCCTTGCGCCGCTACCATAGCCGCAAGGTTCATGCCCAAGCTTTGAGGAAGGCGACCTTGTTCTTCGGCGCGTTCAGTCGGCCAAGAATACCAACAAGTTGACACCGAAGTGGGAAGGCGCTTATCGGGTAATACGAGTCACCAGGCCCGGTGCAGTCCTCCTGGAGACCGAAGATGTCGTCCCAGTGAGTAATTCCTGGAACATTGAGCATCTTCACAAGTGTTACCCATAAGGCGTGGCTTGTCGGGCCCCCCGGCAAGCCACCTTTTGTACAAGCTTTGCCGGCAAGGCATGTAACCCTCTGTACAAAGCTAGGCGCAGACCCTGAGCATAAATAAACAAAGCGCTGGCACCCTAAGTTATAGCATGCATGCTAGGTTGAGTCCCTTCCTCGGTTAGGGTTGATAGTGCTTAGCGGCGACTAACCCCTAGCCAAGAGGTCGGGTGTGCGTCTTTTCTGTTTTCTTTGGTCCACAGGTCACTTCTGCTGAGCCACTTGGGAAAAGGAGAACGAACTGACGCCCCGACCCCGGCAAGGCAAGCCTGCCGGGGGCTGAAGATGTGAGGATCCAACCACGGCGAGTCAAGGTTGCCAGGGGCTGCCAATTCAGATAAGTTTTTCACCCCCCTACTGTACATTTCCGTATGGAACTGGGACATGTGGAGCCTCGTTTATGACTTAAAACCACCGTACTCCCTTTTTCCTTGTGCCCGAGAGTTACTTCTTGGGTCGGAATTTGGTAGTAGTTGCAGTGGCAAAGAAATGAACGAGGAGCCTAACTCTACTTCGCCCGTGCCTTCGCCAAAAGCGCGAGAACGGTCGGCCGAAGGAGAGAAACGGCAAGGCCTGTTGCCGGGCGATAACGTTTATTATGAAAATAACAAGGATTCATCCTTGGCATGGACCTCGCTCATGCACGAAGAACCCGGCAAACACCCCTTTTCATTAAAAACGTCCCATACAGGTACAGTTCATACGGAAAGAAAAACATGAACAAGGGGGATTACAAGCTTTAAATTTAACAAGGCCCGAAGGCTTACAGGCTAAAAAAGAGGTAAGATGCCCATGATCCCTTTCTTGTCCCTCTCCTCAGGAGGCAGGTCAAGGAGGCGAAAAGAGCAAAAGGGGCGCCTAGGCGAACTACGGGCAGCAGAAGGCACCAAGAGAACACCTCGGTGGCCGCCCATGGATGGGCCGGTGATGACGGTGCCAGTAAAGGAGCTGGAAGACGAGGCGGTAGGTCGCCGAACACGCGACGAAGGCGTCGGTGCCCGCATACTCCGAGTTGACAGCCTTGCCGCCCGCCATCTTCCTCTTCCGCAGCCCCCTGACGCCAGCCGCCCAAGGAGACGGCCCCGAGAAGTTCAAGGAGCTGGACCCTCCCCCAGCAAAGCTCCGCCGGAGGAGCGGCCAGGTGCAGATGCTGCAGCTGCCACACCCGCCCAGGCGCAGGGCGCCCGACGCCTAGTCGGACTCATCCCCGTCATCTGCCCCGCTGTCCTCCTCGTCACTTTCGCTCGAGGAAGAGCTTCCATCGTCGGAATCTCCACCGGAGGAGCTCTCCACGCAGCACTTCAGGCGAGTTCCATGGTCTCCTAAGACCTTGACGGAGAGCAGGCCGTCCTCCATTAATTTGAAGTAGAGGACGAGCCCCGCCGTCAGGCTATGCATGCGAGTGAACGTCTTCCATCCGCGGCGGAGGTACATGACCCGAGGAGCCGGGAAGTCGACGTCAACCCGCGTGCCCCCATTCCCACAGCCCCTCATGTGCAATCTGAGGGTCTGGGGCGGGTCATGCTCCATCTCCCGAGCAAACGCAGCGGGAAGGCGAAGACGGCGACGCGGAGGCCGGCGTAGCCTGATGAAGAACTCGCAAGGCTGGTCTCCAACGTGGCCCTCCATCGGGAAAGGCATCATGGGCGAGGGCGAGGCCGGCGCGCCGCCCCGTCCTCCTCCTCCCCGGGCACCACGACCTCTGCCACGACCTCTGCCATGGCCTCGCCCCCTCCCCCTTCCCCTCGCGGCCGGCTCCGCCACCACGGGCTCAGGAGGAGGAGGGACGCGCTGTCGAGCGGCGACCCTCGCCGCCACCGTCGAGGGACCGGGGTTCCCTTTCTCCATAGCAGATGAGAGGAAGGAGCAGAAGCAGAAGGGGATGGATACTGAAGAATGTGGGGTGGCGCTTCCTCTCTCCCCCTCTTTATAAAGGGGCGGGGTCGAGACCCACAGCCCCGCTCAGCCAATCCAGCCATCGGGGGCGTAGGCAATCAGGAATGACCCGCTGCTCCAACCAGCGACGGCCTGGTTTCCCGCATCCACAGCTCGCCACCTGCATGAAGGACGCGTGGCAAGCGTGCAGGGTCGAAGGGATGGGTGAGGCGACCGTTCCCCTCCCCGTGATCACGGGGCGTGGGCGCCTTGAAGACCGCGACCCGAGCCCATCTAGTAAATGAGCCGCGCCTCCACGCCTCCCTCTTTTATGGGGATGGTGCGAGCCGCCTCTTTACTATGATATGATGCATGCATGCGGGAACCGCCCCACGCATGCCACCCATGTCACGCGCACCCCACCACGTCGCGCGCGAAAAGTTTTACCGCGGTAAAAACCGCCCCGCCTGTCCACTGTCGCGCTTATGTGTGGCCCAGGCCCGGGGGCTCCTGTCGGTGTACAAATGAAGGGGCGCGCCTTTGTACCTCTTTACCTGTGCACGGACAATCAGAGCCGCGGCCGCACCAAGCAGAACAGGGGAGGTGAACCGAGGTAAAACCGATGCCCAAGACGATCAAGACAACGCCAAGGTCAAGAACGCAAAGAAGCAGAGGGGCGGAGCAGTTTCCCCTGGCAAGACCCGTGCCGGGGACGGCCTCAGCAGCCCCGGCAAGACCCTTGCCGGGGCAGCACGCCCAAACACCAACAGAGCGAGCCGCCCTTGAGCCCGCTGTAACATCCCAAAATTCTAAATTTTGGAATGTTATAATAAACAGATAGATTGGATTGATTGTTTGATTGATTGAGTGAAATTGAGTGGAATTCGAAACTTTTTGAAAGTTAAATGAGAGGGAATAAAAGGACTTTCCCAAACTTTCATTTTGCTTTTATGATCTCCATGAATTCAAATTCTTTTCGCCACAAAACCCTGGAGAGAAGATGACATGACTTCTTCCATTTATTTAAATGACAAGGGGTGTTGAAAATATTTGAATATCATTTGAAAATATTTCTAATTCCGAAACTTTATGCAACTCAATGATTTTCACCAGAGAAGATAAAATAACTTCTTCAAAATATATGAAATAGGAGTTGGGAGTTTCAAAGGATTAAATTCAAAGTCCCATTGAAATTATTTTTCAAAATTGGAGTTATTTGAGTTTTAGTCAAATTATTTTTCTCCAAAATAAAAATATACAGAACATAGGGTAACATGATTCCCTACATCAGAAAATTTGAGAAAAATAAATTTGAAATCATTTTGGTATTTTTAAAATGATTTTTATTGGATTTTATTAAGGCAGTAGCACTCTTTGCTTTATTTAAATTTGTGAGGATTTTATTTGACTTTACAAAAAATTTCATGTTGTATAAAATCGTTTTCTGAAAATTTTGATATATAATATGCCTATATAAAATTTTAATTTATTTTCTTTACCGGTTTTTCTTCTGTTTCAATTTAAAAAAACTGTATATGCGGCCCATAGTTATTTACCGCCCACACGCGTAGCATAGTGGCAGCGGGCGCCTCATTTGTTTTTCCCTCTCCTAAATGGGCCAGGCCCAGCCATCCTTTTTATTTATTTTTACTTAGGCCGATTTTTGTTTAAAAAAAACTGCAGTGCACGCGTGCGCCCGTAGCGGGCCTGTGGTGCTTTTAGCCCATGCGTTGCGTGTTTATTTTATTTATTCGTCTACGTTTGGTCCCACATTGCCTAGCCTTCAACCTCTAAACCTCTTTTCCATCTATAAATATAGACCCATAGAGCCTTCAAAAATTATCCATTGTGGGTTAAATCAATATTTTGGTTTGACTAGCTAAAAATATATTTCTCCTCTCCGGCGGGACTTTTGGAAGTTGTCTTCTCACTCCGAAGTCGTCTTTTCTATACCTTATAAAGGTATATTTATTCGTTCTCTGTATTTATACGTTAGATCTAGAATTCTTTTATCCGTAGCTACTTTTTTTTCTTCTGCAAAACAGCTTGGCCCTGATTTTTCAGATAGCCATAACTTTTTACTCGTTCATCCAAATTAGATGAAACCAACGTCTATAGTTTCGTCTTGTTTTCACCTATCCGGTGAACCTGTCACATCAATTTTTTTTAATTTTCAAATTTCGAAATTTGTTTCATAGTCAAATTTCTTTTGATCATATCTTTTTATCCGTACCTCCGTTTTCGATGAAACCAACGCCCACTTTTTCGTTACGATCCCCTCTATCCAGTAAAACAACTTAAACATGTTTTTGAAAGTTTTAAAATTTCATTTCAAACAGATTTGTATTTGAACTTCTTTTGTTCATAACTTAAGTTTCGTAGCTCCGATTTAGTTGATTCTTTTTGCAAATCGAAGCTCTTGACCTAAACTTTCTGATAAGGCCAAATTCATATAATTTTGGTACTGATAGAAATTGTTTTATGTTGCAAGAGTTATTTGCTTGGTTTTGATGTTTCCCGAATCGTCTTCTTCGTTCTTCTCGATCTTTTGAGTGATTGCTTATGTGTGGTTACTATTGCTTGCTTGCGATAGATTGACCGGAGTGTGACGGGTAGATCTATCCAGAGTATTGAGTGCGAATCATCTTCATCAACATTGCAGGCAAGTTCACACTTTGATCATACCCCTTTCATACCCAGTTTTTATGCATTAGATTCAACCCTCAAACATTGCATGAGTAGGATTGATAACATGTGGGTATTGGGAAGTAGTAGATGAGGTGGTACCTATTGCCCTGTTTACTATCAAACCCTTGGGAGTTACTTCTACGTTTGCTTATATTGCTCTGCTATGCTATGCTCGTAGACGTGGATTGGGTTTGAGTGAATTTTCCATGACAGATGTGAGATTGTTAATTAATGGTTCAACTTAAGGTGGCAACTAAAACTCATATCTGGGTGGATTGAGGCACCTGGAGAACCCAGTGTTGTCTGTTTGTATAAGGACCGCCACCCAGGCTCAAAGGGATCATAAGATTATTCATGCTAGAAATTTCCGTGTGCAGCCACAAGCTATTATGGGCTCTAGCATAGTTGAGTAGGTTACATGATCTCTTGAAGAGGTGGGCTAGCAGATGTAGGGGAAAGTAGGTGTACCGGTCCACCCGGAGTAAAGAGTGATTGTTCCTGAAAGACCGTGTCTCGGTCATCCGTTTCTCAAACATCATGCAGTGCGAGAATCAAGCGGAGGCGATCGAGTCTTGTGGGGAAAAATGCGCAAACCTCTGCAGAGTGTACAAACTAATCATGATTAGCCGTGTCCCCGGTTATGGACATCTTGAGTATCTAGTTCTTGGATTATCCCGTTGATCTCATCATGTTACTTTAATTAATATTGTTGGGTTAATGATGATACTTAATTGGGATTGAGATGCTGTCAACCATCTCAATGTTTCACAACCACCATGATAGTTAAATAAAATTTATTCCTTTGAAGTAGGGAAAAACTGGCTTTTCGCAAAAACATTATAACCATAGAGCTTTTCCACCAGCCATATATGCATGTAGTGATAGCCTTTGTTCATCATTTCTCTATGGTGTGAATTTGCCAGTACATTCAATGTACTGACCCGTTTTCGGGCTGCAACGTTTCATGTTGCAGGATTCTTACGACGAGTAAGTGATACGTTAGGGTTACGATTTCTACACTCAACTTTGCCGTTGGTGTTGATGGGAATCCACAACCTTGTTACTTCCGCTATTTGGATTGAGGTAATAGTATTTACGTTATTTTATACATGTGATTTACCTCTGTTATAAATCCTCGAGTACTGTGTGTGTCAGCATACCGATCCAGGGATGACACTTAAGCACAGAGACTTGATCCATTCGGGTTGGGTCGCTACAAGATGGTATCAGAGCACATGTTGACTGTAGGACGTGACCCTAGAAACTGGCAAGCCCATAGGAAGGATTTTCCCTAAAACTTTCCTTTTCAAAAAGATCTTTTACCTCTCTTCTCTTCTGAGTTTATTCAAATATTCCCTTTTAGTGAGACCATACCCTTTTTCCTTTTGGACCACTCTAAGATTCGACGGATGAGACCACTTCAAGAAGTACAAGATATCGAACAACTAAGACCATTTGGAATAAAGAGGATTTTACCATGCATTATGATAATGGAAACTACAACGGTTGAAGATTCCGAAGACTGGGAGAATTTGAAGGCTCTGAAGAATTGCCAGATGTGTATGACCTAGGAAGGTTACCCTTATGGAACTTGGCAGACTATGGAAGCTGTCAATACCCGAGATCAAGGGTATCGGAGAAAGACCGAAACATGGAGTTAGAAACTCAAAGTTTTTGTTAAGAAACCCAAAGACAGGAGATATCAGTTATGGAATGAAAGCTCATGGCAGTAACATGGGCATAAACACGGCTATCCATGATGTTATCATCCGCTTATGCTATTGTCACCGTGCGGACTTAAGCATGCAGATGCATGGAAGGATTGGATGGTAGAAAACTGATGGAGCACCTATCAGCAAGACGAAGTTTTAACCTTAGCCGGTGTATCACCAGGATCTGGAGTATTACATCAAGAAGTTTAGGATGGACCTGCAGGAAGCTGTATTTGACAAAGAAGTGTTTCGTGAAGAACTCAGAACCCAGAAACTGAAAGTAGCCAAGCAGGGAAAGCAAAACCTCGAGATAACGGAGACTCGTCAGGAACTGAAGGACAGTAGGATCAGGGTTCATGTCAAGGATGTTGAGACCCAGAAGTTGGAGCGCAACTCCAGAAATATTAAAGGACGTCATGAGAGACTTCGTGTCAACAGAGATGATTTGGCAAAAGAACTTGAGAAGGACAAGCATGATCGGAAGAAGCCATTGGAGGCATGAACAAGACTTGAAGAGTTTGGCGACGTTGAAGACTTATTGACCTTTAGAAGACCAAAACCCTGTTATACCTACGTTAGATGCGACGTTTGTGAGCTGTCATTTGTTTGTTGTTTTTCCGACAGCCACAATAAAAAAAATTTGTCTTTTCAAAATTTTGTTTGTATTGTGTGCATCCCTCTCGACCTCTCTTATCTGACCCCAAACCCATGGACCCAATAGAGGATGAATGGAGATGAGTTTGTATTTTCTGGACCGATGAGTCAATTGGAGACGGACCGATGGATTCAGAACATGGAGGATCACATGAAGAATAACCCTATAGTCGGAAGGGATATGACCCGGCATGCTCTTCAATGTTTTGAAAGAGGTGCTGCTACTTGGTGGAGGATGTACCAAACCATCAATGGATGGCAAGAAGTAACCACTTGGAAAGAATTTAAGTGGACTCTACAAAGATCTCGTCTTGTGTCCCAGAAATTGAAGCCTTATGGAAAGGATATGAAGAAACCTTGTGCATACAAGCCTTGTGGAGAAATAGGACACAACCATAAGGAACACAAGGATGAATGCCCTAATTGTGAAGGGAGTCACCCAACTGAAGAATGCCCAACTCGGCAGATCACTTGTTTCTTGTGTGAAGGGACTACCCACTACCCTGCTCAGTGTCATATCTACCCCATGGTACAAAGGACCATCCAGCAGAAGAAAGAAGCAATGAAAAGAGCCCTCGTGGAAATTTTAGAGGAATCTGCGATGAAGGAAGAGGTTGAGGACACACCCAAAGAAGAACCAATTAAACCCTGCACCAAGTCATGCTATTCATGTGGAGAAGAAGGACACATCTCCTAAAATTGTCTGAATGGGGATTCCCGACAGAGGAAGTAGAGTATGACCCACAGGAAATAGAAGCCCTGATTGGAACGGAAAAGTCCAGGAAGAGAAGTAGATTGGATCCCAGGAACAACCCAATTTCTACAAAGAGAGACCTAAGTCATATCACATGTTTCAGGTGCAAAAATTCAGGACACTACCACAATGATTGCCCAAAAGGGAAGATGAGGAACCCAGGAGGCTATATAATCACAAGGAAACCCCGAGATATGTCAGAAGTAATATGTTTCCGTTGTGATGAAGCAGGGCACTTTGCCAGAGAATGCCCCAAGGAGACGGAGACTTGTGACAAATAGTTGAGTGCAACGAGAAATATAGTAGTAGTAGTGTGGACATTTCTTTTATTAGTGAGGTGTCGGATTGAGGCATGTAATGGAATGAAGGAGATTGTAATATTTGAGAATCAATAAAGTTAGCATCATTGGTATTGATTTGGATTTTATGAGTTGTTACTCTATGAAGAAAGATTTTGACCATTTTCGAGGATATGAGAAATATGGTCTATGGAAGATTGTGCATCTTAAAGGTGGTAGTACCATGTGAGGAAACTTGACCCTTGGAAAAGGTAATGATATTCCACGAAGTGGATTTCGAACAAAATAAGTATGAGTTTGATCTCGATATGGTGGATACCCCAAGAATATGAGGGTATGGAGTATTATTGGATGTAAAGGAGGTAGTCTATGAAATTGGAGACGGAGCATGTCTTCGTATGTTCCCTCTGCGAGGAGTTAAACTATTGGAGTTAAGGGAAAGTTAGCCCCGAGATTTGTAGGACCATACCGAGTTTTGGAACGTATGGGAGAAGTGGCCAACAAGTTGGAGTCACCCGAAGGACTGTCATGAGTTCATGATGTGTTTCACGTCTTCCCAGTTGAAGAAGTGCCATGCAGAGATGGCCAATATTCCCCTGTAAGGACGCTTGACCCTGGAAAGGATAATGATGTTCCACGAAGTGGAGTATGGACTTCATAAGTATAAGTTTTATCTCGGTATGTGGGATATCCCCCAAGGATGAGGAGATGAATTACTATTGGATATAAAGGAGGTATGATGTTGGAAATATGGATCAATGGAAATTCGATGATGAGTCTGAGTAATCATGTCCTAGTGGTGCCAATAGAAGGAAGGAAGACAGTACAATTGGATGGATTTAAGAATACCAGGAAGTTGGATGTTGGATTAAGGATCAGTTGCCCGATGATAAGTTCAAGGAACTACAAGTGATGAGATGGGCCATAACCCACAGGCCCCAGGACCTGTCAAGAAGCAAACACACTCTTGTTGAATGGAAGACCCTGGAAGAAGTTACGATTTTATCGACAGACGATCTTATAGGAGTTACGCAAAACCTGAGAGTTGTGAAGGAACGATAGATGTTTGTTTGGCTTGCAGAATCCATGGATTTATCCGAACTTGGTTCGTCGACAAGAGAAATTCTGCAATGCTTGCGAGGATGACCGAGTGTTAGAATGCGAGATTCGCTAAACCATATACAAGGTAATGATTTGGGTGCGGGATGGATTGATCACCATACCGACTTACTCTTATTGTTCGCTTTGCTATATGGGATGGTAAATTTGAGTGACTTACCTATAGTAGAGAGACGACGACCAAACCTTGTTTGAACCTTAGAATGGTATAAGAATGTTTCCCTTGTACACGGCAGTTGATGCCAATCGTAGGTTATACGGTGAAGATCAACCCAGACCCATTTCCTGCAGGAGAAACCGTAAATTGTTGACCACCATGAGAGGTCGATAGTTGTTTAGTATTGGCGCCAGACCCGTCAGCTATGAAGACCCAGTCTCGGAATAACCTTACCGAGATGAAAGACAGAAGAATTGAGGAAAAGGTTATGCCGCTACCCAAAGAGCCAGAGAAGGAATTTTTCCGAGAATCTGAGAAGACTGACACTGTCAACAACAAGGATGGAGTATACAAGTTTTGATGGAACCGTAACAATGATTCTAAGGGTGGTAGCACCCCAGACCCCGGTGATGATCGGTGGATTTTGAGAAGACCCCAAACCCTAACCTATTTCTTTCTAGCCTCTCCGAATCTCGAGGACGAGATTCATTTTAAGGGTGGTAGGTTTGTAACATCCCAAAATTCTAAATTTTGGAATGTTATAATAAACAGATAGACTGGATTGATTGTTTGATTGATTGAGTGAAATTGAGTGGAATTCGAAACTTTTTGAAAGTTAAATGAGAGGGAATAAAAGGACTTTCCCAAATTTTCATTTTGCTTTTATGATCTCCATGAATTCAAATTCTTTTCACCACAAAACCCTGGAGAGAAGATGACATGACTTCTTCCATTTATTTAAATGACAAGGGGTGTTGAAAATATTTGAATATCAGTTGAAAATATTTCCAATTCCAAAACTTTATGCAACTCAATGATTTTCACCAGAGAAGATAAAATGACTTCTTCAAAATATATGAAATAGGAGTTGGGAGTTTCAAAGGATTAAATTCAAAGTCCCATTGAAATTATTTTTCAAAATCTGAGTTATTTGAGTTTTAGTCAAATTATTTTTCTCCAAAATAAAAATATATAGAAAATAGGGTAACATGATTCCCTACATCAGAAAATTTGAGAAAAATAAATTTGAAATCATTTTGGTATTTTTAAAATGATTTTTATTGGATTTTATTAAGGCAGTAGCACTCTTTGCTTTATTTAAATTTGTGAGTATTTTATTTTACTTTACAAAAATGTTCATGTTGTAGAAAATCTTTTTCTGAAAGTTTTGATATATAATATGCCTATATAAAATTTCAATTTAGTTTCTTTATCCGGTTCTCCTTCTGTTTCAATTTAAAAAAAAAACTGTACATGCGGCCCATAGTTATTTACCGCCCACACGTGTAGCATAGTGGCAGCGGGCGCCTCATTTGTTTTTCCCTCTCCTAAATGGGCCAGGCCCAGCCATCCTTTTTATTTATTTTTACTTAAGGCGATTTTTGTTAAAAAAAAACTGCAGTGTACGCGTGCGCGCGCAGCCGGCCTATGGTGCTTTTAGCCCATGCGTTCCCGTTTATTTTATTTATTCGTCTACGTTTAGTCCCACATTGCCTAGCCTTTAACCTCTAAACCTCTTTTCCACCTATAAATATAGACCCATAGAGCCTTAAAAAATTATCCATTGCGGGTTAAATCAATATTTTGGTTTGACTAGCTAAAAATATATTTCTCCTCTCCGGCGAGACTTTTGAAAGTTGTCTCCTCACTCCGAAGTCGTCTTTTCTATACCTTATAAAGGTATATTTATTCGTTCTCTGTATTTATACGTTAGATCTAGAATTCTTTTATCCGTAGCTATTTTTTCGTCTTCTGCAAAACAGCTTGGCCTTGATTTCTCAAATAGCCATAACTTTTTACTCGTTCATCCAAATTAGATGAAACCAACGTCTATAGTTTCGTCTTGTTTTCACCTATCCGGTGAACCTGTCACATCAATTTTTTTTTAATTTTCAAATTTCGAAATTTGTTTCATAGTCAAATTTCTTTTGATCATATCTTTTTATCCGTACCTCCGTTTTCGATGAAACCAACGCCCACTTTTTCGTTACGATCCCCTCTATCCAGTAAAACAACTTAAACATGTTTTTAAAAGTTTTAAAATTTCATTTCAAACAGATTTGTATTTGAACTTCTTTTGTTCATAACTTAAGTTTCGTAGTTCCGATTTAGTTGATTCTTTTTGCAAATCGAAGCTCTTGACCTAAACTTTCTGATAAGGCCAAATTCATATAATTTTGGTACTGTTAGAAATTGTTTTATGTTGCAAGAGTTATTTGCTTGGTTTTGATGTTTCCCGAATCGTCTTCTTCGTTCTTCTCGATCTTTTGAGTGATTGCTTATGTGTGGTTACTATTGCTTGCTTGCGATAGATTGACCGGAGTGTGACGAGTAGATCTATCCAGAGTATTGAGTGCGAATCATCTTCATCAACATTGCAGGCAAGTTCACACTTTGATCATACCCCTTTCATACCCAGTTTTTATGCATTAGATTCAACCCTCAAACATTGCATGAGTAGGATTGATAACATGTGGGTATTGGGAAGTAGTAGATGAGGTAGTACCTATTGCCCTGTTTACTATCAAACCCTTGGGTGTTACTTCTACGTTTGCTTATATTGCTATGCTATGCTCGTAGACGTGGATTGGGTTTGAGTGAATTTTCCATGACAGATGTGAGATTGTTAATTAATGGTTCAACTTAAGGTGGCAACTAAAACTCACATCTGGGTGGATTGAGGCACCTGGAGAACCCACTGTTGTCTGTTTGTATAAGGACCGCCACCCAGGCTCGGATCATAAGATTATTCATGCTAGAAACTTCCGTGTGCAGCCACAAGCTATTATGGGCTCTAGCATAGTTGAGTAGGTTACATGATCTCTTGAAGAGGTGGGCTAGCAGATGTAGGGGAAAGTAGGTGTACCGGTCCACCCGGAGTAAAGAGTGATTGTTCCTGAAAGACCGTGTCTCGGTCATCCGTTTCTCAAACATCATGCAGTGCGAGAATCAAGCGGAGGCGATCGAGTCTTGTGGCGAAAAGTGCGCAAACCTCTGCAGAGTGTACAAACTAATCATGATTAGCCGTGTCCCCGGTTATGGACATCTTGAGTATCTAGTTCTTGGATTATCCCGTTGATCTCATCATGTTACTTTAATTAATATTGTTGGGTTAATGATGATATTTAATTGGGATTGAGATGCTGTCAACCATCTCAATGTTTCACAACCACCATGATAGTTAAATAAAATTTATTCCTTTGAAGTAGGGAAAAACTGGCTTTTCGCAAAAACATTATAACCATAGAGCTTTTCCACCAGCCATATATGCATGTAGTGATAGCCTTTGTTCATCATTTCTCTATGGTGTGAATTTGCCAGTACATTCAATGTACTGACCCGTTTTCGGGCTGCAACGTTTCATGTTGCAGGATTCTTACGACGAGTAAGTGATACGTTAGGGTTACGATTTCTACACTCAACTTTGCCGTTGGTGTTGATGGGAATCCACAACCTTGTTACTTCCGCTATTTGGATTGAGGTAATAGTATTTACGTTATTTTATACATGTGATTTACCTCTGTTATAAATCCTCGAGTACTGTGTGTGTCAGCATACCGATCCAGGGATGACACTTAAGCACAGAGACTTGATCCATTCGGGTTGGGTCGCTACACCCGCAGTCTCCAACACCATCAACCACGTTGGGCCAGGGCTCGGGAGGCACCTCTACGGTGGCATGCAGATCTTTGTGAAGACAAGGAATACTCAAGATCAGATGAGGATTAGACGGCAGCGATCCTCGGCAAGATCCTTGCCGAGGGGAACCACAAGACCCCCGGCATGATCCTTGCCGGGGACAACAGCGCGCCATGGCAAGATCCTTGCCGGGCCACCCGGAAAGGCCCCGCCAAGGGCGCCAACGGGGCCACCTTCGGGTCCGCACCAGCCAAATCGCCACCACCGTTCGCATGTAGCTGCCAGCCCAACCAGCTGGGCAGACACCTGCGTGGCAACATGCAGCTCCGAGGCCAACTCAGCAGGTGCCTGCGTGGCGGCATGCAGATCTTCATGAAGACCCCGCCACCGCGCCACCTCAGCTGCCTGCCTGCCTACATGTCACCGCATGCACCGCTGGCCTGGGCGCGTGTCGAAGCGAGGAGGAGCGGCGACGGACGAGATGGGCTTCGTTCCCGTCCCCAATAAAGCAAGGGGACACCTCAGCGGTGCATTAAATGCGCCTTGTCCTGTAATACGAGCGATAAGCTCTTAGCACTGTACGCCTTTCCACCTCCTGTATGCCACTGTGGCAGCCCCTTTCGACTATAAAAGGAGGCCCATGGCGTACTGGAGAAGGATTCGGCTCTTTCGAACCACTCAACTACCGTAGCTAGTTCAAGAGCTCAAGAACACTCAATACATCCACCAAAGCAGGACTAGGGTTTTACGCATCCTCGCGGCCCGAACCTGGGTAAACGATCCTTGTGCTGACTACTAATCCTGCTCTTCTTGCAACCCTGCGCCCCGACAACCGTAGTAGGGATTCTTGTGATCCCATAGGTGTCGTTCCACACCGACATTAGCACATGGCCCCTCGCCCAACCTCGTAACCTATCAGGCATACGATATCAATGAATTCTACACGGAGGCCAAAGATATGGACAATGATGATCAGAACTCAGGGGTGACGATGGAATGCATGACCGGCAGCGACAATGGCGCAACTGAAAGATTTTACGGAAGGGTCGAGGAGATCTGGGAGCTTGACTACTCTGGACTGCACAACACGACGATGTTCCGTGTCAGATAGGCTAAGAATGTCGAAAGAGAAAACCGGAATTTCACTACCATGACTATACCCGACGCCAAGAGCGCTACCGTGAATGCTATCGCAAAAAACGAGCCATGGGTACACGCTAAGCACGTGACACAATGCTTCTTCATAACCGACCCGCGCAATCCCAGCCGTGTTGTCGTGAGGAGAGGCAAAAGGAACATCATTGGAATGGATGGAGTCGCCAACGAGGAAGACTACGATCAGTACGGCAACCTAATGAGGGAAGATGACGATGATGATGAAGTATACGTCAAAAGAAGAATCAATACTACATTACCTAAGAAAAATCGTACTCCATGAAAAAGGCAAAGTCACAATGAGGGGCTCAATTATTCTTCAACGAACAAGAAGGGAAAGAAGCTGACTCAAAAACGAAAACGTCAACAATGAGGAACCATATGTTATCGGTCAAATGATGTAATATATATGTTCCTATTTTGTATACACACTTAGCCATTATTATGCATGGGTCCAATCATGTAATATATATGTTCCTATTTTGTATACATATTTAACCGTCAAATGATGCAATATATATCGCCTTCCCTTCGTTCACTTCTCTTGGAAAAAAAGAAAAGAAAAGTGAGAGAAAATAAAGGAAAAGATAATAGAAGGAAACAAACAGGAAAACTGTTATATAGGTACTGGTTATAGCAGCAGCGCTTTTGTGAGAAAAGAGCTACAGCTAGTCAAGATAGCAGTAGCGGTTTCTACACGAAACCGCTATAGCTACCTGGAGTAGCTATAGCGCGTTTTGCCTAAACGCGCTACTGCTATGCCCACTTAACCCCCAAAATCTCCACTCCTCCCTTCATCCCGTCTCTTTTCCCCAAATCCCCACACTCTCTCCCCGTCGCGCCGCCGGAGCCCTGCCCTCGCCGCGCCTCTGCGCTCGCCCCCGAGGCCGACCCCGACTGACCCCGGCGCCGGCCCCCGACCCGACCCCTCCTAACCTCGGCCGTCGTCAGGACTTCACCCTCTGTAAGCCCCCCACCGCTCCTCCTCTCTTTGGTACTAGGTTTTTCTTCAAGTTCTATATTTTTCTTCCTTTTATATGCAAATTTGAAGTGGACATGTGATATGTGGACATGTGATGTTTTGGACATGTCATATTTGGAATTTGGACATGTCATTTGGACATGATGATTATGTGCAGGGTAAATGATCCGAGTGGCCTATGTTACGCCGGAATGTTGATTCATTTCCGTTCCGGTGAATTTCAGGCGCTCAATATGTCCATTTTTTAGCAAAGGTCATGCCAAATTTTTCCGTGAATTTTGGCATGATTTGTGCTAGATAGTAGGCATATCAAGTGTTGGGAGTTGCGGGGAAACGACATTCCAGCAAACATAGATTTCTTTTTTATGTCATTTCTCATTTTTTTCATAGTTTTAGAAGTAAACAAGGAGACTTAATCATAGGAAACATGTCGAACAACGAAGAAACTGGGCCTTCTGACTAAGATGCAGACGAGATGGATTATGCGGGTGAACAAGAGTACCTCGACTATTTGACTGCTAAGCAGTTGCATAGTCAAGGTTTGCAGGTCGGCCTCGATGATGGTACTGACGCCGACATTGACACGACGGCGCCGGCACCGATGGCGGCGCCGAGACCGATGGCGATGCCGCGGGTGAACAAGAGTACCTCGACTATTTGACTGCTAAGCAGTTGCATAGTCAAGGTTTGCAGGTCGGCCTCGATGATGGTACTGACGCCGACATCGACACGATAGCGCCGGCACCGATGGCGGCGCCGAGACCGATGGCGACGCCGACACCGGCGGGGAAGGTACCAGGGCCGATGCCGCTACCGAAAAGAAGAAGCATAAGAAGAAAAGGATACGAAAACCTAGCAAACTAGGGATTGGACGACTGGTGATCACAAAGATTGCACCTGGCAAGTTTGAGCCATTAGAGCCGGAAGAACCTCACAAGTGCTATGGGAACCAAGTAGGATGCATCCAACGGGAATGCGCGAGCATCAACGATGATGACTTAAGGAGTAAAGAACATTTGACGCAGTTGCTCCTGACGAAGTTGCACAAGAGATTCAAGTTCCCCGACCGGGATGATAACATAGAACAACCTGGGATGATTTGAAGATGAAAAAGATTAACAATCACGCCATGGGCATGTTCAGCAAGGATTTGGCCTCCTGGAAAGGGAGGGTGAAACGAGCTATTGAGGCTGAGGAACCCCTGTCCAAGATTCTGGAGGAAAATCCGACACTTACGGAAGAGGAGTTTGAAAAGTTCAAGGACACTTGCGCTACTGAGGCAGCCAAGGATAAGGCTTCGAAATTCAAGAGCCTTCAGCAAAGGAACACAGGGAAGCATCGCCTCAGAAGCCGTGGCTACCTCGGTAAAAGGCCCATATGGGATAAGGAGGACGCGGAACGTGAAGCCGCGGGTATCCCAGACCCCGTCGCGAAGCTCACCAACCCCTTGGAGTGTGACTTCATCAGGGCCCGCTACAAGTGGGACAAGGAAAATATGGTTTTTTACACGGACTAGATCATGAGGAAATTGATTAGACTACTGGTAATTATTCTTTTACCACCTTACATTTAGCTCCAGATCTAGTCGACTACACATTCCTAAACGGTTCACGCTCCTTCTACAGGAGAAGCAACACTAGCTTGCAGCCGAAAGCCCTACTTCTCCGATGAGGCCCAAGTGGGACACCCCTCTCAACCGGGCCTTGAACGAACTTAAGGGACTCCCTTTGGGCCAGCGGCCGCAATATGGTCGTGTGCACGGCGCTGGAGATGGTGCCACGTGGAAGGTGTTTTACAACGAGGGCCCAGAGGCCGAAGCAGAAAAAGAAGTTTAGTCAGGTGGAAATCAACGAGAAGGTGAAGCTTGCGGTCGAGAAAAAAGCGGCTGAGGACGCGAAAAAATAGCCGAGGAGAAAATTAAGTTGCTACAGCAGGTAGTTAATGCAGCTGTAACTGCCTGCAGAAATGATTTTGCTACTAACTTGGTTCCAACTATCATCAACTGGACGAAGGAAAATCCAGACAAGACGGTACATGATTTCCCGTTGCCCAGTTTCGTCGGGAGCAACTCCGTGAACAACAACACCACCGCACCTTCACTTTCTCACGCAACCGGGCCTCCTCTCGCAGTCGCTCCCGCTCATAGCAGCCCGTCCTCAGTCTCTGGCGCGCTAGGTGGGCCTTCGTCTTTGGATGAGCTCAACACCCTCACGGTAATTACATGTCGCACCAACATATATATATATATATAGAATATTCCATTTTCGTTGCCTTTCGGATGTTTTACGCCATAGACATGTGTTTGCAGGCTGAAGAAACCCCGTGCACCATACTCTACTTGATCAAAGGCTAGAAGGTGGGCGTGGGAAAGGGGATGATAATGAACCCCTTGCAACCCACGTTCCACAACCAGCCGATCCCCGCTGGGCACTTCAGGGTTAACTTGTCCAGTGTGAAATCGGGGCACGAGGATTTGCCTCCTCCAGTACAGCATGTGGGAGAGGACGACGAGACCCCGTCGCGGATTCGAAGCTGCAAGGGTTGGGTGCTGCTATGGCCGAAGAATCTTATTCGTCTGGAGCCGGCCGAGAGCACACCAATAACCACACATGAACAAGCATGTGCGGAGACCACCACCCTGCCTATGCAATTACGAGCTCCTGTAGTGCCGGGTGAGAGCGGCGGACGACATGATGAAGGGGGTGCAATAGTACTGGCTGATGTAATCGGTCATGTAGAACAGAGAATGGATGATGAGACGGAGGTCGACCCAATGGCTTTCCTAAATACAAACGCGTATGACTATGACTTAGATATGATGATTCAACCATATGACAAATCGGGCTATCAGCATGCTAATGAGGATATGGATGATTTGCCCGGGCAGGAAGGTCGTAACAGGGATTGCAAAAAGTCTCTCTTCATGAAATCCTCACAGGACACGCCTGCAGATGCGGCCTCAACTAGCCGGGGGTCGTACAATGCTTAGCCCGGGAACACTGGGGCCGGGGTTAAGGAAGGGTCTGGAAGGTGTGCCCAAGAAAAGGGAGAGGAAGAGATCGGGGAAGATAGCTGCCTCCAAACAAGCCAGAGGACATAGCAGCCAGACGATGGATTCTGAAGAGCGTGTACCCATGAAAGGTGCGGCCATGTTCCATCTCACGGGCGAGCCGATGCTACCGCCCAAACCGCTTGAGGCACTATCAGGAGATCTCAGAAGACTGCACGACCATGTGATGTCGACTGAGAAAAGCCTACTAGCCTCGAAGGATCCAGGATATTCGACATGCGCGACTCGTGTGCCTCAGGGGAAGTGCTACGTCGACACATGGCCCGCGGAGGTGTTCTTCATGCGGTTTGACCATATCTTTCAGATGTTTCTGACAAGGCGGCTCGATTTTACAATCGTCCACCTTTTTGCGCTACATATGAGCTCCGTCATGAAGAGAGAAGAAGTCTCACAAATCTGTGTGGCGGATCCATACTACATGCATGAGTCTTTCTTGAGTCTCAGCGACTTTGAGCGTGAAACTGCTAGGGACTACCTCCAAAACTTCATGGTACAGAATAAGGACCAGGAAATTGTCCTCCTGCTTTATCATCCAAAGTAAGTCAGTTCCGGACAACCCTTTCGTACATTTCAATCATTCTTTCTCGCTCATATGGAGAATAATTTGAGGTGTCTTTTCCCTGCAGCAACGGGCGTGCCGTCCTTATCGTTCTTTACCCGCGAGTCTCCCACACCGTGTATTTCGACCCTTCCAGAGACTACGAGAAGAAGGACTACACCCACATAACGAATATTCTAGATGATGCTCTCCAAGGCTTCAGCATTAGAGGTGGCCACATGTAGATCAGGAAACAAAGGAACAAGAAGATGGGTTTCGTGCATAAAACTAACTTCTGCTGCATCCATGTCCCAAAACAAAGCAAGAAAGATGGATTCTACATCCTCCATCTCATGATTGAGTTCAGCACGGATCACCAAAAGCTTCGCATGACAAGCAGAAATGATGATCATATCCACAAGTGGCTACAATCTCATGGAGAAGCGGATTATAAACTTAGAGATGACTTCTTTCGCATCCAAAGGGACATTGCGACGATCATCATGAAAGAAGTCGTCGATGAGAAGGGGATGTTCCACCACGGCCCTATATCGCGAGCTGACGTCCGGACTCGCATAGGCATGCAACGTCAAGACCTCACGCCGTTCAAGAAGCTAGGGTCCATCCTCGATGATATGGAAGGATGGAACTTCTTGTGATTTACGATGCCGATGATGATGATATGTGTCGGTTGAACTTGTATACTTTCTATAGCGATGAAACTTTGTGATGTCCACGGTCCCTGCCGAACTTGCGTAACGCTACTTTGTTAGTTTGGGTACAGTGACCTGCGTACCTCTAGTTAATTAGTTTGTGTACTATATGTTGCATCTAGTTGCTAACCCTTTCTTTTTCGTGTTGCTCTAGTATATTTTGTTGCATATGATTGTACATCCTCTTGATGAAGATGCATCTCTAACAGGTACCTAGTTTCTTGATTGCGAGATGGCAGTGCTATGTCGTGTACAAAGGGAAGGTTCCGGGGGTGTACAACGGGTGGCCTGAGTGTCAGGCGCAAGTGAATGGGGTCTCGGGCGCCAGCCATAAAGGCTTCAAAAGCAGACAAGAAGGAGAAGCTAGTTACTTGAGGTTCACGCTAGCGCGAGAGAGGACTCGTAACAACCGCCTCATGTACTGCATAGTTCTGCTCTCACTCATAGTGATAGCTCTTCTCGCGTATACCATTGTTTAGATGGATGACGTTGTAGTTGCAAGTATTCGAGACTTGCATGTATCGCTATTTTCGAGATGATGACGAGATACCACTTTGTGTTGGATGATGATTATGATGAGACTATTTGTAAGTATATGCTATGATTACATTTGTGGTCTCGCAGCCATTTGTATGTGTATCATGATGACATTTGTATCTGCTAAAGATTCTTGTATAAAGCCTGTTCAAATACAAAACAAATATGCAGAAAAAAATAATCAAAACCTACTAAAATTAGCAGTAGCGAGTGGAGAAAAGTTAGCAGCAGTGTGATAGTAGCAGTAGCGAATGGAGAAACTTAGCAGCAGCGTGACAGTAGCAGTAGCGCGTCCAGACAAAGCGCGCTTGAGCTATTAGCGGTAGCAAGCTTCCACGCAGCACATTGCTGCTACACTTGTATAGCAGTAGCGCTGCTGCTACGGGTTAGCTGTAGCGCCTTATTAGTAGCGCCGGTCCCCACGCTACTAATATACCTAGAACCCGCGCTGCTGCTAGGCTTTTCCGTAGTAGTGATCATATGTTGTTTTCCCCTCTCTATCTTGCTGTGATGAATTGAGTTTTTCCTTTGAGATTTCTTTTTTATTGGATTGAATACTTTTATGGGTTGGAGAACACTTGATGTATGTCTTGCTATGAATACTTGTGGTGACAATGGGGTATCGTATTGATTCACTTGATATGTGTTTTGGCACTCAACTCCCGGATTCCTGAGGTGACATTGGGGTAATCTATGCATAGGGTTGATGCACGTTCTCATCTTTATTTCTCCGGTAGAAATCTTGGGGCACTCTTTGAGGTTCTTGGTGTTGGATTGAGTATTATGAATCTGAAATTGTTTGATGCATATCATATAATCAACTCATGGATACTCGCGGTTACATTGGAGTATATATCTAGGTGACTTTAAAGTTGGCTGATGTGTATCATATGGTGTTATTTTAGTACGAACTCTTGGTTAGGTCGATCGGAAAGAATAGATTGGTGTTATTTTAGTACGAACTCTAGGATAGATTGATCCGAAAGAATAGCTTTGAGGTGGTTTCGTACCCTACAACCAATTTCTTCTTATGTTCTCAGCTAGATAAGAACTTTGGAGTGATTCTTCATCGCACGTTGAGGGATGGTTATATGATCCAATTATATTAGCATTGTTGAGAGATTGCACTAGCGAAAGTACAGACCCTAGGCCTCATTTTCAAGCATTGCAATACCGTTTGTGCTCCGTTTTATCAATTGCTACCTTGCTGTTTTTATTGTTCCTATTACAAAAATCAATATCTACTATTATTACTACACTTTTATCACAATCTCTTCGCTGAACTAGTGCACATATACAATTTACCATTGTATTTGGTGTGTTGGGGACACATGAGACTTTTTATTATTTGGTTGTAGGGTTGTTTGAGAGAGACCATCTTCATCCTATGTCTCCCACGGATTGATAAACATTAGGTCATCCACTTGAGGAAAAATTGTTACTGTCCTACAAAACTCTGCGCTCGGAGGCCCAACACAAGTCTACAAGAACAAGTTGTGTAGTAGGCATCAAGCTCTTTTCTGGCACCGTTGCCGGGGAGGTGAGTGCTTGAGGGTATATCTTTAGATCTTGCAATTGAATCTTTTAGTTTCTTGTTTTTTCACTAGTTTGGTTTATAAAATCAAAACTACAAAAATATGGAATTGAGGTTGCATCATATTGTTCATCTTTATAATGTCTTCCGTGAAAATGATGGAAAGGAAAATTGTGCTCAATTGGTAAAAGAATAATTCTATAAAATGTTTGACAAAAAATCTTTAAATGATGAGCATGATTGCAATGTTGTTGGTATGAATTCTCTGAATATCCATGATGCTAATGATATGCAAAGCCATAAGCTTGGGGATGTTATATTTGACGAAGATGATACTTTTAGTCCCCCAAGTTTTGATGAGAAAATTTATTATGATGATAGCATGCCTCCTATTTATGATGATTATATTGATGAAAATGGGTTTGGAAGAGTGTCAACTCTATGTACTAATGATCCCACTATTTGGGAGGGTGTTGAATCTTATTGTAAAATTTATGAAACTGGATTTGGAAAGGTCATGACCTTATTTAATGATGAATCCACTATTTTGGAAGAGGTTCTAATTGACTATGACAACAAAGCTCCTATCTATGATGATTATGGTGATGACATGTATGCTATAAAGAGTATTCATATCCTTGAAACCTGTCATCATGATTTCTATGCTCAAATTGATTATGCCAATCAAGTATCCCATGATAGTTATTTTGTTGAGTTTGCTCCTGATATGTCTCCATCGTATCTACTTTTCCAAACTCTTTTGCCCTTGTTTTGGACTCTAATTTGCATGATTTGAATGGAACTAACCCGGGCTGGCGCTATTTTCAGCAGAATTTCCTTGGTGTTATTTTTGTGCCAAAAATAAAAGTTCTAGGAATGATAAAAAAATCCACGGAGAATATTTTTGGAATAAATAAAAATTATTGGCGAAAGAATCAACCGAAGGGGACCCACTGGCTCCAAAGAGGGGAAATCGACGCCATCATCATCACCAACCTTCCTCCATCACCAATTTCATGTTGCTCACCGCCGTAATTGAGTAATTCCATCATAGGCTTGCTGTATGGTGATGGGTTGAATGAGATTTATCATGTAATCGAGTTAGTTTTGTTAGGGTTTGATCCCTAGTATCCACTATGTTCTAAGATTGATGTTGCTATGACTTTGCTATGCTTAATGCTTGTCACTAGGGCCCAAGTGCCATGATTTCAGATATGAACCTATTATGTTTTCATGAATATATTTGTGTTCTTGATCCTATCTTGCAAGTTGTAGACACCTATTACGAGTTATGATCCGCATACCCCAAGGTGACAATAATTGGGATTCTTTCCGGTGATTACCGTAGTTTGAGGAGTTCATGTATTCACTAAGTGCTAATGATTTGGTCCGGTTCTCTATTAAAAGGGGGCCTTAATATCCCTTAGTTTCCATTAGGACCCCGTTGCCACGGGAGGGTAGGACAAAAGATGTCATGCAAGTTCTTTTCCATAAGCATGTATGACTATATTCGGAATACATGCCAACATTATATTGATGAATTGGAGCTAGTTCTGTGTCACCCTAGGTTATGACTGCTACATGATGAATGACATCCGACATAATTATCCATCATTAATCCATTGCCTACGAGCTTTTCACATATTGATCTTTGCTATGTTACTTTGCTGTTGCCACTGCTACAATTGCTACAAAACTGCTACTGTTACTTTTGCCACTATTACCGTTACTTCCATACTACTTTGCTACTGAATACTTTGTTGCAGATATTAAGTCTTTCAGGTTTGGTTGAATTGACAACTCAGCTGCTAATACTTGAGAATATTCTTTGACTGCCCTTGTGTCGAATCAATAAATTTGGGTTGAATACTCTACCCTCGAAAACTATTGCGATCCCCTATACTTGTGGGTTATCAGCTCCCACTACTATTCATGAGAATAAAGTTGCTTGTGTGGAGAGTAATAAAATTTCTATGTTTGTGTATCATGAAAAGAATGCTTCATGTGATAGCTATATTGTTGAATTCATTCATGATGCTACTGAAAATTATTTTGAGAGAGGAACATATGCTTCTAGGTATTGCACTAATATCAAGTTTCCTCTCTATGTGTTCAAAATTTTGAAAGCTATGCTTGTTTTGCCTTCCTATGCTAGTTGATTCTTGTTCCCATAAGTTGTTTGCTCACAAAATCCCTATGCATAGGAAGTGGGTTTGAATTAAATATGCTTGTCATGTGATTCATGATGCTCTCTTTATGTTTCAATTCTTATCTTTTATGCGAGCATCATTGAAATCATCATGCCTAGCTAAAAAGATATTAAAGAAAAGCGCTTGTTGAGAGACGACCCAACATTTACCCCTACTGTTTTTGTGTGTTCACATGATTAAGCCACTATAGTAATCTTGTTTTATAGCTTTTGTTTCAATAAAGTGCCAACTAAAGCCTTTGGGATAGTGTGGATGATAGTTGATTTGATTCTGTGAAAAAACATAAACTTTTGCGCTCAGTAACAGAATTGATCTGCTTTTCTAGAACGTGATAAATCTTGTATTTTATACAGATGATTGATATACAAATTTCCCATGTTTTCCTGATTTTTCAGAATTTTTGGAGTAGCACAAGTATGGTAGTTGTCTACATCATTACAGCCTGTTCTGTTTTTGACAGATTCTGTTTTCAATACGAGCTGTTTGTACTCGCTCTATTCACAAATATAAAATGTTTTGCATATTTCAACATGGACAACAATCAGATTGAAATTTAAAACATCTATATGCACTTGATTTAGAAGAAAATTGAACATCTTATATTTTTGAATGAAAGGAGTGTTATTTTTATTTTTAGAATGTAAACAAAAGATGAAGTGTGCCAACTTTAAATTTGTATACAATTTAATATTTTTAGCATGTAAAAAATCTAGAATAAATTATTTACAATAAATATCATTAATTATTTGCGTTGTTTCCTCATTTATCATGTTGCATTAATTATGTACTAGGAAAATTGCCCGTGCGTTGCAACAGGAGATCCAAATATAAAACACTATCATGATAGAGAGAATAGGCAAAAAAGAAAACATGACAAGATTGCATATAATTTTTTTCCTTCACACCTGCATCCTGGTTGACACCTTTTGGGCATTCATGCGTCATTGCCTAAGATCTTGAGAGTAATCCGCCCTAGCTCCTTCGTGAAGCCCGGACGTTCGGTAATGGATCGACAAGGCATGGTAGTTTCGGTGAGCGCATGGCCTACAGGATGCCAAACATGGTTGCCAAGGTCCTCGAGGCCCCGGCCAGCCACCCAACGTGCATCCTAGGCTCCAAGTCCTGCTATACCCAATAATTCAGCCTAGGGGAGCACGCATCGGCACGAGGTGTGCGTCCATGGCGAGGCCCAGCTGCCTGAGCATCCCGTCTAAAAAGGTCCCCATTAGCCAAGTTGAGCCTATCAAAACCATACATGTTTCTTCGAGATCTCTAGAGCCATTCCCATTTTGCAACATAAATTCATCAAATCGTCAATGTCATGCACACCACTAGTATTCTTATCACCTGGCACTAGTACAACTGTCAGACTACCAGTAGTACTATTGTCACCCAGACGGGTACTACTGTCATCCAGCTCACTTGAAATTTAAATGGTGCCTGCGACAAACATTACACTTAATAACAAAAGTTAATACATGTTTCTGAATTAACCATCATTAACTAAAATCATTGGAACCCATTTAATTATGAAAATAGTATTTTCTGAGCACACAAAATAGGAAAGTGCCATTTACAAAAGTTCCAATTACAATTCATACATGTGCAGGAGTACGCGTGGGAACTTTCTCATACACACCTCATACATAAAGTGCCTGGTTATACAACAATCACCAAGTGCCATTTATAATCACAATAATTTCATATTACAATATCTCAAATTCCAAAGTGCTTCCACAAAACAAAGTTCCAAATTACATGAAATTATGTACAATATATGATTCAAAGTTGCAATACACAAAGTGTTAGTTCAAATGATAAAGCCTTGAGATAATACAAAGTGCCAATACATAAAGTGCTAGTACACACATGATAAAGTGTTGAGATGATACCAAGTGCCAACACATATACAAAGGTGTTAAATAGAAGGCGCGGAATTACAAGAAAGTGTTGGATCATATACAAAGGTACTAATTACCAAAGTGCCAACTACTTATATGATCAATAAATGTTCACACTTTTGGACACATATAGAATATGCCAGTTAGCAAGACAGTGCCAAATTACTAGGTGTGTGGAATTGCATATATACACACATCATCAAAGTTCGACTAGTATCTAGGAAAGTATCAATAAAGTGCCAAATTACTTACATGGTGCTAAAACTAACAAAATTCTTTAAAGCACAAGGTGCCAAATTAATTTACAAGGTGCTAGAAAGTGTTATAGAGTGCCAAAGTAATCTACAAGATCTTAAAGCACAAGGTACTAAAAAATGAAGTGAAAACAATGTTTCTTGTAGTTAAGAACACTAAAAAGTCAGTAAGAAACCATGAACATACTACAAATTTCTAAGGATGCATCAACACAAAGCTCTAAAAGTTACAAATTTGAATATACAGGCATCAAGAAAGCTAACATGCACAAGGTAAGTGTCATGCATGATCCAGTTAAGATCTTGCCCATAATAAGAAAAGGGATCATAATGTACCAAACGGTATACACATTCATATCACAAAATTGCTCATAGTACACACAAAAGGGACACGAGTAGAGGTACACCTTCCATTGATGTCGTAGATCCCCAACGATTGAGGTTGAAATAGGCGGTCGCGGTTATAGCAGATGAGGCATCGCCTCCTCCTCGGAGCTTACCAGGAGACGAGGTATGCAAACTGGCGAGGACCACCGTAGGGAAGGGAGATGAGCGGTGGCAGCAACTGGGAGCCCAGAAGGTGATGCGGGTTTCCTTGTCATTGCTGTTGTAGGAACCCATGGATAGATCCAGCCACAACGAGCCGTGGAGTGCTGGGATCTGACCCCGGGGAGGAGCATATCGTTAGGATCTTGTTGATCTCCCCATTTATGACATGGCCACGATCCAGCTGACGCAGAGGACGCACAGGCTGGTTGAGCCCACACATAGATCTAGGCAGGGAATGATGATTGTGGTGTTAGATCTAGTTGGGGAGGAGCGAGGGAGGAAACTACGGTCGAATGGACTGGTGGGCGTTGTTGATTCTAGATCCGGTGAGGTCGCCATCAGCTCTGACCTGCTTGATGACAACTGGGAAGTGACTCTGGCCATGGAGTACACTGCTCAGCCTACTCGCTGGCGGGGAGGTAGGTTGGTGATGGAGGATGTGGACGTGGGGGAGGGGATCTGCCAGGCAGGGAGGAGAGAGCGTCGATGAATGGGAGGGTGTGGCCGCCGAGAGAGGAGCCTGCTCTGTGTAGCTCTCGGGTGAGGTGGTTACTTGGATATGAACACTCCAAGGTTCAACTCCATCGTCTCTTACTTGGATATGACCACTCCAAGGTTCCATATTAGTCTATAGCAAAGAAACTGTATAGTTGTTTATATTTGCGCAAAGTTCCTTTCCTCTTGAAAGCTTTGGAAGATTTCACGCAAAGTGTGAGCAATGCAGTCATGCATCTCAACTGTTTTCATGTTATTGTGGAAATCGTGATACTTTGTTGAACAATGTACTAAGAAAAATACTAGATACTAGATGAAAACACAAAGATATCAGATACATCCCCACATTATTATGGATCAATTTTTCATATTAACCACAATACAAATTAGCACATCAATTTGGAACAAATAGCTCCACGAGGAGATTACAATAAGTTCTTTCTATCACTATTGCAGGATGCTGCTAACACAACACATGAATCACATACCCTTCGACCAAACTGTGTGTGATGCATTAATCGCAAACGTTGTTGTAATAAAGTTGTCACCAATAAGACGAACTATGTGCGATGGCGGAGACATCAAGAACGATTCAGATTAGAGTTGCGTGTGCAATACATGGCATATAGTTGGTCCATACGAACTGTTTGTGATGAGCCATAAAAACAAGAACGGTCAGCCAGATCAAGGTGTGTGCAATATAGGACATACAGTTTACTTAGATGAACTGTTTGCGATTAGGGATCTGATACGTCTCCAACGTATCTATAATTTATGAAGTATCCATGCCATGTTTACAACAATTTTAGATTGTTTTGGTATGATTTGATTAGAACTAACCCGGACTGACGCTGTTTCAGCAGAACTACCGTGTTGTCGTTTTTTGTGCATAAATAAAAGTTCTCGGAATGGGCTGAAAATTTACGGTGATTTGTTATGGACCAAAAGAGGCCCCCGAAACACCGGAGCTGGGCCAGGAAGTGATCGAGGTGGCCACAAGCCGCCAGGGCGCGCCCCTACGGCTTGTGGGCCCCTCGGGCACTCCCTTGACGTGAGACTGACGCCAAAAATTCTTACAAATGCCCAAACCTCCGAAAAGAACCCTAGATCAGAAGTTCAGCTGCCGCAAGCCTCTGTACCCACGAAAAATCAATCTAGGCCCTCTCTGGCACCCTATTGGAGGGGGCCATCATCACCAGAGGACATGGAGGAGGAAGCCAGAGGGGGCCATCATCACCATGGAGGCCAAGGACCAGAGGGAGAACCTCCCCCCATCTAGGGGGGTAGGCCATGGAGGAGGAAGCACAAGGGGGAGACCCTCTCCCCCTCTCTTTCGGTGGCGCTGGAGTGCCGTCGGGGGAACCATCGCCGCGGTGATCGTCTTCATCAACATCACCTTCATCATCTCTTTTAAGCGGTCCACTCTCCCGCACCCGGCTGTAATCCCCTACTTGAACATGGTGCTTTATGCCACATATTATGATCCAATGATGTGTTGCCATTCTATGATGTTTTGAGTAGATTTCTTTTGTCTTTTGGGTTGATTGATGATCTAGATTGGTTTGAGTTGTATGTTTTATTTTGGTGCTATCCTATGGTGCCTCCCGTGCCGCGCACACGTGAAGGATTCTCGCTATAGGGTGTTGCAATACGTTCATGATTCGCTTATAGTGGGTTGCTAGAGTGATAGAAGCTTAAACCCCAGTAAGGGGGTTGTTGCGCATGGGATAAAGGGGACTTGATACTTTAATGCTATGGTTGGGTTTTACCTTAATGATCTTTAGTAGTTGCGGATGCTTGCTAGAGTTCCAATCATAAGTGCATATGATCCAAGTGTTGGAAATATGCCCTAGAGGTAATAATAAATGGTTATTATTATATTTCTTTGTTCATGATAATTGTCTATTGTTCATGCTATAATTGTGTTATCCGGAAATCGTAATACATGTGTGAATACATAGACCACAACGTGTCCCTAGTAAGCCTCTAGTTGACTAGCTCGTTGATCAACAGATAGTCATGGTTTCCTGACTATGGACATTGGATGTCATTGGTAACGGGATCACATCATTAGGAGAATGATGTGATGGACAAGACCCAATCCTAAGCATAGCTCAAAGATCGTGTAGTTCGTTTGCTAGAGCTTTTCCAATGTCAAGTATCTTTTCCTTAGACCATGAGATCGTGCAAATCCCGGATACCGTAGGAGTACTTTGGGTGTGCCAAACGTCACAACGTAACTGGGTGACTATAAAGGTGCACTACGGGTATCTCCGAAAGTGTCTGTTGAGTTGGCACGGATCGAGACTGGGATTTGTCACTCCGTATGACGGAGAGGTATCTCTGGGCCCACTCAGTAATGCATCATCATAATAAGCTCAATGTGACTAAGGAGTTAGCCACGGGATCATGCTGTTGGTTATTGACCGGAGGGGCGTCTCGGTCATGTCTGCATGCCTCCCGAACCCGTAGGGTCTACACACTTAAGGTTCGGTGACGCTAGGGTTGTAGAGATATTAGTATGCAGAAACCCGAAAGTTGTTCGGAGTCCTGGATGAGATCCCAGACGTCACGAGGAGTTCCGGAATGGTCCGGAGGTGAAGAATTATATATAGGAAGTCCAGTTTCGGCCACCGGAAAAGTTTCGGGGGTTATCGGTATTGTACCGGGAACACCGGAAGGGTCCCGGGGGTCCACCGGGTGGGGCCACCTATCCCGGAGGGCCCCATGGGCTGAAGTGGGAAGGGAACCAGCCCTTAGTGGGCTGGGGCGCCCCCCTTGGGCCTCCCCCTGCGCCTAGGGTTGGAAACCCTAGGGGTGGGGGGCGCCCCACTTGCCTTGGGAGGCAAGCCACCCCCTTGGCCGCCGCCCCCCCTCAGATGGGATCTCCAGGGTGGCTGGCGCCCCCCCAGGACCCCTATAAATAGTGGGGGGGAGGGAGGGCAGCAAGATAATAGCCCCTGGCGCCTCCCTCTCCCCCTGCAACACCTCTCCCTCTCGCGGAAGCTTGGCGAAGCCCTGCCGAGATCCCGCTACATCCACCACCACGCCGTCGTGCTGCTGGATCTCCATCAACCTCTCCTTCCCCCTTGCTGGATCAAGAAGGAGGAGACATCACTGCTCCGTACATGTGTTGAACGCGGAGGTGCCGTCCGTTCGGCACTCGGTCATCGGTGATTTGGATCACGGCGAGTACGACTCCATCAACCTCGTTCATTGGAACGCTTCCGCTCGCGATCTACAAGGGTATCTAGATGCACTCCTTTCCCCTCGTTGCTACTATACTCCATAGATGGATCTTGGTGATGCATAGAAAATTTTAAAATTCTGCTACGATCCCCAACAGTGGCATCATGAGCCCGGCCTATGCGTAGTTACTATGCACGAGTAGAACACAAAGCAGTTGTGGGCGTAGATGTTGCCAATTCTTCTTGCCGCTACTAGTCTTATCTTGTTTCTGCGGTATTGTGGGATGAAGCGGCCCGGACCGACCTTACACATACGCTTACATGAGACAGGTTCCACCGACTGACATGCACTAGTTGCATAAGGTGGCTAGCGGGTGTCTGTCTCTCCCACTTTAGTCGGAACGGATTCGATGAAAAGGGTCCTTATGAAGGGTAAATAGAAATTGGCATATCACGTTGTGGTTTTACGTAGGTAAGAAACGTTCTTGCTAGAAACCTATACAAGCCACGTAAAAACTTGCAACAACAATTAGAGGACGTCTAACTTGTTTTTGCAGCATGTGCTATGTGATGTGATATGGCCAGAAGATGTGATGAATGATATATGTGATGTATGAGATTGATCATATTCTTGTAATAGGAATCACGACTTGCATGTCGAAGAGTATGACAACCGGCAGGAGCCATAGGAGTTGTCTTTATTTTTTGTATGACCTGCGTGTCATTGAATAACGCCATGTAAATTACTTTACTTTATTGCTAAACGCGTTAGCCATAGAAGTAGAAGTAATCGTTGGCGTGACAACTTCATGAAGACACAATGATGGAGATCATGACGATGGAGATCATGGTGTCATGCCGGTGACGAAGATGATCATGGTGCCCCGAAGATGGAGATCAAAGGAGCAAAATGATATTGGCCATATCATGTCACTATTTGATTGCATGAGATGTTTATCATGTTTTGCATCTTATTTGCTTAGAATGATGGTAGTAAGTAAGATGATCCCTTATAATAATTTCAAGAAAGTGTTCCCCCTAACTGTGCACCGTTGCGAAGGTTCGTTGTTTTGAAGCACCACGTGATGATCGGGTGTGATAGATTCTAACGTTCGCATACAACGGGTGTTGACGAGCCTAGCATGTACAGACATGGCCTCGGAACACACGCAATACACTTAGGTTGACTTGACGAGCCTAGCATGTACAGACATGGCCTTGGAACACGGAGGACCAAAAGGTCGAGCATGAGTCGTATAGAAGATATGATCAACATGGAGATGTTCACCGATCTTGACTAGTCCGTCTCACGTGATGATCGGACACGGCCTAGTTAACTCGGATCATGTTTCACTTAGATGACTAGAGGGATGTCTATCTGAGTGGGAGTTCATTGAATAATTTGATTATATGAACTTAATTATCATGAACTTAGTCTAAAATCTTTACAATATGTCTTGTAGATCAAATGGCCCACGTTGTCCTCAACTTCAACGCGTTCCTAGAGAAAACCAAGCTGAAAGATGATGGCAGTAACTATACGGACTGGGTCCGGAACCTGAGGATCATCCTCATAGCTGCCAAGAAAGATTATGTCCTAGAAGCACCGCTAGGTGAAGCACCAATCCCAGAGAACCAAGACGTTATGAATGCTTGGCAATCACGTGCTGATGATTACTCCCTCGTTCAGTGCGGCATGCTTTACAGCTTAGAACCGGGTCTCCAAAAGCGTTTTGAGAAACATGGAGCATATGAGATGTTCGAAGAGCTGAAAATGGTTTTCCAAGCTCATGCCCGGGTCGAGAGATATGAAGTCTCCGACAAGTTCTTCAGCTGTAAAATGGAGGAAAATAGTTCTTTTAGTGAGCACATACTCAGAATGTCTGGGTTGCACAACCGCTTGTCTCAGCTGGGAGTTAATCTCCCGGATGACGCGGTCATTGACAGAATCCTTCAGTCGCTTCCACCAAGCTACAAGAGCTTTGTGATGAACTTCAATATGTAGGGGATGGAAAAGACCATTCCTGAGGTATATTCGATGCTGAAATCAGCGGAGGTGGAGATCAGAAAGGAACATCAAGTGTTGATGGTGAATAAAACCACTAAGTTCAAGAAAGGCAAGGGCAAGAAGAACTTCAAGAAGGACGGCAAGGGAGTTGCCGTGCCCGGTAAGCTAGTTACCGGGAAGAAGCCAAGGAATGGACCCAAGCCTGAGACTGAGTGCTTTTATTGCAAGGGAAGTGGTCACTGGAAGCGGAACTGGCCCAAATACTTAGCGGACAAGAAGGCCGGCAACACCAAAGGTATATGTGATATACATGTAATTGATGTGTACCTTACCAGTACTCGTAGTAGCTCCTGGGTATTTGATACCGGTGCGGTTGCTCACATTTGTAACTCAAAACAGGAACTGCGGAATAAACGGAGACTGGCAAAGGACGAGGTGACGATGCGCGTCGGGAATGGTTCCAAGGTCGATGTGATCGCCGTCGGCACGCTACCTCTGCATCTACCTACGGGATTAGTTTTAAACCTCAATAATTGTTATTTAGTGCCAGCTTTAAGCATGAACATTGTATCTGGATCTCGTTTAATTCGAGATGACTACTCATTTAAATCCGAGAATAATGGTTGTTCTATTTATATGAGAGATATGTTTTATGGTCATGCCCCGCTCGTCAATGGTTTATTCTTGATGAATCTCGAACGTGATGTTACACATATTCATAGTGTGAATACCAAAAGATGTAAAGTTGATAACGATAGTCCCACATACTTGTGGCACTGCCGCCTTGGTCACATTGGTGTCAAGCGCATGAAGAAGCTCCATGCAGATGGACTTTTGGAGTCTCTTGATTACGAATCATTTGACACGTGCGAACCATGCCTCATGGGTAAGATGACCAAGACTCTGTTCTCCGGAACAATGGAGCGAGCAACCAACTTATTGGAAATTATACATACCGATATGTGCGGTCCAATGAGTGTTGAGGCTCGTGGAGGATATCGTTATGTTCTCACTCTCACTGATGACTTAAGTAGATATGGGTATGTCTACCTAATGAAACACAAGTCTGAAACCTTTGAAAAGTTCAAGGAATTTCAGAGTGAGATTGAGAATCAACGTGACAGAAAAATAAAATTCTTACGATCAGATCGTGGTGGAGAATATTTAAGTCACGAATTTGGTGCGCACTTAAGGAAATGTGGAATTGTTTCACAACTCACGCCGCCTGGAACACCTTAGTGAAATGGTATGTCCGAACGTCGTAATCGCACTCTATTGGATATGGTGCGATCTATGATGTCTCTTACCGATTTACCGCTCTCATTTTGGGGCTATGCTTTAGAGACTGCCGCATTCACTTTAAATAGGGCTCCGTCGAAATCCGTTGAGACGACACCGTATGAGTTATGGTTTGGGAAGAAACCTAAGCTGTCGTTTCTAAAAGTTTGGGGATGCGATGCTTATGTCAAGAAACTTCAACCTGAAAAGCTCCAACCCAAGTCGGAGAAATGCGTCTTCATAGGATACCCTAAGGAAACCATTGGGTATACCTTCTACCTCAGATCCGAAGGCAAGATCTTTGTTGCCAAGAATGGGTCCTTTCTGGAGAAAGAGTTTCTCTCGAAAGAAGTGAGTGGGAGGAAAGTGGAACTTGATGAGGTGATAGTCACCCCTTCTGAACCGGAAAGTAGCGCAGCGCGGGAAGATGTTCCTGTGGTGCCTACACCGACTGGGGAGGAAGTTAATGATGATGATCATGAAGCTTCGGATCAAGTTACTGCTGAACTTCGTAGGTCCACAAGGACACGTTCCGCACCAGAGTGGTACGGCAACCCTGTCCTGGAAATCATGTTGTTAGACAACGGTGAACCTTCGAACTATGAAGAAGCGATGGCGGGCCCGGATTCCGACAAATGGCTAGAAGCCATGAAATCCGAGATAGGATCCATGTATGAAAACGAAGTATGGACTTTGACTGACTTGCCCGATGATCGGCGAGCCATAGAAAATAAATGGATCTTTAAGAAGAAGACAGACGCGGATGGTAATGTGACCATCTATAAGGCTCGACTTGTCGCTAAGGGTTATTGACAAGTTCAAGGGGTTGACTACGATGAGACTTTCTCACCCGTAGCGAAGCTGAAGTCCGTCCGAATCATGTTAGCAATTGCCGCATTCTATGATTATGAGATATGGCAAATGGACGTCAAAACGGCATTCCTTAACGGCTTTCTTAAGGAAGAATTGTATATGTTGCAGCCGGAAGGTTTTGTCGATCCTAAGAATGCTAACAAGGTATGCAAGCTCCAGCGCTCCATCTATGGGCTGGTGCAAGCATCTCGGAGTTGGAACATTCGTTTTGATGAGATGATCAAAGCGTTTGGGTTTACACAGACTTATGGAGAAGCCTGTGTTTACAAGAAAGTGAGTGGGAGCTCTGTAGCATTTCTCATATTATATGTGGATGACATACTATTGATGGGAAATGATATAGAATTCTTGGAAAGTATAAAGGCCTATTTGAATAAGTGTTTTTCAATGAAGGACCTTGGAGAAGCTGCTTATATATTAGGCATCAAGATCTATAGAGATAGATCAAGACGCCTCGTTGGTCTTTCACAGAGTACGTACCTTGACAAGATATTGAAGAAGTTCAATATGGATCAGTCCAAGAAGGGGTTCTTGCCTGTATTGCAAGGTGTGCAATTGAGCACGGCTCAATGCCCGACCACGGCAGAAGATAGAGAAAAGATGAGTGTCATCCCCTATGCCTCGGCCATAGGGTCTATTATGTATGCCATGCTGTGTACCAGACCTGATGTAAACCTTGCCGTAAGTTTGGTAGGAAGGTACCAAAGTAATCCCGGCATGGAACACTGGACAGCGGTCAAGAATATCCTGAAGTACCTGAAGAGGACTAAGGATATGTTTCTCGTTTATGGAGGTGACGAAGAGCTCGTCGTAAAGGGTTACGTCGACGCTAGCTTCGACACAGATCTGGATGACTCGAAGTCACAAACCGGATACGTGTATATTTTGAATGGAGGGGCAGTAAGCTGGTGCAGTTGCAAGCCAAGCGTCGTGGCGGGATCTACATGTGAAGCGGAGTACATGGCAGCCTCAGAGGCAGCACAAGAAGCAGTCTGGATAAAGGAGTTCATTACTGACCTAGGGGTGATTCCCAATGCGTCGGGCCCGATGACTCTCTTCTGTGACAACACTGGAGCTATTGCCCTTGCCAAGGAGCCTAGGTTTCACAGGAAGACCAGGCATATCAAGCGTCGCTTCAACTCCATTCGTGAAAGTGTTCAAAATGGAGACATAGATATTTGTAAAGTACAGACGGACCTGAATGTAGCAGATCCGTTGACTAAACCTCTCCCTAGAGCAAAACATGATCAACACCAGAACGCTATGGGTGTTCGATTCATCATAATGTAACTATATTATTGATTCTAGTGCAAGTGGGAGACTGTTGGAAATATGCCCTAGAGGCAATAATAAATGGTTATTATTATATTTCTTTGTTCATGATAATTATCTATTGTTCATGCTATAATTGTGTTATCCGGAAATCATAATACATGTGTGAATACATAGACCACAACGTGTCCCTAGTAAGCCTCTAGTTGACTAGCTCGTTGATCAACAGATAGTCATGGTTTCCTGACTCTGGACATTGGATGTCATTGATAACGGGATCACATCATTAGGAGAATGATGTGATGGACAAGACCCAATCCTAAGCATAGCTCAAAGATCGTGTAGTTCGTTTGCTAGAGCTTTTCCAATGTCAAGTATCTTTTCCTTAGACCATGAGATCGTGCAACTCCCGGATACCGTAGGAGTACTTTGGGTGTGCCAAACGTCACAACGTAACTGGGTGACTATAAAGGTGCACTACGGGCATCTCCGAAAGTGTCTGTTGAGTTGGCACGGATCGAGACTAGGATTTGTCACTCCGTATGACGGAGAGGTATCTGTGGGCCCACTCGGTAATGCATCATCATAATGAGTTCAATGTGACTAAGGAGTTAGCCAGGGGATCATGCATTACGGTACGAGTAAAGAGACTTGCCGGTAACGAGATTGAACAAGGTATTGGGATACCGACGATCGAATCTCGGGCAAGTAACATACCGATTGACAAAGGGAATTGTATACGGGATTGATTGAATCCTCGACATCGTGGTTCATCCGATGAGATCATCGTGGAACATGTCGGAGCCAACATGGGTATCCAGATCCCGCTATTGGTTATTGACCGGAGAGGCATCTCGGTAATGTCTGCATGTCTCCCGAACCCATAGGGTCTACACACTTAAGGTTCGGTGACGCTAGGGTTGTAGAGATATTAGTATGCGGAAATCCGAAAATTGTTCGGAGTCCTGGATGAGATCCCGGACGTCACGAGGAGTTCCGGAATGGTCCGGAGGTGAAGAATTATATATAGGAAGTCTAGTTTCGGACACCGGGAAATTTTTGGGGGTTATCGGTATTGTACCGGGACCACCGGAAGGGTCCCGGGGGTCCACCGGATGGGGCCACCTATCCCGGAGGGCCCCATGGGCTGAAGTGGGAAGGGAACCTGCCCTTAGTGGGCTGGGGCGCCCCCCTTGGGCCTCCCCCTGCGCCTAGGGTTGGAAACCCTAGGGGTGGGGGGCTCCCCACTTGCCTTGGGGGGCAAGCCACCCCCTGGCCGCCGCCCCCCCTCAGATGGGATCCCCAGGGTGGCCGGCGCCCCCCCAGGACCCCTATAAATAGTGGGGGGAGGGAGGGCAGCAAGATAACAGCCCCTGGCGCCTCCCTCTCCCTTGCAACACCTCTCCCTCTCGCAGAAGCTTGGCGAAGCCCTGCCGAGATCCCGCTACATCCACCACCACGCCATCGTGCTGCTGGATCTCCATCAACCTCTCCTTCCCCCTTGCTAGATCAAGAAGGAGGAGACGTTGCTGCTCCGTACGTGTGTTGAACGCGGAGGTGCCGTCCGTTCGGCACTCGCCAGATGGACTGATGTCCTGGCAGCCGAAGAATACGGCCTCAGACGCCCAGCCAAGAGTTACCCAAAGTGAAGGCTGCTACCCCAGTTCGATGAAGAGGTGCCGATCCCATACCTCCCTCGCGTAATGCGGCCGATCGACCACTACGCGGTAGGAAAAGTGCGGCGGACCGACCACCACGTGGTCGGGATAGAGCGACAACTCAGGCCGAACAGCAGCCTGCCCCACCGCCTCGTAAAAATAGAGACGAAACATCTCGGGGTCATACATACGACCTCCGGCAGACCCTGGATAGTAGAGCAGGACATACCCGATCGATTTATGGATCGCGGGGACGTCCCTCGACACGTGATGATGGTTACCTATTTGGGCGTGACAAACCTAGTCACACCCGAGCTAATAACCGCAGACAAACTCCATCGGAGCTACGGCGCAATGCGGCCAGATATTGAGGCGCCGCACACCCTCTCTGCTTCACTGATGAAGTAATCGACCATGAATTCCCCGAAGGGTTCAAACCTGTCAATATTGAATCATACGACGGAACAACCAACCCTGCGGTATGGATCGAGGATTTGATTCTCCACATTCACATGGCCCGCGGAGATGACCTCCATGCTATCAAATACCTACCACTAAAGCTTAAAGGGCCAGCCCGACACTGGTTAAATAGCCTACCTGAAAATTCCATCGGCAGCTGGGAGGACTTGGAAGAAGCTTTTCTTGACAACTTCCAAGGTACATACGTCCGGCCACCAGATGCGGATGACTTAAGTCACATAGTCCAACAGCCTGGAGAGTCAGCCAGGAAATTCTGGACTAGATTCCTAACTAAAAAGAACCAGATCGTCGACCGTCCCGATGCAGAAGCCCTAGCGGCCTTTAAACATAGCATCCGCGACGAATGGCTCGCCCACCACCTCGGCCAAGAAAAGCCGAAATCTATGGCCGCCCTCACGGCCCTCATGACCCGCTTTTGTGCGGGTGAGGACAGTTGGCTGGCTCATAGTAAAAATACGGTCAGCGAGGCAGGCCCCTCCGAGGCCAAAAATAGCAACAGCAAGCTCCGACGCAGTAGAAACAAACGCTGAAGCAATGGCGATAACACCAATGAAACTGCTGTAAACACCGGATTCAGCGGCTCCAAGTCCGATCAGCGGAAAAAGCCGTATCACAGAAACAGTCAGGGACCATCCAGCTTGGACCGCATACTCGATCGTCCGTGCCAGATACATGGCACCCCAGACAAACCAGCCAATCATACCAACAGGGATTGTTGGGTCTTCAAACAGGACGGCAAGTTAAACGCCGAGAACAAGGAAAAGGGATCGCAAAGTGAGGATGATGATGAAGAGCCCCGGCAATCGAACTCAGGGGGGCAGAAGAAGTTCCCCCCTCAAGTCAAAACAGTGAACATGATATATGCTACACACATACCCAAAAGGGAGCGCAAGCGTGCACTAAGGGACATTTATGCGATAGAGCTAGTCGCTCCAAAATTCAACCCATGGTCATCGTGCCCGATCACTTTTGCTCGTCGGGATCATCCGACCAGTATCCGGCATGGCGGATCAGCCGCACTAGTCCTGGACCCGATCATTGATGGATTCCACCTAACGTGAGTCCTCATGGACGGTGGTAGCAGCCTCAATCTGCTCTATCAAGACACAGTGCGCAAAATGAGCATTAATCCATCAAGGATCAAGCCAACGAAGACTACCTTCAAAGGAGTCATACCAGGTGTAGAGGCCCGCTGTACGGGCTCAATCACACTAGAGGTTGTCTTCGGATCCCCTGACAACTTCCGAAGCGAAGAGTTAATCTTCGACATCGTCCCATTCCGCAGTGGTTATCACGCACTGCTCGGATGGACTGCATTTGCTCGGTTCAACGCGGTTCCGCACTATGCTTTTCTTAAGCTCAAGATGCCCGGTCCACATGGCGTCACAATGGTCAACGGAAACACGGAATGCACCCTCCGTACAGAGGAGCACACCGCCGCCCTAGCAGTAGAAGTACGGAGCGGCCTTCTCAAGCAGAACCGTAATCCAGCTGCCGAGCCCCTGGACATCGTAAAGAGGGTCCGAACTACGCTGCAACAGGACAACTCGGCTCATCAGGAGCTCGATTAGCAATTTGGCCTCCGTCCCAGCCCTGATCAGGTAGTGGCATTCGTACCACACGTGCATAATTATGCACATGAAATCCCACGGGCATCGACGGAGGCACAACTAGCTTGTGATCCACAGTACGGCTTGACTGCTCCTGGACACACATACTTTCACTGTCTCTTTTCTGCTTTTTAGGTTTCTTTTCCAGAAGCCTTCCCTGACGACTTGATCACGGGTCCTTTCAAAGGACAAATACACCAAGCCGGCAGTCAGCTCGGACGTAGAGGGGAATTTCTAAGTGGTTTCTTAAACAACCACTCTACCTGTCTCCAGGGTCCCACGCGCAGCTCTCCCTTGGTCGTGGCATGCCAAATAGCCCGTTGCCTATCACACTACTTGTACCAATGCGCTTTGACATATTAATCAAATCATAATGGAAACAGATTGCGGCCCAAATTTTAGGGCCCCTGCTTATTGCTCCTTTTCTGTTTTCCTTTTTTACTATTAATAAGCTTATCAGATAGCACCCGTACACTGTGATACGTTTCACTTTGCCAGGGGCTTCATAGCGCCCCGCACTATGGCAACAAAGTCCGAACACTTTTTACAGTATAGTTCGGCACCCCGAATTTAGCACTATATGCATTGGCTCCGAATCATGTCTTTGGTCAATAGTTGGGTTGCCCGGCTCCTGTGCTTGCTAGCTTACGTTCCGCTATATCGGCTAAGGTAGTAAAGGGAGAACTACTGCGATTGTGCCCAGGTTTATCCAAATGAGCACCTCAGTAGAGAAAGCCGAAAACTGACTGTCATGATGCGGCGAGAGCCGGTCAGCTGTTCGGAGGTTGCAAATCGTTGGAGATTTCTTCCGTGTTACGCGAATGATCGGTACTTCCCGATCAGACGCTTATAGCACTCTCATTCGGAAACTAGGGGCTACGTCCATGTTTTTATTGTTGAACTCCTATGGCTAAGTGAGGGCGTTAAAGCCGAATAGTCTTGTTGCCTGGTTCGTTGCGCTAAACAACTCCTTCAAGGACCATATAATTGGATCAAGATTGTTTAGATTCCATCCCGAACACCTCCGTACTACCTACGTGGGGGCAGAAGCCAACGACTGGCCAACCCTAGATTTCATACAACACGGCCGCACAGGAGGTAAAATTAAAAACATAACAATCATTATATTACAAACCCACTTTGTTTCATCATACAAGGCAAAGACAACACGAATGTATTCATTCAAAAATAATGTCCTGCCCACACTGCATTGCCACAATGCGAGACCCCTCCAGGACATCCGCAAAATAGCGCTTGGGTGTGCGGTGCTCCTTGCCCTCTGGCAGCCCCCTGGCCAGCTCGACGGCGTTCACCTTCGCCCACCACATCTTGCAACGGGCGAAGGCCATACGCGCACCTTCAATGCAGACCGATCGCTTGACAACGTCCGACCGAGGACAGGCGTTCACCAGCCGCCGCACGAGTCCGAAGTAGCTGCCGGGCATAGCTTCGGCTGGCCACAGACGGATTATCAAATCCTTCATGGCTAGTTCGGCCACCCTATGCAGCTCCACCAGCTGTTTCAGCTGATCGGTGAGGGGCACGGGATGCTCCGGCACAAGATATTGCGACCAGAACAGCTTCTCCATGGAGCTCCCTTCTTCGGCTCGGAAGAACTCCGCGGGGTCGGACACACTTTGCGGTAGATCAGCAAAAGCCCGTGGAGAACTCCGAATCCGGGTTAGTAAAAGATACTTCCTCTTTGCATATTTGCTTTGCATACTGAATGCCTTACCCGCCGCGATCTTCCTCGCCTCTTGGATCTCTTGGATGGCGCCCTGGGCCTCATTCCGGGCCGTCTCCGTGCTCTGACGAGCCTTGGAAAGTTCGGCCTCTTTAGCCGATGCATCACGCTCCAAGGTCTCGCACTTCTTCACCGCGTCATGGAGCTCTTGTTGGACCTCGTTGACCCGGGCCTTGAGCTTCTTGCGAGCAGCCTGCTCCTTGACGGCCTTCCCCTCGGCTTCGCCCATGGCCTTTTTCAGGGCCTCGACCTCGGTCGTTACTCCTATTTATATCAAGACACTTTGGTCAATGTATAACATACCACTCTTTCCGAATACTTCTTGGGTTATTACATACCTTGATTCTCATGGAGCTGCCTCTTCACCTGGCCGAGCTCGTCCTCGTCCTTCTCCAGTCTCCGCTTAAGTTCGGAGACTTTGGCAGCATGTGAGGCCACGGACAACAGCGACGCCTACATATTCATTCCCGACAAATTCGGATTAGTTGCCTACAATAAAGAATTGACCCCCTGTCTGGCTTTTCTTTCCGAACACCTGACAGTGTCTCAGGGGATACTGGCTATATCGGGATTTTTACGTCGCTTACCTCAAACCTGTCAGCAGGCTGCTGCAGGCTTCGGTCAGTCCGCTCTTGGCAGACTGGACCCTCTGAATCACCGTACCCAGAAGGATACGATACTCATCCACAATGGAGGCGCCTCGAAGCACTTCCACTAGATTATCAGGCACCCCTGGTTGGACAGGGGCCACCGGCGGAATGGGCGCACCCCCCTCTTTTAAAGGAGGTCGCTCGCCGGATTCCAGAGCCGTACGGGTCTCCATAACCATATTTGGCTGAGGGCCGAACTGCATACGACCCTCCTCGCCAGTCTCCGTGGGGATTTGCTCCCCCGCATGTCCGGCGGTAGAGGTTTCGCCCTCTGGCGACCCTTGACAGCATCTGGAGCCTCTCCTCGGCCTGGAACGGTCCTTCGGGACAACACCTCGGTGTCGTCCATGGCCTTGGGAGAGTGAGCGGTCGGCGGTGACATGCTGGCCATCTCCTTGGAGTCCAGCAAACCTCCTGACGAGGATCGCTGGAAGCTATCGTGGGCCGGACTGAAATAACACAACTAACCATGTTAATACAATGAGGAGAAGAGGTTGGATATATGGATACGCATGAATCGTAGTACTTACGATGCGGCCTGAGGCTTAGCGCGGGAGCGGCGCTCCGGACTACTGTCGACATCCCATATGGAGTTATCCGCAAGGGAGCCCTTCCTCTTCTTGGGCGTCCCCACCTCCAGATTCGTGGAGGCCGCCCTCTTCTCCCTCCCCTCATCGCGGGGAGGTATCTCCTCCTCCTCCTCCTCCTCGTCGTCCTTAGGGAAGGAGGAACGGGTCTCTTCATCTTCGGACGTCACGTCCGAAGTGCCCTTACGACGGGGGCCACCTTTGGTCCCCTTGGCCTTCTTCTCCAGCGCCTTATAGGGCGCCGGCACCAGCATCTTTGCTAAACGCGGGATGACTGGTTCTTCAGGCAGCAGAGCCGGACACTGGATCCGCTTCGCCCTCTTCATCCATTCCTGGAAAAGCAATGACAGTAAAAGTTCGGATATCTTCCTTAAAGCAGACAAGTAGAGGACGTGTTGAAAACTCATCTCGCTGGCGGGGTGGTTAATGTCGTGCCCACGGTCCGAATCCGTGGCTGGCGATGTCTCGTTGCCCTTGAAGAGCAATTTTCAAGCGTCTTCGTGACTGGTCTCGAAGAGCCTCTTCAGGGTATGGTGCTTCGGATTGAACTTCCATAGCGGGAGGCTTCGTCTTTGGCATGGGAGAATCCGGCGAACTAGCATCACCTGGATTATATCAACCACTTTGACATTCTTGTCCACCATGCTTTGAACGCACGTCTGAAGCGCTATCAGCTCGTCTGACGAACACCAGTTCGGGCTCTTCTCGACCCAGGAGGTAAGACGGATTGGAGCACCGGAGTTAAATTTGGTGGTTGCAGCCCAGTTGGTGCCGCGGGGTTCTGTGATGTAGAACCATTCACTACAAAAAAAAGACACATCCGTGACATTTTGGGCCGAACGAAAAAAAATTCTGTCATACATATGACACTTCTATGACGATAATTGTGACAAAACCCGGTATCATCATAGATGTGGTGGGCTCCTACTTCTATGACAAAAAATCATGACAGAAAATGGGCTTTTCGTCCTGGGCGGGCCGGAGACGCAGCTGCATGACATTCTTTGGGCCGTCCATGACGGAAAAAACCATGGTAGAAGCGAGGGCGAGGAAAATTTCGGGGAGTTCCCGGTTACGGTGGGAGGTCAGGGGCCGAGCGATGCGCGTTTCTCTCGTACACGTACGCGCGTGTGTGCGAGGCGTTGGCTCTAACTGAACCCGAGCGAAGCGTTGGGCTCTAACTGAACCTGAGCGATTGCACTGCAGGCTACGCGTTACTGAACCCGAGCGATCGATCGATGGCTGTTAACTGAACCAGATCGAGCGATTCCTTCGCTACTGCTGCTAACTGAAGCCGATCGATGCTTCCTCTGGATGAACAGTGAGCGTTGCTGGGGGAGTTTGGATGAACAGTTCCCGATGGGGGTGGATGAACAGGACCCCGTGGTGTTGCCTCTGGATGAACAGGACCCCGATCAATCGAGCCGGTTGGGGCTGGATGAATAGGAGCCCGTGGAGGGCAGGATGAATAGGACCACCCCGTGGAGGGCAGAATGAACAGTACACGGTGGAGGGCTGGATGAACAGTAGCCCATGGAGGGGTGGTTGAACAGGAGCCCGTGGAGAGGGCTGGTTGAACAGTAGCCGGTGGAGTAGCGCGTGGTGGAGGCTGGATGAACAGGAGCCCGTGGATGAACAGTCGCAAGTGGAGGCTGGAGGAGGTCGACGATGGATGAACAGTAGCCCGTGGAGGCTGGAGGGGGTCGACGGTGGAGATGAACAGTGTCCCGTGGAGTCCCGTTTTGCGGTACGCCACCCCCCTCCTGATGAACAGGACCCCCGTTTCGACCGTAGGAGGTCCGTTTCGTCTGTTTTGCGGTACGCCACACCCCTCCCGATCAACAGGACCCCCATTTCGACCGTAGGAGGTCCGTTTCATCCGTTTTGCGGTACGCCAGACCCCTCCCGATGAACAGGATCCCGTTTCGAACTTGGCCGGTCGAACACAAGGCCGTTTCCTCCGTTCTGCGGTACGCCAGGCCTCGTTTCCATCGCCTGTTCCGTCCAAGCCCTCCCGATGAACACGACCACGCATTCCGTTCCGACCCAGCCGGTTGGCTCCCACTCGTTCCGTTGCCACCCGATGAACACGACGCATTCCGTTGCCTCCCCATGAACATGACGCATTCCGTTGCCTCCCCATGAACACGACGACGACGTTGTTTCTCTGTTCCGACCCAGCCATGTCAACGAGCCCTCGCCGTACGTATGCGCGAGTAGGCGTTCGAGACCCCGCCCGTATGTACACATACGTGGCCATATTTTCTTTCTTGCACCCTGGCCGCTGTACGTATGTGTACATGCTACGTGCGCGCCTCCACGACGACACGTGCGCGCCTCTACATCCACCAGTATATATGTACGTACACGTTCGCGACCAGAATGACAACGCTACGTACGCTTCGACCAGGTGGGTCCCGACTGTCAGGCACTTCCTTGCGTGCGAAGATGTAGCTGGTGGGTCCCAACAGTCAGGGGGCGAATCATTTTTTTGCCTGGACGCACTTCCTTGCGTGCGAAGGTGTAGCTGGTGGGTCCCAGCAGTCAGGGGGGGAACGTTTTTTTCGCGAAATACGGTGGCCCGTCCGGTGGGTCCCCACTGTCAGGTGGAGGAATAATTATTTTGCGCGTAATAAGGAAGCACTTCCTTGCTGCGGCCGTGGACCCAGCTGTCAGCGTCTCCACGCACAGTACTCTTCCGATGGAAGTCGGTCGTTGACCACATTGACCACGCCGCGCCGAGAGCACCACGGCGGTGGACGACGGCGAGGCCTAGGAAGGGGACGACACGGAGGCAGGGAAGACTCGGCAGTTGTTTCCCACGCGGAGGGGAGTATGACTGTACGAGGGTTTACTGGTTCGTCTGCCGTCGCCGGAGAATAACAGCAGGTGTGGGTGAGTAGAGGGATGGCTAGGCCAGCGATGGGAGTACGGTGGGGCAGTGAGGCCTGCGCGGCAGCACAGCCGGCCGCGAGAAGGAGAGAGCAGGCAGTCCCGCCGGCGCTTGTTTGAGCGGCTGGAGCAGGAAGAGCAGAGATTGAAGAAGCACGACGGCCGTTGGATGGACATCCAACAGTCAGTGCTTGTGCTTCAACCTCAAATCTGTGGAAAACAGCATACAGCCCATCTTCCATTATTTCTAATAATTTACAGCCCATTTTCTATTTCTTAAGGGTTTTTTTGGAGCCCATATTCTTTTTGTTAGCATTACAGCCCATATTGTGGCCACGGTTAAAAAATTATACGAAATTTTGCATATTTCGGTGCGGTCCGAACTGTTTTTAATCCCGAAATTTCGACTCACATTCAAACTGATTTTAAAAATAAATGTATATCAATATAAAATCCAACAAATTCTCCATGCATAAAAATTAATGTAATTTAAAATCTTGAAATGAAAAAAAAGATATTTGAAACTAATTGCCGGTTTGATGTGTTTTAAAAATGTACAGCCCATTTCTCATTACTGATGGGCCATTTTCTCGGCCAGCCGAATGAAAGCTCTCCTCATCTTGAAAGATTTGCAGCCCAACAGGCCTGACAAAGCGACTTACTTGGCAAATCACAAAAAAAACTGGGCTGTGGTCATGGACCCAGCTGTCAGCCTCTCCACGTACAGTACTCTTCCGCTGGAAGTCGCTCCTTGACCACGTTGACCACGTCGCGCGGAGAGCACCACGGCAGTGGACGACGGCGAGGCCTAGGAAGGGGACGATGCGGAGCCGGGGAAGACGCGGCAGTGGAAGCCCGCACGGAGAGGAGTACAAGGGTTCACTGGTTCGGCTGCGGTGTGAGGCTGCCGTCGCCGCAGGGCCTGGCCAGCGGTGGGAATAGTAGGGGGCGGTGAGGCCTCTGCGGCAGCACAGCCGGCCACGGGAGGCAGGAGCATGCGGCACGACCGGCGCTGCTTTGGGCGGCTGGAGCAAGAAGACCAGAGGTTAAAGAAGCACTACGGCCGTTGGATGGACATCTTACGGTCACTGGACCTAGAATCGTTCATATTGACTAAGTTGACAAAGCCCTTCATCCCCGTCAACTTAGTAGGCCCACAAGTCAGCCCCCACCAAGGTGGGTCCCAGCTAGCCGGGGAGTATTCATTTTTTTGTGCGTAATAAGGAGGCACTTCCGGTGGGTCCGAGCTGACAGCAGGGGGAACGTTTTTTCGCGAAATACGGTGGCCCGTCCGGTGGGTCCCAGCAGTCAGGGGGAAATGATTTTTTTGCAAAATACTGGTGGCCCATCCGATGGGTCCCGCTGTCAGGTGGAGGAATAATTATTTTCCGCGTAATAAGGAGGCACTTCCTTGCGGCTGCCGTGGACCCAGCTGTCAGCCTCTCCACGTACAGTACTCTTCCGATGGAAGTCGGACGTTGGCCACATTGACCACGCCGCACCGAGAGCACCACGGCGGTGGACGACGGCAAGGCCTAGGAAGGGGACGACGCGGAGCCGGGAAAGACGCGGCAGTGGATGCCCACGCGGAGAGGAGTACGAGCGTTCATTGGTTCGGCTGCGGTGTGAGGCTGCCGTCGCCGCGGAATAACAGGGGGTGTTGGTGAGTGGAGGGATGGCCTGGCCAGTGGTGGGAGTAGTATGGGGGCGGTGAGGCCTCCGCGGTAGCACAGCTGGCCACGGGAGGCAGGAGCAGGCGGCACGACCGGCGCTGCTTTGGGCGGCTGGAGCAAGAAGACCAGAGGTTGAAGAAGCACGATGGTCGTTGGATGGACATCATATGGTCACTGGAGTATTGACTAAGTTGACAAAGCCCTCCGTCCCCGTCAACTTAGTAGGCCCACAAGTCAGCCCAACAATATGGTGGGTCCCAGCTAGCAGGGGTTATTCATTTTTTTGGGCGTAATAAGGAGGCACTTCCTTGCGTGCGAAGATATAGCTGGTGGGTCCGACCTGTCAGCGGGGGGAACATTTTTTTCGTGAAATACAGAGGCCCTTCCTGTGGGTCCTAGCTGTCAGGTGGAGGAATCATTATTTTGCGCGTAATAAGGAGGCATTTCCTTGCGTGCGGCCGTGGACCCAGCTGTCAGCCTCTCCACGTACAGTCCACTTCCGATGGATGTCGTTCATTGACCATGTTGACCAGACCGCGCCGAGAGCACCAGGGCGGTGGACGACGGCGTGGCCTAGGAAGGGAACGACACGGAGCCAGGGAATACTCGGCAGTTGTTTCCCACGCGGAGGAGTACGAGGGTTTACTAGTTCGTCTGCCGTCGCCGGAGAATAACAGCATGTGTGGGTGAGTAGAGCGATGGCTAGGCCAGCGATGGGAGTACGGTGGGGCGGTGAGTCCTACGCGGCAGCATAGCCGGCCGCGGGAGGAGGGACCAGGCAGTCCCACCGGCGCTTGTTTGAGCGGCTGGAGCATGAAGAGCAGAGATTGAAGAAGCACGACAGCCGTTGGATGGACATCCAACAGTCACTGCTCTCATGTGTTGACTAAGTTGACAGGGTGTTGCGTGTGCGTCAACCTTTTTTTTATGAAAGCATACGCGTCAACCTGTAGTAGGCGCACAAGTCAGCCTCAAATCTGTGGAAAACATCATACAGCCCATCTGCCATTATTTCTAATAATGTACAGCCCATTTGCTAATTCTTAAGAATTTTTTTGGAGCCCATCTTCTTTTTGTTAGCATTACACCCCATATTGTGGCCACGGTTAAAAAGTATACGAAATTTTGCATATTTCGGTGTGGTGAACTGTTTTTAATCCAGAAATATCAATTCGCATTCAAACTATTTTGAAAAATAATTTATATAAATATAAAATCCAAATAATTGTCCACGCATAAAAATCAATGGAATTTCAGATCTTGTAATGAAAAAAATTGAAACTAATTCCCGGTTTGATGTGTTTTAAAAATGTACAGCCCATTTCTGGGCAAACCGAATGAAACTCTCCTCGTCTTGAAAGATTTGCAGCCCAGCAGGGCCGATAAAGCAAGTAGGCCTTGTTTGGGTATTTCTTTAAAAAAATAGAACTGGGCTAGCCATTTTCAGCAAGAAAAAAACACAACTGGGCTCATGATGTGGTAAACATAAATAAAACCCTGGCTAGACGGGCCACAGCTCCCGCACAGATGTTGGATGTCAATCCAACGGCTGGTAGGCAGAATCGTTTGTTGACTGGCTAGTAAGTCGACACCACCTTGGATAGGCTATTTCCTCGCGGGTCCCAAATGTCAGAATCCAAATCTGTCACGGTCATGCAGCCTTTCGTATGAAAATTTACAGCCCATTTGATGTGCTAGTTCGAAATAAGTTTGTGGGTGCTGGTGGGGGCTAATCACTTGGCTTCTGTAATGCACAGTGAGCTCAAGCAGCCGGCGAGAGTGATGTTATTTCCCTTGGTTGGGATTTGTTACAATATTTCACTCTAAATTAAACGAATGGCAAGCCATTTGCCTTGTTTCAAAGAAAATATGACAGTCACAGCCGAGTTGAAAAGGGCAGGAACATCTAACTCCAGCTTACAAACTGTACAAAAGCACGAGGGTTAATTGTTCATCAGGTTTACAAAAAAACTAGATTGAAAAGGGCAACAACATCTAACTCCAGCACTGTTTTCGGCAGTCACAGTAAATGGATCGGTCAGGTCCATAGAATGAACATCCTGGGTCGTAAAATTTACTGGATTATGACCACAATATGTTGTAAATAGAAGCCCGGCATGTTCAGAAGCTCTTTTGCCCACCTGAAACTCCTTTTTTTGCTCTTCGACATACCCATCCGTCAAAACCATGCTGCTGATAAACTTAAGCCTGATGGACAATAGTAACCTCGCATTCAGCAGGAAGAATGTGACAAATCTTATGTTTGCACGGTTGGCTACATATCGTTCTAGCGTTATTGTCTTCAATCGAATCTCATGAGAAGTGAGAAAATCCCGATGCTTACGAATCCACCGATTGGTTATAACTTTCTTACCCCGTCCTGTTGCCTAAATAGACATGAAGATTAAAAACTGTTAAGGTCTAAAAGAAGAGTCTTGAAAGAGCAACAGCTGAACGGTTAATTCTAGTACACTATATGCGGGCTTCCAATGTGCGTGAAATTATCACCTTTATATACAACTTCTCCAGACATGGAAAGCATTGCAGCAAGCCAATAATCTTGTTCAGCTCAAAACTATTCATTTGGATATATAAGATCTTGACAGAATCCAGCACCATTGATAGGCCATCCATGGAGAAACTCTTCATTGAGCATAGAACATAATATTAGTACAAAATGTGTACTCCAAGATGATATATAAATTATGCGCAGAAATTTAAAATGCAGCTTATGGTTACAAGTGTAGATGATAATATAAAGTACCTGAAGAACTGTGGAGCCAAACACCATATTGAAATGAGCACAGAGATCATGTATTACACCCAAGGTCTCCAGTTTAGGCGCAGAGAGGACGGTTATTTGCAATGGTGAATAACTAGAATCAAGGATCAACCTTTGAAGTGAAGGGGCATCTTGGATGATGAGCTGCCTTCCGTCAAAAGAAATTCCAATTCTTACAAGGTTAGGCGACTTTATTTGGAGACAACCAATTCTAACTGTGAAAACAAGCACCAAGCACTACAGCGCAGGGCAACTAGAGTAGATGATGCTGTGCAATGAGGCCTCCGATATACGAACCCGCACAAGTGAAAGTTTCTTGAGAAATGGGAGTCGAAGGTTTAGTACCAGATTGTCTAGTAGGTAGCACAGCGCAAAGGTGGCGGTGTGGAGAGAGGACGAAATCGCAAGATGGACATCGGTGCTGAGGGCACAAGTTCATGGCGTTCGGTATGTGGTATGTGATTTCCAGGGAAATAGTAGAACTCAAGCAGCTGTAGTTCTGTGAATTCAGGGGATTTCAGCCAGGCGTCCACCGTGCAGGGCATGGTATGCTTGCTCAGGTAGCATGACGGGATGCAGAGGCTTTGAACGGAGCCCTGGTGGGAGGAGATGATGGCTCTGGGGATTTCAAAATCATTGAAGAGAGATAGCTGACGACAGTCGAGATTAAGGGGCACGACGCCATAGAGGGCGCCACCGAATTCAGAGGACTTGGGTGCGGCAGAAATCCTTGGTGGGGAGAAGCGAGATGATCTCCCCAAGGATGGCATCCGAGAGATCACTGATGCGGTCCACCCGAGATTCTACAAGTTCCTGGGATCTGGTGGGGGCGGGGTCGCCGCTTCTCCCCGCGCTGCCGGGTGCGGGATCTACAACAGACGTCGCCGCTGGCGGGAGCCTCATCTTCTTGGCGCTGGGGTCAGCCGACTCCATTTTCCTCGAGGGCGTCGCGTCGCGCTCACGGATTTGAGCAGAGTAACGAATGACGAGCCTAGTTGTAGTGCGAGCGAAGAAGAAGGGGAGCTGGGGGTTTTCTGTAGGAGTGAGGAAGAAGGGAAGCTGGGGTTTTCTGTAGGAGTGAGGTGAGGAATTTGGGGGTACGAGTGGAGCGAGCTGACGTGAGGTGGGTGGGAGCGAGGAGGAAGAAGAGCACCCAGGTTTTTTTGGGGGGGATTTTACTATTTACTAGTATGGATGGGCTGTTTTGTCTTGGGCCCAGAGAAACAATTACTACTAGTACAGTGGAGACACTCTACAGCTACCCAGAAAAACAATTACTACTAGTACAGTGGAGACACTCTACCGCTTCTGGCTCCTCCTAGGTCATTGAAACGTCTCCCTCTACTGAATGTCGTTATACTTTTGTTCACCGACATGCGGGCCATGCAGCGCGCGGGCCCAAATGCCATCCACCAAATTAGAAGGCAGTATGCAGGCGGAGAGTCACCCCGGTTGTAGCGCGGCAGTAACGAGCCGTCGTATCACAAAACCCCACCTCCCCGCAGTCTAAGTTTGACGGACGAAGCAACCATCATTTCACTCTTTGCTGAATCCCCTTGTCCCTCACCGTCTTCAAGAAAGGCAACACTCGCATCTGCCACTGTTCTTCTCTCCGAACGAAGGGAAGGTAAGCGGATCCGTGATGTTGGTATATTTTCGTTCAGAGAAAAAAAAAGAACTTTTGCAAAGCAGTAACCGATCATCACTCTCTTTTTTGTTTCATTATCATTGCGATTGTGTTTTCCTTTCAGTGGTCTCCTAGTATTCGTCAGTTTCATGATGGACCAAGGAGAACCAGGCAAAGATCTGCCGATATTGGAGCAGACGCGGGAGGCTGATCCCCACGAGACAGAGAGCTCCAAGAAGATGGAGGCAACCACCGAGCCGACCCCAGATACGCTCACGGCCACTACTGAGATGGTCAACGCCCCGTTTGAGGTTACAACCCCCGTGGCACTGCAGGAGCAGTTTTCCCCCTTCGAGGATGTGTCCCCCCCCCCACTGAGCTGCCCAAGGTGATTTCCTTCTTTGCCGATCTCGATTGTGGTTTTTCATCTAAGTATGTGGTGATTTTTTTAGAAAAGGAAGTATGTGGTGATTAATAATGCAAAATTTTATTAGCTTCGATGCCATGCTATACATAGTGGTTTAAATAACTTGTGTTTCTTATACTGAAAAGTAATTCAGAATTTGTTTCTGTTTCAATTAGAGCCCTGATGCAGACAAGGATTGTGTGGTTGTACATGTCACTCGCTATGAGGCGGACGACCTGAATATACGCACTGGGAAAACAGAGTTCTTAGGCTGTTGGATCCTGGAAGCCATTTGCGGTTATACCAATGAAGAGTTGTATTCCAGCCTCACTGTTGTCAGGCGTGTTGTCCAGGGTGTACTGAAGCACAAGAAGTTCAAAGCTACTCCTTCGTTTGTGAGGCATACTATTCTTGTCAAGCTTACGCAGGAAGATGACGTGGCATGCCTCCACAAACAAGTTTATCAGTGGCAAGGCCACAAGGTTGTCTTCATGAAGGTTCACAGGATTGAGGTGCTGCGGGACGTCCTCGATGACGTTCATGGCAAGGTCCGTCTTGTGTCCAGCCCAAATTAGATCGAGGCATGAAATAGTTGCTCCAGCTAGTGTTTAATAGTAGTTTGGATTGTGTCTAATTATCCGAACCTTGCCTGTTATCGACCCCTCTGGGGCTAGTACTCTGTTTGAATCCGTCTATGGGAACTGCTGCTACTTTTGTGTGCCCGTGAATCATGTGAGAACCATCGTAATTGTTGCCGAAATAGATGCGTCCTCACTAGTTTTTTCATGAATATGGCATGGTAAGACATAAGTTGTCACGGTTTATCATACGAGCAGTGTTTGTTTTGATGAAATAGAGCACTCGTTCGAGAACCGTGCGCCGACGTCTACATAAGTACTTGTAAACACTGTTGGTGCTACCCCACTTGTAAGCAGTTGTGCAAAACACGGCACATTGGCTCAGCTTGCTTCAACACTAGGCTATCGACCAGCTAACAATCAACAATCTGTTGTCTGACATATAAGCAACTATGTATCTTGTTACAGTGGTTCATGCAGTTAATTGAGGCCACAATATAATAAATTCCAAACGTTCACACGCTAGTCCAGCGCTCATGTGGAACACTCACATTAAACTCGTCTTCATAAAAACTTGAAAAGCATAAGTTAAGCAATTTTATACATCTCAATGATTCATAGAACATAACAAACATATACTAGATCACAGCAAAAGACAAAGTTGTGAGAAGGTTTACAAATCAGGAAAAAACAAGCAAGGCTTCTCTGAGCAAAGGGCCTCCCGGCAGCCTTAAATTTCCTGGAGTTCACTCTGGTTTTTTCTTGTTGCCACCATTCAGGGTTAGGTTCTCTCATTCCAGAATAACCAATTATAATTGTGGTCTCAGCTGGAATGCTGAACTGAACCATGCAGTGTACTGACCAGCTGAAATGCTTGTGCATTCCACTAAATTTAAGCACCACTATTTGCAGAAATAAGCAGACCACAATGCCTCTTGTCCGCGCACCTGTCCAAAAAACCGCCGTGCAGCCGTGCCAGCTAGTCCTCGGTCCATGGATGAACTGGTAGAAACTGCATTCCGGACTAGGATGCAGTTGTTTTCGCTCGTCCCTGCACTGCAATCAGGAAGTAAAACATACGAATCAGCTTCTTTTAGATTGCGTTGGTCATTCTACCTTAGTTACTACCAATGTAGGGATACCTTGAAGACGGGAGGTTAAACGACGGCAACGAGGGATAGCCATCTCATTTTGTGCAGTTGTACTAAAACTGAGGTGTGTGCTTTTGATTGTGCGGATAGAAATGATACGGAGACAGACATCCCGAAACGATATGGAGACAGACATCCCTGTTTGCGCAAATACGAAATACGGTTATTTAAACAGTGACAGATATTACTACTTTCCCCCGTTTCCTCTTAGAACCAAGTCCTAGATTCATGCTACAGCTTTCCCACTTTCTTCCCTGTTTGAACCAACGCTTTGAGTCGACTATATGAACTAGCTTTACTTCTAATAATAGTAGAAGTCTAGGTGGCTTTGGAACAACGGACGGAAGTAGAAAAGGATCCACATGAAGGGAGTTGGGCTAGTAGAGCAAGGCAGGTTTCGAAGGAATATATACCTGAGGGTCGTTGGCATGTGGCAAAGACGGCGTCGGGAGGCCACATCTTGGCCACAATACCGCGGGGAGGAAGAAAGGGTCGGAGGCCCTCCCGAGCCGGCGCTCTCTCGGAGAGAACGGCACGGCCGCCGATCGGGATGCGCGGGCAGCCGTTGGTCTCCTCCCTCGCCGCCGACGACAGCGTGAACGATGCACCTACACCCCTGCCCCGGTCGAGGTTGTCCGGCCGGATTTGTGACCAGCCGTGAGCTGAGAGAGAGTGTGGCCACCTATGTGTTGCTTAGATCTGGAGAGCATGAGAGAGTGAACGAGAGGAACCCTAGTAAAGCAAGCGCTAAGGCTCCTGCTTTTATATATAGTGGAGTGATTTTGTTGTACCAGCTTGAAAAAAATGCGCTCCTACGTGTACCCGCGAGTGGGTGTGAGAGAACTAGTGCGTGCGTGCACCGCTTCTCTTCGTGAGAGTACAATATACTATGCCCAAAGAACGTTCGCCGCAAGAGTAATAGTATAAGTGTGTGACGTGTGAGCTAAAATAAAATGTGCGCGCCGTCTTTTGTTTTTTAGAACTTCTGAGGATAGGGTGTGAAGAGCACATATGTGCGTGACATCTACCTGCAGATAGACGGTGGGTGCGACGTGCGAGTCTGCGAGAGGACTCGGGAGAGTCGTGACTCGTGAGGGTGCGTGTGCGTGAGAGAGAGGGGGGCACGTATCAATGCAATGCATGTGTCTGTAAATCATTATCCGACAAACCTTCGCCACAAGCCTTTTCCTGACGAACGCCGTAAGAACCGTTAGATCAGCATCCGACAGTGTCAGTTTTGCCATGTCATTTAACACAACAGCCACTCCTCCTACACACAAATCTTCCACGTGAGTGTTAGCAACTGCCGTATGCTCCCTCCGTTCCGAAATGCAGTGCATATAGCTTTATTGAAAATTCGAACCTCACAAACTTTGACCGAGTTTTCGTGTACCAAATTGCACATGTAGAATGCCATGTATATATCATTTCATTCATCTTCGAGAGGTAACTATAAAGATGGGTGAGGAGTCTACAAAGAAAGACCATTGTATCACCCGCGGCAATTTCAAGCATCCTTTAGTGTCGAGGAATATCATAGGAACTCTATATGATATGATTTTTATAGGATTTTTTCCTTTAGAGCCAATTGGTTCATAGGAATAGATTCATATACTCCACATTTCAAAGGAAATAAACATGATATCATTTCTATAGCTTTAGAGCCACTTGGTTCATATGAATGGATTCCTATACTCCCTTAGTTTCAAAGGAAAATAAAAATTAGCGTATATTCAATAGAAAAGTTCCTATGATATGAACCAAATTACATCTCTTTTATAATCCCTCCTCATAGGAATTGAGATACATGTCATCTCTAGATTCAATAGAAAAGTTCCTATGATGTGAACCAAATGACATCTCTTTTCCAATCCCTACTCATAGGAATTGAGATGCTCCATGTCATCTCTTTCCCTACAACTTCCATGTATACATCTTCTATTCCTAAATAGATAGTACAACCCACTAGTAGCTTTTTTCCAAAACATGCAACTAGTTTGTTGGTAATAAATTAAAAAAGCCTGCTATCGATGGGGCAGATCGTAAAAACCCGAGAAGGACAGTGCAGTAGCCAATCAGGATGCATCACGCGGATCGCGCATGCCTGCCCCACATCTGCGGGTGGTGTTTGGCGCTTGGTAGGATCCGACGGCGGACGTTCGACGCTAGGGTTTGGAGCATTTCTGCGGGGTTATGAGCGAGTCAACGGGGTTATTAGGGTTTGACCAGATTTCAAATGGCCATAACTAAATTAGAAAAAATCGCAAAAATATAAAACAAACATAGTTCGTCCGTTTATGAGACCTAGTTACCGTAAAAAAATATAAACTCGGTATAGGGGCATTTTATGAAAAATCATTTTTTGAAGTGATCTGTCGAAATCAAGTTCAAATGTTTTTAAAAAATTCAAAAAAAATCAAAATGTTGTAATTCTTGCGCACATAGCCGTCATATGTGACAAGGTTATGAGAAAAAAATATAAACTTGGTGTAGGTCATTTTCATGAAAAAAGGCTTCACACAAATGAGCTATCACCTATGAACATGTTCAGAGTTCGTAGAATAGGGAGAGAGGGTTTAGGGTCTGAAAACAATCAAAATAATTCAAAAAAATCAGAAAAATCTCCATAGATTCATTTTGGAGTGAATAAGAAGGATCTTAACTTACTTTTTCATTTTCATTTCTAAAACGTGTTATTTGACGGTTTTGAATTAAAAGCATATTTTTTCAAAAAAAATGTAGAAATATGAATATTAATCAATAAATAGTGAGACTTCGTTTTTACCCTATATATATGGAACAAGTGTTAATAAAAATATATATGCCTCATTTAGGCAAGGTAAAAAAACTTGATTTCAAATAGGGCTGTTTACCCTAGCTTTCGAGCTCGTTTCTAGCACATTTCTCATTCGGACTGTTCACCTACGAATATTGGACTTCAAATGCTCAATCAAATACATCGCACAGAGCAATGAACCTCCAATGTTCAATTTCAACTTTGGCTCGAATCCAAATTTTGGCCCAAATTCAAATATTGATTTAAATTCAAATTTTGTACGTACTATATCTCCACTGGTCCCTGAACCCAAAATGCTGCCTCGTTCCCGTAAAACCAAGCGGCCCACACATATTTAAGGCGTCGACTCGAACCCGTTTACTACGACGTGGCCCCGCACGCCGTAGTACTCCGACAAACCCTACCGCCACACTCATCATCGGTTTTCTTCAAGAGGACGAGGGAGAAGCCGATTTGTAGTGGAAGCGCTTTCAAAAAAAGGATCTGTAGTGGAGACCCCTACCCTAAGGTGCCCTAGGTAGCTGTCGCACGCATCATTGTTTTCTCTTTTCTTTATGCTCTTGCGCCCTAGAGTGAAATGATGGTTGCTTCGTCCATCCAGCTTAATGCGGGAAAGGTGGGGCTTTGTGATTTGACCCCTCATCGCTCATTTTCTACTACTGCGGCGCTACGACCGGGGTGCCTTCAATTCCAACCGCTGCTCCGAACTGTAATTTGGTGCATCGCACGTGGAACAAGACGGTGGATGAGCCACATGTCGGGCAAAGGGGTCCTGTTAAGTGTGTCGCTATTTCGTGTGCGGACTGACCCTGCTTGAGTTGCTATGCCAACACGACAGGAGCGGCCTACCACTTGGTTTTGCTCCTTGGTGAATCCAGACTATATTGATCTAAAAAGATATGTGCTGAACTACCCTCTCTGTCTCGGTTTTTTTATTTTTAGGCGTCTCGGTTTATAGGGCCTGCACGTAGTTTTAGGTCATCCATTTGACTAACTAAATATGAGTTACTATGTCACGAAAAGTATATCATTGGATTCTTAAGCGGATGTAGTAGTATTTAAAAGTCGAGGGCGGGTCTTTTCCTGCGCGGTAGGCGGGGCAGTTCCGCCTAGTCGGTTCGACAGAGACGCGAGAAGACGAGGGAGTAGGCTGCTGCAAACGTAGGGCTGTGTGATTTGACAGAGAGTTACTGCTGGACAGGTGGGGCCCCGTGATTTGACTTGCCATTATCATTTTAACTGCGGCGCTACGACCGGCGTGAGTCTCCCGATTCCTGACCACCTCCATACAGGTGCCTCTCCCAATGCTCCACCATGTAGTAGAGGCTGGCTCTTGCATGAGAGCCCACTTCTCCACTTTTTCCTTGCCTCTCTTTCCACCACATATGCAAAAATGCCATGTAAAGCGCACTATTGTACTTACTTGCTCCTACAGGTGCTTAAGCTTGCCACATAGGCATAAAGTCTGATGTGGCAAGTTAATCAAGAAGAGAGAGACTAGTTTGGTGACCCAAGGAAGAAACGGTGCTAAGCGCGTGTACCTAGGTGAAAAGACAATTTTGAGTCTATAGCTAATTAAATGAAGCAAACTTAGCAACACCATTTCATTGGAAGAGGTCACTCCTTGGCAAATGCAATAAATACTAGTACTCCCTGTGTCCCATAATATAAGAACGTTTTTGGCACTACACTAGTGTCAAAAACATTCTTATATTATGGGATGGAGGGAGTACGAAGAAAGAGATAGAGAGGAGTAAAAAAAATACACTTATAGCCAACCTTGTTGTAGTATGAGTGACTAAGTGATGACTATGTATGACATGCCAACATCAGATAGCCTAACACACCGTGTTAAATATCCAAGGGCGCAACCGCGCGAGCGACGCGACGGTCGTGGTAGGCGCGACCATGATACGGGCTGCTGGTGTCGTGGGTGTCGTGTCGGGGTCGGGGTGCCGTGTCGGGTTGGGGTGATGTTTCGGGGTCGGGGTGTCGGGGTCGGGGTGTGGTGTCAGGGTGTCGGGGGTCGGGGTCGGGGTGTCGTGCCGGGGTGTCGGGGTGGCGTGTCGGGGTCGGGGTCGGGGTGTGGGTCGGGGTCTGGTGCCAGGGTGTCGGGGTCTGGGTGTCAGGGTGTCGGGTTGTCGGGGTCGGGGTGTCTTTTTCTTCTTTTTTCCTCTTTTTTCCTTTTCTTCTTCTCTTCTTCTTCTTTTCTTCGTCTTCTTTTTCTCCTTGTTCTTCTTCTTCTTCCTCTTCTTCTTCTTTTCTTCTTCTTCTTCTCCTCCTCTTCCTCCCTCCTCCTCCTCCTCTTCCTCTTCTTTCTTCTTCTTCTTCTTCTTCTTCTTCTTCTCCTTCTTCTTCTTCTTCTTCTTCTCCTTCTTCTTCTTCTTCTTCTTCTTCTTCTTCTTCTTCTTCTTCTTCCTCCCCCTTTCTAGTTATTCTACTTTTCTTCTTCTTTTTTCATCTTTTTTCACTTCCTTTAATTAGGACTATTTAACTCAAACCTAACACTAATCTAATGTAATTAAACCTAAACTAATTAAACCTAAAACTAAACCTAAACTAAAAAACTAAACGAAATAACCTAAACTAATTAAACTAAATAACCTAAACTAACTAAACTAAAAAAACTTAAACTAAATAACCTAAACTAAACAGAAAAGAAAAACTGAAAAGAAAACAGGGGCAGGGGCTCACTGTGGGGGGCGGCAACGGGTCGTGGAGGGGGCGACGATGGGGCGGCGGCGATGCAGGGTGGCGACGGGGCGGGGAGGGCCGGCGACGGGCGGCGCTCCTCGGGGGGGCGGCGGCGGCCCGGTGGAGGGGGAGGCCGCAGCGGGACGGGGCGGCGGCGGCCCGGTGGAGGGGGAGGCCGCGCGGGACGGGGCGGGGACGACCACGTAGGGGAGGGGGCGGGGCGGCTGGCCAGCGTGGAAGGGGCGGCAGGGGCGCGGTGGACGTCGGGGCGCCGCAGGGGAGGGGTGCGGGGCGACAGGGCGAGGGGCGAGGGGGCGGCGGCAGGTGGTGGGGCGACGGGGCAAGGGGGCGGCGCGGGTGGCTGGTGGCGGGGGCGGCGGCGGGTGGCGGTGGTCTCGTCGGGGAGGACAGAAAGAGAGAGAGAGGAAGGGGGCGGGGTGGGGAGCCGTTAGTTAGGTTATCTCTTTGCCGTCCGCTTTTCTGCTCTTTGCCGTCAGCTCGCTGACGGCAAAGAGGGGGCCGTTAGGTTTTTCCCCCGAGCAGCTTGTTAGTGGGGCCCACCTCCCTCTTTGCCGTTCGCCAGCTGACGGCAAAGAACTGGCAGATGGCAAAGAAGGTCTTTGCCGTCCGTGTTCTGAAGCGGACGGCAAAGACCTTCTTTGCCGTCCGCCAGCAGACGGCAAAGAACTGGCAGACGGCAAATAAGCTAATTCCAGTAGTGCATATTGCAACAAATCAGCAAAGGGAGCTCCTATATGACGCTATGTGTGTTGAAATAACGGGATGCCGACAGTTGGTTTTCTAGTGATCTAATGTGGATTTACAGGTTTTCACATTTCCCATAAAACACAAATCCTTATTTATATCAAATAAAAAGTAAAAATATTGAAAAAATTGTGACTATTTTGCAAAAATCATGTAATTTTTCAAATAAGTTGTCAACATTTTATGTAACTTTCATGAGGATTTTTGGAAATTTAAATATTTACTAATAGAAAGATGAAGTGAAAACGAAAAAATATATAATATAAAATATAAAAAGGAAAAAGAACAGAAAATAGAGAACTGATGGAAGAAAAAAGAACCTGGAAGAACCGGAATAAAAACCACTACCAAACACAAGGAAAAAACACTCGGAAAATATATATTATAAAATCACTTTCAACCCTTAACTTCAAGACTTCAATTTGTCCTGGTCCAGTTAGCACGCCCACTGAAGGCAAGGTAGTACACTAGGAAACCTCGAAGCGAAGGAAAGGCAAGTTGGTGGGCTAGTGAACGTATCTGCCGTAAATATAATCAAGCCCCGTGTTGCGGCCTTGTGTGTCTGGGCCTATCTCTGCGCACAAGACAAGGGTCAACTTTTTTTTTTTTGCTCAAGGAAAAAAGGGTCAACTTTCTTTTGTGTCCCTTTTGCAAACTGCGTGCATGCAAAACCCGACAGTAGAGGTTGTCTACAGGCTTATTTCTAACTATTTTCGGGTGGCCTTTTCTGCTTGTTACATTGAGTGCTAAAGATACAATATAATGGTTTAATGTTGTGGAATCCTAAAGAAATAATGTTGTGATTATTATCCGATATGTTTTTCGTACAAGGGTCTACTATGCTACATGATAGAACAACTACTACTGAAGATACATATTTAATGTGCTTTTTTTTTGCGGGGGCACAATTTAGTGTGCTATACGTATGGTATTTCAGAGTAGTGATTAATTTCAAATATCAAAATCTAGGTTGCATTTAGTAACATGTTCTCCACAAGATATATTTTGGTTTATCGTATCTAAATGCTATAGTGACCTTGCGGACATCAAGTGATTATATATAAACACATGATGATCAAAACATAAATGTGAGAAATAATATAAGAGCAAGAATGGGTCCTTCGAGATTTATGCCTCCATATAAATAACACAATAAGAAATATAGGTTGAGAGATATCGCCCATAAAGAATATAGGTATAGGAGGAAAAAAAGGAATAAGAAACCACTCCTCATGGCACCTATCAAGGACAACACACAGGCTATATGTTTTGTAGTTCTTCTGATGATGTCTAGCACTTTATGGTCATGTCAAGCAACTACGAGAAACAAAGGTACACTCTTTTGTTTATGTTTACAATAGTCCAATTATGTATGATGTACCTTGGATATTCATATAATCTAAACTCATGCAACTTATACTACATATGCTAATATGAACGGGGATGCTATATATACTTTGTTGTTTGTAGGTACAACTGGATTGTGGACTTCGTGTACTCCTTTCCGAGCATGCCAGATACCAACGCCCAACAATGTTGCCATGTGCAAGCTTAGCTGTGAATGGCGTGGTTACAACTTTGAAAAAAGTCATTGCGACCGTTCCATATGGTGCTGTTGCGAATGGTGAATGCTATGGAAATGATGGATACAATGTACTTTCATGTGCCAAAACCTTGTGCTACTAAGATACGGAAAATTATAATAAACACTAGTAGAAAAGAGGGCTTTGGTTCAGGCCGGGTCAGCCCATTAGTCCCGGTTCAGTCCAGAACCGGGACCAATGGGGGCACTGGTCCCGGTTCGTGAGGCCAGGGGCCTGCCGGGCCTCGTGGGGGCATTGGTCCTGGTTCGTCTGGCCCCTTTGGTCCCGGTTGGTGGGACAAACCGGGACCAATGGGCCTCGCTCCTGGCCCACCACCATTGGTCCCGGTTGGTGGCTTGAACCGGGACCACAGGCTGCCCTTTAGTCCCGGTTCATGCCATGAACCGGGACCAATGAGGTGCCTATATATACCCCTCGCCCGCGAGCAGAGCACTCCAGTGCTCTGTTTTTCTCTAGCCGGTGAGGGGAGGGCTTTGTGGTGCACATGAGGTGTTCGATGAAATGCCCGAGCCACAGTAGTTAAGCTTTCTTCTCTCGAAGCTCGACCTCAAAGCTCCATTTTCCTCGAGATTTGTCTAGGTTTAGCGGCCCGTCACGTCCCATTCCCGTCTTCACCGCCATCGATCGCCCGCGCCGATCTCGTCGCAGGCACCACCGTGGTGAGCCTCTTGTTCTTATCTTCTTTCTGAAAGAAAAAAATTCTTACTTTAGATAGATACTTGTCTAATTTTCTTACTATTGTATTGCTTGTTATTATATAGTGCGATGGTTTTGGTATCCGTCCCCGTCGGCCCTCGTCCTGTCTATGATTCGGATGTGGTATATATTATCTTTATAACTATTGGTTCATTTATTGTTTATGAAAATTATGCCGACCAACGTGACATAGATTTTATTTATCTAGGAGGTATGTGAACCGGAAATTCCAACCGGCCCTATTGTCGAGAGGTTAAATTTAGTTGAAGAAGAAAACAATTTCTTGAAGGAAAAAATAAAAAAATTGAGGAGGAGAAGATGATATTGGAGTTGCATGTTGCGGATGTCGTCGATGATCACAAGATTAAGATGGATGCAATGCGCTTGAAGATTAGAAAGATTAGAAAATATGCCATTCATACCGAGGCTAGGTATCATTATGCCGTTGGATCAATTGTTACCTTGGTTGCGATTATGATCGCATTTGTTTTCGCATTGAAATATTTTACATAGTTTCAATGTATGGTTTAATTAATTAGATGCTTTGGAGAGCTATATGTTGTTAGATGAGAACTATGTATGTACTTTGGTTTTAATGTGATGATGAACTTCTATTAATTTGGTCACTTAATTATATATTCATTATGTTTTGTAATGGTTTTTGACACACTTAATTATATATAATGCGCGCAGATGAACCGGCAATGGATGTACGGTGACAGACACACCTCTGAGTACATTAAGGGCGTGCATGATTTTCTCGAAGTGGCTGAGGCAAACAAGCAGAATGGTTTTATGTGTTGTCCATGCCCTACATGTGGGAATACGAAGTCTTACTCTGACCAGAAAATCCTTCAGACCCACCTGCTTTACAAGGGTTTCATGCCACACTATAATGTTTGGACGAGGCACGGAGAAATAGGGGTTATGATGGAAGACGGCGAAGAAGAAGAGGACGATGACAACTATGTGCCCCCTGAATACGGTGATGCTGCAACGGGGGAAGCTGCTGAAGATCAAGAGGAACCAGACGATGTGCCCAATGATGCTGCAATGGGGGAAGCTGCTGAAGATCAAGAGGAACCAGTGCCCGATGATGATGATCTCCGCCGGGTCATTGTCGATGCAAAGACGCAATGCGAATGTCAAAAGGAGAAGCTGAAGTTCGATCGCATGTTACAGGATCACAAAAAAGGGTTGTACCCCAATTGCAAAGATGGCAACACAAAGCTCGGTACCGTACTGGAATTGCTGCAGTGGAAGGCAGAGAATGCTGTGCCTGACAAAGGATTTGAGAAGCTATTGAAAATATTGAAGAAGAAGCTTCCAAAGGATAACGAATTGCCCGACAGTACATACGCAGCAAAGAAGGTCGTATTCCCTCTAGGATTGGAGGTGCAGAAGATACATGCATGCCCTAATGACTGCATCCTCTACCGCGGTGCGTACAAGGATCTGAACGCATGCCCGGTATGCGGTGCATTGCGGTATAAGATCAGACGAGATGACCCTGGTGATGTTGACGGCGAGCCCCCCAGGAAGAGGGTTCCTGCGAAGGTGATGTGGTATGCTCCCATAATACCACAGTTGAAACGTCTGTTCAGAAACGAAGAGCATGCCAAGTTGATGCGATGGCACAGTGAGGACCGTAAGAAAGACGGGAAGTTGAGAGCACCCGCTGACGGGTCGCAGTGGAGAAAAATCGAGAGAAGGTACTGGGCTGAGTTTGCAGGTGACCCAAGGAACGTATGGTTTGGTTTCAGCACGGATGGCATTAATCCTTTCAGGGAGCAAAGCAGGAATCACAGCACCTGGCCCATGACTCTATGTATGTATAACCTTCCTCCTTGGATGTGCATGAAGCGGAAGTTCATTATGATGCCAGTTCTCATCCAAGGCCCTAAGCAACCCGGCAACGACATTGATGTGTATAAGGCCATTAGTTGAAGAAATTTTTCAGTTGTGGAATGGAAATGGTGTACGTACGTGGGATGAGCACAAACTTGAGGAATTTAACCTGCATGCGTTGCTGTTTGTAACCATCAACGATTGGCCCGCTCTCAGTAACCTTTCAGGACAGACAAACAAGGGATACCATGCATGCACGCACTGTTTAGATGACACTGAAAGTATATACCTGGACAAATGCAGGAAGAATGTGTACCTGGGCCATCGTCGATTTCTTCCGACCAACCATCAATGTCGAAAGAAAGGCAAGCATTTCAAAGGCGAGGCAGATCACCGGAAGAAGCCCGCCATGCGTGCCGGTGATCACGTACTTGCTATGGTCAATGATTTACACGTAATCTTTGGAAAGGGTCCCGGCGGACTAGCTGTTCCGAATGACGCTGAGGGACACGCACCCATGTGGAAGAAGAAATCTATATTTTGGGACCTACCCTACTGGAAAGACCTAGAGGTCCGCTCTTCAATCGACGTGATGCACGTGACGAAGAACCTTTGCGTGAACCTGCTAGGCTTCTTGGGCGTGTATGGGAAGACAAAAGATACACCTGAGGCACGGGAGGACCTGCAACATTTGCACGAAAAAGACGGCATGCCTCCGAAGCAGTATGAAGGTCCTGCCAGCTACGCTCTTACGAAAGAAGAGAAAGAAATCTTCTTTGAATGCCTGCTCAGTATGAAGGCCCCGACTGGCTTCTCATCGAATATAAAGAGAATAATAAATATGCCAGAGAAAAAGTTCCAGAACCTAAAGTCTCATGACTGCCACGTGATTATGACGCACTTGCTTCCAGTTGCATTGAGGGGGCTTCTACCGGAAAACGTCCGATTAGCCATTGTGAAGCTATGTGCATTCCTCAATGCAATCTCTCATAAGGTGATCGATCCAGAAATCATACCAAGGCTAAGGAGTGATGTAGCGCAGTGTCTTGTTAGTTTCGAGCTGGTGTTCCCACCATCCTTCTTCAATATCATGACGCACGTCCTAGTCCATCTAGTCGACGAGATTGTCATTCTGGGGCCCGTATTTCTACACAATATGTTCCCCTTTGAGAGGTTCATGGGAGTCCTAAAGAAATATGTCCGTAACCGCGCTAGGCCAGAAGAAAGCATCTCCATGGGCCATCAAACAGAGGATGTCATTGGGTTTTGTGTTGACTTCATTCCTAGCCTTAAGAAGATAGGTCTCCCTAAATCGCGGTATGAGGGAAGACTGACTGGAAAAGGCACACTAGGAGCGGACTCAATAATATGCAGGGACGGGCATTCTTGGTCTCAAGCACACTACACAGTTCTACAGAACTCTACCTTGGTGACCCCGTATGTCGATGAACACAAGAACATTCTGCGCTCCAAACACCCGGAGCAGTGTGACGACTGGATTACATGTGAACACATCAGGACTTTCAGCAGTTGGTTGGAAACACATCTCAGAGGTGACACCACTGTTTGTGATGAGTTGTACTTGTTGTCCAGGGGACCATCTTCGACTGTATTGACTTACAAAGGATACGAGATAAATGGGAACACATTTTACACGATCGCCCAAGATCAAAAGAGCACTAACCAAAACAGTGGTGTCCGCTTTGATGCAGCAACCGAGAGGGGAAAGGACACATATTATGGTTACATAATGGACATATGGGAACTTGACTACGGACATGATTTTAAGGTCCCTTTGTTTAAGTGCAAATGGGTCAATCTGTCAGGAGGCGGGGTACAGGTAGACCCACAGTACGGAATGACAACAGTGGATGTGAACAATCTTGGGTACACTGACGAACCGTTCGTCCTAGCCAATGATGTGGCACAGGTTATCTATGTGAAGGACATGTCTACCAGACCGAGAAAAAGAAAAGATAAGGAAGCGAATACATCATACGATGAGCCAAAGCGCCACATAGTTCTTTCAGGAAAAAGGGACATTATGGGAGTGGAGGGCAAGACAGACATGTCTGAAGATTATGAAAAGTTTCATGAAATTCCTCCCTTGAAAGTCAAGGCTGACCCAAGCATCCTGATAAACGATGAAGATTATCCATGGTTACGGCGCAATAAGCAAATGACACAAGGGAAGAAAAAGTGAAGACTTTCTCCGCAACTATTATGATGATACCATGCCAACTTTGTAACAGACGAGTATGATATCATTGTCCGTTTTGTACAGGAAGTGCATCCAGTTTTTGCCGTAACCCTCTCAACTTTCTTGCACATGCTATGTGGATGAAATGATGATACCATGCCAACTTTCAACCTTTTCAGAGTTCATTTGAAATGCTTTTCAATTTTAGGGTCTTATACCTCAAAATAATCAGTAAATGCATGAAAAATAACAAATAAAATAAATAAGTAATTAGAAACAAAATAATATAAACTTTAATAAAATATATAAGTAGAAACAAAATAAAATAAACTTTAATAACATAAATCAAATTTATGAAACTAAAATTATCAAAGTATTTTCTGTTCAAAACATTATAAGCAACCTCTAGTATTATTGAAACTAAAATTATATAAAATTGATGCAACTAAAATTATCAAAGTATTTTCTGTTCAAAATCATTGAAAGCAAAAAGAATATTCATAAAGAACTTTTTTTGTTAGAAACTTTAATAGCAAAAAGAATTATCATAAAGTAAAATAAATAAGTAATTAGAAACAAAATAAAATAAAATAAATAAATTTTTTGTTGAAAGTAGAAACAAAACAAAATAAATAAAGCAAAAAAGAAAACAAAAAAAGGCAAAGAATAAAAATTATGCCACCAATTGGGCCACCACGGCCTGAATACGACTAGAAACCCATTCATGGGCCAGGATTCAGGCCCGCAAAAGGCCCAGTAGGCCCACAGGCATGTACAGATAGGTAAGGCCCGTAAGCCTGCTTTAGAGAGGAGCTCGACAGCTCAGGCGCACCGCACCTTATAAACAGGTGCGACTCTCTCTCAGCTAGCGAGGTGGGACTAAACTCCCACCACCACGCCGCTGTGCAAGGCTTTCCGTCCCGGTTGGTGCCACCAACCGGGACCAAAGGCCGCCGCTACCCGCCCTTTGGGCTACTGAAAAGAGGCCTTTGGTCCCGGTTGGTGGCACCAACCGGGACTAAAGGGTGTCTTTGGTCCCGGTTGGTGCTATGAACCGGGACCAAAGGCCTGGGTATATAAGTAGCACTTAGGAAAATTTGACGAACTCATCGCCAATTGCCCCGATGACGCCGAGCTCATCGACGCCGCCAGGCTGCCCAGATCGACGCCGTCCGCTGCCCCGACGCCGCCGCCCGCCCAGACGCCGTCCGCGCGCCCCCGTCGTCGCCCCTACCCCGTCGCCGCCAGGCTGCCCCGACGCCGCCCGCCGCCCCCGCCGACGCCATCGTCGTCGCCCGCGCCCGTCTTCGCCGTCGCCGTCGCCCGCGCCCGTCGTCGCTGTCGCTGTGGGGAAGCACCACGCCGGCTCCCGCGACCCGTTCATCCCCGGGGCCGTTCGTCCGCCGCCGCACCGATTCCGGCCGGCGACCTTGACCCCTCCCCACGCTGTGAGCCCCTGCCTCCTCCCCTTTCCTTCTCATTGCCGTCCCCGCACGCCATCCGTAAGCGCGCGCCACCGCCAACCATCGTCGTCGTCACCGACCACCGGCCTATTTTTCATTTTTTTTGTTACGATGTATGTATGTATGTATGTTCACTGTATAATGCTCTGTATATGTTGTATATGCTCATTTAAGAAAATGTTCATATGTAACATTTAAGAAAAAAAGTAAATGTATGTATGTTCATATGCAAAGAATTATTTTTGGATGAAATGAGATAAGATGAGATGTGTTTTGTGTTGGAGAAGAAAAGAGGGAGAAGGAAGAAGGAAGAAGAAGGAAAAGAGGGTCGAGGGGGGGGGTCGATATACCCCCTCCCCGATAACACTTTTTCCATGTATATATGCAAAAGTTACATTTTTAGAAAAGTTTTATATATCTAGCTAGGTAAGGAAGAAGAAGAAAAAGAATGAGAGGGAAAAGGAAAATAAGAAGAGGAAGAAAGGAGAAGAAGAGGAGAGGAAGAAGAGGAGAAATAAATAAGAAGAAGAAAAAAGAAAAAAAAAGAAGAGGAGAAGAAGAGAAAATAGAATATATTCTATTTTCTCTTCTATTTTCTCTTCTTCTCCTCTATTCCTTTCTTCTTCTCCTCTTTTTTTTCTTGTTTTTTCCTTCAATCTTCTCCTCTATTAATATCTTCTTCTCGTCTTTTTATTTCTTCTTCGTCTTCTTATTTTTTATCGGATATGTCGTTGTCGATATACCCCGTGTCCCGATAACTTCAACACGAGGGGGGGTTCGACCTACCCCCTCCCCGATAACATTATTTTCCCATGTATGTATGTCGTCGTTGTCGATGTAACCCCCTCCCGGATAACTTTGACCGTGATAACTTATACCACGGGAGCACCCCTCGGCCCTCTCGCTCGACCAAAACTCTTGAGGACACCCAAACCCTAGAAAAAAACGATGTCGGTCTCCTACCCCCTCCCGCCGCGCCCCTACCCTTGAAGCGTTGCCGAGGCCACCCCAAACCCGGAATAAGCTAGGTCTACGTTTGCACTAATATATCCACCTGCTGTCATGTTTGTGTAATAATTGCCATGTTGTAATATTTGCAGAAACAATGGAGCACGGACGAGACGAGGAAGCAGAAGAGGTGTTGGGGGACATAATCTTAGCCGGAGGTGATGTCTTGTCGTATCTTAACGATAATGATGGTCTGGAAGAACAGGGTGAAGAAGCAGGCTACGGTGATCGAAGAGTGGAGGAGGAAAGACATGATTATGATGGCTCCGGTGACCCAATGCTGGTGCAAGAAGGAGCCCATGGTGACGGCTCCGGTGACCGAACAGAGTCCGGCCAGGTAAATATATTAGTTAAGCCTGTACTGGCTAGCTAATTGATGCATTCATTGTTTTGGTATGTACACATATTAATTAACTCTCATCTTTCTTCTTTTTTCTAGCCCTCTGGATCGAGCACAACTTCAGTAAAGAGACGAGGCCCGAAGAGAAAGTTGCGCTCAGATGAAAGGTTTGAGATCACAGCAATCGCGCACGACGGCCAACCGATTGAACCCATCCGGACAAAGGAAGCATTTGCTGCTCAGTGCGGGGTTCTTGTTAGGGACAAGATCCCGATCAGCATCCACCAATGGTATAAGCCTAAGAAGGAAGACCCTGAGGTGTCTTATGTCAATGATATGCAGAAAGATGATCTTTGGACTGAGCTGAAGGCAAATTTCACCCTACCGCCAGAGGAGGATCCGGAGAAGCCAGTTAAAGAGCAATTAATCAAGTCTCATGCTCTTAAGAAGATGGCAGACCTATTCAGGAGGTGGAAGAATGAGCTGAAAATGTTTGTCGACAAAGAAGAGACACCAGAATTCATCGGCCGGTATGAGAAGATCAGAGATCACTGGCCCGCATTTGTGGCCCACAAGACATCGGAAAAGAGTAAGAAGATGTCAGCGACAAACAAGAAGAATGCTGCGAAGAAGAAGCTTCACCATCGCACGGGGTCAGGTGGCTACCTCAAAGCCCGGCCTAAGTGGGCCAAGGCTGAGAATGATCTTCTTGATAAAGGGATCGAACCACAGACAATGAACCGGCCAGACCGTTGCTGGACTTGGTTCTTCGGGGCTGACGGAAAATTGGACCCTGTATCAGGGAAGTGCGTTTGGACGGACGAGCTTTTGAGAATACCAGTCAAGAGGCTTCAGCACTATATCAAGACAGAGAGAACGACGAGCTCACAATGGCCCTCGGGAATCCTGAGCACCCTGGACGGACACGAGGCATGCCAGGCTCCGTTCCGTGGAAGGCTAGTTTTCCGGACGCAGGGTTCAGAAGCTGCACGAAAGGGTTCAAGCGCTAGAGGAACGAGACGGCAATCGACATGCCGAAACTACCCCCGAAGCTACCCCGCCATCTCAGCGGAGAAGCAGCGTGGCTTCCACCGAGCTGCTTCAGCCGGAGCATGTCTTGACGGCTCCTGCTAGCTACCCCGTGGATGCTATCACGGAGTCTCAACATTGCCACCTTATGGCGCAATGGCAGAACTTCAAAGTCAAGGCGGCTGTTGGCTCTGTTTTACCTCCTGAACCCGGCGCAACCTACCACTGCCGGCCGATTCCAGAAGGATATGCTAGGGTGATGGTGGATGAAATAACGGAGGGATTTGAGGACCTCCAGCTTGACCACCCTACCGGTGAAGGGGAGACTCGGCTGGGTTCTGCTCTGAAGACTCCATGCCTATGGCAGAAGGAGCTCATTAACCTTCCGAACTGGACACCTCCGGCGAGTAAGGGCACTCCGCCTCCTCCTCCGGCGAGTGATCAGGGCACTCAGCCTCCTTCTCCGGCGCGTGGCGGCACTCCGCCTCCTCCTCCTGCGAGTGATTAGGGCACTCAGCCTCCTTCTCCGGCGCGTGGTGGCCCTCCGCCTCCTTCTCCGCCTGCGCTGGCGCACCAGAGCAGACAGCCTCCTCCTTCTCCGCCTCGTCAGCAAGGGCGGAAGAGACCCGCCGCCGCTCCGGCTGCTCCAGTGCGTCGTAGTCCTTCTCCTCCGCCTCGTAAGCAAGGAAAGAAGACAGCCGCAGCCGCTCCGTCTGCTCTGCCGGCGTCTAGCAGTACAGCCAGAGGCGGGAGGCAATACAGATTCGGTCCTTCTCTGAAGACTCCAGAGAAGTTACCATACGAGAGGGTCGAGGAGGAAACCACGAAGATCGTGCGAGCCGAAGTGACGAACTTCTTTGAAGGGGTGAAAGCAAAGAAACATCCACCTCCGGAGGAGAAGGTAGATCCGGTGAAAGCGAAGCACACTCTGGCTGCCCTGACAAAACCACCAAAGTCTCCGCCGAGAGGCAACTATGAGCGCATTATTGCAAAGACATTTGCCGAAGCGGAGTGGTCGGGAAGTACTGTCAGTGATCAAAGGTTAAAAGAACGACGAGCTGGGAAAAAAATTGCCCAGCTCGGCGAACAAGCGAACCAATCGTGCCCCCCGCTCAAGGTGTCTAGCGACATCGTCGCTGTAGATCCGAGGATGGTGCCCGGTTATAGCAATCTTGGAGATTACCTGCCCGACGATGTACATTATGAAATCTTGGAGGTGGACGAACACAAATACCATTACAGGAAGCCTCTCGTCAAAGATGAAAGATCTCTAACAACGATGATGCGAAGATTACATGATTGGTACATGAAAACCTGCAGAGAGTCTGGGGGGAGGAATACTTTGACGCTGAGAGTTAAACCGGAGCATGACCTCGTTGGAATTGAACTGTTGAATGTTCCATTTAAGGAGTTCTTCCAGTTTTTCAATCAAAAGGCCCTCGATAAATCAACGATCACTTGCTACTGTCTGTAAGTAGTACTACTTCTGTCATTAAGTCTCTCTATATAGGTCAGCTCTTTCATTGCATGTATTTATAATTATCCTCACTATATTATGCAGATTGAAGATCGCCGAATTGGAGAAAAGACAAATCGGTGATATTGGGTTCATTAACACAAATGTCATAGATGCAACTGAGGTTAAATATCATGCCGAAAATACCGAGGCCAACTTGCTACGATCGTTGGTAATAAATGAAAACAAAGATATAATACTCTTTCCTTACAACTTCAAGTGAGTGTTACTGTCTTGTGCATATTCGGTTTCCCTTATTAGTCCAGGTTATAGTAATGTAATTGATGACTTATGCATGCGTGCGCAGCTTCCACTATATTCTCCTAGAGATTAAGCTTGAGCAGGGAGTAGTAACCGTCTTAGACTCGAGACGAAAAGATCCCCAGGACTATGCAGACATGACTCAAATGCTCGAGAAGTAAGTTAAATCGATCATTATCCACCATATCAGCAACTTTGTTCATTTTCTGATATCAAGTAATTGTTTTCTTTGTCTGGCAGGGTTTGGAGAAAATTCACCAAAAAAGCTCCGGGACTGCCGAAGAAGCTGCAATTTAGACACCCGAAAGTAAATACTATAGTAGTATGTTCCGCGCATCTCCTAGTGACTCAAGCGCTAGTTTCATCAATACCATTTAGCATGCTTGCTTATCAGTTTGATTGACCTCTATTTCTTGTAAAGTGGTTGTGGCAGGAACCCGGGAATAATTACTGTGGATACTACATTTGCGAGTCCATCCGCTACACGACCTGTGAGCGGGGCTACTCTGACGAACAATATGAAGTGCGTAAGCAATAATATTCACAATTTTATTTTATTACCATCATTTGTGTGTCGAGTTTCATTTATATATATATATATATATATATATATATATATATATGTATGTATATATATATATATATATATATATATATATATATATATATATATATATATATATGTATTGACCCCTTCTTCAAATTAGATCTTTCGGATGCGGGATGAACTCCTAGCACCAGATCGTATGCGAGCAATTCAAGAGGAATTGGCGGAATTCTTCCTTGACCACGTGATCGCTGAAAACGGAGAATACTATGTGGACCCTGTGTTTTTACAATTTAATTAGGAGATTATATTGTAAGAGATAATTATTGTATATATGTAGCCGGTAGTGTCGGATAGATATACGAGAACTTGTTGTTCGACCAATCTCTCGGAGAAGGAGAGGTGGTCGATATCACTTCTCTCTGTATGCATATGTTCATGATGATCTTCTGTTTCCTTCATTTGCTTACTAGCTAGCGTGTTTAGTCCTCTCCATACGTATATAGTACGTAGCGTCGACCAAGCACGGAGATAAGAGAGGACACTTCTCTCTATTAATTAGATAGCTAACACAATATATGAAACACCTAAAATAACCCCCCAAAACCCCCAACCCCCCCCCCCCAAAAAAAACAAAAACCCCAGCCACTGAAATGCTGACGCGTGGATGCCTATTGGTCCCGGAGTGCCACCAACCGGGACCAAAGGCCCTCCTGCCTGGGCTCGCCGCACCGGCCATGTGGAGGCCCATCTGTCCCGGTTCATGTCTAAAGGGTTAGGGCATTAGTAACGACCCTTTAGTCCCGGTTCAAAAATCGGGACAAAAGGCCCTTACCAACCGGAACAATAGGCCCTTTTTCTACTAGTGAAATTATACAAACTGAATAGACATAACCATCGAACCAACAACTCTGAGAGTAATACTGCATTTGAACTAACCCGAACAACAGGGGAGGCGTTTTGGCTCCTGGGAGCAGATGCTCCCGCATGAACAGTAACTGTAAAAAAATTCTAAATGTTAAAAAGAAACTCAGATTTCTTTTTTGAACCGACCTAGGGGTTCGTGTTAGTGTCGCGAGCATCCCTGACAATTTTCATGTGGAACAGAGCGGCAGTGTTTCGTCGGTGAAAAAACACAAATTTTGGGTGACATTTGTTGCATACATTTGGTATTTAATTTTATTTTTTCACTGGCCAGAATGCTTAAAGTTTTTGCCTAAAAGTTTGTATGTAGCATTTGGATGTGACTATGAACACATAAAAATTTTGTTGGATTTTTCTTGACATTTCAAAAATTATTTTCGCGTGCAAGAGCATGTGCACCCAAGAGCCAAATTGGATTTCCGCCTGAACGAACTATTATATCACTCTCAGTACTATTAAATCGGTATGAAGAAACTTGTAAATTCAGCGGAGCCTTAGTTAAAACTACATCTGTTTTGCACCAGATGAACAAATTTTTGCAACACGGTAAAATTGTGCATAGATTCATACAGAGATTTATAAAACAGTTTTGCGTTAAATTTTAGTCAACTGAGAAGTAGACGTCTCCTATAAATAAGGATCATGTTCGACCAATCTATTCGACCTTCCAGGAGTGGAATTATTCTACACTCATGATTTTCTTTATAGATCTAGGATTGTTCAGGATACAAGCAAAGATGCTCGCTAGAGAGGCCATACATGTTATCGAACCAATATCGCGTGGCCACCTTGGCAAAGCTACGAGCCCCATGGTTAAATGAATCCCTATACTCATGCAAAAAAGGATCGTTGTAAATCAATCAAATTAGCTTTAGATATGATATACCAAAGGGGAACCTACCCGATGATCTCTCGGCGAGCCCGGCCCCGGCTTATACAACATACCAGGGGTCCTAGGCTTACAGATCCTAGTCGACTACATCGGTGGAGGTAGACTCCTCCTCAGCTCGAGTACACTTGTCTTGTACATTAAGTCTTCTGGAGTCTTCCATATAAATGTCACGGGCTGCCCAAAGTGACCCAGGATGGAACCGACCTAGGGGTCCACCAGGCCGTGAACTGACATGGTGAGGTACCCCCGGGCCGTGACACCATCATAGCCCTAATTTGTTCTTCAAGCTTGCCCACACCAAGTTGCACATTGTCTTTAGGTCGTCGAGGTTGAAACTTGTTCTTCCAAGCCTCCCTAACAACATCTTCATGTAATTGGTCTCAAGCTGCCGGAACGCCTCTGGGGTAGCGCAATCCACCTCGGTCTTGAGCCAATTATGAAGATAGCCGACCTGCGCCGAAAATGTTTCCCGCGCAGTCAGCTCCTCATGGGTTGAATTCCCGCATAGTGTCTTTATGGTTCAAACTGCACAGTCCTGTTAGAGCAGACTTGTCTCATCAGCTGGTCCCACCCGACCATGTGTCAGACTTGACCTAGCAGTCAATGTGACATGCGGGAGTGGGTATAGGTCCCACCCACGCCACGTCCCATCAACAGAGGAAGCGTGTCCGATTCTCGCACGCACTTAACGGAGTCACCTCAATCCCCATGCGCATTTAGCGCCATCGTGGGGATACGAAGAGATTTACCACTGTGTGGCGTTGATTGCCTGTCGCTGTTTCACATTTCCACCCTCGTATATAAGGGAATGGATGGAGCAAGGGGGAGCTCATGCTATTGTTTCCCTTGTTCTCATCTTCTTCCTTACACAACAATAGCTCCACCGATTTTGCACCGTGCCATTGTCCTGCTACTTCACCGTGCCATAGCACCATCGCTCCAGCACAGCCCGACATCACCACCATGTCGCCAGGTGCTACAAGCTCACCACGGACGGAAAGATGGTCAACACTGGAAAGGAGATTGCCACTGTTGTGGCCAAGGTCACCTCCAAGACAAAGGGAAAATGGATGCCCTCCACCGACGTGGCCAGTTGGACCGCCTTGCCGCCGATGGGTATCTTCCTCAGCTATGGTGGTCCTTGCGTGCTCTCCCATCATTGTGACCGAGAATGGCGACGCCCGAGAAGAGGTGTTCCCATAGCCTGAGCTGCATAAGAGTGTCAATTTCATCCCTTTTCTGATTCACGGTTTGGGCTTTTCTGATTCATCTGTCCTTCCGGGGTTTGCTGCATTTTTACTACTTCAAAGTCCACCACCTTCCCTCATTTCTATCTTGCACATTGCATGCTTCATCGCCTTGTGTGAGGCTTTTATCTGTGTCGAGTACCACTTTGGCATGTGGCAGACATATTTTCATGTCAAGTTGCAGACGAATGTGAGGAAGTCCTGCGAGTGCGGTGGAGACGCCATCGGCAAGCAGGCCGGATGCGGCTACCTACCCGAGGAAAAAATGATGGACATGTAAGACCCTTCCACCACCTCACCAGCCACCACCGCCAGCGCGACGCATCAGGAAATGAGCCCTGCGTCGCTGTCCGCACCAAGGAAGAAGCTAGGCACTTAAAACCCACACTTGCCACCACACAGGCAAGCACCGCCGGTAGCAAGGTTGGTGGCAAGACCACTGCTTCTCTGAAGACGGGAGGCCGCCCTCCTGCTGCTCCAGCCTCTGACAAGCGGGCAAGGAAGTTAATGAGAGCCGCGTCGGCGCTCACCGAGGATATGGCGAGGATAATAAGAATAAGATGGCTCCGGTGCCTCGTACCCCATCTTCGGCCACCCTTACGGCTGTCGTCCGGCCGCCACTGCCATCACCAAGGGTCGTGGCTGCCAAGTGGTCGATGAAATGCCATCCAAGGTAAAGAAATGTACTTTCATATCGATCAGTGCATTGTATGGTGATTGCTTGCGGCCATAGGGTGATGAGCTTGTTGTTGTCATAGTGCGGAGATGAACACAAACAAACTTTGGTCATCATTGGAGGAGTCACATATGCTTGGGCTTGAAGATCTCAACTATGACTCGGTGTTTGATCAACAAGAAGACCCCGAGGAGGATTATGAGCCAAAAGTGGAGGCCAACGCCGAGGAGGAGCCGGAAGTTGTTCATGGTTCTATGGAGACACAATCAAGCGTGAAGGCACCATCAAGATCTAGAACTCACAAGTATTGCCAAGATTAATATATTGCATTGTGTAACGCTTGGACGAACATGTCACTTGATGCATCAGTTGGAACAGATCAATCGAAGGGCCGACTCTCGGGTAGGATTGTGGCGTACTACAGCACAATAATGGAAGTCACATAACGCTGCATCTAAGGCTCTCTTGGGAACCATTGGGGGTACCATGCAAGACCAATGCAACTGATGGCCCGGTTATATTGATCAAGTCAACCATGCGCCACCGAGTGGTGTGCAAATCTCGGACTATGGACCTATCATCCAAGATCTCTTGAAGCAATGCAGCAAGAAGTAAGTCCTTCGTAATTGCTCAGACGGGTACTCAACGAATGTGAGGCAGCCAATTGGCTAAGGATAGGAGGGAGAGAAATCACATGTTTGATGAGGAAGAAAAACATTGTCGCTTCGATGGGAAGAGGATGAAAAAGATGAGGCTTTGGATTTAAATAAGACAATTGAAAGAGGGAGAGCAAATCAACTGAAACAAAACCAGTTTTTAGCTGCCTGACCAAGTGCTCCCAAACTTAAAAGGTCAACTATCTAGTTTAACTTTAATGCATTGATTTAGAAACTATCTGGTCCAAGAGGCACGCGAGAATTAGCCAACATGCTAGAGTTGCACGGGTCAGCGAGTAGTATTGTCGGCAAAGTGGCAAGCAGATGCATGAGCAGCAATTCTAAACATCAGTGGAACGGGCCAGTGGCCTTAGCTGGGGCCGAGGAGCACTGTCAAGGCCAATTGGGTGGGACGCCGCAGTCATGCTCAAGCGGAGGTGAACCGTCCAGGAAGCAGGGGGAGGACGGCGACAACTTCAACCCTAAGCGGTGGTGTAGAAGAGGTTGCGGCCACTGGGGGATGCACTCGCATGGGGCAAATGAGTAGGACATGGGAGTGGCAGCGCATGCGTGTAGCAAGCCATTGTAAAATGTAGTTGTGGCTCACTGCGAAAAAGTGTTGGATTAATGCATAGGTGGAGTGCACATCACGCCCCATGTTCTTGTGGTTTTCTAGGATTTCTATCTGATTTTTCTCTATCCTTTTTATTTTTATTTATAAATTTAAACTTCATGAACATTCATTAAAAATTATGTACATTTTTTAATTCAAGAATATTTTATGAAATACATAATCCTTTTCAAACTACAATTAGTTTTGAAATATGTGTTTTTTAAAAACACCAACATTTTTTGAAGATTATAGAACATTATTGAATTTCGTATTTTTATAAATTCCATGATTGTATAAATTCCTAAGCATTTTTATAAGGAAGAACATCTGTTTACACCTATGAACATTTTTTTAGTTCAGGATCGTTTTTGAAAATTCACAAACAGTTTTATAATTCATGTAAAATCATATACTTTTATCTTGCTGTTACATATTTTTAAAATCTACCGACATAAGCAAGAGAGCTATTTTTTGATTTAAACTGACGGAAAACTGGATAAAAAAGAGAAAGAAAATTGGGAGCGATCTGGGCTACGTGGCTCAAGAAGGAAAGGCTTTTTCCATGTGCGTTTTGCCATCAATAGCATCGCAGTGAGCGAGTTATAAGAGGACTATACAGATCAGCAAAGGGAGCTCCTAAATGACGCTATGTGTTTCTAGTGATTTTATATGCCTTTACAGGTTTTCACTTTCCCCTAAAAAGAAAATATTTGTTTATTTCAAATAAAACTAAAATAAATAAATTTTGTCAAAATTTTGTAAACAAAATCGTCTACAGTTTTTAAAATTGTCAACATTTTACAAAACGCTCGCGCCTCTTCAGACTACAGATAGGATGGGTTTCCCTAACTTGTAGGGCTGGAATTACTGTACAACCTTATAACAATATAACGAGCAAGTCTACCAAGCTATTCCAAGATCTGGATACATCATCTTTTAGACTGCAATAGCTGGCGAACGTTCGTTCGTTGGCAGGAGTTAGCATTTGCAAACGTTTTAGATGGCAAGTTTACTTCTATGGGGTAGGCATCTTTTGGGAAGAAGAGAAGTTTTGCGGCAAAAAACAACAGCATTTGCTGTCTCTTACCAACTGAACTTGCCAAAAAAATCATCCAGGATTAGTTGCCTTCTATAAGGGAAAATGGATTATTAGTTTGATGCAGTGTTGGCCACACACATCACTCGCACTAATATATTCATATTCAGTAATACATGTATCAATCAAAGATTTTAAATCTCAACGACCATTAACAACAAAGATTTTGTAAAGATATATTGTAGGATGGGGCGAAGCTATTCTATGTTGGCAGTAATTAATTAGATATGTATATAGACCAAATATTGGAAGCAATTAAGAAGATTACGCGTAATAGGGACGCATATGTGTGATATAAAAAGTATTTTAGGGTACCAATTAATTAAAATATGAAAATTTAGGAGGCAATGAATAAAAGGTTATCCGAGAAAATATATTCTGCATGTCATGTAACTATTATAATAGTGATATCTGCGGGCATAACCAAACTTTAGATATATATAAACAAAATAAATGTGGGAAATAATAAAAGGCAGGAATGAATCTAAGAGATTTTATATTATATATAAACTACAAGGTCAACCTGTCTTGAACAAAATAAAATACAAACCATCTCTCATGGCACATATCAAGAACACGGCAACAGCTCTATGCTTGGTAGCTCTTGTGATGATGTCTACCACTCTATTATCATGTCACGCAGGTACATCCGTTTGTTTATCTATTTTCCTATTCATTTTAGTATATGATATGAGCACACCTTTGTATATGTATTTCAAACTAATCCAAGCAAGTAGATTTATACGTGCTTACACTGCTATACCTCAACGTGTGTAGATAAAAAACCAATCCCCATCATCGATTACTGTATTCATTTTGTAAGCTGCCACAAAGATCATGCATCCGAAGAGGCGTGCCTGAATCACTGCAAGTTTTTTGGACACAATAAAGCCCACTGCGTACCGGATGGTGGTGGCATTTGCTGCTGCGATGTTTGAACGCCATACAAGTAATGGGTAGAAAGTATTCTTGTGCTCAAGACGTTCAGGCGTGTAAGATCGGGCCAATTAGTACACATGTGCACTATGGATCGATCTGATTCATGCGAAAGAAAACATCAATAAACCATTGTTTGTACCGAACTTTTTTGTGTCGCAACTTCCGTTTTTGGTTGAGAGCCTTGATGCACTGATATTCTTCATGGTTTTGTTATTGAAAACTCTATACACTACAGAGCTACCTCACCGTCATCAACTCTTCACAAGAGTGGTATTATTTGTTGTTATCTTTTCTAACACATGTCCCGAGCACACAATCAACTAATCCATTTATGGACAACCACACCACACGTATTCTGTCAATTGCACACATCCCACCAAATAAAAAACTAAAACATGTATATGACCAATTAACTATTTCATTCATGGCTAACGCACCCCCCACATATATTTTATAGAGAAAAGGCAGGTGCCTAGCTTTAAATTGATCAGACCCTTACAACCAACGACGCAACACAACACAACACGCGCAACAACGAAAAAACACCGGTAAGATACAATGGTGCTCACGAGCAGCAACAAAACCAGCAAGACATTGGAACCCTCAACCATGATTGAAGGATTGACGGTACGAACGATGCCAATTTTTTAGAATGGGGCTAGCCGTCAACGGCAACCATGTCATTAGCATCGCCTGGGCGCCCGGCGCCACAACGCCCTCCGGTTCCATCGCCAAAAGGAACCCCCTACTCCCTTGCCCCAACTCAAAGGGTGCCTCACCGTCGGATGATGGGAATGCTCACTACCCTAGAGTGTAGATGGAAACTGGCGCCAGGACCTCAATGGCAGACCTTCGAGCACAACCACCTTGTCAAACCTAGTTCCTCTCAGAGCACCACCTTCAAAGCATGGAACCGTCAACACGAAGAGAAGAAGTTGCCGTCCTTGAAACCCACCCCTGGCGACCAATAAAATAGGACCTTGCTCACGAGAAGAAGCCTCCAAGGAGGGAATGATGCCACAACGCCGCCGCCACTCGGGTCGGGCAAATGCCAGACCAAGGGTTTTCACCTAGAGCCCATGATGGGGGAAGCCACCCACGATGACACCTCCAAGGAGGGAAACGATGCACAAAAGTGTCGCTATCACCGGCATCGACACAGTCGGGCAGAGCTTTCGCTGAGGACACGACCCCCACCACCCAAGTCCATCAGCCATGACTAGACAAGGAGAGAAGCAGACAACACCCAAAACCGGGCGAGGTGGCAGCTAAGACCACACCCACACAATAGAAGCCTCCCGAGTGAGCCACCTTGCCACCCAAAGGTTGAGGCAACACATGAGCACTCGTACAATGGCACCCGCCCAAATGGTGTCATTGTGCCCACCTTCCGGAGCCATCGCTCCGAATATCGTAGAGATCCAACCTCACCAACTGCCCACAGGGTGGCCGCCACAAGCACACAACCGGCTGCTCCTGCTGCTGCACTAGCACAATTCCGCCATCCACTTCGTCCCCAAGCTTGCAACTTGCACCCAAACAACAAAGACAAAACAAGCATACATGTAGGCAGTCGGGCACCCAGCGGAGCAGCCATAAGGGAAACCAGTGAGGGGAGGGCCATGCCCATGGAAACTACCGATGCAGATTAGGTGCTCGTGGGATATGGCAGATCCAGCATCTAGCGGCAGCCAGGAACCCGATCCATGACTGCCGACCCAAACGCATCCCTGTGAGGAGCGGTACCTCCAAGAACTCGGCGGAGTCATCCCGCACCACCCGCACGTCCACCTGGGCTGCGCTACCACCAGGGAAGGCCCTGGTCGAACGAGACAGGGAGTTTTCTGCTGGGGCAAGATCCACGCCGCATTGCCGATTGCGGGAGAAGAAGCACGCCAGAGGAGCAGGGTGTTGGGAAACGTAGTATTTCAAAAAAAAATCCCCGGTCACGCAAGATCTATCTAGGAGAAGCATAGCAACGAGCGGGGAGAGTGTGTCCACGTACCCTCGTAGACCGAAAGCGGAAGCGTTAAGTAACGCGGTTGATGTAGTCGAACGTCTTCGTGATCCAACCGATCAAGTACCGAACGCACGGCACCTCCGTGATCTGCACACGCGTTCAGCTCGGTGACGTCCCTCGAACTCTAGATCCAGCTGAGGCCGAGGGAGAGTTCCGTCAGCACAACGGCGTGGTGACGGTGATGATGAAGTTACCGGCGCAGGGCTTCGCCTAAGCACTACGACGATATGACCGAGGTGTTAACTGTGGAGGGGGGCGCCGCACACGGCTAGGAACATTTGATGTGTGTTCTACGGGTGCCCGCCCCACGTATATATAAAGGAGGGAGAGGGAGGGAGGCAGCCTAGGGCGCGCCCAAGTAGGAGGAATCCTACTTGGGCCCCTAGTCCAATTCGCCCCCCCCCCCCCCTCTTACCATATTTGGACAAGGGGGAAAGGAAGGAGGGGGGAGGGGAAGGAAGTAGGAGTCCTACTTCATACTTTCCTTTTCCTCCTTGTCGGTGTCAAAACCGGCGGATCTCGGGTAGGGGGTCCCGAACTGTGCGCCTAAGGTCGATGGTTAGCAGGAGATGGGGGACACGATGTTTACCCAGGTTCGGGCCCTCTCTATGGAGGTAATACCCTACTTCCTGCTTGATTGATCTTGATGAATATGAGTATTACAAGAGTTGATCTACCACGAGATCGTAATGGCTAAACCCTAGAAGTCTAGCCTGTATGACTATGGTAATGAGTATATCCTTTCCGGACTACACCCTCCGGTTTATATAGACACCGGGGGGATCTAGGGTTACATAGAGTCGGTTACATAAGAAGGAATCTTCATAGTTGACAACGCCAAGCTTGCCTTCCACGCCAAGGAGAGTCCAATCCGGACACGGGTACAGTCTTCGGCCTTCATGTCTTCACAGCCCACCAGTCCGGCCCATGGATAACAAGTCGGACGCCCGAGGACCCCTTAGTCCAGGACTCCCTCAGTAGCCCCTGAACCTGGCTTCAATGACGAGGAGTCCGGCGCACAGACTGTCTTCGGCATTGCAAGGCGGGTTCCCTTCTTCCTGAACTCCAAGATAGTCTTCAGATGCGATGATAGTATCAGGACCTGTCACACACACCATACTCAACCACAGAGAGAATATAATATTTCACGAGTCCAATCCGCTGGCAACTTTCTGGTAGTATGACATCACGCCTGCCCGGCCATTATTTTCGAACCGTTAGCTAGCCCGCCGTCCCACGTTTCGAGACGTGGTTTTATTGGCATGTCTTATCCAAGCGGAGATCGTGTCTCCCCTTTTTCAAGGGATTCTTATCAACCCGGATGTGGGTAACCCAACCATCGCTCGGGTACAACTCCTTGGGAATAGGCAAGTTTTGAGGCCCAGGAGGAGACGTTTGATATTCGCGGCCTTCATATAGGGGTACAGACCCGTCTTTTTCTTTCACGCTTGCTTCTTCCTCAACCCCTGCTACCCTGAGTTCCAACACCTGGGCTTTAATCGCCACGAGCTCCAATCATGTACGGATCCAGCCGTCAAGGCCGGTGGGTGGCTTCTTCTGTCACGGAGGGAGATATTGCAAAGCTTCGAGCGGCGAGATATCTGACCGCAGAAATCCTTCATCGGCTTCCTGCCGAGGGGCAGGTTATTCCCACCCCCAGATCCGGTGAGAGGGTCGTGTTTGTGTCCCACTTCCTCCGCGGGATAGGGTTTGCCCTTAATCCCTTCGTCCGTGGGCTCATGTTCTATTATGGGCTAGATTTTCACGATCTGGCCCCGGACTCTATTCTTCTTATCTCGGCGTTTATCGTCACGTGCGAAGCCTTCCTCCGAACTCCTCCGCACTTCGGCTTGTGGCTCAAGACCTTCGATGTGAAGCCGCAAGTGATAGGGGGGAGCAGGCAGAGTGCGGTGGTGCCATAGTGAGCAAGCTTACCAGCGCTGTTTGGCTAAAGGGATCCTTTGCCAAATCTTCCGATTTATGGCAGCAGGGGTGGTTCTATATCACCGAGCCCCGTGGCTCCAAGTGGGCAGCTGCGCCCGTATTTCGATCCAGGCCCCCAATTCAGCTTGCATCATGGATTAATAAGGGGTTGGACTGGGGATCAACGGACGAGGTGCGGACTTTGCAAAGTCACATCCGGAGCCTCATTGAGAGGGACATCAATATCGTCAACGTTGTTCAAGTAATGCTAGTCCGTCGGACCCTGCCGTGCCAGCGACGGCCCCTCCGCCTGTGGGAGTTTAATCCAGAAGGGACGCGGACTCTTCAGCATTTCCTCGATACTACGCACGAAGGAATGTGGAGATTATTTTTCGGGAAACGAAAGAAATGGCCGGACACCACCGAAGATGTCGGCCTAGACTGTAACCATCCGGACACCCGGTAAGTGCCCGTTCGCTGAACACCTCGTAAATCGGATATCCCATGGTAAGACACTGACCGAACCATCCTTTTTCAGGGCTGCATAAAGAAAGTGGAGCGGATTAGGTGTCCGGCTCCCCTCCCCGAAGACGCAGCGGATCCTATGCTAACAAGGATGCTGGCTTCGGCACCATACCAGGCGCCAGCAAAGGAGGGCCAAGAGGAGACTGAAAAGACTCGGGATGACTTTTGTTCCAGAGAGAAATCGACATTTCCTCGCCCGAGGACAGAGGCGAGAGAGGAGCCAGTATCCCTTCTACGAGCAGGAGGAAAAGGGCCGCCTTCGAAGGTTGGGAGGGGCGATCCCCCAAGAGGGGCAAGATGTCACCGTCGAGCGGCTTAGGTTTGGAAGGCGATGCCGTCGAACAGCTCCAACATGGGGACAAGTCCTCAGCCAAACCATGAGTGAATCCGGGGTGCTTTGATAGCGTCCCGCTCCTTTGCCGTTACCAAAGATATACGTAACGTGTCCGTGCATTTCTACAGGTCAGCACAAAGTTTTTCTAGGCAATCCTCTTCTTCGGGAGGTCTCCTCCCAGAGATGATGGAAAGCGAGACGCCTCCCCCGACCTCCTCGCCCAATAAGGCGGACGACTCTGAAGTGTCATCGCAGAGGGTTTTTCTTGCTCAACAAGCTATGCAGGGGATGAAAAAGGCAGTTGAAAGGATCGATATAGTTGACTAGAGGGGGGTGTGAATAGGCAACTAACAATTTTTAGCTTTTCTTTACCAATTTAAACTTTGCATCAAAGTAGGTTGTCTAGATATGCAACTAGGTGAGCAACCTATATGATGCAACAACAACAAGTGCACAAGCAAGAAAGGGATACAACACAATATAAGCGTGCACAAGTAAAGGTAAGAAATAACCAAGAGTGTAGCCGGTGGAGACAAGGATGTGCTACCAAAGTTCCTTCCTTTTGAGGGGAAGTACGTCTCCGTTAGAGCGGTGTGGAGGCACAATGCTCCCCAAGAAGCCACTAGGGCCACCATATTCTCCTCACGCCCTCACACAATGCGAGATGTCGTGATTCCACTATTGGTGCCCTTGAAGGCGGCGACCGAACCTTTACAAACAAGGTTGGGGCAATCTCCACAACTTAATTGGAGGCTCCCAACAACACCACGAAGCTTCACCACAATGGACTATGGCTCCGCGGTGACCTCAACCGTCTAGGGTGCTCACACACCCAAGAGTAACAAGATCTGCTAGGGATTAGTGGGGGGGAATCAAATTTCTCTTGGTGGAAGTGTAGATCAGGGCCTTCTCAACCAATCCCGAGCAAATCAACAAGTTTGATTGGCTAGGGAGAGAGAGATGGGGCAAAAATGGAGCTTGGAGCAACAATGGAGCTTTTTGGGGGAAGAGGTAGGTCAACTTTGGGGAAGAAGACCCCCTTTTATAGTGGGGGGAGCAATCCAACCGTTACCCCCCCCCCCACTTCAGCCCCGCAGAGAGCGGTACTACCGCTTGACCAGCGGTACTACCGCTCCCCCTCGCGGTATTGCCGCTGGGCCCAGAGCGGTACTACCGCGGTGGTCAGGGCGGTACTACCACACACGAGCGATACTACCGCCCCCACTGCCGCGGCTAGTACCGTAAAACCCAACACGGAAAAAGACCCCTCGAATCGAGGCGGTACTAGCACGAAGCCGCAGCGGTACTACGGCTGGGGGCTACAGCGGTACTACCGCTATGGAGCGGTACTGCCGCTTGTAGCACCCAAGCGGTACTACCGCTCCGGCGCGCGGTACTACCGCTGGGACCAGAGAGGGCACACTGAGAGAGGGGAACGAGCTCATCAACGAAGCGGAAAGGCTCGGAGGGTGTGCAAAGGAAGTGTATGTGATGATTCCACCCTAGCCTTTCCAAAGCGGACCTCCTCTTGATAGTACGGTGATCCCTAAGAAACTAGTCCACCAAACTAATTCGAAAGTACTACACCGTCTTCGCTTCAAATTCCGAGGGGAGGGAATCGTCTCGTGCCAAAGGATGAATCTCTAAAAAACTCAATGCACACGATTAGTCCGCAAAAGCATTGTCATCAATCACCAAAACATCTAAGGGATACAAATGCCCTTACAATCTCCCCCTTTTTGGTTGGATTGATGACAATACGGGATTTGCACAAACGGGAACAGACAAAGGACATAAGCAGACCCCAAATCTCTAAAATATAGACGGGCTCCCCCTAGATGTGTGCCATCAAGATAAGTGCTTTGGACTGCACGGCACACATACTAGGATCAACACTCCCCCTGTATTTTAGAGACCAACAACCTAAGCGTGATACATGAGAGCAGGAAATATGACATAGTAAGCATGCTACTCATGAGATACTAAATGACAAGAGACATAGATAAAGATATGATAAGGATAAGGTAGCATATGTCTCACACCATATGTCTGGAACTTAGGTCTCACGGAACACAAAACCAAACAAAGCAAATGGAAGCAAACACAACGAAAGCACATAGACACACTCGCAACACAACGACACAAATCCCTAAACTCTCTCCCCCTTTGGCATCGAGACACCAAAAGGGGCAAAGAGCGCTCCTACGGCTCCAGGTGAGAGCATGCTGAGGATCTCGAACATCAGTACTCCGCGTGATCGTCTGCACCGCCGTCCTTGGTCGGAAACTGCTCGGCATCTGAATCGGTCCACGGACAGTGCTGTTGGATCCACTCCTCCTCCTCAGTGATGTGACCCTCAGAGCCGCTGGTGACTGTCGCACCTAACTGACGCATAAGCTCCTTGTGGCGTCCCCTGGCATTCTTCTCAGCCACATGTGTCATGTACTGACCGTGAGACTCCATGCAGAACAGCTTCTTCATCTTGAGCTTGAGCTTCTTTGCCCAAGAGGGCTCTGCCTCAGAAGGCACATAGTCATGGTCAACACCAGTATCAGCCTCGCCCTCGGTCTCCATGGCAGCAGCAGAAGAAGGAACCCCAGATTTAGGAACGGAGGTGCCACAATTGTCCTTCTTCCTCAGACGCTTGATCTCATGAGAAACCAACTCTCCAGTTTCCAGCAATTCCTCGGGATAGGTACTTCTCCAGGCCCTCTCAATGAGCAACATGATAAATGGAGCATAAATCGGGCACTTGCGCTCAGAAACAGCAGACAGAAGTTCAGACCACATAACATGAGAGATGTACAGGGACTCGCCAGTGTTTGCTTCCTTCTCACGCTGGCAGAAGAGAAGCATGTCCATGAGATAGGAGTGAACCATGTCCAAATTCCCGATACGAGGGAAGAGAGTCTCGCGGAAGATACGGTGAAGGATGTCCAGAAAGGCAGACAGCTCATAGGTTTCCTTCTTGGTCTCAGGGTTGATCTTCAGAGTACAGTAGAGCCAGAGGGCTTGCTTGTGAGTGGAGGTAACATTGCGGTGAGGACAGAACCCGACTGGAGTCTCGAGCCCTTGATCTTCCACCTCAAGGAACTCCATGAAGGCCTTCCACTTGATAGCTAGCAACTTCCCATTAGTCATCCAAGTCAGAGTCCTGTCTTCATCAGTTCCTAGGTGGACAGTGGCATAGAACTGAGCCACCAAATCTGCATCAAAGTCCTTGTTGAACTGCATGATCCTGAGAATGTTCAACTGAGAGCACATCTGAAGGGCATCACCAAAGTACCCCGGGTCCTTCTCCATAGCATCCATGTTGATGGAATGAACATTGACAAAGAGGTTCTTCTTAGCCTTTATCACGTCAAAGTAGGTGGCATACTGAAACCGGTTCCAGAACGGGCGATTGACAAGGTTGGATTCTTGGTCTTCCTCATATGGGTTGCGGTGACGCCTGTCCCAGAATTCCTTGGCAGTCATCTCAGTCACCTTCTTGCCAGTTGACTTCGGCTTGTTGGCAGTCTTCTTCTTGAGATGAGGATTAGCACTTGAGGAAGCACCCACTGGCGGCGGTGGAGCACTGGAAGAACCACCTGCAGACTCAGATGAGCGGTACCGCTTTGACGCTGAACGCCCGGGGTTGACACGGCGGACTTGCTGCTCAGGATGTTCATCACCTGGAACCAAACACACGGACACACGAAACAACCAGAAGGAACGATCAAAACCAAATAAACACAACAAACATGGATCAACATGCGGTAGGGAATGATGGAACTGGGCATCCGGCGGTAGTACCGCGCCTGTACAGCGGCAGTACCGCTCCAGCGGTAGTACCGCGCCATATGGGCGGTAGTACCGCTTAGTGCCGCTCGCGCGGTAGTACCGCGCAGGAGGGGCGGTAGTACCGCCCGAGACGGGGCACGGAGGATCCCTACTGCCGTGGATAGATCCGGCACTACCGGGGATGCCAAATTCAAAAATAAACCTACCAAACACCAATCCAAAGAGTCTAGTTGCCTTCTCCAAACTACTCAAGCCTAGATTTGGCCAAAAATCTAGAGATGCAACCACTATTGCCCCTAAAACACGAGATCTGAAAACTAGACAAGAAGAGAAGAGGAACGGGGGCAATACCGGCATCCATGGCAAGAGGACGAGGTGGGGATCGACTCCACCGAGGGAAAAGGACAGAAACGGTCCAGAGACGGAGGGCCGCCGGAGCCCTCCCGCGGCGAGATGGCACTGGAGAGCCGAAGAGGAACGAGGGGACGAAGCAAATGGGTATGGGGGGAGGAAACCACCCCTGCCCACGACTTAACCCCCTGGTCCCGCCCCTCAGCGGTAGTACCGCGGTGATGGGCGGTAGTACCGCTTAGTGCGGTAGTACCGCGGATGAGGGCGGTAGTACCGCTTATGCACCTAAGCGGTAGTACCGCGCAGCAACAGTGGTAGTACCGCCCAGCGCAACTCAAAACTAGACTCAACAAGCACGGCACAAAAGAAAAGAAAAGAAAACGACGGCAAGAAGAGAAAACCAAGAGACACCCAAAGAACACTAGCAAGAGGTCAGAAGACACACCCCGTCAAGAAAGGGGCGGTGGCCGAGGCCACCTATGTTTGAGTCAATTGGTATGGCACCGCGAAGAATTATCCTTGGGCCCATGACCAAAACTCGTCTTTGAAGCACTAGTACCATCAAAAATGGCTAATGTGAAAGTGTGAGATTAGTTTATGCATTATGGGGGGAGGAAGAGTTCATTTAGAGAACAACACTCCCCCTATGTCCATGCCTACACCTAGACAAGAATGCATGATGAATGTGAGGGGTGTGCAAAGGTTCAAACCACATTGCTCGAATCAATGATATTTAGCTCATGCCTTAACTCGCGAAATCTTGCTTCATCCAATGGCTTCGTGAAAATATCTGCAAGGTTATCATGAGTGTTGACATAGTTGAGCTCGATCTCCCCTCGCCTAATATGATCCCGGATGAAGTGATACCGAATCTCAATATGCTTCGTCTTGAAGTGTTGCACCGGGTTGAGAGAAATCTTGATGGCACTTTCATTGTCACACCAAAGAGGCACTTTGTCACAAATGACACCGTAATCCTTTAAAGTTTGCCTCATCCATAAGAGTTGTGCACAACAACTCCCGGCCGCCACATACTCCGCTTCGGTGGACGAGAGAGACACACAACTTTGCTTTTTAGAAGACCAACTTACCAAAGAGCAACCAAGAAATTGGCACCCTCCGGAAGTGGACTTCCTATCCACTTTGTCTCCCGCCCAATCGGAGTCCGAATAACCTACAAGCTTGAAGTTTGCTCCTCTTGGGTACCATAAGCCAAAGTTTGGGGTATGAGCCAAATATTGAAAGATTCGCTTGACCGCCACAAAGTGGCTTTCCTTAGGTGCGGCTTGAAACCGTGCACAAATTCCCACACTCAACATGATATCCGGTCTAGATGCACAAAGGTAAAGCAAGGATCCAATCATCGAGCGATATACCTTTAGATCCACCGCTTTACCATTGGGATCGATGTCAAGTTGGCACTTGGTGGGCATTGGAGTGGAAGCTGGCTTGACATCACTTAGCTTGAATCTCTTTAGCATGTCTTGAGTGTATTTGGCTTGGTTGATGAAGATTCCTTCTCTTCTTTGTTTGATTTCGAACCCGAGAAAGAACTTCAACTCTCCCATCATAGACATCTTGAACTTTGAGGTCATGAGAGCGGCAAATTCTTCATTGAAAGCTTTGTTAGGGGAACCAAAAATAATATCATCAACATATAGTTGGCATACAAACAACTCCCCTTTGACCTTCTTAGTAAAAAGAGTGGGGTCAATTTTCCCGATTTCGAATCCACGATCTTATAACAACTCCGTAAGATGCTCATACCACGCACGTGGGGCTTGTTTAAGGCCATAGAGCGCCTTATGGAGTTGATACACATGATCGGGGAAATAGGGATCTTCGAACCCGGGGGGTTGTTTGACATACACCAACTCATTTATGGGACCATTAAGAAAAGCACTCTTCACATCCATTTGTTGCAACGTGAAATTATGATGAGAAGCATAAGCAATCAACAAACGAATAGATTCAAGGCGAGCGACGGGAGCAAAGGTTTCACCGTAGTCGATACCCTCGACTTGGGAGTAGCCTTGTGCCACTAAACGAGCCTTGTTGCGAACAATGATCCCATTAGCATCTTGCTTGTTCTTGAATATCCACTTGGTTCCAATGACATTATGGTTCCCGGTTGGCCTTGGCACTAATTTCCACACTTGGTTATGCTCGAAGTTGTTGAGTTCTTCATGCATGGCATTGAGCCAATCCGGGTCCTCGAGCGCTTCATACACCTTTTGGGGTTCGACACAAGAAACAAACGCATGATGTTCACAATAGTTTGCTAATTTTCTACGAGTGCTTACCCCCTTTCTTAGGCATCCAACCACATTCTCCATGAGATGACCTTTGGTGGAGAGCTTGGAAGCGATCTTAGCTGCACGACGCTCCAATTCCTCCTCGGAAGTGAAACGAGGAGGGGTTACTTGATCATCTTGAGCGTCGTCTTGAGCTTGTTCTTGATCTAGAGCTTGCTCATGATCTTGAACATGCTCGAGGGGGAGAACTCGACCTTGGGCATCATTTGGTGGATCACCACCATCTTGAGGTTGATCTTGCCCTTGATCTTGTTCATGGGGTTGAGGGCCTTCACTTTGTTCTTCGGAAGCGTGTGAGTCTTGGGTTGGTGATGGCTCCACTTGAGTGGAGCATTGTCCTTCTCCTTCGGCCACAAGGGGTTCCTCAATGGGTAGGATATAACCAACACCCATTCTTCTTATAGCTTGGGGAGGAATTTCATCACCTACATTACAAGTACCACTTTGCTCCACTTGGGAGCCGTTATTCTCATCAAACTCCATGTTACACGTCTCCTCAATAAGTCCCGTGGACTTATTGAGAACACGGTAAGCATGGGAGTTTGTAGCATAACCAACAAATATGCCCTCATGAGCTCTAGCCTCAAATTTAGACAAACGAACACCTTTCTTGAGAATGAAACACTTACACCCGAACACCCGAAAGTACTTGAGGTTGGGCTTGTTACCGGTGAGTATCTCATATGGAGTCTTGTTCAAGCCTTTGCGGAGATAGAGCCGATTTGAAGCATGACACGCGGTGTTGATGGCTTCGGCCCAAAGTTGTATGGAGACTTGAACTCCGCCATCATGGTCCTTGCCGCATCCATCAACGTCCGGTTCTTCCTCTCCGCAACACCATTTTGTTGAGGGGTGTAAGGTGCGGAATATTGATGCTTGATCCCTTCATCACTAAGGAACTCATCCAAGGTGTAGTTCTTGAACTCGGTGCCGTTGTCACTCCTTATTGTCAAGATCTTTGTATTGTGTTGACGTTGGGCTTCATTCGCAAAGTCAATGACGGTTTGTTGGGTCTCGCTCTTCCTCTTGAAGAAGTACACCCAAGTGTATCTTGAATAGTCATCCACAATCACCAAGCAATACTTCCTACCCCCAAGACTATCAAAGGATGGAGGCCCAAAGAGATCCAAATGAAGGAGCTCCAAAGGCCTTTTCGAGTAAATGATAGTTGTGGGAGGGTGAGCCGTCTCATGTAGCTTTCCTTCGATACAAGCACTGCAAGCACGATCTTTAGCAAAACTAACATTCGTTAGTCCACGGACATGGTCCCCCTTGAGAAGACTTTGCAAAGATCTCATATTGACATGGGCTAACCGGCGATGCCAAAGCCATCCCACGTCAACTTTAGCCATTAGGCATGTCGCGGTCCTAGTGGGTCGCTCCGAAAAGTTAATCACATAGAGACCGTTTTCGACATGCCCAACAAAGGCTACTTTAAGAGTCTTGCTCCACAAGAGGGCCACGGTATCAATATCAAAGAAAGTGGCAAAGCGCATGATAGCAAGTTCACGAACGGAAAGTAAATTGTATGCAAGGGACTCAACTAGCATGACCTTCTCGATCGTGAGATCATGAGAAATGACAACTTTGCCGAGTCCCAATACCTTAGAAGACGAGGCATCACCCCACTCGACATTGGTGGGCATAGATGGAATCTTGTGCATGTCCACCACCAAGTCCTTGCTTCCGGTCATATGATTTGTAGCTCCACTATCGAGCAGCCATGATCCCCCACCGGAAGCAAACACCTACAAGAGATCAATGCTTGGTTTTAGGTACCCATTTTGTAATGGGTCCTTTGATGTTAGTAACAAGGGTCTTAGGAACCCAAATAGACCATTCAATATACTCATGAGGAGAACCAACAAATTTGGCATAAACATGCCCATCACTAGCACGGCATAGCACATAAGAAGGATTAAAGTCGCCGGCTTTGTTGGAAGGGGTGGCATTGCCCTTCTTGACACCGCCACCCTTCGCATTGTTCTTCTTCTCCTTGGAAGCACCCTCTCCCTCCTTCACAAAAGTTTGCTTGAGAGGAGGAGGTCGTTTGGTCTTGTCATTCTTCTTCTTGTTCTTGGGCTTGGGTGCGAACCCAATCCCCTCCTTGGCCACAACTTCCTTTTGATTGCTCAAAAGGTCGTTGAGGTTCTTCTCGCCTTGTATGCATGACACAAGGCCTTTCTCAAGTTGCTCCTTCAACTTAGCATTTTCCTCAACAAGATGCACATGCTCACAACAAGGATTAGTAGCACTTGCATTATCAACTAACACCATATGAGGAAAGGTGGCTTTCTCCTTAGTTAGCTTCACTTGGAGTTGATCATGAGACTCCTTGAGGCTAGCATGAACACCCTTCAAGACTTTGTGAGCCTTGTCAAGAATGTCAAACTCCTCTTTGAGTCTAGCAAGATCAACCCCAAGCTTTGCCTTCTCGAATTTTAGCACACGAGACACAACAAGAGCATGATCGAGATCTTTCTTTAACTTAGCATGATCATCGTTGTATGACTCCTCAAGAGCCAAACGAAGACCACGCTCTTCGTCAAGAGCATTGGAAAGATCCGAAATCTCATCGGCATAGTCACGACTATGCCCCTCCATCTTAGAGATGGTGTCTTCGTGAGCCTCGATCATGTCATTGGCTTCACCAAGTTGTTCCAAGAGAGCAACGAAGTGCTTCTTGGATTTACCGTTGAGTTTACCCATAAAGGTCTCAAACTCATTTTCCTCCACATTTGTCCCCTCATGTTCATCAATGCTACCCGTCGAAGAAGGATGATTAATGATGGTAGTTTTGATGTTGGGGGTTACCTTGTTGGTGGCTTTAGCCATGAGGCACTTGGCGGCGATGTTATCATTGGGTGAGTCGAAGAGAGACATCCGTGGAGTCATCGCAATGGCCACAGAGGCCATGGAAATCGACTCACCATCTTCATCATTGTCATCATCCTCGTTGTACTCTTCTTGTACGACTAATGCCTTGGGAGGAGTCTTCTTGGTGAAGTTGCTCTTGTTGGGGAACGACTTGGCCTTGTCCTTTCGGATGAGCTTGCCACCATTGTCTTCCCTCTTCTTGTAAGGGCACTCCGCAACAAAGTGGCTCACATTGCCACAATTGAAGCAAGTCCTCACCCGTTGCTTGCCCTTTGCGCCACTTGAATTGTTCTTGTTGAAGTTTGGCCTTGAGTTCTTCTTGCTCCAAAATTGCCTTGAAGCAAGAGCCATGTGTTCATGATAGGCATACTTCGTATCTTCGAGGTTGCCCTCCTCTTCTTCCTCTTCATCCTCTTCCTCCAGACTAACCTTGGCCTTTAGAGCAAGGTTGGGCTTCTTTACTCTTTGAGAGCGAAGAACCGCATTTTCGGCGGTCTTGTCCAAGATGCTCATAGCAACGAACTCATCCAACACTTCACTTGAGGACAAGGTGTGGAAGTCCGGCCTTTGACGAATGACGGAGGACATGGCTTTGTGGTAGGGCATCATTGCCTTGAGGAATTTGCGCTTGATCCAATTGTCATCCGTGTCTTTACTTCCATGATCTCGGAGAGAGACCGCGAGTTTGGTTACTCTCCGAAAAAGCTCACGAGGTTCTTCATCTTCTTTCATTGCAAACTCATCGGCTTCATCTTGCACCACTTCATAGTTGGAGCGTTGAATGCTTGCGCTTCCCCGATAGAGGGAAACAACTTGGAGCCAAGCATCTTTGGCCACGGTGTAGGGCCGGAGATGAGGAAGATCTTCGGGTGGGATTGCTTCTTGGATGATGAAGAGAGCATTCTCATTGAATTGATGATCCACAACTTCTCTAGGAGTGAAGTTACTTCGGTCATGCGGATAAAAACCTTCTTCAATGATTCTCCAAAGGTTAGTGTTCACATGATTTAAATGACGCTCAAAATGATAGACCCAAGAATCAAAATATACATTCTTCTCAATCTTAGGGGCTGGGCCGGCATGATTCAAATGAGTGGAAGGGAGCGGTCCACCATAGACAGGTGGAGGTTCCACATGGGCAAAGATGCCGGTCCCATTTTTACCACTAGAAGGAGCTTTCTCGCTAGTAGCTTCCCCCTTGTCGGAGGTAGCATCCGTCACCTTGTTAGCGGGATCACACACTTTCAACGGTGCGGTGGAAAGTTTAAGCCCTTCTAAGAATTTATTAAACATGCTTTCGACCACGGTCGTCATGGAGGTTTTCAATGTGTCCAACGCCACATTGAATTCCTCACGAGAGACCGCGGTACCCCCATCTCCCGTAGACGAGACCGGATTCACACCGGAGTGCTTCTCCACACCGTCTATGACGTCAACCATATTCTTCGGACGGTAAAGTCCTTAATAAAGAGACGAGGCTCTGATACCAATTGAAAGGATCGATATAGTTGACTAGAGGGGGGGTGAATAGGCAACTAACAATTTTTAGCTTTTCTTTACCAATTTAAACTTTACATCAAAGTAGGTTGTCTAGATATGCAACTAGGTGAGCAACCTATATGATGCAACAACAACAAGCGCACAAGCAAGAAAGGGATACAACACAATATAAGCGTGCACAAGTAAAGGTAAGAAATAACCAAGAGTGGAGCCGGTGGAGACAAGGATGTGTTACCGAAGTTCCTTCCTTTTGAGGGGAAGTACGTCTCCGTTAGAGCGGTGTGGAGGCACAATGCTCCCCAAGAAGCCACTAGGGCCACCGTATTCTCCTCACGCCCTCACACAATGCGAGATGCCGTGATTCCACTATTGGTGCCCTTGAAGGCGGCGACCGAACCTTTACAAACAAGGTTGGGGCAATCTTCACAACTTAATTGGAGGCTCCCAACAACACCACGAAGCTTCACCACAATGGACTATGGCTCTGCGGTGACCTCAACCGTCTAGGGTGCTCACACACCCAAAAGTAACAAGATCCGCTAGGGATTAGTGGGGGGGGAATCAAATTTCTCTTGGTGGAAGTGTAGATCGGGGCCTTCTCAACCAATCCCGAGCAAATCAACAAGTTTGATTGGCTAGGGAGAGAGATCGGGCGAAAATGGAGCTCGAGCAACAATGGAGCTTTTTGGGGGAAGAGGTAGGTCAACTTTGGGGAAGAAGACCCCCTTTTATAGTGGGGGGAGCAATCCAACCGTTACCCCCCACTTCAGCCCTGCAGAGAGCAGTACTACCGCTTGGCCAGCGGTACTACCGCTCCCCCTCGCGGTATTGCTGCTGGGCCCAGAGCGGTACTACCGCGGTGGTCAGGGCGGTACTACCGCACACGAGCGGTACTACCGCCCCCACTGCCGCGGCTAATACTGTAAAACCCGACACGAAAAAAGACCCCTCGAATCGAGGCGGTACTAGCACGAAGCCACAGCGGTACTACGGCTGGGGGCTACAGCGGTACTACCGCTGTGGAGCGGTACTGCCGCTTGTAGCACCCAAGCGGTACTACCGCTCCGGCCCGCGGTACTACCGCTGGGACCAGAGAGGGCACACTGAGAGAGGGGAACGAGCTCATCAACGAAGCGGAAAGGCTTGGAGGGTGTGCAAAGGAAGTGTACGTGATGATTCCACCCTAGCCTTTCCAAAGCGGACCTCCTCTTGATAGTACAGTGATCCCTACGAAACTAGTCCACCAAACTAATTCGAAAGTACTACACCGTCTTTGCTTCAAACTCTGAGGGGAGGGAATCTTCTCGTGCCAAAGGATGAATCTCTGAAAAACTCAATGCACACGATTAGTCCGCAAAAGCATTGTCATCAATCACCAAAACATCTAAGGGATACAAATGCCCTTACAGCAGTGCCCGAAGGTGGATCCCTAACCGTCCAGGATTCTGGGGCCAATAATAAAGGCCTCGGACTGTCTGGCTTGCCGCCGACGGCGATTCCGGAGACGGGTGATCGAATTCCTTCAAAGGATGACTGTGCTCCTAGAGTGGCTTCCGGAGACCCAACGGCTCCGGACATATTACGGGACATGTTGCGAAACGCATCTGTCTCGGGGGAACATCGTACCTTGATGGGTACAGTGGTTGAGAAGATTTTCTCCGCGAAGAGCGGATTAAATGAAGCCTTCATGAGCCTGCTAAAAGGCTTCGAGGTTTGTGATATAATGTTTTCAACTATGTTTTATTTGCAAAGATGCACCTGTGTATAGGTAGTAGCCCCTGAGACTCGGGTTGGCTTACAATGGGAAGCGAACGGAGGATCGAAAAGAATTACTCAAGGACTGATATGATGAATTTGAACGCAGGCTGTTTCCCCCTTAGCTACTTCCCAGACTATGGATATTGCCGAGCTGCAGCGGAAGCTTGATGTAGCAGGGGATGACCTTGCGTTAATCAATATGCATCTTGACGAGTCGCAAGGTATGTATTCGGGGCAATCCCCATACATTTTTGTGGTATAAGCATGGTGCTAAAATCTATATGCTGTAATATGCATGGCTGTAGATGGTGCTGCCGCTGTTGAAGTTCTCCGAGAGGAGCTGGCCCGGGCCAAGGAGCAGGCCCGGTGTAGCAATGCGGCTGCCGAAAAGGCATCGGCTGAGTTAAAAGTCGAACAAGCTGCACGGCGCCAAGACGAGGAGAAGATATCCATGATGGCGCTTGAACTGAAAAATGCTACTGGCCGCTGTGAATTTCTGGAGGAGAATGAAGCCAAAACGGCTGAACTTGACAAGGCATTACAAGAGGCGAGAGAAGCGCGGTCGGAATCCAGAGCAGCCCGTGAGGAGATCCGGCAAGCTAGGGAGATTGCGGCTGGTAAGCCCTTTCTCCTACAGACTAAGTTCGGCGATCCGAACTATTCTCAGCTTGACCGAGTGTGGAGTTCTCCGGATGAGTTTTTAGACTTGTCGAAGAGTTCTTCCGATGCGGCGCAGTATTATCAAGCGCGAGAGGGGTACGCAACGGAGAAGCTTTTCTGGTCACAGTTTGGCGCTTCAAAGCGCCCTCTGTTGCTGAATGAACAGATGTCCCAATGGGCCGAGCTTCATAGGATATCCGGCGCTGCCATGAAGAACGGCATAATCCGGTTGTGGCCAACCGAGCCTGTTCCGAATAGCTACTTCGGTTTGGTGCAAAGGCTTGTTGACGCGGTGCCGCGTATCGACGCTGTGAAGCGGTCGACGTGCATTGAGGGTGCACGGATGGCCTTTGCCCGAGTCAAGACATTCTGGGGGAAGATGAAGGCCATCGATGTTGCGGCGAAGAGTCCACCCAAGGGCAAGGACTGTCCTGAAGTGGAGCATTATTTTGAAGACGTCCTAGAGGCTGCCCGCTTGATAGAGGGTCAGTGCTCGAAAGACATAATGTTCGAGTGAGGTGTATGAGAATTGTAAAAGACAATTTTATAGTTAATCTATTTTTATGTTTTGCTCGAAAGCTTGTATTCCTCCTGTGCGGCCGTTTTAGTATAATCTGAAAGTTTTCCAGTTGTCGGCTTCAGCCCCCTCGTAGGAAGTACGGGGGTGTTCGGAAAAACATTTAATCACTCTTTATCCAACGTCTTGGTCCATGAAGGAGGTGATAATGCGGCGAACCAGGCAATAGGACTATAGGGCGTTAACACTTTCACTTAGCCTTAGGAGTTTTATGATGGGGCTACGACATAGCCCCTGGTATATATGCGGCGTATTATAATATGATGCCTTACATATTTGATCTAAAAAAGATCCCTCGTGTGACACGGAGAATTGCTAAAGATTCTAATAAGTGGTCAAGTGGCTGACCAGCTCTCGCCGCATCATGACAGTCAGTTTTCGGCTTTCTCTACTGAGGTACTTGACCAGATGAACCGGAAGCACAATCGCAGTAGTTCTCCCTTTACTACCCTAGCCGATGGAGCGGAACGTAGGGTAGCAAGCACAGGAGCCGGGCAACCCAACTATTGACCCAAGACAATGATTCGGAGCTGATGCATATAAGGCCAAACTTGCGACGCCGAAGTACGCTATAGAGCTATTCGGGCTTTTTGCTGGCAACTCATTTGTTCCCATACCGAGCCCCTGGCCAAGGTATATCTGTGAAACAACCATAGGGGCCATATTCATTGGCGAAAAAACACGAATGATTAATTCGGATACTGTTTACTGGGAACTAAGCGATATGCCAGTGATTACTTTATATATATAAAGGCCACAACCCCGGCTATTTGACATGCTCGGGGTCGCAGGCGGAGGAAGAGGCATATTACAGGCTCGAAATAACGAGTGCGGTCTACAAAAGTTACTTCGGACCTCCTTTCGCACGTCTGCGCCGCCTGTCCTCGGCGAGGGGAATCCTTGATGGAAGTAGCCCCTTAGGTGAGTGTACGGATCCGAACTCCGATAGAGTCAGTTTTAGATATTTTGCCCTGTTCGTCACCTATTTTTAAGAGATGGTGAAGGAAGAAATAAAAAGAAAATAGATAAAAAGTGTTACGGGAATGCTTGCAGGCTTGTCCGTAGTGTGCTTCCACCAATGCCCATGGTATCTTGAGTGCGTAGTGATGTATGCGTGGTACAAATTTTGCAGGTGTACGAGGTGGGCGGCGGAAGCCGGACTGCTATTTCGCTCTGGCAGTAATCGATCCTCGGGTGGAGATTGCTTCTGACTCCCGGTATTTCGTTGGTGAACCTCTCCGTCGTCCCTGTCGCCTGGCGGCGTCCTCCCCTTGTGTTCGGCGTTGAGCTTGCCGGGCTGCTTAAAGACCCAGCAGTTTCTGTTAGTATGATTAGCTGGTTTATCAGGGTGGCCGTGAATCTGGCAGGATCGGTCCAATATCCTATCTAGGTTGGATGGTTCGTCTCGGTTCGCTTTGAATGGCTTCTTCCGTTGACCGGGCTTGGGATTGCTGAATCCGGCGTTGACCGCTGTGTCGCGTGATCTTTCATTATCATTGCGACTGTTGTGTTTGCTTCGTCGTGGCTTGCCGTTGCCGTCTCGGATTTCGGAAGTGCCCGGGTCGCTGGCGCTGTTGCTTCTACGAGCGAGCCAGCTGTCTTCTCCCGCGCAAAAGCGGGTCATTAGAGCAGTAAGGGTTGTCATGGATTTAGGTCCTTCTTGGCCGAGGTGGCGTGCAAGCCATTCGTCCCGGACGGTGTGTCTGAAGGCTACGAGGGCTTCCGCGTCCGGACAGTCGACGATTTGGTTCTTTTTGACTAAGAACCGAGTCCAGAGCTTCCTGGCTGACTCTCCGGGCTGCTGGACAATGTGACTTAAGTCATCGGCATCCGGTGGCCGGTCATATGTTCCTTGGAAGTTGTCAAGGAAGGCTTCTTCCAAGTCTTCCCGGCTGCCTATGGAATTTTCAGGCAGGTTGTTTAACCAGTGCCGAGTTGGCCCTTTTAGCTTTAGTGGGAGGTATTTAATGGCGTGGAGGTCATCTCCACGGGCCATGTGGATGTGGAGGATAAAATCCTCTATCCATACCACGGGATCGGTTGTGTCGTCGTATGATTCAATATTGACGGGTTTGAATCCTTCGGGGAACTCATGATCCATTACTTCATTAGTGAAGCAAAGAGGGTGTGCGGCGCCTCTATGTAGGGCCACACTGCTACGGCCTTAGCGGCCCAGCCAAAAGCTACCCGAAGCGTAGATTGCTACCTCAGTTTAATGACGAGGCGTTGGAGCCCGTACCATCATCACACAATGTGGCAGGTCGTCGACAACCCTGTCCGGATAGAGAGGCAACTCAAGCCGAACACCAGAGTGCCCCACCTCGTCGTAAAGGCAAGAATAACACAGCTCATGGTTGTACAGACGACCTTCGACGGGACTTGGATAGTAGAGCAGGACACGCAAGATCGATCTAGCCTCGACACACGACGATGGCTACCTATTCAGACGTGACAAACCTAGCCACGCCCGAGCCGAAAACCGCAAATGGACTCCTTCGGAGTTACGTCTTCTTCGGCGGCCAGGACTTCGGTCCATCTATCGTTAAGTAGGTCTTGGTCAGCTTGAAGCTGCTGCTGCTTCTTTTTCAGGCTCCTTGCAGTGGCTATTAGCCTGCGCTTGAAGCGCTCCTGCTCGAGGGTTCTTCGGGTACGATGAAGTCTTCGTCGCCGAGGCTTACCTCATCTTCGGAGAGCGGAAGGTAGTTGTCGTCCTCCGAATTGTCGCTGGGCAGGGCCTGTTCATCGGGGCTGGCTTGCCCATTTTCTTGTTCCTCCTGTTCGGATCTTGCTCCAACAGGGTCTTCATTGTTTTCGGCATCGTCCGGAGTACTATTTTCTCTGGTGCCAGCGTTGCTGCGATGTGACTTAGAGCGGCGTTTAGGGCGCCGGTACTTGAACTGTGTCTCAGGAGGTTTATTCTCAACTGGATCTTCTTTGTCATCATCGCTAGCTTTTTTAGGTGTATCAACCATGTACACGTCATACGAAGAGGTGGCCGTCCCACGTCCCGTGAATGGCGGGTCTTGGCCTTGCTCCTTGTCGGCATCGTCGTCTATACCGTCGATGTCTTCGGAGCCATAATCAAGCGTGTCGGTTGAGTCCTCGATAGTGGCTATGAAGTGGGTGGCGGGTGGGAAGCGAAATTCTCCATTATCAGCCCCTAGCTCGAACCGGACATAGTTCGGCTGTGAGTCCCCCGCCAAGGACAGGCCTTTAATGAATTTAGCACATTGCCCAGGGGCGGGTGTTGGAAGATGTCTGCGGCACCGAATTCGAAAATCGATAACCGATCCAGCTCGGTGTCTGCAGACGTACGTGGCTCGGCACTTATAGCCGGAGACGAGTCCGGAGTTCCGTTGACGCGAATATTGCAAGGTGTCGAGTCTGTGGCCTCAGATGGCGCAATCCAACCGATCAAGTACCGAACGCACGACACCTCCGCGATCTGCACACGTTCAGCTCAGTGACGTCCCTTGAACTCTAGATCCAGCTGAGGCCGAGGGAGAGTTCCGTCAGCACGATGGCGTCGTGACGGTGATGATGAAGTTACCGGCGCAGGGCTTCACCTAAGCACTACGACGTATGGCCGAGGTGTTAACTGTGGAGGGGGCACCGCACACGGCTAGGAACAATTGATGTGTGTTCTAGGGGTGCCCTCCCCACGTATATAAAAAGGAGGGAGAGGGAGGGAGGCAGCCTAGGGCGCACCCAAGTAGGAGGAATCCTACTTGGGCCCCTAGTCCAATTCGCCCCCCCCCCCCTACCATATTTGGACAAGGGGGAAAGGAAGGAGGGGGGAGGGGAAGGAAGTAGGAGTCCTACTTAATACTTTCCTTTTCCTCCTCTCCTTTCCCTTTCTCCCCACGTGGCTGGCCCTATAGGGGGCGCACCAGCCCCTTGTGGGCTGGTGTGTTCCCTTACTTGGCCCATAAAGCCCATATCTTTGCTGGGGGTTGCCCGGAACCCCTTCCAGTGACCCGGTATCACCCGGAACACTTCCGGTGTCCGAATATAGCCTTCCAATATATGAATCTTTACCTCTCAACCATTTCGAGACTCCTCGTCATGTCCGTGATCTCATCCGAGACTCCGAACAAACTTCGGTCATCAAATCACATAACTCATAATACAAATCGTCATCGAACGTTAAGCGTGCGGACCCTACGGGTTCGAGAACTATGTAGACATGACCGAGACACATCTCCGGTCAATAACCAATAGCGGAACCTGGATGCTCATATTGGCTCCTACATATTTTACAAAGATCTTTATCGGTCAAACCGCACAACAACATACGTTGTTCCCATTGTCATTGGTATGTTACTTGCCCGAGATTCGATCGTCGGTATCCTCATACCTAGTTCAATCTCGTTACTGGCAAGTCTCTTTATTCGTTCCGTAATGCATCATCCCGTAACTAACTCATTAGTCACATTGCTTGCAAGGCTTATAGTGATGTGCATTACTGAGAGGGCCCAGAGATACCTCTCCGATACACAGAGTGACAAATCCTAATCTCGATCTATGCCAACCCAACAAACACCTTCTGAGACACCTGTAGAACATCTTTATAATCACCCAGTTACGTTGTGATGTTTGATAGCACACAAGGTGTTCCTCCGATATTCGGGAGTTGCATAATCTCATAGTCAGAGGAACATGTATAAGTCATGAAGAAAGCAATAGCAATAAAACTTAACGATCATAATGCTAAGCTAACAGATGGGTATTGTCCATCACATCATTCTCCTAATGATGTGACCCCGTTCATCAAATGACAACACATGTCTATGGTTAGGAAACATAACCATCTTTGATAAATGAGCTAGTCAAGTAGAGGCATACTAGGGACACTTATGTTTTGTCTATGTATTCACACATGTACTAAGTTTCCGGTTAATACAATTCTAGCATGAATAATAAACATTTATCATGAAATAAGGAAATAAATAATAACTTTATTATTGCCTCTAGGGCATATTTCCTTCACAGGGGAGGGAAGACAGAGGTAGTGTGAGTCTCCGCTGCTACAGCGGACCGGCCAACGGTAGCGGCAAGGGAGGAGATCGGAGGAGGTGGTTGAGTTGGCGGCATAGGTCGCCCCGTGAGCCGTAGGAGCAACGCACAAGACATGTTTTTCATCCCACTGCCACGTATTTAGTCAACTGCAACATGCACAGGACTTTCTGTCCGACATGATCACAATCGAGCCAACCAGGATTATAATCAACTCATGGGTGGGTTCAGAGTTGAAGAGTTCATCATATTTTTTGAACTCATTGTAAAACAAATCCTTCGTACACCAGAAACTCAATAAGTCTATGAAACTACTCCCTGTGCCACTCCTTCCTAGAAAGCCTAGCGAGCCGCCACCTCTCACTTTCCACTCTTCCCGGTCATGGCTTCCAAAGGCGTCCCCTGGCAAGCCACACAGTGTGAGGACGCCGAAAATCCGGGCGGCAGCCCAGGGTAGAGATGGCGGCGCCAGCTCTAAGCTGCTTAGAACAGTGGCGAGTGGCGTGATAGCGCGACAACAAGCCCTAATCTGCTCCCACCCACGCCACTTGGGAAAACAACGAAAGTAGGTGAGTCACGTTGGGATCCAGATGGTGAGTCATCGACTCATCGTGGGTTAGTAGCATGCTCTTAGGCAGTTTCAATGCCAATTTACATATTTTGGGTGAAAATCCATGATCTCGACTCTCTAGATTGATCAAGCAATGTCCACATGCATGTGTCGTGCCCTTGTTAAAGGTATAGACTGATCTAAGAGCATCTCCAACCACGGTTGGCTAATTGGCCCCCTGTATGTCCACAGACGCCTCTGCGGACAGCATGGGTCATCCCTCATTTGGCCTTGTCTGCAGCCGTCCCCTCATTTCTCAACCCTAAAATCCATGCAACGTCGATCACGTACAAACGGAAATCATACACAAATTTAGAGGAGTTTTTCATACATTGCGTCGGACAACCAAAAGGGACGACCATTTAATCACATAGTTCACCACTAGATTCATCTACTACAAACATATACTACAAATTTTACTAGGAAAGGAGAAGACTCACTGCTTTACCTTGCCCTTCCCCATGTCGTCTCCGGTCGGTGGTAGACCATGGCGAAGATCTCGTAGGGGTCATCGTCCAGGGCGGGGGGTCGTCGGAGGAGCTGGTGACAGACAAGGATGAGAAGGAGCAAGTGAGCTAGGCGAGGCGGCGGGCGGTGTAGGCCTACTCTACGGTCAGGTGATGAGCAATGGTGGCGGCTTGTTGTCCCCGGCCTTTTGCTTGGCGCTGTGAGCAGCCCGCTCCTCGAACCCTGGGAGCCTCCACGGGCTTGGAGGACACGGCACAAGCACCCAGCACCGCCCAGGAGTGCGGGCTTGCAGTGAGACACCGAAGTTGCACAAGGGTCGTCAGGGGTGGAGGGCAAGACAAAGGGAAAGCTCCTTATCTGATGGTGCACAGCTCGAACCTCTGCCGCGAGAGCATCCCAATCAATGGGGTCGGGTTTAGATCCTGATCCACTGCAGGAGCCATCCATGGTGGTGCGGGACAGCGGGGACTAGACATGACTGGAGCGAAGGAGATGGGACTGCACTGGAAGGGAGCGTAGTAGTTTAGATTGAGGGCTAGGGTTTGCTCCGGGTAGGGATGATGTGGGGTTGGGGTTAAGTGGGCCATCCTTGGTCGGTCCAACGTGCCGGACGCATCCGGGTGTGCCCGAGCTGCACCAAATCCGCTCCATGTATTGGCTGCGTTTGTGGGGTGTCGGACAGCTCGAACATTTGGGCTCGGTTTGACTGTCTGATTGGGTGTGGTTTTTCGGATCGGGCACTGCCCGGACTGTCCGCCTAGACGAATGGGGGACAGTAGTGGGGGTTGGTTGGTTGGAGATGCTCTTAATCCCCTATCATCTCCTTCCAGCCATCAAACTTATGAATTGTAGGTTTGGCGGCTTCAACTTTTGAACAAGTTTACTCCGGAATGTTCATGTTTAGAGAAATAAAACTCCCTCCATCCATATATATATATGGCGTAATGTGGTTTTTGCGGCTAACTTTGAATACATGTTAGAGGAATAATATATGACATGCAAGTTACAGAAAGCACACTGTCAAAGGAGCTTCTAATGATATATTTTCACATTATACATCTCATATATTATTAATCTTATGAACAGTTAAAGCCAACCTCGAAAAATGTATAGGCCATATATATATATGGAGGGAGGGAGTATAAAAAGTGTAAATAAATAAAAAGAGTGAACATAAGAAAGAACCATGAAAACGGAAACAAGAAAGGTAAAGAAAAGAGGAAGGAGAAAATACACACATCAACGAATTAAAACCAGCAGACACTTGAAGAAAGACGACGAAATCCACTCATACCTTTACAGACTGCCCTAATAGGCCAGCCCATCACCGTGCGAACGGGGTCCTATTTCATGAGATCTATATCTCGCTTATAGTAAGGCTACCTTGGACCTCCTAACGATCGCTTTTAGCGCACCCTAACCTTCATAGCGCCCGCGTCTATCACTTGTGGGCTGCGGGCTAGCAGTCGTGCACCGTTGCCAGGCTGGCTCACTCGCTAGCTCGCGCGTCTATTTTTTTTCCAGATTTCTCTTCAACTGTGTTGTTCATTGAAAAACCGGTGGCCGTTTTTTTTTTGAATAAAAATCTTTCAAAGACTTTTGAAAACGTTCATGGATTTGAAAAACAGAATTGATTTAAAAAAAAAATTAAGAAAAGTTCAACAATTTTGAGAAAAAGTTCACAAATTTTGAGAAATACATCAAGGATTTGAAAAAAGTTCATCAAATTATGATAACACAAGTTCATGAATTCAAAAATGGTTTGCCGGATTTAAAAAAAAAGGCTTACGAATTCAAAAAAAATCATCAATCTTATATCTTATATTTACTAATTGGAGGCACCATACGAGCCTCCACGTTAATCCTCAAAAACAACTTATAACTAACCATTAGATCTTAATCCTGTGTCTAGAATTAAATGAGATATAGAAACTATTGTCATCTTTAGCAATCTGTACATTTAAAAGTAAGATGCGACCAGCCAAGAGTCCATACGTACTACACTTGGAAGGAAACGTGCCATATATATACCCTGCCTTATTATTAAAAAGTAAATCAGGTAAAAAAAAGGAGTCCTCATGCCATAAAAATCACCATGTTCACCTATGTATGTAAAGATTTAAACCTATATGTACAAAAAGGATAGATCTTGCCTTATTATAAAAAGTTAAATCAGGTAAAAAAAAAGGAGTCCTCACGTTATTAAAATCACGCCAAGTTCAACTACGTCGAAGTTCCAATAAACCAGGTGCCTTCACCATTTTTTAAAGAAAGGAACAAAAGGTACGTACGAATCATGTGCCTTTTCTTCACTCTAGAAAAATGAGCGCACACCCCAGTTTCCAACTATATGGAACCCACATGCATGCCTGCTTGAAGAAAGAAAAAAAATATACGAAGTCCAGATGCCTCACGTCAGAACCAAAAGCCTATGTCTGATTGAATTTTTTTCAATCCTCACGTACAAAAAAAAGACCTGTTTTTTCCTTTAGCGGAAACAAATAAGACGGGTGTGCATAAGTCTCTCCATATTGACTCCTACATGTCATCATCGCCAAGGTTATTGGTTAAATGTATAAAATCACCTATTTGTGACGCAAGAAATAAAATATGAATAATTGTCACGCATCAAAAAGTGTCAATGAACTTAAACCCGTAAGGAAAATAATTGAACGAATATTAATGACTTTTGTATGGTGGTTGGAACATCACTCTTTCTGTGCTAGGGGTTGGAAAAGAAGATCGTCAAGTATTTCAAACAGGGACATCAACAGGATTCATTAAGCTTTGAATTTTTAGAGGGTAAAATATATTTAAGTATTGTATGAGATACTCTATCGTTTAATTTGATGTTAGATAGATATATTATAAATTACAGACTGAAATAAATCATATTTTCTACCACTCTTCATATGTCACATGTTGGAACTTTACCTCAAACAAATAATGCTTTATGAGTATCCAGTGCGAAGGGAGAAAGAAAAATTTCTTGAATAAGGTCTATACATATATATGTGTGATTATGATTACGCTCGCAAATCTAAAGTGCCCAACAAGAACACAATTGGAATATCAGAAATAAATTTGTAACCATTGAAGATCACAGCCGCAAATAGTCCACTCAAGTACCAATTGAAGAAATATGGTCATCTCACCCTACTTATTGTAAAAAATATTGGATTTTCTTAACAATAATCATTCAGTAAAGTACACATTTACCATTTAATTTCATGAAAAGAACTCGCATAAAATGCTTTTCAAATATATGATTCAAGTATTCGAAATAGCTAGCCCGTGCAGGTGCACGGGTTGATGAGTAGTTTTGATAATAGAAAGTGCACAAAACTGAAATTTTTTATTGATTTTGGAAAAAAAATCACGGATTTTCTAGAAAAGTTCGCGAATCCGAAAAAACTTCATCACTTTTGAAAAAACGTTCACCGGATATTATAAAAACTTCATGAATTTGAAAAAGTTTATCGATTTTGATAAAAAAACATCACGAATTTGAACGGAAGAAAAAGAAAACATGAATAGAGAAAAAAGAAAAAGGAAAAACAAAAGGAGGAAAGAGGAAAGAGGAAAGAAAAAAATATGTAAGCAATCATACAAGTTGTGGTGTCTAGTTGGTTGTTACGGCTTACACTAATCGAGCAGGTTGCGGTTTTGAATCACACAACGGGTTGACATTTTTGCAGTGCAGAAAAGAAAAAGGGTAAGCGGGCCGTTTTCTTCAGTTTTCCATTTTTCTTTGCTTTCTTAACAGGTTTTCTTCATTACGCTTTGGTTTTCTTAAGTTTTTTTTTGGTTTTCATCGTTTTCTATAGTTTTCTTTCTCGGTTTTCATCATTTTTTATTTCCACAAATGTCTAATGTTTCTTTAGGTTTTTATTATACATTTTTCGTATACGTCAGGAACGTTTTTCTAATACTTTTTTATCATTTTTAAAATACAAGTTTAATATTTTTTAGTACACAGTCAATATTTTCTATTCACATTGTCAACACTTTTCAAATACAAGATTAACTTTTTAATAGAGTTTCAACTTTTTCTATACACATTTTAAACAGTTTTCAAATGCTTTGATTAACATCTATAAAATACAAGTTTACCATTTTTTATTACTTTGTCAACATTTTTCCTATACACATTTAACATTCTTTTGCAAATGCTTGATTTACATTTTTGAAATACAAGATCAACATTTTATTAATACATGGTGAACTTTTTGTCTAACCACATTTACCATTCTTCAAATGCTTGATTTTTCTTCCAAATGCAAGGTTAACATTTTTCAAATGCAAGATTAATATTTTGTAAACATGTTCAACCTTTTTCCTATACATATTTAATATTTTCAAATGCTTGCTAATTTTGTTAAATACTTTATTAATATTTTATAAATACATGATCAAAATTTTCACACATTGTATATTGTTTTGTATACATTTTTCGTATACACGAGAAAGATTTTCTGTATACACATGTACCAATTACTAAATGCTTGGTTAACATTTTTATTCAATTTTTAAAATAAAGTGCTTTATGTAATATATTTTATTTATAACATTTCTAAATATAAATACAATAAAATAATAAAGCGAAAAACAAACGAGCAAAAAAAACGAGGCTGTGGCCTCCAGCGAACCTGGCCCAGCGGCCAGCCCATGTTGTCTCTCTCTATTATCGTTTTATAGGGTTTTTCAGCCGGTTTTTTATGTAATTGTTCTTTTTTCTTATTTTCTCGTCACTTTATTTTTTTCAGAAAAATTGTCAACATTTTTTAACCCATATTTGTTTTCAAATTCATGATTTTTGTTAGATTCAGAAGATTTGTCAAATTCGTGATTTTTTTCAATTCATGAACATTTTTCAACTTCAGGATTTTTTTCGAAATCATGGACATTTATTGAAGTCGGAACGCTTTAAAATCATGATCCTTTTAAAAATTATGAACATTTTTTATCTTGTGCTCTTTCCAAATTCTTGAGTTTTATATCTTCAAATACTATTTTAAAATCGTTATTAAATTATCAAAGGTTCTTTCAATACACGAGCATTTTTTTTATATGTGAACTTTTTATGAATTCACAGCCATCATTTATATTGCTGAACTTTTTTTTTGATTTCGTGAATATTTTTTGTGTTCAGTGATTTTGTTTAAATGTGAAAACATGTTTTGGTCTCACAAACATTTTATCAAATTCGCAAACATTTTTAAATCTGTGTACACTTTTATAGTTCTAAAAAATTGGATGCAAGTATTTTTCATGGATAGGGGAGCAACAATAGGAAAAGGCATTGCAAATGACTAATTAGGGCGTAACATTAGCGCTCGGCGAACATTTAGCTGATTTTAGTTTATTTTACCATATACTTTTGTCTCCTTAAGGTCTTGCACAATGGGAGGTGCTTAGGGGAGGTGTTTAGAGAAATAAACCAGGCTTTCTTAAGCACCGGTGCTTATTTGTACATGATAGACGCTTAACTAAGCGTCTCTCCTGTAGAAATAGGCACCGGTGCTTCAGAAAAACCCGGTTTATTTTTCTAAGCATCTCTCTAAGCACCTCCCATTATACAAGGCCTAAACGTGTGCGCAGGCGCCGTACAATGGAGGGTATCTACAACGTCGGACGCTTAGGGAGGCGCCAGGATAGATTTCCTATCAAATTTCCCACTGAGTGGCAGTTAGGCCCAGTAATCCCGGCATCGGACGCCGCTGCATCGGCGCAAAGGCAGGCATCGAACGCCTAGCCCTTCTCTCCCGCAAGAGGCGCACATGCTGTTTAAAATAACATTTATTTTTTTCGTCCATAAGCGCCTAGTTAGGTATGTACCGTGGTAGATGCCCTAAGACGCTACGCCTAAGTGAAGGTGCATAAATGGATCAAAAATAGGCTGTCATTGTGGGATAATCTTTTATCTAGAGATATTTTATCTAGAGATGGGGTGGCCTAAAATAAAAGATGATAAGCATATTGCCATTTGTGGTCGATTTTAATTTTGGGAATGGTACTATCCTCTACTCACTCTGTTCAAAAATATAAGATGGTTTAACTTTTTTTAAATGAAATGTATATTGACACGTTTTAGCGTGTTTCTCCACTCATTTCAGTCTTTATGTAATTCATATTAAAATATCCCCAACATCGCATATTTGTGAATGGAGGGAGTATTTGTTTGCCAGAAAAACCAAAGGGTGACAACCCATACATGTTACAAAACATAGAGTACAACATGTTGCTCGAATTTATTGTAATCGCATCATGATACGGTATCAGCATCCCACACAAGCGCTGAGCACGCTCACCTAGCAAACAACAAAACATACGAGTAGTTGGAACAGCACGTACGTAGGTCGTACGTACCATATGCATATATAGTTCAACCATGTATATCCTTATTACATATTCTTGTGGTCTCAGCCTTCGATCTCCACGGCCTTGACCTGCGGTTTCTTGGCCACTTCCTCCTTAGGCACGGTGACCGTCAGCACGCCGTCCTCCATGGACGCGCTCACCCCGTCCACCCTCACGCCCCCCGGCAGACGGAACCTCCTCTCGAACCCGCCGCTGCTGCGCTCCACCAGGTGCCACCGCTCGTCCTTGCCACCACCCTCCTCCTCCTCCTTCTCCCTGGCGCGCTGGCCACTGATGACCAGCACGTCGCCGTCCACGACCTCCACCTTGGCGTCGCCCTTCCGGACGCCGGGGAGGTCGGCCGTGAAGACGTGCGCGGCGGGCGTCTCCTTCCAGTCGACGCGGACGTTGGTGAGCACGGGGCAGCGCTCCGCGAGGGCGCGGACGGCGCCGCCGAAAGGGTCCGCGTCCGCCCAGAAGTCCACCGAGAGCGGGTTGCCGAGCACGCCGCTGCTCCGCACCAGAGCCATTCGCTGAATCGCTAGTTCGTTGAGTGATCGCTGTTGCTCTCTCCTTCAAACTTGTAGGGTTCTTTCTTGCAATCGCTAGCAGTAGCCGTATGTATGTGTTGGAATGTGCGAGGCGACGGAGGACGTGCATGTATGTATGTGCGCATTTGTAGAAGAAATGGACGATGAAGAGGCGGATGTGACGTGATTTCTGGATGTGTCAACGAGCCCTCTAGACTTGATAGAGAGTTCAAGAGTGGCCCGCGGTGGGTGGCGCGAATGTGCTGGGCGTTGAGAGAATCGTCTTCGTCTAAACCCTGCTCATATCCACACCAAAAACGCCTGGCGGCCAAGACACATGATGGAGGCGGCGGCGGCAGAGGTCGAGGAGAAGGAGAGGTACGTCCGTGCTAGGTAGCGTATGGATGCTGATCGCCGACAGAATTCTGTATACTCCATCGGCACCATCGCTGCCATGCTCTGTGTCTTTTCATGCCCAACTATGCAGGTCGCCATCACCACAATCACCGTCCCAATAGCTGGGCGAAGACTGACGGATCTGGGGCGATGGATGGAGAAGCTGGAGATACATGGTGGCAACAACATCGTCTCCCATGCAGGAGTGAAAAGCAGGTGATAAGGTAATTGGTCATCGTGCTCATGTGACTTCTTCCCATGTGATCCCTGCTCCTCGCTGATTTGTTTCTGGTCGTGCAAGGGTCGGCGGCTGCGGAGAGTGGTGGGAATCACAACAACGCCGTCGAGGTGGAGAAACTAGGAGAGCAAGACACGGCTCGGCATTCGATGTGAGGTCCAGGTATACGAGCGTTGATTTTCTTGGTACGTATGACAAAGAAGCATTTTTTTCTCACTTTCGTCAAGATCCAAAGCTATAGTAGTCTATAATATGTTACTATGTTTCTAAGTATCTTGAACTTCTCGCAGCGGATGCATTGGATATTTCATACTTAATTAGTGCACCTAATTAAGTTTTGGGCATGTCTTAATTTTTCTCAAGCAGCCTATTCTACTACTCCAAGAACTGCAACATGTGTCAGCCCGTTTTCTTTCGTTCTTTAGATTAAGCAATTTTAATTAACCCTTTGCATTCAAGAAAAAGGTCACTGAGTTGTTATCTAAAGCTATGTTAGATTAATAGGTTGTCTTGTCGCCACAACTTTGAATTTTGAGGAATGCAAAGCAACTTTGGATCTTGCCGCCGATGCATGTTGGGTTGTCGTTCTTCCAGAGCGGGGATGAGCAGTTCATTACCTTCGCTGGGAGGTACGTGCACATGAACACTTCAGTTCATCCCCCATTTGGATATTCCGCTCTTCAGTTCCACGGACCTCACAAGATTAATAGCGATTAAGTGGGAGTTCTCTCAGGTGCAAAACTAACTGTGCAACTAATTTTACCCCTATTAAGTATATGTAGATGGTATGTTTCTGCATGCAATTACAGCTGAGGAAAACAATAAATATGAATATAGTTTGATAGTACTCAGCAGCCATACCAAGCAGTTAAAAAATTCAGGATTATACTAATAAAAATGACAAAATGTTACTGCAGAATACCTTTTGCACTATGATGTAAAGGACATGGACTAACAAGTCCCTGATCTGCACTGCCGTTTCTGTTGCAGATGGGCAAAGTTATTAGTTTCCAACCAAATTGGATAGCGAAAATCAAAGCATGTGCCCAAGATTTTTATCCAAACTCCAAGCCCTTCCACAATGAGATCACTAGACATAATAAACCAACTGTGCATTGATTATAGAATGAAACAGCGAAAACAATCCCCAAAAGGTTTTCCCTTCTCATCCATATGTCGCCCTGTTCATATTTCTCTCAATAAGTGGTTGGTTCCTTTCATAGAAAATAATGTAGGCCTGACACTCGAGTGCCTATTTTAGCGACACTTACATTTTGCACCAAGCCATGAGGGAGTTCCACAGCTCTCCTGGCATCCAATTTGGCTTGCTCTTATGTGCCAATTCTTAGTATTTTTACCTCTTTAACTAACAGAACCACGCTATGTTTGTTGGGAATGTACATTGTGGGCACACCAATTCTCAGTTCTTGGGGTGCTTGTATCAGAGATATATCATTACAAAAGATATGGAGGGAGCATGCCAGTCTAAAGCACAAGGTCCATTCATATTTTCGTGATTGTTCACCGTACATTCTTGTCTTTGTTATATCTCTTGTAAAAAAAATCTACCTAAGGCCTAGGGTCGGGCCTGCTTTTACATTATTTAACACTAACTAATTCTGGCAGCCAAACATTAGAAGAAAATAACAATCCACCTTTTTGAGCAAATACCAACTATCTAAAGATACATTTTAATGTGATATTTATATCATTTTAGAATTCTAATTTGTTTCAAAAATTAGAACCAATCAATAACAAGTTATCCACAAGATATGCTTTTGTTTATTTAGATACTAATAAATTCCATCCAAAAATAGAAAGGTGAGGACTGATACTCCATGGTCCGGTCGTGCTTATATAAACACCAATACATAAAGCGTAGGTTGACAATATAAACTGCAAGGACAATCATACGTAGGAGGAAGGAATTAGCAAGCCACTCCTCATGGGACTTACCAAGATGAACACACGAGCTCTATGCTTGGTGGCTCTCTTATAATGGTGTCTAGCATTCTACTATCATGCCATGCAGGTACAACAATTTTCTATCATTTTCCTGATCATTTGTGGATTAACATATGTGCACACCTTTGCGTGTGTAATTTAAACTAACTCATGAACTTATGTAATTTATGTATTCTAATGTTGATATATTTGTTGTGGGTAGGTCCAAAACCAACCCCAATTCCCAACTTATGTATGAAGTTCAAAGCCTGCGAGGGAGACTATGTGTCTGACGAACCATGCATGGGACATTGCGCATTTTTTGAATTCAAGCATGGCCACTGCCATTCAGATCATGGTGGTATTTGTTGCTGCTCGAACGTCTAAGAAATGATGGATACATGTTATTATCTTATGCTACAAAAGTATTGCGTGTAAGATAGCATAAACATACATGTGCACCAAAAATTCCAATAAAGTATCATTCAACTTGACTATGAACAATTCTTCTTAATAGTGGAATCAATTGTTTCTATCTTCTATGACAATACGTGCAAACAATCTACAATTGATGTTGTCATCTTCCGGCTGCTGACCTGCGCGTACTCCTTCACGGTAGCGCGGAGGTTCTCCCCCTCGCTCCAGGAATGCTTCGAATGCGAGCCCATCACCTTCTTCCCCACGGCAATGGCCGATTTCATCATTTTTTACACACAACAAAATTAACAACATAAAAATGTAATTTTTATGTGGGGATCGAGTTCTAATACTACCAAAGATCGATCCTAACCAAATACTGAATCCTAACGTCCAAATCGAATGGGAAAAATGAAAATTATTGCATCTCATCTGGATAAGAACAAGGATGAAATCACCGTGAAAACTTGCAACTGAACCATGTATCTGTGGAGAAACTCACCGAGGATGAAGATGGACGGATCAAACGAACGAAATCCGCGAAGAAACAGGAGATTTTGAGGATTTTGTTAGGGTTTGAGAGAGAGAGAGAGGGAGAGAGATGAGAGTTGGAGGCGCAAGTGGGAGGAGGAAGAAGATTCCCTTGCGTTGGCGGCTGCATATATGAAATTTCACTCCATACGACCATCCATACGAGCGGGGCCGCTCGTATGGAACGTCATCTCACATTCAAATCAGACGATCTAGGGTTTGCGTACCTGAGAAGACCACCCATATGAGCGCCAACACCCGTATGAAATGCCGTCATTCTCTCTGGAGGTGATAAACGTTTGAGGCAGAACTCCATATGGGTGAGGGTGTTTGTACAGAAGACCGCCTTTCGCTCTTTTCAACTTGGTCGTTCTGGTCGTGGCGTCATATGACCGCCCATGCAAGCGGTTGTCGTCACATGGAACACCATATTCTGCTCTGGGTTCGTTTCATGATTTTTGGCAAGGGTTCCATACGACCATGCATACGAGCGGTTGCGATCGTATGGAACACCATCGATCTCTCTGGTCTTCTTGACATTTACCCCATATTTCCATGTGAGCGCCTAAAACGATCGTGGCTCCTTGCATATTACGTCGTCTTTCTCATTTCTCTTCCTTTCTCTTGAACTTCCTCCTCCTATCTTCTTTCTTCGATCTTTATCCTATGACACAAAGTCAAAAATAAACTTTTTCGAGAGTTTTTCATCAGATCCTTTATGAGAGTAATGTAACAAAGAAAAAAATTGACTAAATGATGGGTTGCCTCGCATTAAGCGCTAGTTTTTAGGTTCCTAAGCTCAACCTCATACTTTAATAGTGTTTCAGGTCTCTGGTGGCCTGAGATTCTCTTTACTTACCGCACATACTCGCTTAGGTGGTGGAATATACTTCTCTTTCGATGTTGGCTTCTTCGAAAAGTACCTTAGTATTTCTTGATCGTAAATTCTGAGGTTACTTTTCCTTCTGCACTATCCAATGCTGCACCTACGGTATTCAAAAATGGCCTACCGAGAATAATAGATAATTTTCATCTTTGGGCATATCAGATGACAAAGTCAGTAGGTATAATATGCCCATCTAATTTTAATAGCACATTTTCAGCCACTCCAATTGGCTTCTTTGTAGATTTATCTGCCATCTGCAAGGTTATACCTGTAGGCACACATTCTGCCAAGTTCAACTTGTGATAGAGAGCGAGGCATTACACTCACTCCTGCTCCAACATCACACAGAGCATTATTTATATCAAGATTACCAATTGAACAAGATATGGTAGGTATACCTGGGTCTCCTACCTTCTCCGGTATTTTATCTCGAAAGGGATATTTCGTTATCGTAGCCACTTGTTCTTTAAAATTCAAACTCTTCCTGTTGTTAACGATATCTCGCATAAACTTAGCAAAGATAGGAATTTTTAATATATCAATCACATGCAAAGAAACCTTGAGATCAGCTATAGCTTGTAGGAAGGAAGAGTAGAGTGCATCATTTGAAGGCGGTTTTACCGCTTTAGTATAAGGAAGTGTTTTCTTGGTTTTACTTTTATCTTTTTCCTTCTTCTTACCTTTTTCTTTGTTCTTTGATGTCTGGCTACTTTCTCCCCTAGTTGGATAAAGGTGGTCTGGAATTCTTATACACCCTTGGTTCTTCCAGCTTCTGGTGTTGCTTCTTCCTCGTTATCGTCCTCGTCCACCATTTCTGCATCGGGGTCAACTTATTTATCAGCTTCATTATCTAGTGCATCTTGATGGACCTATTCTTCCAGTTCTTCCTCTCCAGAGAGAAGCTCTCTGTGTTCTTGGGTTTGTCTTTGACTCCCTCTTCTTCTTTGTTCTTATTCCTTCTCGTACCACTCTGGACCTTTAGGGTCATGTGTTCTTTTACCACTGCGAGTTTCAATTTCATTAGCAGAAACAATGTTATCCTTATCTAGCTGAGCAAGGATCAAAGATTGTGTTTCAAAAATTTGAGAACATTGGGTTTCTATCAGACGAGAGTGTTTATCAAGATTCGTTACCACATGACTTAACCCTTCTACCTCATCGGAAAGGTAGGCTATAACCTTTTCGTTATGATGGATACATATTCAAAAATCTCTGTTGAAGTTGTCTTGGTGTAATTTGAACTTATTCATTGTTTCTTGTAGTTCGTCCTCCTGCTGGTAAATACTAAATATATCCACTTTTTCGTTAATAACTTGTTCAACAGGTTTACCTTTTTCCTGAGTAACCTTTTAAAATTCTTCCATACATTCAATATGATATATTTTTCCAGTGGGCTTTACTAGCTCCTCAATATTCCACTTCTCTTTAGCAATCATGATCTTGTCTATAAATGCTCTTCCTTCTTCAAGAGTTAGAGACCTAAAACGTCCTCCTGCACTTAAATCAAGAATAGATTTTGATTCGTCGTTAATCCCATGATAAAACATATGAAGTATAACATATTCAGCATAACCATGGTTGTGCAGAGAACATATCCAGACTGAACCCAAAAATAAACGACGACACGTGTTGTGCAGAGAAGAGCCATCGCCCAACAATGGGATTGCATGGGAGGAGCTCTTTCTTGTTTAATTATTTTATATATACAGACGTATGTAATTTCATTTGTACTTGATCCACATTATTGTAGATTTATGAGAAGGGAGGAAAGAAAGAAATTATTATGTGCACTGTCCACTACCTGAACACGTGTTTAACACTTGAAGGCTAAAAAATTCAAAAAGAAGAAACCGGGTGCGATGCATAAGCTAGAAGAAAAGATAATACTTTGTGAAGAGGTGTTGTTCTACCGTAATTCACTCGGGGGGGGGGGGGGGGGGGGGGAGGAAAAATATTTTTGAGCTCTGATTTTATTTATTTATTTTGCACCCAGCTTCTCAGACGTCATTTCAGCGTGAAAATTTACACAAACCAAGTACAAGTGTCTCCACGTGTTGTTTTGCCATAAATCACTCAGGGGAAATGGGAAAAAAAAGAGGAAGCTAATTTGAGCTCTGGATTTTTTATCATTTTTGTACCGAGCTTTTCGGATGTCATCTCAATGTGAAAATTTGCACAAACCTAGTAGAAGTGTCGCTTGTCTTTAATGTGTAAAAAAACTCAGTTTTTTTTAAGAAATTGTTTGTATTTTTATTTCTGAAAATACTGTTCACATGAAAAATATTGTTTGCACATGTATCTACCATTTGTACCATTTTTATGTGTCTTTGCATTATTTTCAGAAATATTGTTTGCATTGTTTACGATCAGGTACTGTTCACCCTCATGCACTGTTCACAGGCACTATTATGTGAATGTACTATTCACAAACACTGTTGTTTACTGCTACGTGTCAGGCAGGAAAGAGCCCTCTTCCATAATTGCGGATGCATGGAAGGAGCCCCTGCTTAGCCGCTTTAAATATAGGACGCGTCTAGCTGGCAATCGAGTGCCCCGTATGGACTCCTGGCAACCTGCCCTATTAGGAAAGTTTTGGTCCCCCATGCAAAAGTGGAAAGTGATAGCCTCGTGCGTTCCACGAGTGGTTTCATCCGGATTCTACTGCTCCACCCGTGGTTCCATCTGCTCTAACTCCTTCATGCAATAGCATGCGGCAAACAAGTTAGAAATATGTCACATGCATTTAATTTCATGACAAAACAAATTCAAAAAGCTGCAGCTTTTAAACCGAGCGTCAAAATTAATTTTCATTTTCACCATTAGGTTTCTCGTAGCAATATCTTCAAAACAAGATCTCATATGGGTATGTTTCGATGAACTTTTTTTTCAAGCAACTTTGCAGCCGTACGAGGCAACTTCGGTGCCCCAGGAAGCAACTTTGCAGTAGATTGCCTATTGCGATTACATATTTATCCCATTTCTTCTAAGTTGGCTACCAGTTCTATAGGAAGCAAATCAATTGCTATATGGGGCAACTTTGGTGCTACATGAAAAAACTTAGAAGTAGATTGCCTATCACGATTACATATCTACCCCAAAGTACTCCTAAATTGGCTGCCACAACTAGAAGAATCAACTTTAGCGCTATATGGTGCAACTTTTCTATCGCCTAATATCACCTACGCTTCCCTCTAAAAGTTGGAGACCATGACTGCCAAGTTGCCTAACGTCATTTCTCAAGTTGCATAATATCATCTCTAAAGTTGCCTAACATGACTAGGAAGTATCATAACATTATCCTAACTTGCCTAGAAGTACTTTCTAGTACTATAAGCAACTTAGCTTTAGAGGTAGACAAAACTTAGAAACATTGTTGGGCAAGTTTCATAGTATGGTAGGCAACTAATTAGTGATGTCACACAACTAAGCGTCATTGGTAGGCAACTAGTTGGCAATGTCAAGCAACTTACCAGTCATAAAATAGGCGACTAAAAATTGCAATGGGAGACTACTAAGGATTGACAGTAGGTACTTTGTACTATTGTAGACAAAGGTAGACAAATTCATTAGCACACACCATGTAATGAACTTGCTTATGTGTACCATTAAAGTTGCCTCCCTTAGCAAGAAAGTTGCTTTCAAAGTTTCGTAAAGTTGCCACACCCAGGCAGATTCGCCTCTTCCCCCAAACAACAAAAATGATGTGAAGTTGCCAATCCCCAGCAACTTACCACTTGTGGTAGACAACTAATGGTTTTTCATTTAGAGAACTTTGCTTCTATCCACCTAGACAACAAAACTGGTGTGAAGTTTGCCGCCCCCAAACAATAGGTCTTTTTGTCCTAGACAACTAGAGGGTTTTTTAGCGAAAGATTTTTATTTAGGCAACTTTGCCTTTGACCGTGACATCAGACTAGAGGCGATGGGGTGGAAGCCGAGGAGCAAGGAGTTGCTGAAGATGACAACGTAGACGGGTCTTGTACCAGACAATTAATAGCTGTTGATTATGTTACAATCAAAATGGTTTGCTTGTTTGGTGAACCAAAATGAAAAGCTATTTCAGTGTATCAATTTGATGAAAAAAACTATGAAACTTTGGTGATTTAGTCAAGTAATGTTTATATGTACTCAACATATCCTATTGTAAATACTAATTGGTTCCAATTATAAATCAATTTGCCTCTAAAATGTATATCTGGGCAACTCACGCCAGCCTCTCTAGCAACTAACTTGTATGGTTTGGGCAAGTTTTGGGCAAAATAAACTGTGATGCCCCCGATTCAATCATACACTAATCATACACGCAAACGTGTATGATCAAGATCAGGGACTCACGAGAAGATATCACAACACAACTCTAAAAATAAAATAAGTCATACAAGCATCATAATACAAGCCAGGGGCCTCGAGGCTCGAATACATGTGCTCGATCATAGACGAGTCAGCGGAAGCAACAATATCTGAGTACAGACAGAAGTTAAACAAGTTGCCATAAGATGGCTAGCACAAACTGGGATACAGATCGAAAGAGGCGCAGGCCTCCTGTCTGGGATCCTCCTAAACTACTCCTGGTCGTCGTCAGCGGCCTGCACGTAGTAGTAGGCACCTCCGGTGTAGTAGGAGTCGTCGAAGGTGGCGTCTGGCTCCTGGGCTCCGGCATCTGGTTGCGACAACCAGGTAGAAGGGAAGGGGGAAAAGAGGGAGAAAAGCAACCGTGAGTACTCATCCAAAGTACTCGCAAGCAAGGAGCTACACTACATATGCATGGGTATATGTGTAAAGGACCATATCGGTGGACTGAACTGCAGAATGCCAGAATAAGAGGGGGATAGCTAATCCTGTCGAAGACTACGCTTCAGGCCACCTCCATCTTGCGGCATGTAGAAGAGAGTAGATGGTAAGTTCACCAAGTAGCATCGTATAGCATAATCCTACCCGGCGATCCCCTCCTCGTCGCCCTGTTAGAGAGCGATCGCCGGGATATATCTGGCACTTGGAAGGGTGTGTTTTATTAAGTATCCAGTTCTAGTTGTCATAAGGTCAAGGTACAACTCCGGGTCGTCCTTTTACCGAGGGACACAGCTATTCGAATAGATAAACTTCCCTGCAGGGGTGCACCACATAACCCAACAGGCTCGATCCCATTTGGCCGGACACACTTTTCTGGGTCATGCACGGCCGCGGAAGATCAACACGTCGCAGCCCTACCTAGGCACAACAGAGAGGTCAACACGCCAGTCTAAATCCTATGCGCGCAGGGGTCTGGGCCCATCGCCCATTGCACACCTGCACGTTGCGTACGCGGACGGAGAGCAGACCTAGCAACCTCCATTTCAAAGGAAGTCACGTTACGCGGTCCAACCCGGCGCGCGCCGCTCAGTCGCTGACGTCACGAAGGCTTCGGCTGATACCACGACGTCGAGTGCCCATAATTGTTCCCGCGTAGTTGGTTAGTGCGTATAGACCAAATGGCCAGACTCAGATCAAATACCAAGATCTCGTTAAGCGTGTTAATTGATGTAACCACGGACACCGACCAGGGCCAGGCCCACCTCTCAGCTAGGCGGTCTCAACCTGTCCTGTCGCTCCGCCACAAAGATCCACCCAGAGGGCCGTCGGGACAAAGGTCCTTTCAACCCCCAATCCGTGAATCACTCGCGGGTGCTCCACGAGCCGACCCGACTTTAGTCACCACATGTATAATGTATAAAGTATATAGTACAAACCCGTGATCACCTCCCAAGTGATCACAGCCCGATAGTATAGCACAGCAGACGGACAAGAATGTAGGGCCACTGATGGAAAACTAACATCCTATACTAAGCATGTAGGATTGCAGGTAAAGGTAACAACAGTAGTGGCAAAGACAGGCTATGCAGCAGAATAGGATTAACGGAAAGCAGTAACATGCTACATTACTCTAATGCAAGAGTATAAAGAAGAATAGTCGATATCTGGTGATCAAGGGGGGGCTTGCCTGGTTGCTCTGGCAAGAAGGAGGGGTCGTCAACAGCGTAGTCGGTCGGGGCACCAGCAGCAGCGTCGGTCTCGTAGTCTACCGGAAAGAAGAGGGGGAGAAAACAATGAATACAATGCAAACTAATGCATAACGATGCATGACAAAGCAAACAGCGGTGTTAGGTGTGCCCTAACGCGGTAAGAGGTGATACCGGCGAAGGGGGGAACATCCGGGAAAGTATCCCCGGTGTTTCGCATTTCTAGACAGATGAACCGGAGGGGGAAAGTTGCGAGTTCGATATGTTAGGGATGTGTGGCGGACAAACGGGCTGCGTATCCGGATTCGTCTCGTCGTTCTGAGCAACTTTCATGTAGAAAGTATTTTCATCCGAGTTACGGTTTATTTTATATGATTTTCTAAAGTTTTTAAATCATTTTCAGAATTTATTTAATTAATTTTAATTCAACATTATCCAAAATAGTGTTTGCTCACATCATCATGACGTTAGCATGATGTCAGCAGTCAACAGAGGTGTTGACTGGTCAAACTGACGTGTGGGTCCACTAGGACCCACCTGTCATACACTGTTTAGGTAATTAAGGTTTAGCTAAACTAATTACTGTTTAATTAAACTAACAAGTTAATTAGATTAATTAACTTAATTAATTCACTAATTAATTAATTAATTATAAATTTTATTAATTCGTTTTTATTTTTCATTTTTCTTAAAACGTTCTGGGGCTGGGCCCCGTTTGTCATAGGCCCCAGGGGGCCTAGCGGGTTCGGCGGGTTCGAGCGCTGGAGTGGGTAGCCCGCCAGGGCGACAGGTAGCCCGCCCAGAAGGGCGCGGCCGTACTGGCGAGTGCCGGGCGCGTCGGCGGGCCAGCCGCGGGGGGAGCGCGAGGGGGGCGGAGGCCACAGCGGGGCATCGCGGGCGCAGGTGAGCGGCGCGGGGAAGGTGGCTGGAGGTGGCTGCGGCAAAGCGCAGCAGCAGAGACGAGCGGGAGGGGCGGTTCAGCGGGAGGTAGGCTGCGGGAGCGCGCGCGCAGACGGGGACGCGGCGGAGGCAGGCAAGGCAATGGGCGACAGGGACCAGCGCGCGGACGGGGGCACGGTGAGCGCGCATCGGGCGCGGGCATGCACGCCGGTGGGGACCGGGGCGCGCAGTGACGAGGCGAGCCGGGGAAGGCGAGTGCACGGCCGACGCGGGGAAAGGAGGGAAAAGGCGGCGGCTCACGGCGGGGAGTAGGGTCCAGGGCAGCGGGCTCGATGGAGGTTGATGCGGCGGGGTCCAGCGACGGCAGGGACGAGGTCGAGGATGGAGAGGACGGTGATGTGAAGATGTCGGCGGTTGCCGGGGTCGGGTGCCGGCGGGGACGACGGGCGTCGATGGGCGACGAGGCCTGGGGAGGCCGGCGGGGATGAGGCGAGGCGACGGGGCGGCGCAGGTGGGGGACCGGCAAGTGCCTGGTGACGGCGGAGCGCCGGGGAAGCAGAGGGCGCCGGGCGCTGAGGTGGTTGCCTCGATCCAGATCGCATCGGGGGAAGGGGAGAGAGCGAGCAAGTGGGGGAAGTGGGGGGTGTCGGTGGGTTAGGGTTTGGTTGCCAGGGGGTTATGGGGAGTGGGGTGGGCCGGCCGGCTGGGCCAGTTGGCCCAGTGGGGGTGGGGCGGCCTGGCTGGGCCGCTTGGCCTAGTTGGGCCAGGGGGATTTTTCTTTTATTCTGTTTTGTCTTTTTATTTTAGTTAGGTTCTGCTTTTCTTTTTATTTAATTGTTATGTTGTTTCCATCCACTATAAAATATCTAGGCATTTTATAAAAATGTGTTTATTACACCATATTTATATGTGCAAAATATGGCACCTCCCGAACATTTTTGTTTTAACTTTTGAAAACTTTTATTGTTGACATTAATTTGAATTTAAATTTTGAAACGGTTTCGAATCATCACGAGGTTAACAACAGTAACCGTGGTGACGTGGCATCATTAGCGTGGGATTACTGTAGCTTAATTATCCGGGCGTCACAAATCTCCTCCACTACAAGAAATCTCGTCCCGAGATTTAAGAGGTAGGGTAAGGGGGAAACGTCTGGTTACGAAATCCTAACGGATCTTCTCGATCTTGGCTGATCTTCTCGAAGAGATTGACCCATTACATTGATGTCTTCATTCCACTGCTTCAGGTCATCGTGATGATGTCATCATCCTGCCTTCGGGAACTCCATCGTACTTACGAAAGAATAAAGGGGGGTGTATTCTGGGTGAACGGAGCTTTGCAAGGTTAACTATCTGGTCGATAACATCTGGGAAGGTGGCGGAACGTAACTCTTGATCTGCAACTTAAGAAAATATCGAGAGCAAAATAAGGAGGTATCTTGTGAAGCTTCGAGTGGGTAGGCAATCGTTCGATGCCTGAAACAAAGTGTGAAAGGGGTCTAGCGCAACGAGATTAAGTATTGCGTCTATTACCAAAATAGATCACCAGGAAGGTGGCCCGTGAATTACATACGAGGCCACGTGCGAGGAACAACCTTGGGAACAGGGGGTGTATAGGAGAGTCAGGTTTCGATCCTGTGAAACTGTGGGTTATGGGCCCACCATGTGGGTTAAAAGTAGGAAGAGGGGCGACGTCTTGCACGATCATGTAAGCAAGGCATGTCAGAGAATAGCCAGTTAGTTATGTTGGCAGCATCGTTGGTACCAAAGGCGAGGGACGAAGAGAACCATTTTCCTGCTCGTTGAAACGAGGCGGACCAATAGGCAAAGTTCTCGTCCATCGGCGAAATGTCATCAACAATAGTAACACAGTCTTACTGACAGAGTTGTACATCAAGGTGTTTACATAAGCAGTAAATTATTACTGCTTAGATCATATAGATCACAAAAAAGATTAAACAAAACAATGGAAAGGAAAATGTATTTAAACACATATTTCAGGGGTATATCCTTCCCAAGGACAAGCAGAGCATGATATCCATGACAGGATATAATGTAGAAAACCCTTTAGGCAGGGGAGAGAAATTTCATGACATTACCCAAGCAACGGTGTTTGGATAATTTAGCAAGAAACATTGGGCTTCAAATGTTCCTGTTGAAAATCGGAGTACCACAGACATGCTTCGAGATAGCATTGACATGGTCTTCAAGCAAAGGTTGGACTTGGATATACAAAGGATTCATCAGGAACAACTTATAAAATAAGTCTTACAATTTCCTCATGGAAGAATGGCTAACCTTGCTAAAAAGGAAACTATTACAATACGTCCTCCGACCAGGTTTGCTAGGCATGACATCACCTTATCGGGAGATATAAAGACCAATGTTATATCTCATGGAAATATGTTCCAACCGTCATATCTGACCGAGATTCAGATCATTGGTGTCAGGATACCTCAGAGTCAGGATGCCTGAGAAGAAAAAGGTGCGACACAAATTGACGAGATGACATTGTAAGATTATCGGGAAATGAACTATGGAAGCGAGTTCCGAAACAAAAGTTGATCATTAAACCAAGGAGAGAATGAGGAGGTGGCTGATGAACTCAGCAACAACTCATCGAGACTTCCAACAGATAAATTTCCACAATTATGCGATCAAGGAGATAACGTTTGTCAGATCAAATGATATAATGAGGTATGCTCGAGGAAAACATACGCAATTAAACATTGGTTGAAAGGTGCGCCCGAAATATGGCATTAGGTAGCATGATCAATGTTAGAATGGTGATTCAATAATCAATAGTCTAAGAATGAACGGTCGACCATTAACTTCAAAGCAATAGGGTTGCTAGAAGGGCAGAATCCAAACATCACCGTTCACCTGTTGACATCCCGGTTAGAACCAACACGGGGACCAAGAAAAGAATGGTGATGGTGAGAAGTATTACTATATCAAGAATTAATAGTTGAGGTAATTCCCTCAACATTCTTGACATAACAGATGGTAATACTCCAAGATAGAATCATAATATAAGTTGGATAGAAAGGAAACTACACAAAACATGACCAAGTTTGTGTCGCAGGGAATGCGAGAATGTTGTCGATGTTAATACAAATCATCTAGGGGGCAAGGGTGGTATTACTCTTCCAGAATTCGGCACACAACTTGGAATAAGTCAAATTGTTGACAATTATCACGACAAATTTGTCGAGAGGTTTCAAGAAGATGTAATCGATTGGTGATGACATCAAGTCAAAAGAATGATGAAGCGAAAGGTTATTGCAACCATGGGTACGTCAGAAACTCGAAATCAAGTTTGTTGTTCAAGGCAATACGATGTGACAAGGAAGATCGATGTAAGCTTAGCTCATCATCGAAAATTGTGCTCCGGGAATAAAGACCAGGTAGCACAGTTAAAATCACCACGACAATGACATAGCCAAACAGGCTATGAATGACGTGATCGGGTACAAACTCGTATGTAAAGAAGATTACTAAGAGTTGTTGAACCGTAGTGCGGAATCGGTTCACTTATCGGTGTCTTTGAGTGTTTAATAACTCAGAGCCCGTGAAAAATTGGAATAAGTGAGAATGTAGTACTTGATGAAGAGCTCATAAGAAGTTATGCAGTTCCATGATAATCTCGAGATACGAAGGGGTAATACTCGACGACAGATCAAAGTAGAGGTTGGACTGGGGTATTGCTCTATAGAAGACAAGTGCTTACACTTGCACCGGAAATGGTATTTAAAGGAGAACATGGTCGGAACCATGATTGCAAAAGGCCAGATCCCAGATATAAGATGAACTTATGCCAAGGAAATAATTAATTTTAAAAGAAGCTTCGATGAGAAGATGTACATCGTGTCCATGGGCATGAACACAAAGTTCAAGGTCGACTCCCACTTCTCCAATGCACAACCTTTCATTCACTTCTCGCGTTCGATGAAGTTGTAGTGTTGAAATTTTATCTGGCAAAATACCAGAAGAGGACGGCTCGTGAAACTTTCGAGTTCACACATATAAAGGAAGGCATAGGTTCAACCCACCGGGGCATTGTGGAAACATATACCACAAGCTTCAATAGTATATATCACCAGCTCGAAAACAGAGCATGGTTGGCCAAATCCGGGAATAGGATTTACCAATGGCATTATGTATCAGGGAAAGAACTTCTCGAGATTTTCGTATACAAAGGACACTGTCGAATGATAATTCAACAAAGGATCCGATGGTCCATAACGGAGCTGATGTGAGCATCGATGCACGATCAGAGAAAGAAACAATGCAAGGGCATTGGATTATAGAAACAACTGACTAATTCAAAGCTCAAAGGTAAAGGAATTATGATTTCAAATTCACGGGATCAGAAGCAAACGCTCTGATTAAGGATGGATAAGTTGAATAGACTTAGGGGTACAATCGATAGCAATTTAATTGGTTGAGAACCAGCTCATGTTCAAACTGACGTCTGAGCCGAAAGGATGAATTATAGGATATGATTGAGGATTGCGAGCATTCGCAACTTATTGAATCAACGGACTCAAAATGATAATGACAAAGGATGCCAAAAAGATTACTAGACTTATGGGGTTAACCATAATGCAAGCAAGTAAGAATTCAAGAGCAATAGGCTCCTGAGGATTTTCGGAAGATTGAATGGTATTTCGAAGATTGGTGACATACATGAATCAACTGGGGATGAGTGGATACTCGGTAAGTGCGAGAAATTATCCGTAGGGATATTCATGTGGCAAGAACTGCAAGGCAGTAGGCACAAAGTATTCTCGGAACATTAGAGAGAATTTCGGGGTATCTTGGAATAACAAGATCAACTGGGAATAAAAGTAAGAACGACAGGTGTAAGTATTTATCCATAGGGATGTTTCGGTGGTAGGGAATTGCAAAAGCAACAGGCTCAAAGTCTCGAGAGAACATCGGAGAGTATCTTCGAAATCCTTCGGTGGACCAAGTAATCATCTGGAGTAAGGGGCTCTCCGGGTGGAAGTAGTTACGAGAACCTAGAGTCGGCGTTAGTAAAATCATTTAACCCGAATAGAAGAGAGATCAGAGTCCCAGAGTATAGATCAAGGAATAAAAGATCCTAATACCATCCAATGGCGACGTGGGCCCGTAAGCCGCACAGCCATGTTAGTAAAAACTTTTTCAATGACTAGACTCGACTTCGGCCAAGGAGTTGAAAAGGGGGATTCCTTCAGGCAGTCGGCTTTGATACCAACTTGTGACGCCCCCGATTCAATCGTACACTAATCATACACGCAAACGTGTACGATCAAGATCAGGGACTCACGGGAAGATATCACAACACAACTCTAAAAATAAAATAAGTCATACAAGCATCATAATACAAGCCAGGGGCCTCGAGGGCTCGAATACAAGTGCTCGATTATAGACGAGTCAGCGGAAGCAACAATATCTGAGTACAGACATAAGTTAAACAAGTTGCCATAAGATGGCTAGCACAAACTGGGATACAGATCGAAAGAGGCGCAGGCCTCCTGCCTGGGATCCTCCTAAACTACTCCTGGTCGTCGTCAGCGGCCTGCACGTAGTAGTAGGCACCTCCGGTGTAGTAGGAGTCGTCGAAGGTGGCGTCTGGCTCCTGGGCTCCGGCATCTGGTTGCGACAACCAGGTAGAAGGGAAGGGGGAAAAGAGGGAGAAAAGCAACCGTGAGTACTCATCCAAAGTACTCGCAAGCAAGGAGCTACACTACATATGCATGGGTATATGTGTAAAGGGCCATATCGAAGGACTGAACTGCAGAATGCCAGAATAAGAGGGGGATAGCTAATCCTGTCGAAGACTACGCTTCAGGCCACCTCCATCTTGCAGCATGTAGAAGAGAGTAGATGGTAAGTTCACCAAGTAGCATCGTATAGCATAATCCTACCCGGCGATCCCCTCCTCGTCGCCCTGTTAGAGAGCGATCGCCGGGATATATCTGGCACTTGGAAGGGTGTGTTTTATTAAGTATCCAGTTCTAGTTATCATAAGGTCAAGGTACAACTCCGGGTCGTACTTTTACCGAGGGACACGGCTATTCGAATAGATAAACTTCCCTGCATGGGTGCACCACATAACCCAACACGCTCGATCCCATTTGGCCGGACACACTTTTCTGGGTCATGCACGGCCGCGGAAAATCAACACGTCGCAGCCCTACCTAGGCACAACAGAGAGGTCAGCACGCCGGTCTAAATCCTATGCGCGCAGGGGTCTGGGCTCATCGCCCATTGCACACCTGCACGTTGTGTACGCGGCCGGAGAGCAGATCTAGCAACCTCCATTTCAAAGGAAGTCACGTTACGCGGTCCAACCCTGCGCGCGCCGCTCAGTCGCTGACATCGCGAAGGCTTCGGCTGATACCACGACGTCGAGTGCCCATAACTGTTCCCGCGTAGTTGGTTAGTGCGTATAGACCAAATGGCCAGACTCAGATCAAATACCAAGATCTCGTTAAGCGTGTTAATTGATGTAACCACGGACACCGACCAGGGCCAGGCCCACCTCTCACCTAGGCGGTCTCAACCTGCCCTGTCGCTCCGCCACAAAGATCCACCCAGAGGGCCGTCGGGACAAAGGTCCTTTCAGCCCCCAATCCGTGAATCACTCGCGGGTGCTCCACGAGCCGACCCGACTTTAGTCACCACATGTATAATGTATAAAGTATATAGTATAAATCCGTGATCACCTCCCAAGTGATCACAGCCCGATAGTATAGCACAGCAGACGGACAAGAATGTAGGGCCACTGATGGAAAACTAGCATCCTATAGTAAGCATGTAGGATTGCAGGTAAAGATAACAACAGTAGTGGCAAAGACAGGCTATGCAGCAGAATAAGATTAACGGAAAGCAGTAACATGCTACACTACTCTAATGCAAGAGTATAGAGAAGAATAGGCGATATCTGGTGATCAAGGGGGGGCTTGCCTGGTTGCTCTGGCAAGAAGGAGGGGTCGTCAACAGCGTAGTCGGTCAGGGCACCAGCAGCAGCGTCGGTCTCGTAGTCTACCGGAAAGAAGAGGGGGAGGAAACAATGAATACAATGCAAACTAATGCATAACGATGCATGACAAAGCAAACAGCGGTGTTAGGCGTGCCCTAACGCGGTAAGAGGTGATACCGGCGAAGGGGGGAACATCCGGGAAAGTATCCCCGGTGTTTCGCGTTTTTAGACAGATGAACCGGAGGGGGAAAGTTGCGAGTTCGATATGTTAGGGATGTGTGGCGGACGAACGGGCTTCGTATCCGGATTCGTCTCGTCGTTCTGAGCAACTTTCATGTAGAAAGTATTTTCATCCGAGTTACGGTTTATTTTATATGATTTTCTAAAGTTTTAAATCATTTTTAAAATTTATTTAATTAATTTTAATTCAACATTATCCAGAATAGTGTTTGCTGACATCATCATGACGTCAGCAGTCAACAGAGGTGTTGACTGGTCAAACTGACGTGTGGGTCCAGCGGGACCCACCTATTATACACTGTTTAGGTTAATTAAGGTTTAGCTAAACTAATTACTGTTTAATTAAACTAACAAGTTAATTAGATTAATTAAATAGGATTAATTAACTTAATTAATTAATTAATTATAAATTTTATTAATTCATTTTTATTTTTTATTTTTCTTAAAACGTTCTGGGGCTGGGCCCCGTTTGTCATAGGCCCCCGGGCGCTGGAGCGGGCAGCCCGCCAGGGCGACAGGCAGCCCGCCCAGAAGGGTGCGGCCGTACTGGCGAGTGCCGGGCGCGTCGGCGGGCGCCAGCTGCGGGGGAGCGCGAGGGGGGCGGAGGCCACAGCGAGGCATCGCGGGCGCAGGCGAGCGGCGCG